>NC_064649.1:107243498-107893248 GCF_023864345.2 Schistocerca serialis cubense
ATGAGTGTTCCTGAGTAGTGGACCCCTTTTTGAACTAAAGTAAGTGCTTTTAAGTCCTTGTGCAGATCGTTTTTGTTCCTGGTCTTGTATATATGAACTGAGTTGTTTGTTGGAAAATGAGATATATTATTTACGACAAATTTCAGAAAGAAGTAAATATACTGAGAGGCAGTAGTTAGTATATCCAGTTCTTTGAAGAGGTTTCTGTAGGACGTCCGTCAATTTACTCCACAAATAATACGTATTACACGCTTTTGGACTCTGAAAACTTTTGTTTGACTTCAAGATTTACCCCAAAATATTATCCCATAGACATTATGGAATGAAAGTAGGCAAAGTATGCAAGCTTTTGCATTTTTATGTTGCCTATGTCTGCTAACACTCGAATTGGAAATACAGATTTGTGAAGGCCTTTCTGCAGTTCTGTGGTGTGCTCCTCCCACTTCCGCGGTTAATAACAAGTTGTTGTCAGCCATCTTGAACTTTGACGAAAAATTTGATGACAGTGTAATACCCCTTCTAGCGCTACGTCAAAGATCTTTGTCAAATATATTGGACGGAATATTGGATCACATCTTTGATCAAATCTTTGACAAAGAAATTTGATAGTGTAATACCGGCCTTAACAATGGCCGAATGGAAGTTAAAGATGACTCTCGTTCAGGACGCCCTTCGACGTCTACCGACGACGCTCATACCAGAAACGTCAACTAAATTGTGCTTGTCAGTCGAACACTGACCGTCCGAGACACTGCAGAACAACAATGTAACATGCACTTGGATCGTGCCATGAAACAGCGTCTTAGAATACGTTGTATCGCCGCGAAGTTCGTCCCACGGCTAACGAGTCAAGGCACCCGCGCAAACGAGACCGAGATGTTTCTTAAGAGAATCATAACTAGCGATGAGACGTGAGTCATGATTTTAGGACCAATCTTAAATCTTCAGAATAGGTCGGGAATGGTTCTCCAAGACTAAAAAAAGCTCGACAGGTCAGGTCAAATGTCAAAACCATGCTGATAGTTTTCTTTGACTTTGGAAGATTAGTTCATTATGAATTCGTGCCACAACGACAGTTAATCGATGGTACTATAGGGACGTGTTGCGACGCCTGCTAGAAAATGTGAGAAGGAAACGGCTTCAAGTGTGGCGAGACAGTTCATGGATCTTTCATCACGACAACGCACCCGCACATTCATCCCTGTTGGCGCGTGGCTACCCGTGCGGACTCGCGTGGCTACCCGTGCGGACTTCCTTTTATTTCCAAAGTTGAGAGCACCGTTGAAAGGACGATGACCTGCAACGATAGACGAGATAGAAGAAAACTCACGGATGGCGCTTCGCACGATCCACCATGAGGCTTACCAAGACTGCTTACAGAAGGGGTAACGGCGTTGGCAGCGGCGTATCAATTGTAGGGGAGAGTTTTTCGAAGGAGACCCTGCACAATAAGTAGAAGATAAGGGAAGAAAAATTTTGTGGACGGAATTTTCTGAACAGACCTCGTACAGACTTCTACGCTCTGTAGCGTCACTGAATGCGTTTCTGCACTCGGATTCCGATTCTAATTTTGTTCGCTCAAAACACCTTATATATCCCTCGAAGTCTGTATGTGTCATTTTGAAACATACTGTACATGCATCTTCTTAGTTGTTTCACATTACTATGCAAGAAAGGAAATTGCTTGCACATGTGTAAATGTTGTTACGTTTTACGCCATAAATGAATAACTTTAGTTGCTTATTTTATTTGTTCCTTTCCGATGATCGTAGGTACTTATCGGTGGAATCCTTACTAACTACAAATAAAAAAATAAAAATTATGTTTCCGCCCGGGATCGAACCGGGGACCTTGCGCGTGTGAGGCGCACGTGATAACCACTACACTACGGAAACAGCCAAGACAAATCGGCTTTTATTTGCAACAGTTTCAGTTATTAAATTTGTCCTAACGTTTAAGTCTGTTGCTGTTTCTTCGGTTTATCGTTAGACATGTGGCGGAACTTGAGGTACATTGCTCAGAACATAGAGAAATTTTTGTGAAACCCTAAATTTCATCTAATCCAACTATTTGGAACAAAATCTCCGAAAGCACAATAGGGCAGCTAAAACAAGTGGGAATATTTATTCACGTAGATACAGAGACAGTTGTGTCACATCTCAAAGATGAACTAAGAATAGTTTTTCTTGATTGTGTTCCCGAGCTTTTTATAAATCTTAGCAATATCGTAATGTAACACATGAATTTGCCGCATAATTTATTTTTAATTGTACTACCTTGTACATCAGCAATATTACCTGGCCATACAGAAATACTGCCGTGCACTGAAGTCACATTGTAGCAATGTTGACAGAAAACTGTTCCAGACACACACTGCCGCAAAACATGTTCCTAGGAACCGGACCTAAAGACCTTGGAGTGGGCGCGTGGGGTACACCCGTCACCTAGCGGTTTTACATTGTGATTATTTCCGTTAAGTTTAAAGTTGCAGCGTTCCCGCGCTCAGTACCTTTCAAAAGGGTGCACTGTCGAAGATCCGATTACAGCTAACGCCAGTTGGACCGCTAAACAGAGAACAGCAGGACGTAGAAGTCAGTTGAGGCACAACTGACCACCATGCGCCTACCTGCGTAACAATTTCTTGAGGTAGGTGTTTTCTTCTTTTTTTTTTTTTTTTGACATTTTTTATACAAATTTCGTTGTAAGCACAGTATTTAAAAATTTTATTAATCTAAATAAAATAGCTATGGTAACTGAAGTAATTACTTATGCAGTCTTCAACTTGTACTATAATTTACAGAAACAGATACTCATAAACATGTTTTTCTTTTAGTGATGTCAGATCCGAAGAAAAGAAGAGTGGGTGTGTCTTCTGACCCTTGAAGTGTGGATGAGATGGCTCGAAGAAGATGCAGAGAGTGATGAAAATGTATTTGATTCTGAAGAATCTGATTCAAATGAAGTTGATCAACTGGAAAGCGAGCATCATACTGAAATGGAACAATCTGCAGATGAATACGATAGTAAGAACGGTGAGTCTAGTATTTCCTATTATCTTGGGAAGGACAGTAAAACAAAATGGTGTAAGTCTTTTCCTAAAAGAAACGTGAGAAAAAGGTCAGAGAATATAATAACTCATCTACCTGGCCCCAAGATGCAAGCATCAGCAATACTTCCTGAAGACAAGTTATTAGATCTTTTCTTAAACAGCAGTGTTCGCAAAATTATAGTTAACTGCAAAAATATTTATGTAAGAAATTTGAAAGTAAATTTCAGAGACATAGAGATGCTAGATTCACTGTTGAGATTGTAATAAAAGCACTTTTCGGCATACTCTACCTTATACGAACCCTAAGAAGTTCTAGCATTCTCTGGGAAAACTCTAGAGGACTCGGCTTAGAATCATGTTACCTAATTATGAGTGAGAAAAGATTAAAATTTCTTGTGAGATGTTTACGTTTTGATGACGTAAAGGACAGAAGCCTTCGAAAAGAAACTGATAGGTTAGCCCCAGTTAGAGATATTTTTGGGACTGTTGTTCGTAATTTTTCAAAACACTTTGTTCGAAGTGAATATATGACTATTGACAAACAGTTACTTTCTTTTCGATGACATTGCCAATTCAGACAGTATCTTCCTAAAAATCCCGCCAAATACAGCATTAAGACGTTTGCTTTGGTAGATGCTAAAACTGCCTATACTTTCAACTTAGAAACTTATGCTGGCACTCAGTCAGAGGGTCCTTTCCAACACAGTAATTCTCCTACGGATGTAGTAATGAGATTAGTGGAACGTGTCAGGGGAACTCACCGTAACATTACTGGTGGCAACTAGTTCAGCAGCATACCGCTGGCTAAGAAGCTACTAGAAGACAAGAGACTGATATACGTTGGAACACTCCAGAAAAACAAGAAGCAAATCCGCAAGGAGTTTGTACCTAGTAAGCAAAGACCTCATTATTCTTCTTTGTTTGGCTTCCAACAGAATTGTATCCTAATTTCATGCTGCCCTAAAGTTAATCAAGCTGTTCTCTTGATATCTACATTACATTATGATCATACCTCTGATAAAAATACAAGAGATTCACGGGAACCAGAAATTGTAACTTTTTACAATACGACAAAGATTGGGGTTTATTACTTGATCAATTAATTAAAAAAAAACGATGTGTCGCGAAACACTCGTAGGTGGCCTATGGCTGTTTTCTAATATTTACTTGCCGGCCGATGTGGCCGAGCGGTTCTAGGCGCTTCAGTCTGGAACTGCGTGACCGCTACGGTCGCAGGTTCGAATCCTGCCTCAGGAATGGATGTGTGTGATGTCCTTAGGGTAGTTAGGTTTAAGTAGTTCTAGGTTCTAGAGGACTGATGACCTCAGATATTAAGTCCCATAGTGCTCAGAGCCAACTTGCCGGCCGGTGTGGCCGAGCGGTTCTAGGCGCTTGTCTGGAACTGCGTGACCGCTACGACCGCAGGTTCAAATCCTGCCATGGGCATGGATGTGTGTGATGTTCTCAGCTTAGTTAGGTTTAAGTAGCTCTAAGTTCTAGGGGAATGATGATCTCAGATGTTAAGTCCCATAGTGCTCAGAGCCATTTGAACTATTTTTGTAATTTACTTAATGTTTCTGCCATCAACGCACTGCGCATATATCGAGCAAATTCTAGAACACCTAACTCATTGAAAATAACGGTCTTTGTGTAGAGGTTGGCCTGGGAAATGATGAAGCCTGAAATTCAGTACACACCTGCTGTCCCTCAAATTCCCACTGAATTACGGCACGTGTTTTACTGGGCATAAATTCAACAGTTACAGCACAAGACAGTCCCAGAGAAGGTTCCAAAGGACGTTGCTACGAATGTGGAAGGCAGAAAGACAACTAAAAATGGTGTCATAAATGTAGAAGGTGGATGTGATTGTTTCATTTGCATACTGTATATCTCTGAAATGCGCTCCTGGAAATTGAAATAAGAACACCGTGAATTCACTGTCCCAGGAAGGGGAAACTTTATTGACACATTCCTGGGGTCAGATACATCACATGATCACACTGACAGAACCACAGGCACATAGACACAGGCAACAGAGCGTGCACAATGTCGGCACTAGTACAGTGTATATCCACCTTTCGCAGCAATGCAGGCTGCTATTCTCCCATGGAGGCGATCGTAGAGATGCTGGATGTAGTCCTGTGGAACGGCTTGCCATGCCATTTCCACCTGGCGCCTCAGTTGGGCCAGCGTTCGTGCTGGACGTGCAGACCGCGTGAGACGACGCTTCATCCAGTCCCAAACATGCTCAATGGGGGACAGATCCGGAGATCTTGCTGGCCAGGGTAGTTGACTTACACCTTCTAGAGCACGTTGGGTGGCACGGGATACATGCGGACGTGCATTGTCCTGTTGGAACAGCAAGTTCCCTTGCCGGTCTAGGAATGGTAGAACGATGGGTTCGATGACGGTTTGGATGTACCGTGCACTATTCAGTGTCCCCTCGACGATCACCAGTGGTGTACGGCCAGTGTAGGAGATCGCTCCCCACACCATGATGCCGGGTGTTGGCCCTGTGTGCCTCGGTCGTATGCAGTCCTGATTGTGGCGCTCACCTGCACAGCGCCAAACACGCATACGACCATCATTGGCACCAAGGCAGAAGCAACTCTCATCGCTGAAGACGACACGTCTCCATTCGTCCCTCCATTCACGCCTGTCGCGACACCACTGGAGGCGGGCTGCACGATGTTGGGGCGTGAGCGGAAGACGGCCTAACGGTGTGCGGGACCGTAGCCCAGCTTCATGGAGACGGTTGCGAATGGTCCTCGCCGATACCCCAGGAGCAACAGTGTCCCTAATTTGCTGGGAAGTGGCGGTGCGGTCCCCTAGGGCACTGCGTAGGATCCTACGGTCTTGGCGTGCATCCGTGCGTCGCTGCGGTCCGGTCCCAGGTCGACGGGCACGTGCACCTTCCGCCGACCACTGGCGACAACATCGATGTACTGTGGAGACCTCACGCCCCACGTGTTGAGCAATTCGGCGGTACGTCCACCCGGCCTCCCGCATGCCCACTATACGCCCTCGCTCAAAGTCCGTCAACTGCACATACGGTTCACGTCCACGCTGTCGCGGCATGCTACCAGTGTTAAAGACTGCGATGGAGCTCCGTATGCCACGGCAAACTGGCTGACACTGACGGCGGCGGTGCACAAATGCTGCGCCGCTAGCGCCATTCGACGGCCAACACCGCGGTTCCTGGTGTGTCCGCTGTGCCGTGCGTGTGATCATTGCTTGTACAGCCCTCTCGCAGTGTCCGGAGCAAGTATGGTGGGTCTGATACACCGGTGTCAATGTGTTCTGTTTTCCATTTCGAGGAGTGTAAATTATTGGCATATTTTTTCGGAAATTTGTTTCATTTCCATTCCTATACATATAAACACATAGAAAAAGCATCAACTAAAAAACATTTGACAATCATTTCACTGAGTCATTAAGAATCACAAATGGGGGACAAGAGTGCCCCACGCGCTCACCTCGTAACCATACAGCACGTGCCTACCGCAGAGTTAATCCCCTCCGCTGTCATTCCATATGCGCTGGCAATAATTAAATTAAACTATACTAGCGTTTAGTCGCACATCTATTGTTTCAATTTAGCCTTCTATTTGCTTGTACACTACTGGCCATTAAAATTGCTACACAAAGAAGAAATGCAGATGATAAGCGGGCATTCATTGGACTAATATATTATACTAGAACTGACATGTGATTACATTTTCACGCAGTTTGGGTGCATAGATCCTGAGAAATCAGTACCCAGAACAACCACCTCTGGCCGTAATAACGGCCTTGATACTCCTGGGCATTGAATCAAACAAAGCTTGGATGGCGTGTACCGGTACAGCTGCCCATGCAGCTTCAACACGATAACACAATTCATCAAGAGTAGTGATTGGCGTATTGTGACGAGCAGTTGCTCGGCCACAATTGAGCAGACATTTTCAATTGCTGAGAGATCTGAAGAATGTGCTGGCCAGGGCAGCAGTCGAACATTTTCTGTATCCAGAAAGGCCCGTACAGGACCTGCAACATGCGGTCGTGCATTATCCTGCTGAAATGTAGGGTTCCGCAGGGATCGAATGAAGGGTAGAGCCACGGGTCGTAACACATCTGAAATGTAACGTCCACTGTTCAAAGTGCCGTCAGTGCGAACAAGGGGTGACTGAGACGTGTAACCAATGGCACACCTTACCATCACGCCTGGTGATACGCCAGTATGGCGATGACGAATACACGCTTCCAATGTGCGTTCACCGCGATGTCGCCAAACACGGATGCTACCATCGTGATGCTATAACCAGAACCTGGATTCATCCGAAAAAATGACGTTTTGCACCCAGGTTCGTCGTCGAGTACACCATCGCAGGTGCTCCTGTCTGTGATGCAGCGTCAAGGGTAACCGCAACCGTGGTCTCCGAGCTGATAGTCCATGCTGCTCCAAACGTCGTCGAACTGTTCGTGCAGATGGTTGTTGTCTTGCAAACGTCGCCATCTGTTGACTCAGGGATCGAGACGTGTCTGCACGATCCGTTACAGCCGTGCGGATACGATGCCTGTCATCTCGACTGCTTGTGATACGAGGCCGTTGGGATCCAGCACAGCGTTCCGTATTACCCTCCCGAACCCACCGATTCTTCTAACAGTCATTGGATCTCGACCATCGCGAGCTGCAGTGTCGCGACACGATAAACCGCAATCGCGATAGGCTACAATCCGACCTTAATCAATCTCGGAAACGTGATGGTACGCATTTCTTCTCCCTACACGAGGCATCACAACAACGTTTCACCAGGCAACGCCGGTCAATTGCTGTTTGTGTATGAGAAATCGGTTGGAAGATTTTCTCACGTCAGCACATTGTAGGTGTCGCCACCGACGCCAACCTTGTGTGAATGCTCTGAAAAGCTAATCATTTGCATATCACAGCATCTTCTTCCCGTCGATTAAATTTCGCGTCTGTAGCACGTAATCTTCGTGGTGTAGCAATTTTAATGGCCAGTAGTATATATCACTGAACTTGTTTACGACGTGTAGTGTTTAACGTGTTGTGCGCCATGCCACCCGAAAAGAGAAACGTCGTTTCGTGGATAGCTGACCATCCTGGAACATTTAGGTCTAGATATGATGGAATTGTTTTACACTGCCGAGTATGCGAGAAGAACGTTTCGTGCAAATAAAGTTTCAAACAGATCAGCATGTCAAGACAAGTCTTCATATCGCAGGAATGCAGAAGAAAGGACCACGACAACAACTTCAGACAACAGCAAGCTGCCGTAGCAGGGATTTGTCCAAAGATAACCAAAAAAAGTCAGTTTAAATAGATCTATTCATTGCAAGCAATATTCCTCCTCACAGACTTACGAACCCTATCCTCAAAGGTTTCCTGCGCAAGTATTGCTTAAATCTAAATATACCAGATAAATCAACATTGCGTGAAAGTTACATACCGACAATTTACGTAAATGTTCTGAAAGGAATAAGCAATGAACTTAAGGTCAGCATTGTCTGGATTTCAGATGACGAAACTTCAGTCACTTCTGGCTGTTACATTGTAAATTTAATTCTTGATGCTTTAAAAAGAAGAGCCTGCTTCCTATTTAGCGGCCTGCAATGAACTTGGAAAAGTAAATCATTCTGCGATCGCCAGATTTGTGAATGAAGCTATTACAAAAATGTTTCCAGAATCTTCTGGAGATGAAAGGGTGTTTGCATTTATTTCAAATGCTGCTCCATATATGGTCAAAGCAAGAAAAGCCCTCCTACTATTTTATCCCAATTTTATTCATGTGACATGCTTTGCCCATGGAGTACATCGTCTTGCTGAAGTACGTTCCACGTTTGTGAATGTAAATAAACTGATTTCATCCACAAAGAAAGTGTTTCTAACGGCTCCTACTCGTGTCAAGACCTACAAAGAATAACTACCAAATGTGCCTTTACCTCCCGATGCAGTGGTAACTCGTTGGGGTACGTGGGCCGAAGCTGTGTTGTTATACAGTAAACATTTCGAGGCCATTAGAGGGGTAGTAAACAACTTCGATAGTGTAGAGGCTTTGGCAGTTTGACAGTGCAAGGAAGATTTTAATTACGCCGATATTAAAAAAGACATTGCTGTGATTACACTCATTTTTCCCATATGTCTAAAAGTATTAAAAAGCTTGAAACTCAAGGTTTGTCGCTGAATGAATCTATTCAGTTAATGAATAAAATTATTCTAGAGAACTCCTCATTGCCGGGGTTATTCCCCAGAAAACTTAAAGAAAAGTTTGAAAACATTTTAAACAATAACTCAGGTTTTGAACCCTTGTGCCAAATTCATAGTTTTATTCTTGAGATGAGTGAACTTTTTAAGGTGGCGTATTAAATGAATGTCAATTTGGCACTTTACATGGGAGTTTTTATACATCGTAACAGGAAGGTGAATACGTCACCTGACATACTGTGGCGAAAATGAGCAGATTTGCCTATTCAACTGTACAGTATGCAATGCAAAGGGATGACACTCACTCGACAGTATTAATACACCGAACCTAAATCCTGCATGTATTTGCTAATGTCTAAGCGAGAAGTGAAATACCAGTTAGCATAGACGTGGCTTTAAAAATGCTCCAGAGGTTCTGTAATACTGATTTAATTTAATTTTAACCCTTTCATGGTACATTTCCCAAAAAATGGTGAAACGAGTATTTTTTTATTTCTGACTGAGAAACTCAATACCAAATTTTGTACTTCTAGCTTAAAAATTGTGTCAGTAGCGACATATTTTCAAAAATCTTTTCATACCCTGGAAACATAACATCAGGTTCTAACTGGTATAATTGCAGTCAACAAAAACCATTTCTCGCTCACAGGCGCCAACTCGATGGGTCCTGATGGGGCCCGAGCTCCCTCAAATATTCATTTTGGGGGGCAGAGACTCCACCCCCCCCCCCCCAATAATTTAAGAAAATTATTAGTTATATTATACTTTGTAAAATCACAAAATTATGTTGGACTTTTTTATTTTCTTGTTGGACGATACTTACCTTTTCAATTACATTCAGTAATAAGTTAAAACAAATACACTATTGGCCATTAAAATTGATACACCACGAAGATGACGTGCTACAGACGCGAAATTTAACCGACAGGAACAAGATGCTGTGATACGTAAATCAATAGCTTTTCAGAGCATTCACACAAGGTTGGAGCCGGTGGCGACACCTACAGCGTGCTGACATGAAGAAAGTTTCCAACCGATTTCACATACACAAACAGCAGTTGACCGGTGTTGCCTGGTGAAATGTTGCTGTGATCCCTCTTGTAAGTAGGAGAAATGCGTACCATAAGGTATCCGTCTTTGATAAAGATCCGATTGTAGCCTATCGCGATTGCGGTTCATCGCATCGCGACATTGCTGCTCGCTCTGGCCGAGATCCAATAACTGTTAGCAGAATATGGAAACGGTAGCTTCAGGAGGGTAATGAGGAACGCCGTGCTGGATCCCAACTGCCTCGTATCACTAGCAGTCGAGATGACAGGCATCTTATCCGCGTGGCTGTAACGGATCGTGCAGCCACGTCTCGATTCCTGAGTCAACAGATGGGGACGTTTGCAAGACAACAACCATCTGCACGAACAGTGCGACGACGTTTGCAGCAGCGTGGACTATCAGCTCGGAGACCACGGCTGCCGTTACTCTTGACGCTGCATCACAGACAGGAGCGCCTGCGATCGTGTACTCAACGACGAATCTGGGTGCACGAATGGCAAAACGTCATTTTTTCGGATAAATCCAGGTTCTGTTTACAGCATCATGATGGTCGTATCCGTGTTTGGGGACATCGCGGTGAACGCACATTGAAAGCGTGTATTCGTCATCGCCATACTGCGTATCACCTGGCGTGGTGGTATGGGGTGTCATTGGTTGGTTACACGTCTCGGTCACCTCCTGTTGGCATTGACGGCACTTTGAACAGTGGACGTTACATTTCAGATGTGTTACGACCCGTGGCTCTACCCTTCATTCGTTCCCTGCGAAACCCTACATTTGAGCAGCATAATGCACGACCGCATGTTGCAGGTCCTGTACGGGCCTTTCTGGATTCAGAAAATGTACGACTGCTGCCCTGACCAGCACATTCTCCAGAACTCTCATCAATTGAAAACGTCTTCTTAATGGTGGCCGAGCAACTGGCTCGTGACAATACGCTAGTGTTGGTTACATAGTTCCGCGTAGTCAGCGTGTACACAACTTTCCCACTAGAGCGCACCCCCCTAAGCACAACAGCGCAGGCGCAGCGCTCGTCCATCTCCGCACTACGAGATGGCGCTGCCTTAGAGACGGACCAAATTCTGCTTCCGCCAATCCGCATATTAATATGTAACGCAGCCAATGAGATTGCTGCTAACGTAGAACCTTTTCTCCTCACGGATCACACTCGCGCAGTGATACCTGAACATTCGAGGTATTATAACGAGTGTACAGACGTCCGATTACTCAGTCTGCATTATTCTGTACCAGTCTGCATTAGTCTGTAGTCAAGTTTCAGTCTGCGCCTGAAAAGATTATCACATTCCTGTACATAGCCATGAAGAGAAATGTATAGACACTTTGTCAAGTATGAGAGATATGTGAGAATAAGATTAACGTACTAAGGCCAAAGGAACTTCAGATTGTCAATTGCAAATATCATCCAGAATACAGTTATTTGTTTGCTTGTTATTATTTTAATAAATGTGTGTGAAAATTAATCAAGTTCTGTTTATAGTTGGTCACCGTCAATCTGCTACTCTAAGCGTGCAAGTGGCAATTCTATCGTCTGACCTAACGGCAGAAGATAAACATGCCACGATAAGACACTCGCCTACTTCACTAGAGCGACAAGTCAAATAATCTGATGGTGTGTGTACCGAAGGTCTTGCAGTACTCACACCACAGCCAGTCACTACTCTTGATGAATTGTGGTATCGTGTTCAAGCTGCGTGGGCAGCTGTACCTGTACACGCCATCCAAGCTATGTTTGACTCAATGCCCAGGCTTATAAAGGCCGTTATTACGGCCAGAGGTGGTTGTTCTGGGTACTGATTTCTCAGGATCTATGCACCCAAATTGCGTGAAAATTTAATCACATGTCAGTTCTAGTATAACATATTTGTCAAATGAATACCCGTTTATCATCTGCATTTCTGCTTTGTGTAGCAATTATAAACGCCAGTAGTGTAATTATCACAGCCGGCCGCGGTGGTCTCGCGGTTCTAGGCGCTCAGTCCGAAACCGCGCGACTGCTATGGTCGCAGGTTCGAATCCTGCCTCGGGCATGGATGTGTGTGATGTCCGTAGGTTAGTTAGGTTTAAGTAGTTCTAAGTTCTAGGGGACTGATGACCACAGACGTTAAGTGCCATAGTGCTCAGAGCCATTTGAACCTTTTTTTTTTGTAATTATCACAGTAGTAAGCAGGTTAACTGAAAATGAGTGACGTGAATCGTAATAGTTTTACGGTGCTGCGGGTACACTTGGAATTAGTCCCGGTGCGCGAACCTTCGGGTAAAGTCTGGCGCCGGCAGGCCAGCGCTGCGGCCGCGGTGACATCAAAAGGCCTGGAGCAGATGCGCCTGGAACCCTCACCGCGGCTGTACGAGGTGCATTCAAGTTCTAAGGCCTCCGGTTTTTTTTCTAATTAACTACTCACCCGAAGTCGATGAAATTGGCGTTACTTCTCGACGTAATCGCCCTGCAGACGTACACATTTTTCACAACGCTGACGCCATGATTCCATGGCAGCGGTGAAGGCTTCTTTAGGAGTCTGTTTTGACCATTGGAAAATCGCTGAGGCAATAGCAGCATGGCTGGTGAATGTGCGGCCACGGAGAGTGTCTTTCATTGTTGGAAAAGGCCAAAAGTCACTAGGAGCCAGATCAGGTGAGTAGGGAGCATGAGGAATCAGTTCAAAGTTGTTATCACGAAGAAACTGTTGCGTAATGTTAGCTCGATGTGCGGGGGCGTTGTCTTGGTGAAGAAGCACACGCACAGCCCTTCCCGGACGTTTTTGTTGCAGTGCAGGAAGGAATTTGTTCTTCAAAACATTTTCGTAGGATGCACCTGTTACCGTAGTGCCTTTTGGAACGCAGTGGGTAAGGATTACGCCCCCCTCGCTGTCCCAGAACATGGACACCATTTTTTCAGCTCTGGTGGTTACCCGAAATTATTTTGGTGGCGGTGAATCTGTGTGCTTCCATTGAGCTGACTGGCGCTTTGTTTCTGGATTGAAAAATGGCATCCACGTCTCATCCATTGTCACAACCGACGAAAAGAAAGTCCCATTCGTGCTGTCATTGCGCGTCAACATTGCTCGGCAACATGCCACACGGGCAGCCGTGTGGTCGTCCGTCAGCATTCGTGGCACCCACCTGGATGACACTTTTCGCATTTTCAGGTCGTCATGCAGGATTATGTGCACAGAACCCACAGAAATGCCAACTCTGGAGGCGATCTGTTCAACAGTCATTCGGCGATCCCCCAAAACAATTCTCTCCACTTTCTCGATCGTGTCGTCAGACCGGCTTGTGCGAGTCCGAGGATGTTTCGGTTTGCTGTCACACGATGTTCTACCTCCATTAAACTGTTGCACCCACGAACGCACTTTCTACACATCCATAACTCCATCACCACATGTCTACTTCAACTGTCGATGAATTTCAATTGGTTTCACACCACGCAAATCCAAAAAACGAATGATTGCACGCTGTTCAAGTAAGGAAAACGTCGCCATTTTAAGTGTTTAAAACAGTTCTCATTCTCGCCGCTGGCGGTAAAATTCCATCTGCCGTACGGTGCTGCCATCTCTGGGATGTATTGACAATGAACGCGGCCTCATTTTAAAACAATGCGCATGTTTCTATCTCTTTGCAGTCCGGAGAAAAAAAATCGGAGGCCTTAGAACTTGAATGCACCTCGTATGAAGCCGACCCTGCTGTCGCAGTCATTCAGTGTGGATAGTTTCGTTCAGTGCATGCTGCAGACGTGTTTAGTGTTCTGCCTTCAGTGTCTAGTGGACTGTTTTATATGACTATATTTTATTCGTTTATTTTAGTCTCTAAGTGTATCGCGAATTAAGTTTGCAATGGGTAAATTTGTTACCAAAAAGGCGCGCATGGAAGTCGATGATATTGCAAGTCAATCTCCAACAATTATAGTGTCGTCTACTGCATCATCTTCAGGCAAGAGCCACTCACAGCCGAAACCTGGACAATCCGGTAAGGGAACATAGTTTCAGCAGTCTTGGTTGATAAAGTATGCATGGTTAAAATACGAAGCATCTGCCGATAAAGTTTTTTGCAAAACCTGCAAAGAGACATGCTAAAAGTCTATTAAAATTTTCTTCAAAAAAAGAAGATGCATTTACTTCTGTAGGGTTTCCGACCTGTAAAAAGGCTTTGGGAGAATTCCATCTTCATGAAAATAAGTTGACGCATAAAGAAGGTGTTCTGAAACTAAATTCTATCATTAACCGAAGTTTGGCCTCCCAATTGAATGAACAGTTAGATAGTGATATGAAGAAAGGACGTTTAGTTCTTGAGACAATTTTTACTACTGTGAAATTTCTATGGCGACAAGGACTAGCAATTAGAGGGCACCAAGATGTAAGCTCAAACTTTTTTCAATTGTTGGAACTCCGAAAGAATGACATACCTGAGTTTAAAGGATGGTTAGGGCGTTCAGGGTATAAGTGGATGTCCCACGACATTCAAAACGAGATCATTGATCTACTAGGAAAGTCTGTGTTGAGAAAGGCATTGTCTTCAATCAAGAAGACTGAACATTATTCTATTATGGTTGACGAAACAAATGATTCTTCGATTCACGAACAAATGTGATATTGTCGATGGTTCCTTAATCATCAAAAATGTTGAAATGTGTGTGAAATCTTATGGGACTTAACTAAGGTCATCAGTCCCCAAGCTGACACACTACTTAACCTAAATTATCCTAAGGACAAACACACAAACCCATGCCCGAGGGAGGACTCGAACCTCCGCCGGGACCAGCCACACAGTCCATGACTGCAGCGCCTGAGACCGCTCGGCTAATTCCGCGCGGCCATTAATCATCAATGAAGACTTTATTGGTTTATACGATGACCCCAACACTGAATCACAAACTCTGTTTAGTATTTTAAAAGACGTTTTTGCTCGACTTTATTTGTCAGTGGATAACTTTAGAGGACAGTGTTATGATGGTGCCTCGAATATTAGAGATAAGTTCAACGGACTAAAAAAGTTAGTCTTGGATATACAACCAAAAGCATATTATGTGCACTGCACTGCTCACAGTTTTGACTTGTCAGCTGTAGACAGTCTCCGTCATCTTACGTCTATGAGGGATGTTACGGCTTTAGCCAAGGACTCGATAAACACCGTAAGGGAATCCAACAAAAGGATGGCACTTTTCAAAAGCATACGCTGTGAGAGCGCCAACGACGAAGCTGGTCTACAAACCCTTTGCCCGACTCGATGGACTATGCGAGCTTATAGTATCTTGAGAATACTGAAACACTTTGAAGAACTTTTAGACTTTTTTGAAACTTTTTCTGCAGAGGACAAAACAGAGGCAGGTTACAAACGTGCAGACTACCTTGAGTCAATGTTACAATGCGAGACTTATTTCTTTTTACGTCTTTATTGCCATGCAATGAACTCAGTAGGGGATGTCAATGAAAAAATTCAGTGCCCTCATCTAAGTGTTGCTGATCTGGAAAAAATATGTGACGGCTTGATTTGTATATTGAATGGAAGACGGGATAGTTTTGAACACTTTTGGGAATTGTATTGAGAAGAAAAAGAATCGAAGTATAACATAGAAGTATGAAAACACCGAAGCCAAATCACTGCACACTTTCAAAACCTCAAAGGAATACTACAAAGCTATTTACATTGAAGTTTGTGAAACGGTGCAATCTTGTATTACTGAGCGGTTTTCTTCAACTGGACTCACACAGGTCATTGCAGTTGAACAAAAGTGCTTGCTTTTAGTAAACAAAGGAGAAACAAATTTGGAAAAATCAACTGACGTTTTCAAAAATGACCTAGATATTGAGAGACTGCGCTTAGACTTGAATATGTTAGCCGATATCGCTAATAAAAAACAACTGGTCTTAAAAAAAACATGCGTGATGTAAGAAAGTACATTACACAAGAGCCTGCAGTTGGAGAAATGTTATGTGAAGTAGTTAAATGCATTAAGCTTCTCCAAGTACTTCCAATCACGACAGCAACAGCAGAACGGTCATATAGCGCCCTTAGACGTCTGAAGTCATATCTCCGATCAACAATGGGACAGAAGATGTTGAACAGCTTGGCTGTTCTTCATGCCCACCGAGATAATTTGGATGAATTGGATATCCGGCCAGTCATCAACGACCTCATATTCAGTAATCCAGTCAGACGGTCGGCATTTGCACCTTTCTAAAGACACTCTAGCCTTAATAGTGGCATTTAGAGCAATATTAAGAATCTTTATAAAATAGAGAATTAACTATATACATAATGTTAAATTTTCAGTTTAGAAATATTAGTACTAGTTTAGTACTGTATTACTATATTACTATAGTACTGTATTAGTTATTTTCAAATATTTTTAGGGTATAAGACCCAATTAAAACACGCTATTTACATACTTTTTGACTGAAAGTATTAGGCATACTGTATTAACTTTATTAACCGTGTTAAAGCATTAACTTTTGAGATACTGTTTTTAATGAACCCTGAGCCTTATTCAAAGTAAGCTTAAATTAGCTATTTCACTTATTAATCAAAGTGGTTTTACTGTACGACAGTAATATTTTATGTTTTATTCTTTTAATGAGTTTAGGTTTTATTTAAATATAATTTCATTCTTTACAGAGTTATATATTCACTGCTCTGTAATAGTCTACAAGCATGATAATTACTGTAAATTAAATTACCTTTTTACGAAAATACCGTTTGTTTCTTTTTTCAAAGCCAAAAAATGTGTCAGGCTTTGTAATATTATTAGATTTCAGATACTTTGCATATGAGATATTTACCATAAAAGAAAAGCACAGCCAACGAGCTGTAGTTCGTAAAAATGCTAAGCTCACAGCGCGAGAGTAAAGAGACGAAATATTTTTTTTAACGTCCGCCTATACCAAAACGCGCTTCCAGCGTTCAAATACTCTAAATAAACACTATGACCCTCTGGGCGCAGATATTTAAAATCATTGCCGCAGCGCTTGATAGCAAGAAGCTGCGAAACAGAAGAAAAAGCTATCTTTTGTTAAGAAATATTCTAGAGACTTCATTATCCCTTGTACTTTTGGTCGCCGACATGTTAAGACGTACTACATAGCATTGCCACAAGTTGTATTTTTATTTTGTGTAAAACTATGTGAAACGACGAACAAACGTTTCGGTAACTAGGGTGAAGATATAATGTACTTGCGCACACGCAAGGACATTTAATTTTAAGAAGGAACGGCCTGGCAAAGCAGCGATTATTGGGCTGCGCCATGTACAAAAGAAATATCAAATATAAGTCATGTATTTATTGTGTATTTGTCAATGTCTAGAAGTTTAAAGCCAGTTTGTTCACAATATATCAATATCTTACGATGCAGTAATTTTCTTCTTATTCTTTTCTTTCACTAACCAGAAATGATGAGCCGGCCGAAGTGGCCGTGCGGTTCTAGGCGCTGCAGTCTGGAACCACGAGACCGCTACGGTCGCAGGTTCGAATCCTGCCTCGGGCATGGATGTGTGTGATGTCCTTAGGTTAGTTAGGTTTAAGTAGTTCTAAGTTCTAGGGGACTAATGACCTCAGATGTTGAGTCCCATAGTGCTCGAGGCCATTTTTGAACTAGAAATGATGTTCAAATAGTATACGAGCTTTATTACAGGTTCGCTCTTTATCGCGGTGTCTCGATTGTGATTGGGAGACCACTAATGTGTTCAACTTCCGATCTATTACTCTTTCTCTTACGAAATTCCACTAATTTGCTTTCATTTCCATTTTTATATTCAAATAGATGCCTTAGGTATTTTCATCGAAGATTCTGATTGCGTGAAGGCAATCCGCGTCAAAAGATCAATTAATAAAACCCTTTCACGTAATCAATCCGTACGTCTCCTGAAAAGAATCGAGAACCGACGCATCGGTGATCAATTAATAATGTCTCACTCTTTTTAAGTCGTACTATAAAACGGCCACACAGGATAGCCGTAAGTACGCAATCTAGCGTTAGGTTGCATTTTGTCAGTAGATATTACCTACAAACACTGATAGCATCACTATTATTATGTACTACAATTTCTTATACAGAATAAGCAAGTTCCTAACGCCAGAGCTTGTCGAGTTTCCCAGTTATCGAGAGTCCATTTTTCGGGGTTCCAATGTGGATCACATGACTCTAAAATGCTTAAAAAAACATTAAAACTCACAATTTTTCATCTAAAATTTAGAATATTTCCCTGGGGAAGCCCCCCCCCCCCCCCCCCCCCCCGAATGGCCATCCAATATTTTTTATAAGTCGGCGCCCCTGTTCTTATGTTTTACCTTCCGGAACTCCAGACAACGAGTACGCGTCATCTACTAGCGCATGTTTGAAAGACTTCTCTGTGGTGTGACATCTGGATCAAGTCTAGGGACATGCAACAGAGTATCGAAAACACAATGGCACTGAAAACTCGTTTTGTGAAAAACACCGCAGTACAAACATTTCAACGCTTCTATTCAGGCATAAAATGTAAACACGAGAGCGTAAAACAGGTTTCCTAGTTGTGTAGCATGAAAATGTAGTGACCGCGCAGTTATAAATAACAAATGAGTAGCGCTTAACAAGTTTTTGTTTTCCCTCGTATTAACTCCGGCTCGCGACGAGCGCCACGTAGTTCGCAATCCGGCCGCAACGCGGCGCTGCGCGCGCCCGCTCGGCTCCGACGTTACCCCCTACGCGCCTCTGGCGCCAAGTCGGGCGCGACAGTCAATTGTCGCCGGCGCGCGCGGTCCGTGTCGCTCGCGAGCTGCGATTGGTAGTCGCGCGTCGCCGCTCGGCCGCGTTTATTGCCCGCGAGTGTGTTCGACCGCTTCCCGCGCTTTCGAACCCGGTCTGCGTTCCGCGCGCAATCGCCGCCCGCTCCTTTCGAACTCCGCACCGCATCCGCGCGCGCGTGTGCGTGTGTGTCCATCTGCATTTCTCTCTGCCTGCCTTCGCCAAAAAGAGGAGACGCAATGACGGAAGTGGCCCAGCCGACGGAAGTCGTCAGCGCCGAACAGAACAAGGCGCCGGTTCCAGCGCCCTCTGACGTCAGCGAGGCCCAACAGAAGACTGCGCCGCAGACGCAAGAACAGCAACAACAACAACAACAGCAGCAGCAGCAGCAGCCGGCCAACAACGGTGACGTCACACAGGCCGAGCCCTCAGAGTCTCCAGGTCCCAGCAACGGCACAGGTGCGTGGCCGAAAAAAGCAGAACAAAATAAAAAACTTATCCTCACAAGGGAACCTCCCCATCGCACCACCCTCAGATTTAGTTATAAGTTGGCTCAGTGGATAGGCCTTGAAAAACTGAACACAGATCAATCGAGACAACAGGAAGAAGTTGTGTGGAACTATGAAAAAAATAAGCAAAATATACAAACTGGATAGTCCATGCGTAAGATATGCAACATCAAGGAAAATGGGAGTGCAGGAGCGCCGTGGTCCCGTAGCTAGCGTGAGCAGCTGCGGAACGAGAGGTCCTTAGTTCAAGTCTTCTCTCGAGTGACAAATTTAATTTATTATTTTCAGACAATTATTATCTGTCCGTCCGGTGGTTGGGAAGGGAGTGAGACAGGGTTGCTGCCTCTCCCCGATGCTATTCAATCTGTATATTGAGCAAGCAGTAAAGGAAACAAAAGAAAAGTTCGGAGTAGGTATTAAAATCCATGGAGAAGAAATAAAAACTTTGAGGTTCGCCGATGACATTGTAATTCTGTCAGAGACAGCAAAGGACTTGGAAGAGCAGTTGAACGGAATGGACATTGTCTTGAAAGGAGGGCATAAGATGAACATCAACAAAAGCAAAGCAAGGATAATGGATTATAGTCGAATTAAGTCGGGCGATGCTGAGGGAATTAGATGAGGAAATGAGACAAAGTAGTAAAGGAGTTTTGCTATTTGGGGAGCAAAATAACTGATGATGGTCGAAGCAGAGAGGATATAAAATGTAGACTGGCAATGGCAAGGAAAGCGTTTCTGAAGAAGAGAAATTTGTTAACATCGAGTATAGATTTAAGTGTCAGGAAGTCGTTTCTGAAAGTATTTGTATGGAGTGTAGCCATGAATGGAAGTGAAACATGGACGATAAATAGTTTAGACAAGAAGAGAATAGAAGCTTTCGAAATGTGGTTGAGGGAGACCAGGAGATGAATACACGAAACAGATTCAGAAGGATGTAGGCTGCAGTAGGTACTGGGAGATGAAGAAGCTTGCACAGGATAGAGTAGCATGGAGAGCTGCATCAAACCAGTCTCTGGACTGAAGACCACAACAACAACAACAACAACCGTCCGATGCGAGGTAACTGACGGTCTACACACGGAAAAATATGAAAACGTTAAAAACATATGTTTTGACAGAGCACAGGGAAAACTGTGTGACTGTGAAACTGTTGCATTCATTTGTTGCAGTTTATGTGATAAACTCTTATGTTTTCATGACTTTTTTGTGAGTGATTATCACATCCACAAGAAAACCTAAATCGGGCAAGGTAGAAGAATCTTTTTACCCATTCGCCAAGTGTACAAGTTAGGTGGGTCGACAACATATTCCTGTCATGTGACGCACATGCCGTCACCAATGTCGTATAGAATGTATCAGACGTGTTTTCCTGTGGAGGAATCGGTTGACCTATGACCTTGCGATCAAATGTTTTCGGTTCCCACTGGAGAGGCACGTCCTTTCGTCTACTAATCGCACGGTTTTGCGGTGCGGTCGCAAAACACAGACACTAAACTTATTACAGCGAAGAGAGACGTCAATGAACGAACGGACAGATCATAACTTTGCGAAAATAAAGAAAGTAAGTTTTTCACACGAAGGAAGACTTTAACCAAGGACCTCTTGTTCGGCAGCTGCTCACGCTAACCACGGGACCACGGCGCTCCTGAGCTCCCATTAGCCTTGATGTTGCCTATCTTGCGCATGGACAACTCAGTTTGTATATTTTGATTATTTTTTTCATAGTTCCACACAACTTCTTTCTGTTTTTCCGATTGATCTGTGTTCAGGTTTTCAAGGCCTATCCACTGTGCCAACTTATAACTAAACCTGAGGGGGCTGCGATGGCGAGGTTACCTTGTTAGTGATGTCTTCCTTACTGCTTGCGAAATTCCACTTGCAGTGCCAGGCGCTCGCCCTAGATTCCGTCTGTACTGTAGTGGTTGGTCAACTCGCCATTCCAACTCTCCTATACACGGTGTTACAAAAAGGTACGGCCAAACTTTCAGGAAACATTCCTCACACACAAAGAAAGAAAATATCTTATGTGGACATATGTCCGGAAACGCTTACTTTCCATGTTAGAGCTCATTTTAGTACTTCTCTTCAAATCACATTAATCATGGAATGGAAAGACACAGCAACAGAACGTACCAGCGTGACTTCAAACACTTCGTTGCAGGAAATGTTCAAAATGTCCTCCGTTAGGGAGGATACATGCATCCACCCTCCGTCGCATTAAATCCCTGGTGCGCTGATGCAGCCCTGGAGAATGGCGTATTGTATCACAGCCGTCCACAATACGAGCACGAAGAGTCTCTACATTTGGTACCGGGGTTGCGTAGACAAGAGCTTTCAAATGCCCCCATAAATGAAAGTCAAGAGGGTTGAGGTCAGGAGAGTGTGGAGGCCATGGAATTGGTACTCCTCTACCAATCCATCGGTCACCGAATCTGTTGTTGAGAAACGTACGAACACTTCGACTGAAATGTGCAGGAGCTCCATCGTGTATGAACCACATGCTGTGTCGTACTTGTAAAGGCACATGTTCTAACAGCACAGATAGAGTATCCCGTATGAAATCATGATAACGTGCTCCACTGAGCGTAAGTGGAACGAAACTACATGGAAATTAAGCGTTTCCGGAGACATGTCCACATAACATCTTTTCTTTATTTGTGTGTGAGGAATGTTTCCTGAAAGTTTGGCCGTACCTTTTTGTAACACCCTGTATGTAAACTTTTTACGTGATAGTCCACCAACAGGCTATACTAGGCACAGTTAACATTTTTACTTATACAGGAATAACATCAACAAAACCGACAAACTGCAGGGACGGGTTCTTAACTGAAAGTAGAGGAGAAAAGGCCCTATCAACAGGGAATGCATTGTTGCCAAGGTAGATGGCGCTGACGAATGAAAGTTGCTCTGAGCACGTGCCGTGTTTGTGTTTCCAGGCTGTGTGACTGACGCCGGCCGGCGTGGCCGAGCGGTTAAAGGCGCTACAGTCTGGAACCGCACGACCGCTACGGTCGCAGGTTCGAATCCTGCCTCGTGCATGGATGTGTGTGATGTCCTTAGGTTGGTTAGGTTTAAGTAGTTCTAAGTTCTAGGGGACTTATGACCACAGCAGTTGAGTCCCATAGTGCTCAGAGCGATTTGAACCATTTTTTTGTGACTGACGTAGGGTACTGCAGGCAGCAGAATGGTCCGGTATTCATGTCGGGAACAAGCCGAGATGATGTTTGTGTACGGCCAAGCAGATGGAAATGGTCGAGAGGCAGCACGGCTATATCAGAACAAGTTCCCTCACAGACACCAACCACATCACACATTTAAAGCTCTTTTTGGGCTTTTCTGTGATCATGGCTCCTTTCAGACATACAGTAGGGAGACGACAGGCTGTGATCACACCAGATTTGGGGGACGAGGTTCTAGCCGCCCGGTGTGGCCGAGCGGTTCTAGGCGCTTCAGTCTGGGACAGCGCGACCACTACGGTCGCAGGTTTGAATCCTATTTCGGGCATGGATGTGTGTGATGTCCTTAGGTTAGTTAGGTTTAAGTAGTTCTAAGTTCTAGGGGACTGGTGACCTCAGACGTTAAGTCCCATAGTGTTCAGAACCATTTGAACGAGGTTCTACAGGATATGGAGACGAACCCTAATACAAGGTTCAAGCTCAAGTGGCACGCCAACATTGAGTGAGCCATACATGACAACCAGGGGCGGATCCAGGATCTCGGTCAGGGGGGGGGGCAAATTTTTTGCTACTTGCCTTCCAAAAAATTAATTCCAAATAAAAGCATTAATAGTCTATATACGAGCGCGCGCGCACACACACACACACACACACACACACACACACACGATATATATATATATATATATATATATATATATATATATATATGTGTGTGTGTGTGTGTGTGTGTGTGTGTGTGTGTGTGTGTGTGTGTATATATATATATATATATGCTTTTAGTTTAATTATGTATCGCTATGTGTTAAGTGTGTTTAATGAAATAAGTTACTGCATTACCTAAAACATATTCTTCAAATACGACACGTGCACTTGAAAAACTCCGTGTTTATCTGCTAATGTAAAATAATCTATAAAAATGCTAATATTCGTTTCCATTCTTAAATCTTCGAAATTAGTTCACCAATTGCTTTCATACGACAGAATGTTGCCATCGAATTCGCGCATGTGTTTATACGCAGCAATGACGATACGACTGCGGAAAGTTATAATAGGGTATTTGACTGCTTTCAGGAAATCATCTCATATTGTTAATGACGTCAGTATCTGTTTGAATCTGCTGACCGTAGCATTTATATTCTTACTGTATGAGAGAATGGATTGTGAATGAATCCACAGACGTTATTTTCGTGTACATTATTACATTTGGCTAATTAATGTTTGTTCACATTTCGCATCAGAAGTGAGAAGAAAGGCAAAGTCGGGGAGAAGCGTTCATACAGATCCAATACGTGAAATTGCAGAATAAAAGGGACTGTCGTAAGGTTCACACTATTTGCAACTAATGGGAATATTTTCAAGTATTCCTTCGATGTTCATCGCTTAATTATCGACACCATCCCTTTGCAAATTGCCACTAGAAACAAAATCTTACACATACACTGCAGGGAAAGTGCTAAAAAAGGGACACAGATCGCTCACGCCTCAGTGAATATTATCATTTTATTCGTAAGTATAGTTGTTTCTTCTGTAGTTTATCCACTAAATGGAAGAGGCTTCAAGGTCTATTTTTGAACTGTTACATCAAACTGCGTGCCATCGCTTACATCTTCGACTTCAAGTAAAACATACTAGATAGGCCGACGTAATCAGCCCCTAAAGCAGTCGGAAAAAAAATATCGGTCACGCACCAGGGCGGGGGGGGGGGGGGGGGCAGAACAGCTTTCATTCGTCAGCGCCATCTACCATGGCAAACTTGCATTTCCGGGCAAATGTTCTGATCTTTTTCCTCCATTTGCAGTCAGGAATCCGTCCCTGCAATTCGTCGGTTTTATTAATGTTCAACCTGTATATGATTATTTAAGTGTTGCTTACATGTGTTGATTTTATTGCACTAAATAACGCCTGCATTACTTTACTTTTTATCACACAAAATGACATATTTGTGTCTGGTGTGTTATACAGTACCCGTAAACGAACCGTCCGAGAACTGAAGTTAACATTCTGAAAAATTATAGTATCTCTGTAACAGGCAAATTTTCACACAGAACTGAATTCCAGGATTTGTATTTGCACTCGATAGGTAAAAAAGGAAAAACTGCAAAATTGAGCCGGCCGGGGTGGCCGTGCGGTTCTAGGCGCTACAGTCTGGAACCGCGTGACCGCTACGGTCGCAGGTTCGAATCCTGCCTCGGGCATGGATGTATGTGATGTCCTTAGGTTAGTTAGGTTTAAGTAGTTCTAAGTTCTAGGGGGGTGATGACCTAAGAAGTTAAGTCCCATAGTGCTCAGAACCATTTGAACCATTTGCAAAATTGACATTCAGTTCTGGGATTTCCATTTCGCTCTACCGCCAGTCACAACACATTCAGTTTCAACCAACACTTCAGGTATTTTATTGGAGAAACAGAAAGGTGCTCATCACCAATGACCTGAAGTTCCTCTGAAAAGATCCACTTGTTCATGAGCAGAATTGTGATTAATGGCAAAATCAATGTTTTTCTTCTGTTTATTGATCTGTATCACTGACGGCTCCCTCCAACCACCGCCTCAACAGTTTCATTAAATTTAGGATCGTTAAAACTGATGCTTTCCTTCAAAAACATTATGTACTGTAGTGTCTGAGGAAACCGTGACGCATGTCAGCAACACGTGTCAACAACAAACAGAGGAGGTGACAGTGCAACCGACAACAAAACATTGTTGGATTAGCGATTTGAGGTGGGTAAGTGACGTATGAAAATATTGCTCCTGAACTGACTTTGGAAGGGGAGAAAAATTCTCGCGTGGTCTAAGAGACCACACCTCTGTGAGTAATGGGTTAGCAGTGAAATTTGTACGACAGACTTACGGCAGTTAAATCGTTGATAATAATTACTCACCGAATACTTTACGTAAAAATTAGACGAACCTGCTGAAAATGTTTTTGGGTCTAGAGGAGTATTCGATACAAGTAGTCGGCCTTTGCTCAGTGACGTAATGTTAATGGGAACAGTGATGTCACCTTTTGATGCATATATTGATAGTTTTGTTGTTAGATGGTAAAGCCAACGAATGTGAAAGCAATGAAAAAAGAACTTGTTTTGATGACAGATCGATCTGTAATTTAGCGCGAAGTTTATGTTGCCATTTATTGGTTTCTAATAAAAGGTCAAACCTTTATTTGTAGAGCTTTAATCTACTGCACTAATCTGCCATATTAGAATCTAGAAATTAGTGGTAATTCTGAGTAACTATGTTCTGCATGTGGGTTGTTTTGTAATCATTCTATTGATCTTCTTATATCTGCTCTAAATATATGTTAGGTTGGAAGATGGCAGTTTGGTTGTGAGTTGACGAAGCAAACGAATGTGATACTGAAAGAAACATGATTGTGGTAGCAGACTGATGTGTATTGTAGCTCAATTCATTTGAAAAAATTGCCAATAACATCACGTGATATTGTTTACTGCCTCTGTATCTACATAGATATTCCGCGAGCCACCGTAAGGTGCATGCATGTACCACTGCTTGTCATTTCCTCGCAAATAGAGCGAGGGAAAAGCGAATGTCTGTGTGCCTCTACATAAGCCCTAATTTCTCGTCTCTTATCTTCGTGGTCCTTACGCGCAAGGTACGACGGTGAGTCAAATGTAAACCTTAAATATTTTTTTAAATACTATTTGTTGTGCAGAAGTGGTACAAAGCTGTATCACTTTTCAACATAATCCCCACGCTGAATGCAAGTCCTCCAGCGCCTACAAAGTGCATAAATTCCTTTAGAAAAAAATTCTTTTGGTAGTCCGTGCAACCACTCATGCACCGCGTGGCGTACCTCTTCATCAGAATGGAACTTCTTTCCTCCCATTGCGTCTTTGAGTGGTCCAAACATATGGAAATCAATTGGGGTAAGGTCTGGTGAGTATGGTGGATGAGGAAGACACTGAAAATGCATGTCTCTGATTGTTACAAGTGTTGTAGGGGCAGTGTGGGGCCTTACATTGTCATGTTGCAAAAGGACACCTGCTGACAGCAATCCACGTCGCTTTGATTTGATTGCAGGCCACAGATGATTTTTTAGGAGATCTGTGTATGATGCACTGGTGACAGTGGTCCCTCTAGACATGTAATTCTCCAAAATGACGCCTTTTTCGTCCCAAAAGAGAGTCAGCATAACCTTCCCTGCTGATGGTTCTGTTCGAAACTTCTTTGGTTTTGGTGATGAGAAATGGCGCCATTCCTTGCTCGCTCTCTTCGTTTCTTGTTGGTGGAAGTGAACCCAGGTTTTGTCCCCAGTAACGATTCTTGCAAGGAAGCCATCACCTTCTCGTTCAAAGCGCCGAAGAAGTTCTTCACAAGCATCAACACGTCGTTCTCCCATTTCTGGAGTCAGCTTCCGTGGCACCCATCTTGCAGACACTTTGTGAAACTGGAGCACATCATGCACAATGTGGTGTGCTGACCCATGACTAATCTGTAAACATGCTGCAATGTCATTCAGCGTCACTCGGTGGTTTTCCTTCACTATGGCTTCAACTGCTGCAGTGTTCTGTGGAGTCACAACTCGTTGTGCCTGACCTGGACGAGGAGCATCTTCCACTGAAGTCACACCACTTACGAAATTCCTACTCCATTCGTAGACTTGTTGCTGTGACAAACATTCGTCGATGAATTTCAATAGGTTTCACACCTTCACTACACAAAAACCAAATAACAGAACGCTGTCCTTCCCTGGTGCAAGTCGCAAGTGGGGCGGCCATCTTTCTACTGATACTGCGACGGCATGTGTGCATCTGCACTATGCTGCCGCCTACAGGGCATTCTTCACGCTGTTTGTAGCACGCTTACCAACTTACAGGATAACGGCACGAAATTTCCATTTGTTATTACAAATTTAATGTTTTCATTTGACTCACTCTCGTATTGTTGGCGACAGTAGAATCGTTCGGCAGTCAGCTTCGTGTGTCGGTTCTCTAAATTTTCTCAATAGCGTATCTCGAAAAGAACGCCGGCTTCTCTCTAGGGATTCCCATTTGACTTCCAGAGGCATCTCCGTAACACTGTTCTTCCAACATACCGGTAACAAATCTAGAAGCCCGCCTCTGACTTGCTTCTGTGGCTTCCTTCAGCCCGACCTGGTACGGATCCCAAACACTGGAGCAGTACTCAAGAACAGGTCGCTCCAGTGTCCTATATGCGGTCTCCTTTACAGGTCAACCAGTCCTTCCTAAAATTCTCCCAATAAACCGAAATCGACCATACTCGTTCCATCTCAAGTCGCTTTTCAAAGTTTCGCCCAGTAATACTGTATCCGAACATTACCGGTTTGTACTTGCTACTCATCCGCATAAACTTACATATTTCCATATTTATGGGTAGCTGCCATTCATCACACAAACTGGATATTTCGTGTAAGTCGTCTTGTATCTTACAACAGCCACTTTGTCCGCAGCTCGTGGTCTTGCGGTAGCGTTCTCGCTTCCCGCGCATGGGGTCCCGGGTTCGATTCCCGGCGGGGTCAGGGATTTTTCCTGCCTGGAGGTGACTGGGAGTTATTGTGTCGTCTGTATCATCATTCTTATTCATCCCCAATAGTGTCGGAGGAAGGCAATGGCAACCTACCTCTTCTCGGGTCTTGCCTAGTACAGCGGTGCTGGTCTCCCGCATCGTCCCCTACGCTCCTGGGAGTATGGGACCTCATCATCATCACAGTTACTTTACTACGACACCCTACAGTAAACAACAGCATCATCAGCAAACAACCTCACATTGTTGCCCACCCTGTCAAACAAATCATTTATGTATATAAACAACTTCGGCCCTATTACACATCCCTGGAGCATGTTTTCTATGTCACTGAAAACCGTGTTTCCTATGTCACTGATCAATGCTGATGACTCGTATAGAACTTCCCTCTATGCCTAATGTCTTTCTAACCCCTACCGCCCGATGTGAAAGCTGGAACAGCCACTTTTGTGCGGTCGGGACCAAGTTAACCACCACTACGTGTACACGAACCTGGATGCACTAGGCTGTCGTGGTAGATCCAGATCAGACAGCACACGAAAAGATAATCACAATCTTGATAGCTAATAAGAAGTGAAATATTCTAGTTCGTAAGATGAGGATAGAGAGAGAACGCGGCTACTGTCATTGCTAAAAATTGCAACTTCCACGGAACGTAGAGTTATTTCGAATAGTACTGCCGCTTCTACGTAAATGTTATCCCACGCAATAAAAATGAAAGTTGAATTACACTACTGGCCATTAAAATTGCTATACCAAGAAGAAATGCAGATGATAAACAGGTATTCATTGCGCAAATATATTATACTAGAACTGACATGTGATTACATTTTCACGCAATTTGGGTGCATAGATCCTGAGAAATCAGACCCCAGAACAACCACCTCTGGCCCTAATAACGACCTTGATACGCCTAGGCATTGAGTCAAACAGAGCTTGGATGGCGTGTACAGGAACAGCTGCCCAAGTAGCTTCAACACGATACCACAGTTCATCAAGAGTAGTGACTGGCGTATTGTGACGAGCCAGTTGCTCGGCCACTATTGACCAGGCGTTTTCAATTGGTGAGAGATCTGGAGAATGTGCTGGCCAGGGCAGCAGTCGAACGTTTATTGTATCCAGAAAGGCCCGTACAGGACCTGCAACATGCGGTCGTGCATTAACCTGCTGAAATGTAGGGTTTCGCAGGGATAGAATGAAGGGTAGAGCCACGGGTCGTAACTCATCTGAAATGTAACGTCCACTGTTCAAAGTGCCATGAATGTGAACAAGAAGTGACCGAGACGTGTAACCAATGGCACCTCATACCATCACGCCGGGTGATACGCCAGTATGGCGATGACGAATACATGCTTCCAATGTACGTTCACCGCGATGTCGCCAAACACGGATGCGACCATCACGATGCTGTAAACAGAACCTGGATTCATCCGAAAAAAAATGACGTTTTGCCATTCGTGCACCCAGGTTCGTCGTTGCGTACATCATCGCAGGCGCACCTGTCTGTGATGCAGCGTCAAGGGTAACCACAGCCGTGGTCTCCGAGCTGATAGTCCGTGCTGCTGGAAACGTGATGGTACGCATTTCTCCTCCTTACACGAGGCGTCACAACAACGTTTCACCATGCAACGCCGGTCAACTGCTGCTTGTGTATGAGAAATCGGTTGGAAACTTTCCTCATGTTAGTACGTTGTAGGTGTCGCCACCGGCGCTCTGAAAAGCTAATCATTTGCATATCACAGGATCTTCTTCCTGTCGGTTAAATTTCGCGTCTGTAGCACGTCATCTTCGTGGTGTAGCAATTTTAATGGCCAGTAGTGTAGTTGCAATTTATTCTTTTATTAACAACGCATTTGACCTTCGTGGGGAAAATTGTCACCTTCGTGAGAGATCTTCAGCTTATTTATAGAGATGATAAAAACATTGCAATGAATAGTAAACCAAGTACGGCCTTAGAAGGGTCTGCTACTGAAATTTTCATGGACAATAATAATTCGTTCCTATCCAGTTCTGTGTCACTAAATCTTGAATAAACATACTATATACAGTTCAGAACTTGTAAAATGTTTCCTGCCAGTATATTGCCCAAAACATGACGACAAGCCAATAGACGAAGATGACAGTGTTAAGTTCTTGGGGTTACAGCTTGATAATAAATTTAACTGGGAGGAGCATACCATAGAACTGCTGAAGCGCCGACACAAATCTCTGTTTTGTCAGACATAGGTGATTTAAAAATAAAGAAGGTAGCGTACAATTGGGCTTACTTTCATTCCATAATGTCATACTGGATTATTTTCTACGGTAACTCATTTCATGGAATGAATACTAGAAATGAGAATAACCTTCAGTTACTTACTTAGTATTCAGCAATACTAATTTTCAATAATATAACAGCAGCCATAAAAAGTTTAACTAATAATAAAGTCCAGTTTAAGAAGAGAACAAAAGATTTATTGGTGTCCAACTTCTTCTGCTCCACTGATAATTTTTTTTTCCTTAGCAAGCCCTCTCCATGAGCAACTCGACCACACCATAACACCACCCCCTCCGAATTTTGCTGTTGGCACTACATACGCTGGCAGATGATATTCACCGGGCATTCGCCATACCCACACCTTGCCATCGGATCGCCACCAGATCCAAATTTTCTCACCTTCCGCCTAACTGTCATAGTACTTGCAGTGGATCGTGATGCAGTTTGGATTATTCCTGTGTGATGGTCTGTATAGATGTCTACGTATTACACATTACAACCCTCTTTAAGTGTTTTCTGTCTCTGTCAGTTAACAGACAAGGTCAGCCTACACGCTTTTGTGCTGTACGTGTCCCTTCACGTTTCCACTTCAATATCATATCTCAAACAGTGGACCTAGGGATGTTTAGGAGTGTAGGAAACACGCGTGCAGTCGTATGACAAGTGACGTCCAATCACCTGACCACGTTCGATATCCGTGGAGCGTCCCATTCTGCTCTCTCATGTCTAATGACTACTTAGGTCGCTGATTTGGAGTACCTCGTAGTAGGTGGCAGCACAATGCACCTAATATGAAAAACGCACGTTTTGGGTGGTGTCCTGATACGTTTGATCACATAGTGTATGTCTTTGGCCGGAACATCGGTCACCGTAGGTTCAACTCAGGCCAAGTATATGATCGTGGAGACAGGGAGACTGACGAAGAGTGTAGACAGCGTTTGAAGGCAAATCGAATAAGAATTTCTCAAATGCGAACCATAATGAGGATATAGTCGAGTTAGACTCGCTCAGTTGGATCTTACGGCCGGCCGCTGTGGCCGAACGGTTCTAGGCGCTTCAGTCCGTAACCGTGCGACTGCTACGGTCGCAGGTTCTAAGCCTGTCTCGGGCATGGATGTGTGTAATGTCCTTAGGTTAGTTAGGTTTAAGTAGTTCTAAGTTCTAGGAGACTGATGACCTCAGATGTTAAGTCCCATAGTGCTCAGAGCCGTTTAAACCATTTTTGATATTACGCACAAAATAAGTTGAAACGTCGAAAAAACAGACGACCAAACTTGTGTTAATGGTGTAGTGAATGTAGCAGAATATTGTCAAGTGCAGTTCCACAGAACCCAAAGAAATTTTGGTCCTATGTAAAGGCTGCTACTGCGTCAGCGTTACTGTCCAGTCGCTAGTGAATGAGGCTGTAACTGAAACTGGGGGCAGCGAAGCAACTCTTAACTCCACTTTCGCATGTTGCTTCACAAAGGACAACCCAGGAGAAATGTCCCAATTTAATCCTCATATCACCGAAAAGATCAATGAAACAAGTATTAGTGTCAGTGGTATTGAGAAACAGCTTAAATCGTTAAAATTGTACAAAGCCCCAGGTACCGATGGAATCCCTGTCAGATTCTGTACTGAATTTGCCGCTGAATTGGCTCCTCTCGTAACTATAGTCTGTCGCCGATCCCTCGAACAGAAAACTGTGCGCAGTTCCTGGAACAACGCACAGGTCACACCCATCTACAAGAAGGTTGGTAGAAGTGATCCACAAAAATACCGTCCAGTATCCTCGACATCGATTTGTTGTAAAATCTTAGAACATCTCATGAGCTCAAACAAAATGTAACTTGAACAAAAAGACCTCCTCGATGCCAGCCAGTATCGTTTTCGAAAAAATCGATGATGTGAAACCCAATTCGCACTTTCCTCGCAAGACACACCGAAAGCTTTGGATCGAGGCAACCGGGTAGATGCAGCGTTTCTTCGTTTCTGAAAAGCCAGTACCCGCGGTCCGCCACGAATTCCTTTCCTGTGCCAACTTCTTCATCTCAGAGTAGCACTTGCAACCTACGTACTCAATTACATGCTGGCTGTATTCAAATCTCTGTCTTCCTCTACAGTTTTTGCCCTCTACAGCTCCCTCTAGTACTGTGGAAATCATATCCTCATGTCTTAACAGATGTCCTATCATCCTGTCCCTTCTCCTTATCTGTGTTTCCTCTCCAGTTCTGCACGGAACCTCCTCATTCCTTACCTTATCAGTCCACCTAATTTTCAACATTCTTTTCTAGCACCACATCCCAAATGCTTCGATTCTCTTCTGTTTCGGTTTTCCCACAGTCCATGTTTCACTACCATACAATGCTGTACTCCAGACGTACATCCTCAGAAATTTCTTCCTCCAATTAAGGCCCATTATTAGTAGACTTCTCTTGGCCAGAAATGCCGTTTCTGCCATTGCTAGTCTGCTTTTGATGTCCTCCTTGCTCCGTCCGTCATTGGTTATTTTACTGCCTAGGTTACATGTTGTATGGAGTGTAGCCATGTATGGAAGTGAAACATGGTCGATAAATAGTTTAGACAAGAAGAGAATAGAAGCTTTCGAAATGTGGTGCTACAGAATTATGCTGAAGATTAGATGGGTAGATCACGTAACTAATCAGGAGGTATTGAATAGAATTGGGGAAAAGAGGAGTTTGTGGCACAACTATAAGAAGGGATCGGTTGGTAGGACATGTTCTGAGACATGGAGGGATCACCAATCTAGTACTGGAGGGCAGCGTGGAGGGTAAAAATCGTAGAGGGAAACCAAGAGATGAATATACTAGGCAGATTCAGAAGGATGTAGGCTGCAGTAGGTACTGGGAGATGAAGCAGCTTGTACAGGATAGAGTAGCATGGAGAGCTGCATCAAACCAGTCTCAGGACTGAAGACCACAACAACAACAGGTTACGTAAAAGTAATAAATACAGAATATAAATGAAAGTAAAATAAAATGTTTCCATTGGGTAGAAACGAACGATAGACATTGAGTGCACAGAAGTTACATGCTACACCGTTCGATATCAGAAAGTGGAGCAAATTGTTCGCAATATTTTGTACTTTTTTTTCCAAGCATTCTATCATATTGCTTCAGGAATTTGGCGTGTGGTCACTGATCTTTGGATCCAGTGAGAACGAATGAAATCGAAAACGTCAGTGCTTTGTGAAGTGGAGAGATTGGCACAATAAGTGGATGTCAGGGTGGCTCTCGGCGGAAGATGTGGAAAAAAAGTTTCTGTTGAGTAGGTTCAAATGGCTCTGGGCACTATGGGACTTAACTTCTGAGGTCATCAGTCCCCTAGAACTTAGAACTATTTAAACCTAACTAACCTAAGGACATCACACACATCCATGCCCGAGGCAGGATTCGAACCTGCGACCGTAGCGGTCCCGCGGTTCCAGACTGAAGCGCCTAGAACCGCTCGGCCACACCGGCCGGCTCTGTTGAGTGTGAGCTTGTCTTGGGTTTCTGATGACCATAACGATGACGGGTCATAAAACTCCGGCATTCTTCGATTTAGTCTGTAATGAATTGTTGAGCACTTAACGCGTCTATTGATAAAACGACTCACAGCAGCAGGTTTAGAAATTATCGTTATTTTCTTTGGCTGGAGCGGACGATCTGACATCGCTGTTCGTAAGACGTTTATTTAGCAGCTGACACGCGATGCCAAGTACGACCAGTGACGGTACATCTTGCTCTCGGCTCGCCGCTGCTTCTGATTCCTGCAGCCACTGTCGCGACGGGAAGATGGCGTGTCAACGCATAATGCGCTCGCTTTGCAAGTCTGACACGTAAGTAGGCGGTCTCGCAGCAGGCAGCAGGGTGCGCCTACATCGCCGAGGTCATTCAATTGCAGAATTATGGAACATGTTTTATGTTCTCTTATGATGACTACTGGACAATGAAAATATCCTATATGAAAAGCTACCCTGATTCCGCACTAAGAGATCTCAGAAAACTCTGCTTGCCCTGTTCGTGCGTGAGATTCGCAGCGCCGTAAACATTGGTATTCAAGTTATTGCCAGCCGCGGTGGCCGAACGGTTCTAGGCGCTTCAGTCTGGAACCGCGCTGCTGCTACGGTCGTAGGTTCGAATCCTGATTCGGGCATGGATCTGTGTGATGTCCTCAGGTTAGTTACGTTGAAGTAATTCTAAGTCAAGGGGACTGTGACCACAGATGTTAAGTCCCGTAGTGCTCAGAGCCATTTGAACCATTTTCTGTTGCCGCGTTGACTTCAGCACGGCATCGGATACAATTACGCACTGCGTATAGTGAACAATATACGAGCTTTCCAATATCGGGCCAGATTTGCGACTGCGATCCAGCATTTCTTCACGCACGACACTCTACTCTTCGTTCTCAACACAACAAAATCGACAGACGTAGTAGATAACTTCAGGTGTGCAGCAAGAAAGTTTTCTAGGGCTTTTACTACACTGAAGCGCCAAACTAGTATAGCCATGCGTATTCAAATGTGACATTATACATTATGTGACCGAAAGTATCCGGACACCTGGCTGAAAATGACTTAAAAGTTCGTGGCGCCCTCCATCGGTAATGCTGGAAATCAGTACGGTGTTGGCTCAACCTTAGCCTTGATGACAGCTTCAGCTCTCGAAGGCATACGTTCAATCAGGTGCTGGAACGTTTCTTTGGGGAATGGCAGCCTATTCTTCACGGTGTGCTGCACTAAGGATAGGTGTCGATGTCGGTCAGTGAGGCCTGGCATGAAGCCGGCGTTCCAAAACATCCCAAAGGTGTTCTGTAGGATTCAGGTCAGGACTCTGTGCAGGCCAATCCATTATATGGATGTTATTGTCGTGTAACCGCTCCGATACAAGCTGTGCATTATGGACAGGTGCTCGATATGATGAAAGATGCAATCGCTATCCCCGAATAGCTCTTCAACAGTGGGAAGCAAGAAGGTGCTTAAAACATCAGTGTAGGCCTGTGCTGTGATAGTGCCACGCTAAACAACAAGGGGTGCAAGCCCCCTCCATGAGAAACACGACCACACCATAATGTTCATGTCGGGGAGTCAGAAGAGTGTTCCTGTAGCCATTCTGGACGTGTGGGGTGTCGCATTGTCCTGCTGGAGTTGCCCATCGGAATGCAGCTGATCAGACAGGATGCTTACGTACGTGTCACCTGTCAGAGTCGTATCTAGACGTATCAGGGCTCCCATATCACTCCAACTGCACGCACCACACGACATTACAGAGCCTTCACCAGCCTCAACAGTCCCCTGCTGAGATGCAGGATTCATGGATTCATGAGACTGTCTCCACACGTGTACGTGTCCATCCCCTCGATACAATTAGAAACGAGACTCGTTCGACCAGGCAACATGTTTCCAGTCATCGACGGTCCAATGTTGGTGTTGACGGCCCGGGCGAGGCGTAAAGCTCGTCTCGTGCAGTCATCAAGGGTACACGAGTGGGCCTTCGGCTCCGAAAGTCCATATCGGCGATGTTTCGTTGAATGGTTCGCACGCTGACACTTGTTGATGGCCCAGCATTGAAATCTGCAGCAATTTGCGGAAGGCTTGCACTTCTGTCACGTTGTAAGATCGTCTTCAGTCGTCGTTGGTACTCTTCTTTTCCGGTCGCAGCGATGTCGCAGATTTGAGGTTTTACCGGATTCCTGATATTCACCGCACACTCGGAAAATAATCGTAGGGGAAAATCTCCACTTCATCGCTACCTCGGAGATGCTGTGTCCCATCGGTACTGCGCCGACTCTTGACACCACGTTCAAACTCACTTAAACCTTGTTAACGCGCCATTTGTCATAGAGACGAAATGAGTAATATATGAATGATTGAATATTAATACAGTTATATTCTGGCCACAGTACAGTTTATACATATGTTTTGCCCTATGGAAAGTTTTGTAATATGTGGCCTTATTTTGTACTCTGTGGTGACAAATAAACCAACTTGACATGTTAAAATGTTAAAAAAAAGCCGTTATAGCACTTGTTTCGTAAACCAGAGTTTGGGACTTCAGTTATCCCTGGGGGCTAACAATTTTAATTTCGTGTAATGAAAACTAATTGTAAGGCATTCACAATTTGATTTGTAAAATGAGTATATCATAAGAAATTTGACATAGGTAATAGAAAGAACGCAATTTTTGAAATATATTTTTGGTTAATTAAAAAAATGGTTAGCAGTCTTGCCGACTAAACAAGGAGACCTGGGTTCATATCCCGACTGTGGCACAAATTTTAATCCATTTCTTCAGCTCCCATCATTATTGTAGATAAAGATGAGACTCAAATGTCTCGAGGAAAATTTAATTATTTATTTTTATTCACCATGGAGTTTAAGAATAACTTTTTTAATCGCAAACATGGAAAAAGAAATCAGCTGGAGCTTCTAATCTGAGCAAGATGATTCCCTTGGATCTGAAATATTTATTCTAGGTACGTTCTGTGATCCACAAGGAACTAAACAGCCCCTCCATCACGTCCAGTGCCCGTCCTCTACTGAAGACTGATTTGGGATATAAACAGCAAGACGAGGTTAAGCCAAGTTTGGCCCAGCAGATAGCATATAGGAATGGATAGCAAGTACCACATCCAGCGCTGATGCCCCGTAAGCCTGTCTAGACTTCGCAATTCTTACAACTGACGTCTATAAACAAGAGCATTGTCTGACTGAGGCCTTAAGTCTTAAGTTTCCGACGTGGACTGCTAACTCATTTATGTCCATTGTCTCATCCAGCCCGTTAAAGGCGCGCCCTGCCTTTCGATAAATGCAGTTGCCATTGTTTCTGGAAGTCTCTCTGTGTTATGTGTGTGTGTATGTGTGTGTGTGTGTGTGCGGGCGCTCTTGTGTGTCGGAATCATTTGAAACCTATTTATTATTTGCATTTACCTCCCCCTCACATATTCCTTTATTTATTCTCTTGGTCTTCATTTTTCTTTAACTAGCTGCGCCCCATGATGTTAACCGCGGTTAAACATTATATATAAAAAAAAATGTTAATGCCGAAACTCACTATCCACGCATATGCATCGTCAGAAAAGCTATCTCCTGGAAGTCTTACGGTGCGCCACAGCAAACCGCGCAACGCTGAAAAGAATCCTTCAGATTTTGAGACAATGGGAAAAGCTAATGTCGCTCGCAGCGCGCTTTTTACTTCAAGGAAAAACGCTTCTTACACGACCGAGTAGCGAATTACAAAATGTGCCATAATAGGTTGTGAATAATTTCGCGACTGTTCCCGCCGTGTTATGAGGGGGAAAGATGACAATTCTATTAGTGTGGTCTTTCTAGCGCTGTTGGCAAGCGGGGTGCACTCAGCCCTTGTGAGGCAAACTGAAGAGCTATTTGTTTGAGAAGTAGCGGTTCCGGTCTCGTAAACTGACATACGGCCGGGAGAGCGGTGTGCTGACCACATGCCCCTCCATATCCGCATCCAGAAACGCCTGTAGACTGAGGATGATACGGCGGCCGGTCGGTACCTTTGGGCCTTCATGACCTGTTCGTAGGGAGTATAGAGTAGTTTTCATCTCATTGTCTAGAATGATCATCAGCTCTTCTCATTTCCTTTGTAAAACGATTCCGGATTGTTCGCAACTCGTCTTTACCTTCATGTTCCTATCGGTCAACCTTTTGCAGCGTAGTTATGTGAGTATATGTGTTGCTTGCTGAACGTGATTCGACATGAACATAAAGCACGAAGAAATGTTTTTTCTCGTATTCTTTCAGTAGTCTTTACGTATTTTGGTATGTTTCCGCCTTATTTCTCAATTTCTAGATCCGCGATTTGTGCACGTACAGAAACCAGGCGGCAGTTAAATGTTTTTTATTCCAGTCTTTGATCACAATATGAATTCTTTAGACGATGACCGGTTTCAGTCAGTAATGACCATCCTCAGATCTTTTTTACACCATGTCCTACAGTGATAAGGCCATAATGGCATCGTCAAAACATATAAATACAATCAGCATAGCATCGTCATTTAGATCTAAAATAAGGTGTCGAATAGGCCGCATCGTCATAGATCTACACTCCTGGAAATGGAAAAAAGAACACATTGACACCGGTGTGTCAGACCCACCATACTTGCTCCGGACACTGCGAGAGGGCTGTACAAGCAATGATCACACGCACGGCACAGCGGACACACCAGGAACCGCGGTGTTGGCCGTCGAATGGCGCTAGCTGCGCACCATTTGTGCACCGCCGCCGTCAGTGTCAGCCAGTTTGCCCTGGCATACGGAGCTCCATCGCAGTCTTTAACACTGGTAGCATGCCGCGACAGCGTGGACGTGAACCGTATGTGCAGTTGACGGACTTTGAGCGAGGGCGTATAGTGGGCATGCGGGAGGCCGGGTGGACGTACCGCCGAATTGCTCAACACGTGGGGCGTGAGGTCTCCACAGTACATCGATGTTGTCGCCAATGGTCGGCGGAAGGTGCACGTGCCCGTCGACCTGGGACCGGACCGCAGCGACGCACGGGTGCACGCCAAGACCGTAGGATCCTACGCAGTGCCGTAGGGGACCGCACCGCCACTTCCCAGCAAATCAGGGACACTGTTGCTCCTGGGGTATCGGCGAGGACCATTCCCAACCGTCTCCATCAAGCTGGGCTACGGTCCCGCACACCGTTAGGCCGTCTTCCGCTCACGCCCCAACATCGTGCAGCCCGCCTCCAGTGGTGTCGCGACAGGCGTGAATGGAGGGACGAATGGAGACGTGTCGTCTTCAGCGATGAGAGTCGCTTCTGCCTTGGTGCCAATGATGGTCGTATGCGTGTTTGGCGCCGTGCAGGTGAGCGCCACAATCAGGACTGCATACGACCGAGGCACACAGGGCCAACACCCGGCATCATGGTGTGGGGAGCGATCTCCTACACTGGCCGTACACCACTGGTGATCGTCGAGGGGACACTGAATAGTGCACGGTACATCCAACCCGTCATCGAACCCATCGTTCTACCATTCCTAGACCGGCAAGGGAACTTGCTATTCCAACAGGACAATGCACGTCCGCATGTATCCCGTGCCACCCAACGTGCTCTAGAAGGTGTAAGTCAACTACCCTGGCCAGCAAGATCTCCGGATCTGTCCCCCATTGAGCATGTTTGGGACTGGATGAAGCGTCGTCTCACGCGGTCTGCACGTCCAGCACGAACGCTGGTCCAACTGAGGCGCCAGGTGGAAATGGCATGGCAAGCCGTTCCACAGGACTACATCCAGCATCTCTACGATCGTCTCCATGGGAGAATAGCAGCCTGCATTGCTGGAAAGGTGGATATACGCTGTACTAGTGCCGACATTGTGCATGCTCTGTTGCCTGTGTCTATGTGCCTGTGGTTCTGTCAGTGTGATCATGTGATGTATCTGACCCCAGGAATGTGTCAATAAAGTTTCCTCTTCCTGGGACAATGAATTCACGGTGTTCTTATTTCAATTTCCAGGAGTGTATATGACGATGCTATGCTGATTATATTTATATGTTTTGACGATGCCGTTATGGCCTTATCACTGTAGGACATGGTGTAAAACAGTTCTGAGGATGGTCATTATGGACTGAAGCCGGTCATCGTCTAAAGAATTCATATTGAGATCAAAAACTGGAATAAAAAACATTTGACAGTATTGGATCACTGTTTGTATACGCGACCATGTCGCAGTTGGTGAGACGGCAGTTAGCCGAAACACGTGTAAAAGAAGCAATAGTTGAGAAGACAGTGAAACAGAGTTGTAGTCTATCTCAGCATGCCATTCAGTTTGTAGATTGAGCAATCGGTTGAGGAAACCATGGAGACATTTGCAATGAACAGGGAATACGCAAAGTAATGTGAACACCTGTACTTACTTGGGAGTGGTTTGTTAATAAGGGGTTGGCCCCTATTTGCCCGTAATACAGCTGAGATTCTTCATGGAATACAGGCCCCAGTGGAATGTTATGCCACTCTTCAATCAGAATCTCTTCTAGCTCCTGTAGGGCCAGGGTTCGATAGCATTCAAGTCCGGGGACTGTGCTGGCCAGGGAAGACGCTGCAGTTCAGTTGCATGCTCCTCATACCACGACTGTACTGTCCTGGCTGTGTGAATGGGCGCGTTATCGTCCTGAAATATGCCATCATTGTTGGAGAACAACATTTGAATCATGGGGTGCACATAATCGTTGATTGTAACACGGCCTTCCAGAGTGGTGATGGGACCACCAGAATACCATGATATGGCTACCCACGCCATCACACTTTCACCTCCACGCTTAACCGTTGGAATCAAGCAATCAGGATTGCAAGCTTCTTTTGCCGTTCCCCAAACGTAAACCCGGCCCGATGTTGGAAATAACGAAGTTGACTCGTCGGACTGTATGACGTGTTTCCTCTGATTAGCCGTCCAGGATTTATGCTCCTGACACCACGTTTTCTTTGCGTTGGTTGTCGTCACTAATCGTTTCGGTATAGCAGCGTCCACGAATATCCGCTTTATGGAGGTCTCGGCGGACAGTGTCGATAGACACGGGGTCTCGAAGATGGCTATTGAGCTCTGCAGTCACTTTAGCTGCTGTAGTTTTGTGTTGTTTTGACACAGTTGGTCTTAGGGTACGACGATCTGTGTCATTTAGTTTTGATTTGCGCCCACTATTACGTTTACACGATGAAGTGCTTCCATGTTTTGTGTAGGCTGTCATGACTGTTGAAACAGTTGCTCTCGAAATATTCAATAAGTTGGCTGTCTTGGTTACTGGTGCTCCAGTTAATTGGGCCCCCACAATCTGCCCTCTTTTGAACCCTGTTAGGCCTTTCATTGCACGTCGACCTCGGACTCTGAATACAAATACGAAGTGTGCACTACTGGTAAACAACCTGCACTGATTTATTTATTTATTTAATCGTATGGCTAGGGCAGGCCGTTCGCCGGGTGCCGGTCATTCAATTTGACGCCACTTCGGAGATACGCAGTCGATGAGGATGATAGGATGATGATAAGGACAGCGCAACATCCACTCCCTGGGCGGAGAAAATTCACCGACCCAGCCGGAAATCGAACCCGGGCCCAGAGGATTGACAATCGGTCATGCTGACCATTCATCTACCGGGGGCGGACACCTGCACTGATGCCTAGTCCGTACTGAACACGCACAGCACAGCGAGACATGCCTTACCTGCGTTGTTGACTGTCAAACACAACTGTCCCATTACTACCACTGTCCACATTAATTTTGCCTATACCCTCTACATTTCCCTTCAGGGGACAAAATGAAATCTTTAAGGTTTACCGATCACATTATGATTCTGGCATAGACGGCAAAGGACATGGATAACTAGTGGAAAGGAATGGATATCGTATCGACAAGTGGAGGTAGAGTGGACATCAACAAAATAAGACAAGATTAATGATGTGCAGCCGAAAGATGTGACACGATACTGAGTGAGTTAGATTGAGGAGTGATACACTAAAGGTAATAAGTGTGCTTTCCTCCCTGTGATCCCGTATTTTTTTTTTTCGACGTGTTCATTTCGCCAGAAGTATGTGGAAAAAAACGGCTCTAAGAACTACTTAGACCTAACTAACCTAAGGACATCACACACATCCGTGCCCGAGGTAGGATTCGAACCTGTGACCGTAGCGGTCGCGCGGTTCCAGACTGAACCACCTTGAACCGCTCCGCCACACCGATGGCTCACTTTGTTCTATTTTGTTAGGCCATGCTGATGTATGATGAAGTGTTGTTGTGTACATCGTTCCGCGTAGTCAGCACGTACACAGCTTTCCCACTAGAGCGCGCCCCGCTAAGCACAACAGTGCAGGCGCAGCGCTCGTCCGTCTCCGCACTACGAGATGGCGCTGCCTTAGAGACGGACCAAATTCTGCTTCGGCCGATCCGCGTATTAATATGTAACGCAGCCAATGAGATTGCTGCTAATGTAGAACCTTTTCTCCTTGCGGATCACAGTCGCGCAGTGATACATGAACCTCGAGTTATTATAATGAGTGTACAGACTTCCGATTAGTCAGTCTGCATTAGTCTGCATTTGTCTGTACCAGTCTATAGTCAAGTTTCAGTCTGCGCCTAATAAGATTATCATAGTCCTGTACATAGCCATGAAGCTAAATGTATAGACACTTTTGTCAAGTATCAGAGATATGTGAGAATAAGATTAAAGTGCCAAGACCAAAGGAACTTCAGATTGTCAATTGTACATAGCATCCAGAATAATGTTACGTAATATCTATGATTTTTATTATTTTAATAAATGTTTGTGAAAATTAATCAAGTTCTGTTTAAAGTTGGTCACCGTCAATCTGCTACTCTAAGCATGCAAGTGCCATTTCTGTCGTCTGACCTAACGGCAGAAGATAAACACGCCACGATAAGAGCACGAGACATATTGCTGACACTTGCCTACTTTGTTAGAGCAACAAGTCAAATAATCTGATGGTGTGTGTACCGAAGGTCTTGCAGTACGCACACCACAAGTGTTCATGCAGTAAAATCCTAAAAAGAAAAAAATATGTTTGTAAATTGTTGAAACCAAATAATTCAAAAAACTTTGAAACCGTTAGCTATCGAAACGATGTACCCTAAATTAATTACTCTTTTCTCAATAAAAGCAGAATGAAGTCACTTTCAGTTCTGAAAAATTTCAGTAACGGAGCAATAGTAAATATGGCAGTATTCAGTGTTTTGTTTCTCCTGAAAAGTGTAAAAAAATGACTTATTTGGTTTCAGTAATTGACGATTCAATTCCTGGAGGGAAGGCGTTTTTCATTTCGCGACATGCAGAACCATTCTACTCCTTCCAACGTGCATGATCGCGTAAGGAGCTCGACGAGGTGAAAATGGAAATCGAGGCAGCTATGGGAATAAATAGAGGGTAGAGATTTTACCCCGCTCTATGACCGGGTGCAACAGGACAGGAAACCACCAGTAGTCGTAAAAGGTACGCTCCGCCACGCACCGTATCCTGCCGTGCGGAGAATATATGTAGTTGTGTATATAGACGTAAAAGAATTTGGCAGAGGAGACGAATTCTGGGCGAGACAGAGAACTGACGACCCGGAGAAAAAAGATTGTCTGCAGTGCTGGGGATATCGAGCAGACAGAAGTCGTGATAAAGAAAGGCGTTGATTGGTAGCAGTCGCAGGGTAGATTTTCTGTTTTGTTGCGAGGGGTGGTTGTAACGTGACGTGACGTCGCCTTTTGGTCTTCAGCTCTGGAGGGGAAACAAGCGAGGGATCATTGTTCCCCGAAGAGGCAGAAGACGGGCATCGGACGATTAATCTCTGGGCCACAATGGGCGCCAGCTATTGGCCTAACACCCTCCAGCCAAGTAGCTGCGTGGGGTGGCGAGGCTGTTACCGCTTCCAGGAGAGGAACTACAGGGCTATGTACACTACTGGCCACTAAAATTGCTACACCAAGAAGAAATCCATAGATCCTGAGAAATCAATACCCAGAATAATCGCCTCTGGCCGTAATAACGGCCTTGACACGCCTGAGCATTGAGTCAAACAGAGCTTGGATGGCGTGTACAGGTACAGCTGCCCATGCACCTTCAACACGATACCACCGTTCGTCAAGAGTAGTGACTGGCGTATTGTGACGAGCCATTTGCTCGGTCACCATTGACCAGACGTTTTCAATTGGTGAGAGATCTGGAGAATGTGCTGGCCAGGGCAGCAGTCGAACATTTTCTGTATCAAGAAAGGCCCGTACAGGACCTGCAACATGCGGTCGTGTATTATCCTGCTGAAATATAGGATTTCGCAGGGATCGAATGGAGGGTAGAGCCACGGGTCGTAACACATCTGAAATGTCCACTGTTCAAAGTGCTGTCAATACCAACAAGAGGTAACCCAGACGTGTAACCAATGGCAGCCCATACCATCACGCCGCTGATACGCCAGTACGGCGATGACGAATACACGCTTCCAATGTGCGTTCACCGCGATGTCGCCAAACACAGATGCGACCATCACGCTGATGTAAACAGAAACTGGATTCATCCGAGAAAATGATGTTTTGCCATTCGTGCACCCAGGTTCATCGTTCAGTACACCATCGCAGGCGCTCCTGTCTGTGATGCAGCGTCAATGGTAACTGCAGCCACGGTCTCCGACCTGATAGCTCGTGCTGCTGCAAACGTCGTCGAACTGTTCGTGCAGATGGTTGTTGTCTTGCAAACGTCCCCGTCTGTTGACTCAGGGATCGAGACGTGGCTGCACGATCCGTTACAGCCGTGCGGATTAGATGCCTGTCATCTCGACTGCTAGTGATACGAGGCCGTTGGGATCCAGCACGGCGTTCCGTATTACCTCCTGATCCCAACGATTCCATATTCTGGTAACAGTCATTGGATTTCGACCAACGCGAGCAGCAATGTCGCGATACGATAAACCGCAATCGCGACAGACTACAATCCGACCTTTATCAAAGTCGGAAACGTGATGGTACGCATTCCTCCTCCTTACACGAGGCATCACAACAACGTTTCACCAGGCAACGCCGGTCAACTGCTGTTTGTGTATGAGAAATCGGTTGGAAACTTTCCTCATGTCAGCACGTTGCAGGTGTCGCCACCAGCGCCAGCCTTGTGTGAATGCTCTGAAAAGCTGATCATTTGCATATCACAGCATCTTCTTCTTGTCGGTCAAATTTCGCGTCTGTAGCACGTCATCTTCGTGGTGTAGCAATTTTAATGGCGAGTAGTGCAATTAGGGACATGCGATTGAATAACAAAGTAACGGATGTTATAAAATCATGTGAAGTAGAAGCAAGGCTGGAAAGTATAACAAGGTTACGTACTTGTTGCCTGTTATCCTGACGTATATCCACGATCCGTTACAGAATGTGTAAAAGGCTTAATTTCCACAGGTATGGCCCCTCTGTGCTCCTGGTAAAAAGCGTCCGAGATATGAAGTACATAACCTTCACCATCATTACTTGGATTTCTTTTTTGGTCATCAGTCTACTGACTGGTTTGATGCGGCCCGCCACGAATTCCTTTCCTGTGCTAACCTCTTCATCTCAGAGTAGCACTTGCAACCTACGTCCTCAATTATTTGCTTGACGTATTCCAATCCCTGTCTTCCTCTACAGTTTTTGCCATCTACAGCTCCCTCTAGTATCATGGAAGTCATTCCCTCATGCCTTAGCAGATGTCCTATCATCCTGTCCCTTCTCCTTATCAGTGTTTTCCACATATTCCTTTCCTCTCCGATTCTGCGTAGAACCTCCTCATTCCTTACCTTATCAGTCCACCTAACATTCGTCTATAGCACCACATCTCTAATGCTTCGATTCTCTTCTGTTCCGGTTTTCCCACAGTCCATGTTTCACTACCATACAATGCTGTACTCCAGACGTACATCCTCAGAAATTTCTTCCTCAAATTAAGGCCGGTATTTGATATTAGTAGACTTCTCTTGGCCAGAAATGCCTTTTTTGCCACAGCGAGTCTGCTTTTGATGTCCTCCTTGCTCCGTCCGTCATTGGTTATTTTACTGCCTAGGTAGCAGAATTCCTTAACTTCATTGACTTTGTGACCATCAATCCTGATGTTAAGTTTCTCGCTGTTCTCATTTCTACTATTTCTCATTACCTTGCTCTTTCTCCGATTTACTCTCAAACCATACTGTGTACTCATTAGACTGTTCATTCGGTTCACCAGCAGATCATTTAATTCTTCTTCAGTTTCACTCAGGATAGCAATGTCATCAGCGAATCGTATCATTGATATCCTTTCACCTTTTATTTTAATTCCACTCCTGAACCTTTCTTTTATTTCCATCATTGCTTCCTCGATGTACAGATTGAAGAGTAGGGGCGAAAGGCTACAGCCTTGTCTTACACCCTTCATAGTAGGAACACTTCGTTCCTGATCGTCCACTCTTATTATTCCCTCTTGGTTGTTGTACATATTGTATATGACCCGTCTCTCCCTATAGCTTACCCCTACTTTTTTCAGAACCTCGAACAGCTTGCACCATTTTATATTGTCGAACGCTTTTTCCAGGTCGACAAATCCTATGAAAGTGTCTTGATTTTTCTTTAGCCTTGCTTCCATTATTAGCCGTAACGTCAGAATTGCCTCTCTCGTCCCTTTACTTTTCCTAAAGCCAAACTGATTGTCACCTAGCGCATTCTCAATTTTCTTTTCCATTCTTCTGTATATTATTCTTGTAAGCAGCTTCGATGCATGAGCTGTTAAGCTGACTGTGCGATAATTCTCGCACTTGTCAGCTCTTGCCGTCTTCGGAATTGTGTGGATGATGCTTTTCCGAAAGTCAGATGGTATGTCGCCAGACTCATATATTCTACACACCAACGTGAATAGTCGTTTTGTTGCTACTTCCCCCAATGATTTTAGAAATTCTGATGGAATGTTATCTGTCCCTTCTGCCTTATTTGACCGTAAGTCCTCCAAAGCTCTTTTAAATTCCGATTCTAATACTGGATCCCCTATCTCTTCTAAATCGACTCCTGTTTCTTCTTCTATCACATCAGACAAATCTTCACCCTCATAGAGGCTTTCAATGTATTCTTTCCACCTATCTGCTCTCTCCTCTGCATTTAACAGTGGAATTCCCGTTGCACTCTTAATGTTACCACCGTTGCTTTTAATGTCACCAAAGGTTGTTTTGACTTTCCTGTATGCTGAGTCTGTCCTTCCGGTAATCATATCTTTTTCGATGTCTTCACATTTACGTAGTATAATATCTCTTATTCTATCCATATCCATTACTTGGATGTGGATAGAAGAAGAGACATTATACTACGTACATGTGGACATCACATTTCCACTGCAAGCTACAAACAGTCGCAAGGCCCTCACGAATAACGATGTTTTAATCGCCTCTTCCCGACGAGAAAAAGCATTTCAGTTATTGCATACACACCATCAGCATTAATAAACTAATTACACGAAAGGCTGCACAAATGAAGCAGTGGTCAGTATTATTCCGAAAGTATGAGTACCCTGACAGAGTGTGCTTATCTGATCTATTTAATTTGTCGAAATTTATTGCTGACGAAGGCAGATTTACCCTCATGACAATGTTTTTCGATTGACGTGAATTCTTCCTGTCGCAAAACACACTTGGCTAGTTCCCGCATTCCTATCGCGCGTATTCTCAGCTGCTGACAATACACTGGCCATTGTGCTGTGTCACGTATCACTTCTTTACTTTTCTCAATAACTACTATTTTATTCGCGAAACACGCATTGTCAGCTTGTCAAGGCGCAGGTGAGTAACCAGCATCTGGCGTGTGCTTCTCATTCCGCCTCAATGATACGCTCATCATGACTTTGATACTGCTCAAATGAAGAAAAGGTATAAATTCCTTTGGTAAATGTCCATTCCAGTCTCTCAGTGTCAAAAATACGATGGGTTATGGGTTTCAACTAAAATTCCAATAGAATTGGCGATTTAGTTTTGTGTGAGTTGTCAACCTTTTCTCATTCGAAGAAGCATCACCATTTCGAGTAACGACCACATTTCTCTTGTTGACAGGTCTGTTAGTTCTTCTTTTATAAAAACACACTATAATTTGCACAAACTCAGTTCTGCAGCAGCTGTTGTGACAAAATTGGGAAACAGTGTCTCATTAAACAAGTAACTGACGCCTAGAGAGCTCAGTAGCTTACGAAAAACCTCATTGTGTTTTCGGTAACATAAGACATTTCATATTTATTTTCATACTGGGAAACCTTTGTTTTACTAGCTGCCGACAACATTTAAAGAATCACAGTTACTGTCATGAAAAAATTAAATAGAAAGTGCAACTTCTGATATATCGCTAGAGATAAAGTTCAATGTTTTTACTAACTGGCACAGTACTCTCCTCCTTGTGTGCCACCAATCGCCAAAATTTCGTTTCGATGTCTCGAGCTGTTTAGGAGATATGAGAGATGCTGTAAATAATTCATTGTCGCGGGTGTGAGATCAGGAGAGAATGCGCTACATAGGATCCATTTTCTCGAGTTCGAAGGCAGATGGAGACCTCCTCCCAAGTCTGAACAAAAATTCAGTATGTTAGCTACATTTCATACGCAGTAACATATGGTGTATTACCCACCAAACGCAAAATCATACCGACCCCTATTTTTCATTGCAAACTTTCTAAATTTTGCGTAGTGTCTTACTAAAATGTGTATATGACAATAAGTATACCCGTTAGCGAGATGATGGTCAATTCGCCTCGATACAAGTAAGGCAAAAATCAAATATTTTCAGTGAACAGTTTCTGTAAAATCGTTTGAGAAAGAATACAGGGTGCGTGCGCTTCGGATCTGTCAGCGTAGAGCGTCGCCAATCGGAGTGTGCGAAGTATGGTGTACGTGTCGCAGTATGCGTTGGACCAGCGAATCATGTGCGGAGCGTTTCTTGTCGCGCTGCAGTGTCGTGTCACGTCACACGTGCTATACACGTCTCCATTTGCGCTTAGCCTAACGCCTTAGCTTACGAAAGTTCATCTTTGATTTGACTGCATCTCTTGTTTACTTCAGCCTGTCAGAAAAGAGGACTCACAGTGATAGGTGAGGAAGTCCACGCAGTTTAGCCCAGGGCGACAGATAAGAACTGCAAAACTCTGAGTAGCGTTTCCAGAATAAGATTATCACTCTGCAGCGGAGTGTGCGCTGGTATGAAACATCCTGGCAGATTAAAACTGTGTGCCGGACCGAGACTCGAACTCGGGACCTTTGCCTTTCGCGGGCAAGTGCTCTACCAACTGAGAAGCACGACTCACGCCCTGTCCTCACAGCTTTGCTTCTGCCGCAGGAGAACTTCTGTGAAGTTTGGAAGGTAGGAGACGAGGTACTGGCAGAAGTAAAGCTGTGAGGACGGGGCGTGAGTCGTGCTTGGGTAGCTCAGTTGGTAGAGCACTTGCCCGCGTAAGGCAAAGGTCCCGAGTTCGAGTCTCGGTCCGGCACACAGTTTTAATCTGCCAGGAAGTTTCTGAGTAGTGTGTTTGTATATACATTGAAGAGCCGAAGAAACCTGTCTAATATCGTATAGGGCCCCGGCGAGAACGCAGAAGTGCCGCAACACGACGTGGCATGAAATCGATTAATGTCTGAAGTAGTGCTGGAGGAAACTGACACCATGAATCCTGCAGGGCTGTGCATAAATCCGTAAGAATACGACGGGGTGGAGATCTCTGAACAGCACGTTGCAAGGCATCCCAGATATGCTCATTAATGTTCATGTCTGTGTGTTTAAACTCAGAAAGGTGTTCCTGGAGCCAGTCTGGGCGTGTGGGGTGTCGCATTGTCCTGTTGGAATTGGCCAAGTCCGTCGAAATGCACGATGGACATGAATGGATGCAGGCGATGAGGCAGGATGCTTACGTACGTATCACATGCCACAGTCGTATGCAGACGTATGAGGGGTCCCATATCACTCCATGTAGTGTCATTGCCACAGGTAGTACTACAACGCCGCCCCAACACAAGGTTGGCAGCCCGTCGTCTGCCGAGCACAGCGCACTCTAGCGGGCTGTGCAGCTCGACGGAACTGGAGTGTGCCTCGTTCACTTCTTAGCTAGAGTTCAACCTAGGCAGACGCACTTTCATAATCGGCCCTCAGCCAGTTCTGTAATGTTTGCATTGATTCTCTGAGGAGGGGCCATCAGACTTAGTCCCTGGGGATATGTTGTATTAGTTCCTGGTATTCCATGTTACGAGATGGTCAGCTCATAGCCGCAGCTGCAGTTCTACAAACTACTGAAGATAAGTAATTTCATTGTTTCATTCTACTATGGGTTTATTGGGGCAACGGCCTTGCCGCAGTGGATACACCGGTTCCCGTAAGATCACCGAAGTTAAGCGCTGTCGGGCGTGGTCGGCACTTGGATGGGTGACCATCCACGCCGCCATGCGCTGTTGCCATTTTTCGGGGTTCACTCAGCCTCGTGATGCCAATTGAGGAGCTACTCGACCGAATAGCAGCGGCTTCGGTCAAGAATACCATCATAACGACCGGGAGAGCGGTGTGCTGACCCCACGCCCCTCCTACCCGCATCCACCACTGAAGATGACACGGCGGTCGGATGGTCCCGGTAGGTCACTCGTCTCCTTAAGACGGAGTACATGTGTTTATTGAATAATAATCCTTCTCGTGTGCCGTACCGCATATTATTGCAACCTGGACTCCTTCAGCTCCTATCAACTCGGCCTCCAACTTATTTGCATTTAGTAACGAGCTGAAAACACCCACACCTTTTGTGCCTCTAAACAGTGAGACACAATACTCCACACACTCCACATCATTACAGACCCTTCTCAAACTTGAACAGTCCCCTGCTGACATGCAGGGTCCATGGATTCGTGGGATTGTCTCCATACCAATACATGTCGATCCGCTCAATCCAATTTGAAACGAGATTCGTCTGACCAGGTAGCATGTTTCCAGTCATCAACAGTCCAATGTCGGTGCTGACAGTCCCAAGCGAACCGTAAAGTTTTGTGTCCAGAGATCTCCACCCCGTCGTATTCGTACGGATTTATGGACAGCCCTGCAGGATTCATGGTGTCAGTTCCCTCCAGCATTGGTGCAGACATTAGTCATCAAGGGGACACAAGAAGGCCTTCGACTTCGAAAGCCCATACCGATTATGTTTCGTTGAATGTTCGCACGCTGACACTTGATGGCCTGGCATTGAAATCTGCAGCAGTTTGCGGAACGGTTGCACTTCTGTCACATTCAACGATTCTCTTCAGCCGTCCTTGGTCCCACTCTTGCAGGATCTTTTTCCGGCTGCAGCGATGTCAGAGATTTGATTTTTTTTTACCGGATTCCTGATATTCACAGTACACTAGTGAAATGGTCATACGGGAAAATCCCCACTTCATCGCCACCTCGCAGGTGCTGTGCCCCATCGCTCGTGCGCCGACTATAACACCATGTGCAAACTCACCTAAATCTTGATAACCGGTCATTGTAGCAGCAGTAACCGATCTGACAACTGCGTCAGACACTTGTTGTGTTATACAGGCGTTACCGATGGCAGCGCCATATTCTCCCCGCTTACACATCTCTGTCTTTGAAAACGTATGCCTAGACCAATTTCTTTGGCGCTGCACTGTATATTCCAATCTCGGAAAAATAATACAAGTCCACCTTTAAGTATTGCTCCTTTAAAGTGTTGCAAATTGCAGTGCATACATCCACAGAAACTTTTGAAATGGTGGGCTGTGCTATTCTGTGGCGAAAAACCAGGAAACATGTTACAACCAGCCTGCATCATAACAAGTCACGTACCGGTATTTTATCAGTGATCTTGGCTGGTATGGTGTAACGTTGTTGCTTTAATTTGCTATGAAAGCGGTGCTGATATTCAAGACCATAAAAGTGGGTTAAAAGCTGTGAGCTGTCTGGGGAAGTTAACCTTGCATTACTGCGCAACTGTTTCACCAGGTATCCAGTCTAGCTTACCAAATTCCCAACCAGACTAACATTAATTATAATCTTTTAATAGTTGTATGACAAGCGGCGATATATATATATATATATATATATATATATATATATATATATATATATATATATATAAAGGAGAATTTAAATGAAAGGAAATAAATCAGTTTATATTTGTAAATTTATTTTAACATTGATCATTGAAATTTCAGCATATTAAACTTGATTCATAACTAATCTGGTGCCTTATTTAGGATTGTGAAAATGTGAGATTGTAATCTTACGGAACACATCAAATATGGAGCCAAGATTGGGAGACTGCATACAACACTGCATTCATAAAGTAACACACGAAGAATGTTGAAACATATGCAAGAGGAAATTAAACACAACCAGCCGATTCAATTTTCACCCAAAGAAGTTAAGTTCGTAGCATAATCCTGTCCGTCATGTAATTAGCACACACTGGTATACTAAATTCATACTAACTCTCTGTGAAATCTTCCCGGAAAGAATAGCTGAGGGCTACTTTGATGCTTACACCCACATGCTTCACGTGGTCGACTTGGTTTACACAAAGAGTGTAACTCCACAATAATTTTGATAATTAAAATAAATTAGATCGAAAAGCAATTTACAAAAGAAAAACCTCAAACTGGTTACTATCGTCTTACTATTAACCTGATGGGTCAAACAATTGTATAAGCACGTGGTACTGGTCTCACAAAGTACACCCCACGTGGGTTGAACATAAAGAAAAGTTGCTATATTGAAAAATATTGTCAAGACGAGACGTTATAATCTCACCACATTCGTATTTAAGATTGATGATCTTAGTTAAGAGTTACTGATCAACACGTGGTTCCACTTTACTCACAAAGTAGTGACAAAGCAACTACTGGAAGTTTTTCTGAACTTCACACTCGAAACACACTGTGTTGCAATTTAAGATAACATTAGATATTTTAGATCCCAACCTGAAATAAAGGCGATTAAATTTTCAGTTAGGCTGAACTTAAGAAATCCATTGTCCTACGGACTTAGCAGAGACGCGCTTAGCCGGAGATCTTACCACTTCAGACGCTCGCCGCGGACAGACTGCCGTGGTCCCTTCCTGAGGGTGCCTCACAGATACAAACGGAAGTGACCAGAGAGGCAGCTTCCTATACCAACATGACAAGGGACGGACAGGACCATACTGAGAATAGAAACCTCTCTGCTTTTAGAAAGCGTAGCTACCTGTTCCGACGTTGGTCCTACTGTTCTCTAGCAGACAGGCTTGTCTGCTACCATCCAGCATGCAACTAGAAATAGATTTGCTCATTCATTCTTTCACACAGAAGGGAAGGGGTATGACAGTATCTTATCATATACAGTATATAAAAGAAAGCGGATGTAGTTTCTGTATGAGACTGTGTGACATGAATTTCATATAAACTGTGTTTTAAAGTGTAGTAGTGTGACAGATCGTTCTTGTTTATGTGTAAAAGTAACACGTTTCACTGCTCAGTCTCCTCCCAGATAGTCAGAAACACCACAGTAAATTTAGAAGTGGAATGGTTGCCGTAAATGACAACAGATTTAAGAAATTAACATGAAAGGAATCCAACAGAGACCTTTCAATGGTCACGAAGCATATAAACATATGATTTAATTCTTACTTTCAAGAAGCTGAGATAGCCTCCCTCATGACTGTGTCACACTTTCTGACTCCATCTTCTATCATACACAGCAGCATCTCGAAACAAGCGATGTACATCCTGACGAAGTTCCGCAGTTCCAACTCGGGCGCCAAATGGTCTACTCCCCTGCCAAATGATCTACTCCCCTGATTATACTGTCTCTCTTGACCGCGATGGGCTAGGTCGAAGTTTTTCATACCTCTATCACAGTTTCCTTTATCAGATAGGGGATAATCAACTCAGGCAATAGATCTTTGATGCTCCACAAAATAGCCAGAGGCGAAATAAGGGAATGGTGGTGGTAGTGGTGGTAAGTTCTTGTGGCACCAAACCGCTGAGGTCATCGGTCCCTAGGCTTACACACTAATCTAACTTAACTAACTTATGCTGACAACACACACACCCATGCCCTGGGGAGGACTCGAACCTCCGACGGGGTGAGCTGCACGCAACAGATTTTTGATACTAAAAATGATCTCCTGGTTTGTTAGGCCGCGTCAAATTTCCTTCTAAAATAATCTACCTTTCGGCCCCTGTGCTGAGATCTTCTTCAGGATGGCTAAACATTCCCCCTCTTTTGCTCCGTCCGTTTCGCATATAGGCAATGATGACAGCAAAACAATAACCCTTCTCCAGCGTAATAGTGCAGCGTGGAATAGCGCCTTTCTATCCAACGACGATAGCCCACCAGTGGTATCCATTAGCTAATAACGCCTCTTCTTCTGCATCAGCGCGGAAATACTACACTATGACGAGGCCCCCTCCTCTCCCCAATGGTAGCCACAATAATTATAACCGATACTTCCACTTCTGCAGCACAAACGCAGGAAAACTCCCCTTTACGAGAGAACGCGACAGTGGTTTTTGACAGTGTTCTAGCAGTCGTGGACACTGTTACGTCCTGAAGAAGATTCCAAGAGATGGGGTCGAAACGTCGATTATTTTAGAAGGGAATATGACGCAGCCTAACAACCCAGAAGACATTATTTTTAGTGCCAACGGCCACGAAAGCCTGCAAACTTATATAGATCTTTCATACGAGGTGCATTCAAGTTCTAAGGCCTCCGATTTTTTTTCTAATTAACTACTCACCCGAAATCGATGAAACTGGCTTTACTTCTCGACGTAATCGCCCTGCAGACGTACACATTTTTCACAACGCTGACGCCATGATTCCATGGCAGCGGCGAAGACTTCTTTAGGAGTCTGTTTTGACCACTGGAAAATCGCTGAGGCAATAGCAGCACGGCTGGTGAATGTGCGGCCACGGAGAGTGTCTTTCATTGTTGGACAAAGCCAAAAGTCACTAGGAGCCAGGTCAGGTGAGTAGGGAGCATGAGGAATCACATCAAAGTTGTTATCACGAAGAAACTGTTGCGTAACGTTAGCTCGATGTGCGGGTGCGTTGTCTCGGTGAAACAGCACACGCGCAGCCCTTCCCGGACGTTTTTGTTGCAGTGCAGGAAGGAATTTGTTCTTCAAAACATTTTCGTAGGATGCACCTGTTACCGTAGTGCCCTTTGGAACGCAATGGGTAAGGATTACGCCCTCGCTGTCCCAGAACATGGACACCATCATTTTTTCAGCACTGGCGGTTACCCGAAATTTTTTTGGTGGCGGTGAATCTGTGTGCTTCCATTGAGCTGACTGGCGCTTTGTTTCTGGATTGAAAAATGGCATCCACGTCTCATCCATTGTCACAACCGACGAAAAGAAAGTCCCATTCGTGCTGTCGTTGCGCGTCAACATTGCTCGGCAACATGCCACACGGGCAGCCGTGTGGTCGTCCATCTGCATTCGTGGCACCCACCTGGATGACACTTTTCGCATTTTCAGGTCGTCATGCAGGATTGTGTGCACAGAACCCACAGAAATGCCAACTCTGGAGGCGATCTATTCAACAGTCATTCAGCGATCCCCCAAAACAATTCTCTCCACTTTCTCGATCGTGTCGTCAGACTGGCTTGTGCGAGCCCGAGGTTGCTTTGGCTTGTTGTCACACGATGTTCTGCCTTCATTAAACTGTCGCACCCACGAGCGCACTTTCGACACATTTATAACTCCATCACCACATGTCTCCTTCAACTGTCGATGAATTTCAATTCAGAAAACTAATGATTGCACGCTGTTCAAGTAAGGAAAACGTCGCCATTTTAAGTATTTAAACAGTTCTCATTCTCGGCGCTGGCGGTAAAATTCCATCTGCCGTACGGTGCTGCCATCTCTGGGACGTATTGACAATGAACGCGGCCTCATTTTAAAACAATGCTCATGTTTCTATCTCTTTCCAGTCCGGAAAAAAAAATCGGAGGCCTTAGAACTTGAATGCCCCTCGTACTTCGCAAATTGGCCAGGGGCGAAATAAGGGAATGAGGAAACATCAAAGCAGAAGGAGCTGCTTTAGAAGCCTATACTGAATTCAAGGCAGCAGTAATCCGAGGGGTGGAAATATCCTATTTCATCTGCTTCTTAGCACGATAAATGATTAAGGTGGCCTTAAGATTACAATTAACCTTCTCCAAAAAGGAAGATTCAGGGTAATAGGGGATGATAGGGAGTGGATCGCAATGTGCTTAATGTCATTACCGAAACAAAACTGGTTAAATTCTCGTGTCACAAAGGTGAGGGCGTTGTCACTAACAAGCGTCTTTGGTGGACCGAACCCGGAAGATATTTGAGTTAAATGACGAATAGTTAACACTGCTTCGCAAAAGCCACACAAAACGAGAAAAGGCATCCATGACAAGCAACAGTTCCCACCTCTCATTCGAGGCAGAGGGCCCAAATAATCAGTGAACACGTTATTCACAGATCTTTGCTCCCGTTCGGAATACAGTAAGCCCTTATGTGAATTGGAATTGGGCTTCACCATTTCCCAAGATTCGCACTCGTGATCCAATAGGGGAAGATTCTTATACAAGGACAGCCATGTAAGATGAGCACAGACTGTAGCAAGGGTTTTATAACGGCCCAGATGCCCACCTAATAAGGCACAACAAAATACGGACGGCACGAGTTCAACTGGTAAACAAATTTTGGGCTCGGGTCATTTCCAAACTTCCCGGCACATATACCCTTTCTCAAGGAATACCTGGGAAGTTTGATCATCCACTAACAATTGTCTCCGTATAGGACCTAAATAAGGATCTTGGTCCTTCTTGTACCTGAGATCAGAAAATGATTCGTAGATCTCTCTCTCTGGACGCGACCCTAGCAGCCGCTTATGAAGACTAGACGAGGCAGCGGCAACCGCAGGAGGGAGTAAATCCGCACCCCCTGTTGAGACGCCAGCTAAAAGTAATCGATGGTAAAATGAGCCGCCTTGGCTCAATTTGTAGCTTACTTTTGGTGGAACGTATTTAGCAGGCAGTTTTACATTTTGTAATTACTTTTGGTAGTACTTCATTGCAGTACAGTTAAACAGCTTCAGATATACGGCGTGTTCAAAAAGTCTCTCCGCAGTGCCGTATGATTGTTAGCCGCGCGTGCCGTATGATTGTTCGCGTGCCTGGGTTACTCCCCTTCAAGTGGACTCTCCCAACATTCCACTGTTTAGTTTATCTCAGCCAGCGTCAGTAGTATCTTTGGTGTGTGTCGTTACGTGTTGACGTGAACGTTTTTAGTTCATTTGTTCGTTTGTTTCGTTTTTGTCACTGTTAAAATGCTAACCATTGAACAACGTGTGTTTTTAGTCGAACGAGTGTTCAAAGCTGGCGGTAAATACACAGTTTCAGTTCGTCAAACATTTAATTCAGTTTTCCTGGAGACAACTCTCCCACATCGTGATACTGTGCTATATTTGACTAACAAATTTCGAAGTACGGGTTCAGTGACAGGTGCACCGAGAAGTGGTCGTCCTAGCGTTTTGTCTGAGAATAAACTACTCGATATTTCCGATAAAATGTCCACGAGTCCGAACAAGTCAGCAAGAAAACTCGCCCACGAAATCGATGTTAGTTAGCCCACACAGCTGTAAGGAAAAAATTAGAACTTTTCCCATACAAAGTGACAGTCGTGCAAGAACTGAAAAATACTGATCATGGCAAGAGGCTGCATTATTGTCAATGGTTCAAAAATTTCGTTCAACAAAATGGAAGGGATATTCTTAATAAAACGTTTTTCACTGATGAGGCGTGGTTTCATTTATGCAGGTACATGAACTCGCAAAATTCTCTTATGTAGAAACTGCAAATCCATTGAGTGTTCATGAGGAACCACTTCATTATCTGAAAATAGGAGTTTGGATTGCAATTTCTAGACGTCGGATTGTGGGTCCCATATTTTTCAACGAAACAATAAACGCACAACGATACTGCAGTGATATTCTGTACCCATTCATAGGACAACTTGTGTTAAGTGAAATACTGAACGGCTATTTTCAACAAGATGGCGCAACCGCACATGCAGCTAGCGTTTCAATATCACTGCTTGCTGATGTTTTTGGCGATCGCATAATTTCACAGGGACTTTGGCCTCCACGATCGACTGACCTAACACCACCTGACGTTTTCTTCTGGGGTGCAGTGAAAGTAGCTCTCTATAAAAACCGTCCAATATCCATCGATGAATTGAAAACTGCAATATCCACTTTCACTGCTTCTGTTACAGAAGAAATGTTACAGCTTGTGTTTGGAAACATGATTACAGGAATTGAATTGTGTATTCAACAACAGGGGGGACACTATCAACATTTAATGTGAAAATTTGTAAGTAAAAATAAATATTCAATAAATTAATAACTTGTATTTCACAGAGTTTCACTTCGGTATATTCACTGCGGCTTACGGCTCGCGCGGCTAACAATCATGCGGCACTGCGGACAGACTTTTTGAACATCCCGTATTTGATGAGTCTTTTTTATCAGATACCTTTCACATAAGCACACCACCTGCATTGTTCAGGTTCACGTTACAGCACAGACGCTCACAAACACGAAAGTTAAAGAACAGGACACGAGTTCTCACACACAAAAAGATAAACACCTACGTCTTATACGTGCTTCGTACAGTTATGAGACGATATGGCGAGCATTTCTTTTCAAGAAGCATACTGAACGACTGTTGGTAAGGCGGGTACCAGGTTGAGATTCATTGGGAGAGTGCTTAGAAAATGTAGTCCATCAACAAAGGAGGTGGCTTACAAAACACTCGTTCGACCTATACTTGAGTATTGCTCATCAGTGTGGGATCCGCACCAGGTCGGGTTGACGGAAGAGATTGAGAAGTTCCAGAGAAGAGCGGCGCGTTTCGTTACCGGGTTATTTGGTAACCGTGATAGCGTTACGGAGATGTTTAATAAACTCAAGTGGCAGACTCTGCAAGAGAGGCGCTCTGCATCGCGGTGTAACTTGCTCGCCAGGTTTCGAGAGGGTGCGTTTCTGGATGAGGTATCGAATATATTGCTTCCCCCTACTTATACCTCCCGAGGAGATCACGAATGTAAAATTAGAGAGATTAGAGCGCACACGGAGGCTTTCAGACAGTCGTTCTTCCCGCGAACCATACGCGACTGGAACAGGAAAGGGAGGTAATGACAGTGGCACGTAAAGTGCCCTCCGCCACACACCGTTGGGTGGCTTGCGGAGTATCAATGTAGATGTAGATGTAGATGTAGATGTAGTGTGTTAACTCGCAGATAGCCGTGGATCAGTGACTGTTTAGGACGGTCAAAATATCGGGTCGGACTAAATATCTTCTGGCTGCTTTTGGGTGTGAACTTGTTACACAGACAGTCAGTGAGATCGCATAAGTAATGTCGGGATATGAAATAGGACCTGGTAGCCATTTTCCTTCTTTTCAACACAATAAATCAACTTAACGGAAATTATAATTTCTTCAAACGACTCGTGCAAGAAGCCCGGACGCTCTACAGCTTAACTACTGTCCGTGGAGCGGAGTTACACTGTGTGATCAAAAGTATCCGGACACCCCCAAAACATACGTTTTTCATATTAGTTGCATAGTGCTGCCACCTACTGCCAGGTACTCCATATCAGCGACCTCAGTAGTCATTAGACATCGTGAGAGAGCAGAATGGGGCGCTCCGCCGAACTCACCGGGTTCGAACATGGTCAGGTGATTCGGTGTCACTTGTGTTGTACGTCTGTACGCGAGATTTCCACACTCCTAAACATCCCTAGATCCACTGTTTCCGATGTGATAGTGTTGAAAGATGAAGGGACACAGACAGTACAAAAGCATGCACGCCGACGTCGTCTGTTGACTGACAGAGACCACCGACTGTTGAAGAGGGTAGTTATGTGTGATAGGCAGACATCTATCCAGACCATCACACAGGAATTGCAAACAGCAAATGTTCAAATGGCTCTAAACACTATGGAACTTTACATCTGAGGTCGTCAGTCCCCTAGACTTAGAACTACTTAAACCTAACTAGCCTAAGGACAGCATACACATTCATGCCCGAGGCAGGATTTGAACCTGCGACCGTAGCAGCAGCGCGGATCTGGACTGAAACGCTTAGAGCCGCTCGGCCACAGCGGCCGGCTCCAAACAGCATCAGGATCCACTGCAAGGACTATGCCAGTTAGGCAGGAGGTGAGAAAACCTGGATTTCATCGTCGAGCGGCTGCTCATATGGCACACATCACGCCCGTAAATGCCAAATGACGCCTCGCTCTATGTAAGGAGCGTGAACATTGCACGACTGAACAGTGGAAAAGCGTAGTGTGGAATGACGAATCGCGGTACACAATGTGGCGATCCGATGGCAGGGTGTGGGTATGGTGAATGCCCGGCGAACGTCATCTACAAGCGTGTGTAGTGCCAACAGTAAAATTCGGAAGTGGTGGTGTTACGGTGTGGTCGTGTTTTTGACGTAGGGGGCTTGCACCCCATTTTGCGTGGCACTATCACAGCACAGGCGTACATTGATATTTTAAGCACCTTTTTGCCTCCCACTGTTGAAGAGCAATTCCGGAATGGTGATTTCATCTTTCAATACGATTGAGCACCTGTTCATAGTGCACGGCCTGTGGCCGAGTGGTTATACGACAGTAACATCCCTGTAATGGAGAGAGTTCACAGCTGAATCCTATAGAACACCTCTGGGATATTTTGGAACGCCGTCTTCGTACCAGGCCTCACCAACTGACATCGATACCTCACCTCAGTGCAGCACTCCGTGAAGAATGGGCTGCCATTCCCCAACAAATCTTCCAGCACCTGATTTAACATATGCCTGCGAGAGTGGAAGCTGTCACCAAGTCTAAAGGTAGTCCAACACCATACTGAATTCCAGCATTACCGACGGTGGGTGCCGCGATCTTGTATGTTATTTTCAGCCAGGTGTCCGGATACTTTTGATCACATAGTGTATATAGTCCAATTTTCGTCGACGCTAAAGCAGTCTTTTCCATTGCAGAGTGGAGGGGCAGACGACCTGATCCGTATCCAGGTAGATGGACTGATAGTGAGAGAGCAACCTCTGCGCCGCAAGATGTATTCACATTTGCGTTAATATTTGATTGTAAACTGTTGTAGAGTCTCAAAAAGAAGCTATGTTTCAGCTCCCTTGACTCTCTGCCATGCCTCGGAGTATTGGGTGCTGCACAAAGGTGATGCGAACGACAGCCGTCGAAATTCCCCGTACTGGGATTTTCCCTGTTTCCGGCGACGCTGCTAGTCTGTACCTGTAGTCGGCCGGCCGTTGTGGCCGAGCGGTTCTAGGCGCTTCAGTCTGAAACCGCGCGACCACTGTGGTCGCAGGTTCGAATCCTGCCCTGGGCCTAGGTTAGCTAGGTGCAAGTAGTTCTAAGGTCTAGGGGACTGATGACCTCAGATGTTACATCCCATAGTGCTCAGAGCTATTTTTGGTTATTCGGAAAGTAAGGAACGATCAGTCGCAAAATGGAAGATACAGTGAAAATCTGATGAAGCTCTGCACAGATGCATTGGGCATCTAGTACGCCCGTCGATCGCATCATGTCGCTCTTTTCACTTCTGAGCTCACAGTGAGAACGTAAAGATGGCTAGAAATTAGCCTGGCGGAAGATTTCGCCTGAAGCTATGCAATCCACATAACACGACTGTCATGCGCTTCGTTCTACACGACACTTCTCGGCCACACTGTGCAGGGGCAATGAAGAAGCTCCTGCAGCGTTTTCAATGGGAAGTGTTTGATCACCCACAATACAGCCCGTAATTGGCTACACCTGAGGTTCATCTCTGCTCACATGAACCGCTGGCTATGAAGACAATATTTTGGCACAGACAATGAGCTGCAGTTCAGAGTAGAAAATTGTCGAACATCACTGGCGGCTGTCTTGTATAACGAGCGAATTGGAAAGTTCGTACAACGCTACGACTGATGTCTAAGTTTGAGCGGCGACTGTGTAGAGTACTGGCTGGAAGGTGTAGGCCGGCCACAGTGGTTTAGCGGTTCTAGGCGCTCAGTCCGGAACCGCGCGACTGCTACGGTCGCAGGTTCGAATCCTGCCTCGGGCATGGATGTGTGTGATGTCCTTAGATTAGTTAGGTTTAAGTAGTTCTTAAGTTCTAGGGGACTGATGACCACAGACGGTAAGTCCCATAGTGCTCAGAGCCATTTTGAGGGTGTAGCTAACCTTTGCAAATAAAACACTTTTGATTTTTACTCTGGTTTCCATTTCAGGACCTATCGTTCCTCACTTTTCCAATAGCCATCTTAGATATGGACAAAAAACTACGATTTCTAGTTGGTGACAGGGGATGGTGAAAGCCTGGGACACAGCGTGTATCGAAAACCGACACATACGGACCGATTCCTGCACAAGTTATCAAACCACCACCCGAGACAGAAAAGAGGCATGATTAATACGCTCGTAATGCGAGCAGGACGAATATGTGAGCCGCAGCACATCAGACACGAAATGCAACACCTGGAAAGCGTTCTGAGGAGCAATGGGTACTCCAGAAGATACACAGGGTGAAGCGAAATTCGGGCACTCGGGCTTCGCAGCGTGACTCCTGACATGCAAGCGATAATGGGGTTCCACAAGGGTCAGTCTTGGGTCCTTTGTTGTTCTTATTATTTATTAATGACTTGCCATTCTATATTCATGAAGAGGCAAAATTAGTTCTCTTCGCTGATGATACAAGTATAGTAATCACACCTGAGAAACAAGAATTAACTGATGAATTTGTCAATACTGTCTTTCAGAAAATTACTAAGTGGTTCCTTGTAAACGGACTCTCACTGAATTTTGATAAGACACAGTACATACAGTTCCATACAGTGAATGGTATGATGCCATTAATAAATATAGACCTTAATCAGAAGCATATAGCTAAGGTAGAATATTCCAAATTTTTAGGTATGTCCATTGATGAGAGATTAAATTGGAAGAAACACATTGATGATCTGCTGAAACGTTTGAGTTCAGCTACTTATACAATAAGGGTCATTGCAAATTTTGGTGATAAACATCTTAGTAAATTAGCTTACTACGCCTATTTTCACTCATTGCTTTCATATGGCATCATATTTTGGGGTAATTCATCACTGAGGAATAAAGTATTTATTGCACAAAAGCGTGTAATCAGAATAATAGCTGGAGTCCACCCAAGATCATCCTGCAGACATTTATTTAAGGATCTAGGGATATTCACAGTAGCTTCTCAGTATATATACTCTCTTATGAAATTTGTTATTAACAACCAAACCCAATTCAAAAGTAATAGCAGTGTGCATAACTACAATACTAGGAGAAAGGACGATCTTCACTATTCAAGATTAAATCTAACTTTGGCACAGAAAGGGGTGAATTATACTGGCACTAAAGTCTTTGGTCACTTACCAAATAGTATCAAAAGTCTGACAGATAACCAACAAGTATTTAAGAAGAAATTAAAAGAATTTCTGAATGACAACTCCTTGTACTCCATAGAGGAATTTTTAGATATAAATTAAGAAAAAAAAGAAAAAAAAACAAAAATATTAAAAAAAATAAAAAAATAAAAATAAAAAATAAAGAAAAACAAAAAACAAAAAAATATTGTTATATTAACTTAAGTATGTTGTTAAATTAACCTAATTATGTCATGTATTGGAAAATTCGACTCCTTCCACATCATTACGAAATATCGTATTCATGATCCATGGAACTAGTATTAATCTAATCTAATCTAATCTAAAGAAAAAACTCTTGCAAAATTTCGTCGGGCGAGTGCATCCGGCAGAAAAAGGACGCTAAAGAGTGGCAATCTGTCAACATTTTAACCACATGTATGATAACTGACTTTAAACTTTGTCAGCACACATTAGTTATACTGCGCAGTTGGTGCAGGGAATAGAGTTTTAGGTTAGCAAGCAGGAGGTCGTGGCTTCGATCCTGGGTTGGGGCGCATTATTTTTATTTGCTAATTTCATTCCGACATTTCATACTGTAATATACGCCGTTTCTTACGTCACATGTATCCTAAATTTACAACTCTGAACGTAACAAATACGTGGTTAGACAAATAAGAAATATACAGTTGAAGCAAACGACCTCTCATAGGACAGAATAACTTTAAAAACAATATCAGTTTCGAGATGCTGAAGATGCGCCTGTTCCATGTACTGTGCATTACCCCTCTGACAGATTTTGTTCTGCATGATTCATACCGACATCGCTAATTGTGAAATGCGCCGGCCGGAGTGTCCGAGCGGTTCTAGGCGCTACAGTCTGGAACCGCGCGACCGTTACGGTCGCAGGTTCGAATCCTGCCTCGGGCATGGACGCGTGCGATGTCCTTAGGTTAGTTAGGTTTAAGTAGTTCTAAGTTCTAGGGGACTGATGACCTCAGAAGTGAAGTCCCATAGTGCTCAGAGCCATTTGAACCATTTTAATTGTGAAATGTTCTGTTTCGAATTACACTGTGTCCCTAACAGTAATAGATGGGATGTTTCCACAATCCCATCGATAGAATAATAATAATAACATACCAATATTGACCTACTCATTTGGAGTAGTGAAATGGAGTAACACAGACCTAGAAGCACTCAATACACTTACACGATCACAATGCCACAAATATAGAAGACATCACATACATTCAGCAACAGAAAGATTCACATTAAGCAGAAAGGAAGGAGGAAGGGGATTTATCGACATAAAAAACCTAAATTATGGACAGGTAGACAATTTAAGAAAATTCTTTCTAGAACGAGCAGAAACTAACAAAAAACACAAGGCAATCACTCATATAAATACATCGGCTACACCACTGCAATTTCATAACCACTTCTACAACCCTTTAGATCACATAACATCAACAGATACGAAGAAAGTAAATTGGAAAAAGAAAACACTTCATGGCAAGCACCCGTATCATCTAACACAGCCACACATCGATCAAGACGCATCCAACACATGGCTAAGAAAAGGCAATATATACAGTGAGACAGAAGGATTCATGATTGCAATACAGGATCAAACAATAAACACCAGGTATTACAGCAAGCATATTATTAAAGATCCCAATACCACAACAGATAAATGCAGACTTTGTAAACAACAAATAGAAACAGTAGATCACATCACAAGCGGATGTACAATACTAGCAAATACAGAATACCCCAGAAGACATGACAATGTCGCAAAAATAATACATCAACAGCTTGCCTTACAACATAAACTTGTAAAACAACACGTTCCTACATACAAGTATACACCACAAAATGTACTGGAGAATGATGAATACAAATTATACTGGAACAGAACCATTATAACAGATAAAACAACGCCACACAACAAACCTGACATCATACTCACCAATAAAAAGAAGAAATTAACACAACTAATCGAAATATCCATACCCAATACAACAAATATACAAAAGAAAACAGGAGAAAAAATTGAAAAATACATCGAACTGGCTGAGGAAGTCAAGGACATGTGGCATCAGGATAAAGTTGACATTATACCAATTATACTATCAACTACAGGAGTCATACCACACAATATCCACCAGTACATCAATGCAATACAGCTACATCCAAACATATATATACAACTACAGAAATCCGTAATTATTGATACATGTTCAATTACCCGAAAGTTCCTAAATGCAATATAACATATACCGTACAGTTAAAAGGAAGTGACGCTTGATCAAGGTCCGCATCACTCCATTTTTAACCGGACTTAACGTCTGTGAAAGTGAAGGAAATAATAATAATAATATACTAAACAGCATGCAGTTACCAGACTCATTGTTGAAAGGCATAGGACCATGGTGACAACACATACGAACAGTAACCGAGTTTGGACATTATTCGCTTAGCGCATTGGTAATCCTATTGGTAACTTAAGGCCCTAATGAAATGTATGGACCTGAAAGAAGCAAGAATAGTAGTTGCTACTAAACTCTGGGACCATTGGAGGAGGGTACAAGGAGAACAGATTTCGCGTCTAATGGATGAGGTAATTGTGAAATTCTATGACATGAAAAGGGCCTCTTTCAAAGCTGACCAGTCTTCCATTTCTACGATTGTAGTATGTATGTGCAAGTGTTTTCTAGAGGACCCGCTGCAATCGTTGTTGACGATTAAGATGCCAGATACCATACCACCTGCACTACATTTACCAAATAGAAAACGTAGGCCTTAACGCAGGATCGAACATCGACCTGCTGCATGTTAAACCAAAACTGTCTCCACTGCACCAAATAAACAGCACGAGGGTTGTGTGACGACAGCGTTATTTACCGTACATGTGGTTACAGTGTTGCCACATTGCCACTCTTTAACGTCCATTTTCTGCGGGATGTACTCGCCGGACAAAGTTTTGGGACAGAAATTTTTTAATCGGTAGCATGTGAGAAGTCGCGCTGCGAATCCCGAGTGCGCGAATCTCGCTTCACGCTGTATATTAGAAGTATAACAGAGGCAAACACTCGGCGAAGTAACAAATCAGAAAAAGAAATGTCGGGTGCGGCCTTTCTGCCATACATTCCCAGAGTGACGGACAGGATCGGCAGTTGTTGTTGTTGTTGTGGTCTTCAGTCCAGAGACAGGTTTGTTGCAGTTTTCCGTGCTTCTCTATCCTGTGCAAGCTTCTTCATCTCCCAGTACCTACTGCAATCTACATCCTTCTGAATCTGCTTACTGTATTCATCTCTTGGTCTCCCTCCACGATTTTTACCTTGCACTCTGTCCTCCAATACTAAATTGGTGATCCCTTGATGCCTCAGAACATGTCCTACCAACCGATCCCTTCTTCTGGTCAAGTTGTGCCACAAACTTCTCTTCTCCCCAATCCTATTCAATACTTCCTCATTAGTTATGTGATCTACCCATCTAATCTTCAGCATTCTTCTGCAGCACCACATTTCGAAAGCTTCAATTCTCTTCTTGTCTACGCTATTTATCGTCCACGTTTCACTTCCATAGAGGCCTCCACTCCATACAAATACTTTCAGAAACGACTTCCTGACACTTAAATCTATACCCGATGTTAACAAATTTCTCTTCTTCAGAAACGCTTTCCTTGCCACTGCCAGTCTACATTTTATGTCCTCTCTACTTCGACCATCATCAGTTATTTTGCTCCCCAAACAGCAAAACTCCTTTACTACTTTAAGTGTCTCAGTTCCTAATCTAATTCCCTCAGCATCACCCGACTGAATTCGACTACATTCCATTATCCTCGTTTTGCTTTTGTTGATGTTCATCTTATATCCTCCTTCCAAGACACTATCCATTCCGTTCAACTGCTCTTCCAAGTCCTTTGCTGTCTCTGACAGAATTACAATGTCATCGGCGAACCTCAACGTTCTTATTTCTCCTCCATGGATTTTAATTCCTACACCGAATTTTTCTTTTGTTTCCTTTACTGCTTGATCAATGTACAGATTGAACAACATTGGGGAGAGGTTACAACCCTGCCTCACTCCCTTCCCAAGCACTACTTCCCTTTCGTGCCCCTCGACTCTTATAACTGCCATCTGGTTTCCGTACAAATTGTAAATAGCCTTTCGCTCCCTGTATTTTACCCCTGCCACCTTCAGAATTTGAAAGAGAGTATTCCAATCAACATTGTCAAAAGCTTTCTCTAAGTCTACAAATGCTAGAAACGTAGGTTTGCCTTTCCTTAATCTTTCTCCTAAGATAAGTTGTAGGGTCAGTATTGCTCCACGTTTTTTAACATTTCTACAGAATCCAAACTGATGTTCCCCAAGGTCGGCTTCTATCAGTTTTTCCATTCGTCTGTAAAGAATTCGCGCTAGTATTTTGCAGCTGTGACTTATTAAACTGATAGGGTGGTAATTTTTACATCTGTCAACACCTGATTTCTTTGGGATTGGAATTATTATATTCTTCTTGAAGTCTGAGGGTATTTCGCATGTCTCATACATCTTGCTGACGAGATGGTAGAGTTTTGTCAGGACTGGTTCTCTCAAGGCTGTCAGTATTTCAAATGGAATGTTGTCTACTCCGAGGGCCTCGTTTCGACTCAGGTCTTTCTGTGCTCTGTCCAACTCTTCACGCAGTATCATATCTCCCATTTCATCTTCATCTACATCCTCTTCCATTTCCATAATATTGTCCTCAAGTACATCGCCCTTGTATAGACCCTCTATATACTCCTTCCACGATTCTGCTTTCCCTTCTTTGCTTAGAACTGGGTTTCCATCAAAGCTCTTGATATTCATGCAACTGGTTCTCCTTTCTCCAAACGTCTCTTTAATTTTCCTGTAGGCAGTATCTATCTTACCCCTAATGAGATAAGCCTCTACATCCTTACATTTGTCCGCTAGCCATCCCTGCTTAGCCATTTTGCACTTCCTGTCGATCTCATTTTTGAGACGTTTGTATTCCTTTTTGCCTGCTTCATTTACTGCATTTTTATATTTTCTCCTTTCATCAATTAAATTCAATATTTCTTCTATTACCCAAGGGTTTCTACTAGCCCTTGTCTTTGTACCTATTTGATCCTCTGCTGCCTTCACTACTTCATCCCTCAGAGCTACCCATTCTTCTTCTACTGTATTTCTTTCCCCCATTCCTGTCAATTGTTCCCTTATTCTCTCCCTGAAACTCTGTACAACCTCTGGTTTAGTCAGTTTATCCAGGTCACATCTCCTTAAATTCCCACCTTTTTGCAGTTTCTTCAGTTTTAATCTACAGTTGATAACCGATAGATTGTGGTCAGAGTCCACATCTGCCCCTGGAAAAGTCTTACAATTTAAAACCTGGTTCCTAAATCTCTGTCTTACCATTATGTAATCTATCTGATACCTTGTAGTATCTCCAGGCTTCTTCGAGGTATACAACTTTCTTTTATGATTCTTAAACCAAGTGTTAGCTATGATATGCACTGCGCAAAGTTCTACCAAGCGGCTTCCTCTTTCATTTCTTAGCCCCATCCATATTCACCTACTATGTTTCCTTCTCTCGATTTTCCTACTCTTGAATTCCAGTCACCCATGACTATGATTACAAAACATAAGCGATATTGCAGTTTGGGGCAAGTGGAGAGACTGGCCGTGGCAGAGCACGCACTGAGTGACACCGACAACATAGTGAAATTCGCCGAAGCGGAAGTTCTGGCTGTAGAGAAAAATTACCACACTCCCTTCTTCAGAGAAGCTATAGAAAGTATAAACACGAGAATAGCTTCAAGAAGAAAGCCTCAGGGTAAACGGATCCTGGCTTCTCGTGCTGCAGCGACCGACCGATGCAGATAGCAAGAGGAGAACCGCACCGGAAATGACCGCGGAGAAGCCCTCGGACTGGCGCGCCAGGTACATACAGTCTGCGGCCGCGAGCTCGGCTCCAGTCCACCACCGGCAATGGAGGGTGAAGCTTTGACGATGCCAGCCACTCGTGCTGGTGAAACGTCAGAAAAATCATCAGACGAACGTCGGCCGAAGAACCCGAGACAGAAGCCAATAGGCAGTTTGTCAACAAGTGGCCACGAAAGCCTTAACAATTTTGTAGTTCAGTGATTGTCACCCTTTACCACACTGGCCGGACAATTAGCTCGCCTACATACGCCTAACGTCACATTAAACAGGCAGTGTACGAGGTGCGGCTAGAAAAAAACCGGACTGATGCTGGAAAAAACATTTATTTACAATTATTTACAATTTCATGTTATCTCCTTCAATGTACTCTCCTCCTCGGTCTCTACACCGCTACATACGAATTTTCCACTGTTCATAGCAATGCTGCAGATCATTTTCGGTAAGTCCATACATTACTTCCGTCGCTTTTTCTTTTACTGCTTCAACAGTCTCAAATCTAGTTCCTTTCAAAGCTGACTTGACTTTAGGGAAAAGAAAAAAGTCACAGGGGGCCAAATCAGGTGAGTAGGGTGGATGATCTAAGATGGCAATGTCGTGTTTTGCCAAAAACGTCTTCACTGACAACGCACTGTGAGCTGGGGCATTGTCTTGGTGAAGGATCCATGACTTTTTTCTCCACAAATCGTTCCGTTTTCTCCGTACTCGCTCACGTAGGGTAGCCAGGACGCTAATGTAGTAATGCTGATTCACTGTTTGTCCCTCTGGTACCCAATCAATGTGCACAATCCCTTTGATGTCAAAAAAAACAATCATCATTGCCTTGAATTTCGATTTTGACATTCGCGCTTTTTTTGTCGTGGAGAACCAGGAGTTTTCCAATGCATCGATTGGCGTTTAGTTTCGGAATCGTAAGTAAAAAACCACGATTCATCGCAAGTAATAACATTTTGTAAGAAGGTGGGATCACTTTCAATGTTTTCCAGGATGTCAGAACAAATCATTCTTCGGCGTTCCTTCTGTTCAATTGTGAGACACTTTGGAACCATTTTTGAACACACTTTGTTCATGTTGAAACTTTCATGAAGAATCTGCCTAACACTTTCCTTGTCAAATCCTGTTAACTCAGACACTGCTCTGATTGTTAAACGGCGATCTTGTCGAACAAGTTTACCGATTTTTTCAATGTTTGCATCAGTTTTCGCTGACAATGGTCTGCCAGTGCGAGTGTCATCACTGGTGTCTTCGCGGCCATCTTTAAATCGTTTAAACCACACAAACACTTGTGTTCGCGATAAACAATCATCGCCGTACACTTGTTGTAACATTACAAACGTTTCACTTGCAGATTTTTCTAGTTTGAAACAAAATTTGATATTAACACGCTGTTCTTTCTGTACACTCAACATTTTCCGACGCGCAGACAAAACGTCAACTACTTAAAACAGACGCCACGGGCAGACTGAGTGCAGGAGGCAGATGAAACTCGAGCAGTAGGCGGAGCGAGAGTCACGTGACAGGCCACGCGACTTTCAGCCTTATTGCATTCGTTTTATTGTTTCACCAGCACTAGTCCGGTTTTCTTCTAGCCACACATCGTATTATGCGACATCGCAAAGACTGGTGTTTTTAGTTCCATCAAACCAGTCTACATCTACATCTACATACATACTCCGCACTCCACCATACGGCGCGTGGCGGAGGGTACCTCGTACCACAACTAGCATCTTCTCTCCCTGTTACACTCCCAAACAGCACGAGGGAAAAATGACTGCCTATATGCCTCTGTACGAGCCCTAATCGCTCTTATCTTATCTTTGTGGTCTTTCCGCGAAATGTGAGTTGGCGGCAGTAAAATTGTACTGCAATCAGCCTCAAATGCTGGTTCTCTAAATTTCCTCAGTAGCGATTCACGAAAAGAACGCCTCCTTTCCTCCAGAGACTCCCACCCGAGTTCCTGAAGCATTTCCGTAACACTCGCGTGATGATCAAACCTACCAGTAACAAATCTAGCAGCCCGCCTCTGAATTGGTTCTATGTCCTCCCTCTATCCGACCTGATAGGGATCCCAAACGCTCGAGCAGTACTCAAGAATAGGTCGTATTTGTGTTTTATAAGCGGTCTCCTTTACAGATGAACCACATCTTCCCAAAATTCTACAAACGAACCGAAGACGACTATCCGCCTTCCCCACAACTGCCATTACATGCTTGTCCCACTTCATATCGCTGTGCAATGATACGCCCAAATATTTAATCGACGTGACTGTGTCAAGCGCTACACTACTAATGGAGTATTCAAACATTACGGGATTCTTTTTCCTATTCATCTGCATTAATTTACATTTATCTATATTTAGAGTTAGCTGCGATTCTTTACACCAATCACAAATCCTGTGCAAGTCATCTTGTATCCTCCTACAGTCACTCAACGACGACACCTTGCCGTACACAGCATCATCAGCAAACAGCCGCACATTGCTATCCACCCTGTCGAAGAGATTATTTACACCATCGAGGACAACGTACTGGGTTCTATTACTTAAGAAGTCTCCGAGCCACTCACGTACTTGGGAACCAATCCCATATGCTCGTACCTTAGTTAGGAGTCTGCAGTGGGGCACCGAGTCAAACGCTTTCCGGAAGTTAAGGAATATGGCACCCGTCTGATACCCTTCATCCATGGTTCGCAAGATATCATGTGAAAAAAGGGCGAGTTGCGTTTCCCAGGAGCCGTGCTGATGCATGGACAGCAACTTCTCTGTCTCAAGGAAATTCATTACATTCGAACTGAGAATATGTTCGAGAATCCTGCAAGAAACCGATGTTAAGGATATTGGTCCGTAATTTTGAGGATCCGTCCTGCGCTTTTTCCCAATCACTCGGGACTTTACTTTGGGCAAGAGATTCGCGATAAATGGAAGCTAAGTAAGGAGCCAATGTAGTAGAGTCTTCTGACTGGAGACCACATGAAGTGTACACCAGCAGTAGACACTGCCTAACGGGGTTTGGTGGCCGGCATGACCAGACAGGTGTAGGGTGGCGGCGACCGGCCGGTGTGGGGGCGTATCCGCGTAGAGCAGTGGGGGCGGCCCGCCTGGTACGGCCAGACACGCGCCCGCTATCGACCGCCCCCGGCCACTCGAGCCGGCATTCAACAGCCCAGCCGCCTCCCCGCCCCCGCGCCTTTCAAGCCGCCGCCGCCGCCGCCGCCGCCTGTCGCCACGGAAGTCGCCCCCGCCTCCTCGGGCAATCTTCGCCTCCCGACACAGCGCCGTCCCCGTCGTGGACTGGACCGACGCCACCCAGACCTTGAAGCATCCCCAACTCTTTTTTTTTTCCTTTATTGATTTCCAATTCCCCCCCCCCCCCCCCCCCCCGAGGGGGGCGGGCTGACAGCAGCTTAGTATGCCGCCCTTCAGCCTACAGACTTTGTTAAAAAGACGAAGAGAATAAATAATAAAAACAGGCGATAAAATCGGAGACTTAAAGAGTAAAATGGCGAAAAAAAAAATCGTAGAACTTAAAACAAAGAACAGAGGGATGATGACGCTAAGAAAACACATACGAAGCAGACAGGTAAAACAATAGACAGACAATTAAAAAAAACACGGCGACAGTCTGGTTTCTGTTCGCAAAAGACATAAAACTCACACCTAGCGACAGCATGGTTTCTATTTGCAACACGAGAAAGACGAACAACACTGAACACTAAAAAGTTGGCAAATGTGACATACTACAGCCGAGAGCAGGTGGGGGGAAACTGGAGAGATGATACGAAAATAAAAAAGAGGGAAGGAGAGGAAAAGCGAAGGGGGGGTGGGGAGGCGGGAAAGGAACCAATGGAGGATGAGGACCCATAAGACAGGTAGGGGGTGCTGGGCAGACGCGACAGGAAGTGGGGAAGGCAGAGGAGGGGAATACAAAAGGAGGGGGGGAAGGGAGGTATTGAGAGGTTTGGAGGGGAGAAAACAGGATCTAAGGGGGGAATAGGGAGCCCAGGGAAAGGACAGGGGAAAGGAGGGGGGGTGAGGACCAGAGTTGATAGGAGGGATAGATGGAGGAGAGAGGGTATCGTCTGGGAGGGAGAGTTGATGGAAGCCACCTTGGGAAAGGAGATGAAGGCTGTAGAGATGGAGGGTAGGGGGGGAGACACAACAGTGAAGGCGCGGCAGGGGGTGGGGATGGGAGAGGAGAGGAGCAACCAGGGTGTGGGGGGGGGGGGGGATCAAGGCGGCGGGAGGTGTAGAGTATGCAGATATGTTCGAGGATCAGGAGCAGATGGCGGAAAGGAATGAGGTCATAGAGGATCCGCATGGGGATGGGAGGCGTATACGGAAGACGAGGCGGAGTGCATGACGCTTGAGGATCTGGAGGGACTTATAGAATTTGGGGGTGGGGCAGATATCCAGGCGGGACTGGCATAACAGAGGATAGGACGGATTAAGGATTTGTAGGTGTGGAGGATGGTGGAGGGGTGCAAGCCCCATGTACGGCCAGAGAGGAGTTTGAGGAGGTGGTTGTGGGCTTTGGATTGGATGGAGCGGAGATGAGGGATCCAGGTGAGGTGACGGTCAATGGTGAGGCCAAGGTAGGTGAGGGTGGGGGTGAGGCGGACAGGACGGGCACGGACAGTAAGGGAAAATTCCAGAAGGAGCGAGTGGTACTACCTACGATGATTGCCTGGGTCTTGGACGGATTGATTTTCAGGAGCCACTGGTTACATCATGCAGCAGAAAAGTCAAGGTGTTTCTGGAGAAGGCGTTGGGACCGTTGGAGGGTAGGAACGAGGGCGAGGAATGCGGTGTCATTGGCATCCCCAACTCTCTTGTGGTTCCCTTTTTAGGTACTCCACGTCGACGTCTGCTCGTAGATGCGTATCGTCGGTAAGTTTTCCGGCTTTACTTCCCGACGTGACAGCGACGACTCTCCGATGAGGTGCGGGCCTTGTGTTTTGCTATTACTGTGAGTCTTGTAAATATCGCTTTTATTTAGTAATTTTCCCAGCTAAAACTCTCCCCCTTTATGATTAAGACAGCCTGCGCCACCTTTCGGAGGGAGTGGGGACGTCAAAGAGTCACAAAAGTTCATATTAAGCAGCCCGTAAGTCACGTAGACTTTCACTTCAGTTAGCCTGTTAGTTAATGCCTACGCTATCCGCTAGATGGTGCTGTCTTACTGCTGAATAGCTTTGGTTCCGTAAAACCTTCACCGATTATTACTAGGTAAATGAAATAAGTACAACGCTCTTGTATTTCACTTTCACTCTATATTCAAGAATTAAGATGGATGATGGTCTATTTTAAAGGTTCCTAGACTGGAGGAATCTAAATAGTCCGCAAATGCCGATATGCACGCGCTTTACGTCCAGATTCGCAACTAACGGCACACCACACTTTCAAAAGTCCACACGTTAATATCTGAATACCGGTACCTCTGATTCACTCGTATCAGCAGATAATTTTAGTTTCTGTCGTCTATACGTCCGTAAAGTTCCAATCTGGCACTAAAGTCGTAACATCCCCTTAATACTCCGTTGCTACAAACAGTCAGAGATCCTACACTAAATCGCTTTTAATCTCTGTAATATTATAACAGTTTATCGTGAATCTTAACACGATAAAGCCCAATCTAATTTTTATCTCGCTGACTGACACGGGTTCCCCGCCCTTTAACGAAACAGTCAAGGAAAAAAGGCGGCAATAATGACGATCAGGCCTTTTTATAGGTTTGTCAAGAGTTTAACGTCACTGCCTTCTCCATGACGGAGCTGCCGTGGCTTTGCTGTACTTAGACGTTAAACTACTTGCTGATATACTGTAATTTTGATCTGCAATTACCGAACTCTGATTCTGCACTATTTCCCCCTCTAAAAATTCCATTCTTAATTTTAAATTATTCTTTCTAAAGCTTTTATTACTGTAAACTGAACCGAGGTGTTACAACCTCCAGATGCCACACACTCATATCGGTACCAAACGTAATACGTCGACAGAGTATCAACCAGAACACCGATATACACTGTAGAGCCAAAGAAACTGGTACACCTGCCTAATATCGTGTACGGCCCCCGCGAGCACGCAGAAGTGCCGCAACACGACGTGGCATGGACTCTACTAATGGCTGATGTAGTGCTGGAGGGAAATGAGACCATGTATCTTGCAGGAGTGTCCATAAATCCGTAAAAGTACGAGTGGGTGGAGATGTCTTCTGAACAGCACGTTCCAAGGCATTCCAGAAATGGTCAATAATGTTCTTGTCTGGGGTGTTTGGTGGCCAGCTGAAGTGTTCAAAGTGAGAACAGTGTTCCTGGAGCCTCTCTGTAGCAATTATGGGCATGTGGGATGTTGCATTGTCCTGCTGGAATTGCCCGTGTCCATCGGAATGCACAATGGACATAAATGGATGCAAGTGTTCAGACCGGATGCATACGTATTGGTCACCTGTCAGAGACGTATCTTGACGTATCAGGGGTCCCATATCACTCCAGCTTCACACGCCCCACACTATTACAAAGCCTCCTCCAGCTTGAACAGTCCCTGCCGATATGCATGGTCCACGGATTCATGAGGTTGTCTCCATACCCATACACGTCCATCCGCTCGATACAATCTGAAACGAGATTCGTCCGACCAGGCAATGTTTCCAACCATCAACATACCCAGGCGAGGCGAGGCGTTAAGTTTTGTGTCGTGCAGTCATCAAGGGTACACGAGTGGGCATTCGGTTCCGAAAGCCCGAATCGATGGTGTTTTGTTGAATGGTTCTCACGCTCTTGTTGATGGTCCAGCATTGAAATCTGCGCCGGCTGGTGTGGCCGAGCTGTTCTAGGCGCTTCGTAGGTTTGAATCCTGCCACGGGCATGGATGTGTGTGATGTCCTTAATTTAGTTAGGTTTAAGTAGTTCTAAGTTCTAGGGGACTGATGACCTCAGATGTTAAGTCCCAAAGTGCTCAGAGCCTTTTGAACCATTTGAAATCTTCCACGTTGAACGATTCTCTTCAGTCTACGTCGGTCCCGTTCTTGCAGGTTCTTTCTGCGGTCGCAGCGATGTCGGAGATTTGATGGAATTTTTTTTTTCCCCGGATTCCTCATATTCGCGGTACACTCGTGAAATGGTCGTACGGGAAAATCCCCACTTCATCGCTATCTCGGAGATGCTGTGTCCCATTGCTCGTGCGCCGACTGTAAAACCATTTTGAAACTCACTTAAATCCTGACAACCTGCCGTTGTAGCAGCAGTAACCGATCTAACAACTGCGCCAGACACTTGTTGTATAGTCTTTGCCGACCGCAGCGCCGTATTCTTCCTGTTTACGTATCTCCGTATTTGAATACGCATGCCTATAGCAGTTCCTTTGACGCTTCAGTGTATATAAAGAAGGTGAAATACATACATGATAAAGAAACAGCATTTGAATTTATTTTGTCGTGAATGTTGCTTGGGGTTTTCCAGCTGGCATGGACTTGTCATCGTCGAGAAAGGAGTCTGCTGCCTCAAGATACAGACTAACATAGCTCCGAAGAACATAGAATCGAAATGACATGCGTCTATCTTTCCACACGCTGCGTACCCTTCATTGCTACAACGACCTACAAAGAACTACTGGTAGATCAATACGAATATACGTGGGTGTGCTGAAAAGTAACGCCTCCGAATTTTTTTGGGGGTGAAAACTGATGAACGTTTTTAAATGAAACAAACTTCGTTAACATTATCGTCGACGGATTGGGATGTTTGCAATACAACAACCAACTGCACGAACAGTTCGACGACGTTTGCAGCAGCACGGACTATCAGCTCGGAGGCCGTGGCTGCGGTTACCCTCGACGCTGCATGACAGACAGGAGCGCCTGCGATGGTGTACTCAACGACGAAACTGGGTGCACGAATGGCAAAACGTAATTTTTTCGAATGAATCCAGGTTCTGTTTACAGCATCGTGATGGTCGCATCCGTGTTTGGCGACATCGCGGTGAACGCACGTTGGAAGAGTGGATTCGTCTTCGCCATTGGTGTATCACCCGGCGTGATGGTATGGGATGCCATTGGTTACACGTCTCGGTCACCTCTTCATCGCATTGATGGCACTTTGAACAATGGATGTTACATTTCAGATGTGTTACGACCCTTGGCTGTATCCTTCATTAGATCCCTGCGAAACCCTACATTTCAGCAGGATAATGGACGACCGCATGTTGCAGGTCCTGTACGGGACTTTCTGGATACGGAAAAATGTGCGACTGCTGCCCTGGCCAGCACATTCTCCAGATCTCTCGCCAGTTGAAAACGTCTGGTCAATGGTGGCCGTGCAACTGGCTCGTCACAATGCGCCAGTCACTACTCTTGATGAACTGCGATATCGTGTTGAAGCTGCATGGGCAGCTGTACCTGTAGTCACCATCCAAGCTCTGTTTGACTCAATGCCCAGGCGTATCAAGGCCGTTATTACTGCCAGAGGTGGTTGTTCTGGGTACTGATTTCTCAGGATCTATGGACCCAAATTGCGTGAAAGTGTAATCACATGTCAGTTCTAGTATAATATAATTGTCCAATGAATGCCCGTTTATCATCTGCATTTCTTCTTGGTGTAGCAATTTCAATGGGCAGTATTGTAGCAAAATAATAATAATACTAATAAGTTTGGAAGGTATGAGGCGAGGTACTGGCAGAAGTAAAGCTGTGAGGACGGGGCATGAGTCGTGCTTGGGTAACTCAGTTGGTAGAGCACTTGCCCGCGAAAGGCAAAGGTCCCGAGTTCGAGCCTCGGTCCGGCACACAGTTTTAATCTGCCAGGAAGTTTAATAATACTAATAGTAATGCAGTACTGCCTAAACAGTAACACAGTCGATGCTAAGTTATGTGTAACTTTAACGTTTTGTTTCACGATAGTAACTTCATACTACAGTATAATCATAAAGGAACTTACCTTTACTGTTTTACTCATAGTTCAATATTCCCTTGGGACTATCCGTTTGCAGTTTTCTAATAACTGTTGTGCCTTGGGAAATGACAAAACTTGCACATTCTGTCCTGTCGTGTAATTTCCTTCAGATCCGGCCGCACGACATCTGTAGGGCATTGCTAACACGAATGATAACATATAAATAAATTATTAACATTCTAAAATAGTCACCCTGTTGGCCCGCAGCTCGTGGTCGTGCGGTAGCGTTCTCGCTTCCCACGCCCGGGTTCCCGGGTTCGATTCCCGGCGGGGTTAGGGATTTTCTCTGCCTCGTGATGGCTGGGTGTTGTGTGATGTCCTTAGGTTAGTTAGGTTCAAGTAGTTCTAAGTTCTAGGGGACTGATGACCATAGATGTTAAGTCCCATAGTGCTCAGAGCCCTTTAAACCATTTTTTTTAGTCACCCTGTGCAACATTCACATATTCCCAAGCACAGCAAAGTGCTACACAACATCGGTCTTTTGCTGTTGTTATGAGTACTCTTGAGATCCGATCGTGGTGTTCAGGCGTCCTTAATCTACGTGGAGTTGACTGAACCCAGTGGTGCTCGGCGCAATCGACCTGCGTTCAAAAATGGTTCAAATGGCTCTGAGCACTATGGGACTCAACTGCTGAGGTCATTAGTCCCCTAGAACTTAGAACTACTTAAACCTAACTAACCTAAGGACATCACAAACATCCATGCCCGAGGCAGGATTCGAACCTGCGACCGTAGCGGTCTTGCGGTTCCAGACTGCAGCGCCTTTAACCGCACGGCCACTTCGGCCGGCTCGACCTGCGTTCTATCGGCTTTGGGACTGTCAGTAGGGGCGTGTTTAGTAATGCGATTTATCTCTGTTTCCCTCCCTGCACCCGTAACATGCTGCAATGTCACCACTGATGAGGCAAAGCATGATGAACACCTGCTAATGGTGTGATTGTCCACTTTTGGAACAGAATGGTTGGGATGGATCTGGCTAGTCCTTGGCAGATTTGTGGGGGGTATGTGGCACTTCACAACTCTACGCACGAGTCACCTCATTCCTGTAAATGACCTGCTTGTGAGTGTCGTTTTCGGGCGCAGATCTAGACCGTACCAGATCTGTTCACATCGGGTTCATTTGGTGGCAGAGACGTCAACGGGACTTCACTATTATGCTCCTCAAACAACGGTTGTGCCATAGACAGTTACCGTGCTGGAAGATACCATCGCTGTCGTCAACGTCATGGAGCATGAAGGGATGCAAGTGGTCCACAATAATATTCGCATAGCAGTGATGGTGCCTTCGGTGCCATGGAAATCCACAGTAACGTTTCCAGATATAACCACAGATCTGGTGCCACAAGAAATGTAATTCATTGCTCCACGGTCCAACTTCGATGACGCCCGGCCCCATTACAGTCGTAGTTCACGACGATAATGATGGAAGCAGAAGAAATGAATCAAAATTTGTACCGTGGACGGGATTCAAAGCCGGGTTCTCCTGCTTATTAGGCAAAAATGCTTAACATTACACCACCGCTGCCCTATAGTTAACTGTGGTGTCACCGCCAGACAACACACTTGCTAGGTGGTAGCTTTTAAATCGGCCGCGGTCCGGTAGTATACGTCGGACCCGCGTCTCGCCACTGTCAGTGATTGCAGACCGAGCGCCGCCACACGGCAGGTCTAGAGAGACGTCCTAGCACTCGCCCCAGTTGTACAGCCGACTTTGCTAGCGATGCTATACTGACAAACTACGCTCTCATTTGCCGAGACGATAGTTAGCATAGCCTTCAGCTACGTCATTTGCTACGACCTAGCAAGGCGCCATTACCAGTTTATATTGAGATTGTAATTATGTATCATCAATAGCGATGTTCTCCAAATATGGATTAAAGTTAAGTATTCCAAGAGCTTCGTACTTTATTTATTAGACTCAACTTTCTTTAATTGTTCCAGACCTCACGCCAGTCTGCGTGTAATTAAACGCGTGCATTTCGGCCTCCTCTAGCAACACGGTGTTGGCTCTTCTGCCAACACATCATTAACAATGCTGCCCGAAGTATGTAAGTCGTGTGCCCTCCCCAACAGAAACTACAATTCTACAATTCATGTCTTCCGCTTATTCCCCCCCCCCCCCCCCCCCCACGCTACATAGCTAGTTCTGCAGCCACGTTAAGGTTAGTGCTACCAACGTTTTGTCGTGTAAGCAACTACACCCGGGTTCGTATCCCGTCCACAGCAAAATTTTAATTCTTTGCTTCTGCTTCTATCATTATTGTTGATAAACATAAGACTTAAATGTCTCCAGGAAAATTTAATTATAAGATCTATAAGATCACTTAGTTTACGACGTCATAGTGATAACATGCGGACACTGGGGCTCATCTAGTGTTCAGCCTCATGTTCAACAATGGCTTTTGTGCCTACACCAGCACTGTACTCAGTCACCAGATATGCCGCATGTCGCGGCCTATCCTGCCTTACAGAATGGACAAGCCTCCGATTTCCAACACTTCATCGCCCATTCCTGATTTCTGCTTCCTGTGACCACTGTCCACAGATGCTCACTAATATTACGGGAAGACCCGACCAGTGTCCTCCTGTGTCAGTCTCGCTCATCTCACCGTATTTCCCTATTTGCGGCCCATATCGATGTTAGAATGATTACCCATTTGTCTCTGCTCCGTACCACGAAGCAATTACCCGAAGAGACTCATGTGATGTACACTGAAGCGCCAAAGAAACTGGTATAGGCGTGCGTATTCAAATACGGAGATATGTGAACAGGCAGAATACGACACAGCGGTTGGCAACGCCTATATAAGACAACAAGTGTCTGATGCAGTTGTTAGATCGGTTACTGCTGCTACAGTGGCAGGTTATCAAGAATTAAGTGAGTTTCAAAGTCGTGTTAAAGTCGGCGCACGAGCGATTGGACACAGCATTTCCGAGGTAGCCATGAAGTGGGGACTTCCTCGTACGGCCATTTCACGAGGGAGCCGTGAATATCAGGAATCCGGTAGAACATCAAGGGTCCGACATCGCTGCGCCCGGAAAAAGATCCGGCAGGAAAGGGACCAACGACGACTGAAGAGAATCGCTCAGCGTGACAGAAGTGCAACCGTTCTGCAAATTGCTGCAGATTTCAATTCTGGGCCATCAGCAAGTGTCAGCATGCGAATCATTCAACAAAACATCATCGATATGGGCTAATGGAACCAAGGAGCCACTTTTCTACGTTTCGTGACTGCACGACACAATTCATTACGCCTCGCCTGCGTCCGTCAACAACGACGTTGGACTGTTGATGACTGGAAACATGTTGCCTCGTCGGACGAGTCTCGTTTCAAATTGTATCAAGCGGATCGACGTGTATGGCTATCCAGAAAACCTCATAAATCCATGGACCCTGCATGTCAGCAGGGGACTGTTCAATCTGGTGGAGGCCTTGTAATGGTGTGGGACGTGTGCAGTTAGAGTGATATAGCACCCGTGATAAGTCTAGATACGACTCTGACTGGTGACACGTACGTAAGCATCCTGCCTGATCACCCAATCCATTCATTGTGCATTCCAACGGACTTGGTCAATTCCAGCAGGACAGTGCGACACCCTACACGTCCAGATGTGCTACAGAGTGGCTCCAGGAACACTCTTCTGAGTTTAAACACTTCCGCTGGCCACGAAACTACCCAGACACGTTGAGCATATCTGGGACGCCTCGCAACGTGCTGTTCAGAAGAGATCTTCAGCACCTCGTACTCTTACAGATTCATGGACAGCCCTGCAGGATTCATGGTGTCTGTTGTGGATTGGCAGGAGCCAACCCACAGGGTTTGGAGGAAGCCGAAACGCACGCGTTTAAGCTCACGCAGGCTGGCTTGAGGTCTGGAACAGGACAAGGTATGTAGACTTCAGAAAAAAGATGGTACTTGGTGGAATACTTAACTTTAATCCATAAATGGTGAACGTCGCTCTTGACGGTACATGTTTTACAGCATCAATAGTAACTGGTAATGGCGCCTTGCTAGGTCGTAGCAAATGACGTAGCTGAAGGCTATGCTAACTGTCGTCTCGGCAAATGAGAGCTTATTTTGTCAGTGAACCATCGCTAGCAAAGTCGGTTGTACAACTGGGGCGAGTGCTAGGAAGTCTCTCTAGACCTGCCGTGTGGCGGGACTCGGTCTGCAATCACTGATAGTGGCGACACGCGGGTCCGACGTATACTAACGGACCGCGGCCGATTTAAAGGCTACCACCTAGCAAGTGTGCTGTCTGGCGGTGACACCACAGTGTCTGTTCCCTCCAGCACTACTTCAGACATTAGTAGAGACTACGCCAGGACGTGTTACGGTACTTAAGCACGGGAGCCCTACACGATATTAAGCAAGTGTACCAGTTTCTTTGGCTCTTCAGTGTACATATGCAGAACCGGGAATGATTGCAATTTGAGAAAAATTGGGAATGATTACAATTTGAGAAAAATTGGATGATTTATCCATGAGAAAAAGCTTCACAAATTGAATAAGTCAATAACGCATTCGTCGAGTTCTTACCTCTGCCCCTTGTGTAAACAGTTCTTCGGCTTCACATTGATTGACAGAGTTGATGGATCCCATCCTGAGAGATATCGTGCCAGATTCTGTCCAATTGTCGCGTTAGATCATCGACAGCACGAGGAGCTGGTTGGTGGGTCCCGTCCATAATGCTAAAACGTTCTCAATTGGGGAGATCTTGCTGGCCAATGTAGGGTCTGGCAGGCACGAAGACAAGCAGTAGAAGCACTTCTCGTTTGCGGGCGGGCGTTATTTTGCTGAAATGGAAGCCCGCGGTGGTTTACCTCGAAGGCCAACAAAATGTGGTGTAGAATACTGTCGACGCACTTCTGTGCTGCAAACGCGTCCCAGATGACAACCAGTGGTTGTCGGGCCTTATGGTGGGCGATAGTCAGGTTGGTACCCCACCACTGTCCGGGGCGCCTCCAGACGCGTATTGACTGGTCACGAGTACTTAATTTCGAAATGGAACTCATCACTGAAGACAATTCTACTCCAGCCAATGAGGTTATAGGCTTTAGTCTACTTAGGATGTACGTCCCCTAGTGTGTCACGTAGCTATAACACAACGAGGCTATACTCAATCTCAATGTGGTCAGTCCTACTAATGTTTTATTCTTCGCTGTATATACATCGTTAATTAATCAAAATCTTAATATGGAGTGCTCTCTTCCACATACATTGCACAGTGAACCGTGCGTGGCTCGTGTTCCCGCCATCATGTATTTGACACCCAGTTTTTAACGTACTCTCACCTCACTACGTTAGTTTGAAATACTGCTTTGCCTGACCGTGAGCGGCGCTAGCAGCGAGTATCGATATATCCACTCTCGTAGTATCTTTGCTCGACTGCTATTACTTCCCGCTCATTGTCTGTTGTAAGTTAGTTCGGGCTGCCAGCCAGTTGGACCGCATCTGGAGCACAGTCCGGACTTGCCAGTCGGGGAGTTGCAATGCGGCACTAGCGCAGTCGGGTTGGAGCAGCAGTGAGGTCTGCGTCGACATGGCTCGCCCGACCATTGTCGCCACGCATCACTTGAGCCGGCCCACGGTCTCGGTGGATCGTTGGTCGGTCGCCCTACCGAACGACGCGTTTTGGCTCGCCGATCGTTCATGAGTCGGCTGTGTGTGTGTGTGTGTGTGTGTGTGTGTGTGTGTGTGTGTGTGTGTGTGTGTGTGTGTGTGTGCGTGTGCATCGACTCCCGATTTGTCTTCGTGCGTGCTTACAAGGGAACCTCCCCATCGCACCCCCCTCAGATTTAGTTATAAGTTGGCACAGCGGACAGGCCTTGAAACACTGAACACAGATCAATCGAGAAAACAGGAAGAAGTTGTGTGGAACTATGAAAACAATGATCAGAATATACAAACTGAGTAATCCATGTGTAGGATATGGAACATCAAGGAGAACGTGAGCTCAGGAGCGCCGTGGTCCCGTGGTTAGCGTGACCAGCTGCGGAACGAAAGGTCCTTGGTTCTAGTCTTCCCTCGAGACTAATTTTTTATTTTCAGACAATTATGAAAGTTCAGGCACTTACACATAATCAACTTCGCTCTCCAAAATTCCAGGACATGTTCAGATTTGCTTGGACATATGCAGGATTTGGCGGTCTACACACGGAAAAATCTGAAAACGTTAAAAACATATGTTTTGACAGAGCACAGTGAAAAGTGTGTGACTGTGAAACTGTTGCATTCATTTGTTGCAGTTTATGTGACAAACTCTTATGTTTTCATCGCTTTATTGGACTGATTATCACATCCACAAGAAAACCTAAATCGGGCAAGGTAGAAGAATCTTTTTACCCATTCACCAACTGTACAAGTTAGGTGGGTCGACAACATATTCCTGTCATGTGACGCACATGCCGTCACCAGTGTCTTATAGAATATATCAGACGTGTTTTCCTGTGGAGGAATCGTAAGACCTCGCGATTAAATGTTTTCGGTTCCCATTGGAGAGGCACGCCCTTTCGTCTACTAATCGCACGGTTTTGCGGTGCGGTCGCAAATCACACACACTAAACTTATTTCAGTGAACAGAGACGTCAATGAACGAACGGACAGATCATAACTTTGCGAAAATAAAAAAAATTAGACTTTTCACCCGAGGGAAGACTTGAACCAAGGACCTTTCGTTCCGCAGCTGGTCACGCTAACCTCGGGACCACTGCGCTCCTGAGCTCACGTTCTCCTTGATGTTGCATATCCTACGCATGGATAACTCAGTTTGTATATTTTGCTTATTTTTTTCACAGTTCCACACAACTTCTTCCTGTTTTCTCGATTGATCTGTGTTCTGTGTTTCAAGGCCTGTCCACTGTGCCAACTAAATCTGAGGGGGGTGCGATGGGGAGGTTTCCTTGTTAGTTACGGTTGGGTATCGTTCGCGGCTTCGTGCAAGGTTGTGTGTGTAGTTTGTGTGAATTTAGTTGGCAAGTTATTTTAAATTTTGTCGGCGTACTGCCTCTGAGAGGTCGGCCGTCTCATCGGGTGACGTGTAACTGGTTCTCAGTGCGGTTCTGGGCCCCTTCAGTTACCATCTTGTGGAGCTTGGGTCGGTCCTTTCCTGGTGCAGGGATGTCGTTTAGCCAGTGGGCGTGTTTCCTCTGCATGGTTGGGTCCGAGCCAGTATTTCCGCCGTCGTGTGTCTGGAAGTGAGTCGGAGGCGCACCAGCAGTGCAGTCACGACAGAGCAGCAGTCGCGGACGGACCAGCGGGCAGTCGGTCGGTTGTTGCGGACCAGGGAAGTTATCTCCGCGCGGTGCAGTCGGCTGGGGCCGCTGGCAACCCCTGCGCAGTGTCGGAGCGTGTGTGGAGCTGTCCGATCGCTACGAGCTTCGTGGTTCACCGACCCAGGACGTCAAAGTTGAGTAGTGGTTTCAACTACAAAAGCCAAGTCCATTCATGTTGTCTTGGTTCGTTTCGGTGGTTTCTGTGGTGTCGCCGCCAGACACCACACTTGCTAGGTGGCAGCCTTTAAATCGGCCGCGGTCCGTTAGTATGCGTCGGACCCGCGTGTCGCCACTGTCAGTGATTGCAGACCGAGCGCCGCCACACGGCAGGTCTAGAGAGACGTCCTAGCACTCGCCCCAGTTGTACAGCCGACTTTGCTAGCGATGGTTCACTGAAAAATTACGCTCTCATTTGCCGAGACGATAGTTAGCATAGCCTTCAGCTACGTCATTTGCTACGACCTAGCAAGGCGCCATTATCAATTGCTATTTATCTTGTGATGCATGTACCGTCAGACCGATGTTCACCAATTTTGGATTAAAGTTAAGTATTCCAACAGCTGCGTACTTTATTTGCTAGACTCAAATCCTTTAACTGTTCCAGACCTCACGCCAGCCTGCGTGAGCTTAAACGCGTGCCTTTCGGCTTCCTCTCATAGTGACTTGGCTGTCTTGCCAAGTCACAACAGTTTCCTGTTGGGAGGTTTTCCTGTGAGCATCACAGTGTGTTTCTACTGCCGAAATTTAGCCGCCGTGCGGTGGAATTAACTATATTGGTTCACTACCATTCAAGTGCACCAGCGGAATTCCCTGCCTTGTGGCCGTTAGTGTCCTAGTTACCTGCCCTGGCCACTAACGGTATTTCAGGCAGCGTCCTTTCCTCATCTGTTGTCGGTGCCCAACATGGTGTGTAATTTTGACAGCTAATACATACTCCATTGTGGATTATCACGTTCGTAACCCTTCGTCTTTGAGTTCTCATGTACTGATTGATGGCAAGAAAGTTGTTGTGTCGCTCTGTGGCTGTCCCCTGGTTGGGTTCAAATGGATCAAGTGTAGTTGGGCTCACCACCTGTCTCACCTAAGTGAACGAGGGTAGACCGACCTCCCTGGAGGCTTCTGAGTACCAACTGCGTTTAATTAACCATTTTCAGCTACTTTAAATTTAAGGCTTATGGTTATTTTTTTCCTTAAGAATTTTGCGAAATTAATTCTTAAATTTATCTTTCAAGCTTAAACATTGCGGCCTTCTGCCTTTAAAAGATTGTTGTTGTTGTTGTTGTGGTCTTCAGTCCTGAGACTGGTTTGATGCAGCTCTCCATGCTACTCTATCCTGTGCAAGCTTCTTCATCTCCCAATACGTACTGCAACCTACATCCTTCTGAATCTGCTTAGTGTATTCATCTCTTGGCCTCCCTCTACGATTTTTACGCTCCACGCTGCCCTCCAATGCTAAATTGTTGATCCCTTGATGCCTCAGAACATGTCCTACCAACCGATCTCTTCTTCTGGTCAAGTTGTCCCACAAACTTCTCTTCTCCCCAATCCTATTCAATACTTCCTCATTAGTTATGTGATCTACCCATCTAATCTTCAGCATTCTTCTGTAGCACCACATTTCGAAAGCTTCTATTCTCTTCTTGTCCAAACTATTTATCGTCCATGTTTCACTTCCATACATGGCTACACTCCATACAAATACTTTCAGAAAAGACTTCCTGACTTTAAAAGATTATGGTAATATATTTTAAAATTTTGAAACTTAATTGTGGCCTTCAGTGATTGGTATTGCACCTTGTATATGTTTGTTCTATCTACTCTGCTATGACTTTTTTAAAATTATTTTATTGCTATCTTAATTGGATTTTATCTTGTTGATTTGTTAAGATTTCTTGTTTGGAGGCCTTCAACCGTGAAAGAGTGGCATTCGGTAAAGGTCCGGCTATGTGCCGCTTTGGTTGTAAAAGTTATTAAATTACAATTAGAAGGCGAAACACCTCAGCCTATTTGGCCTTTCCTATTACCTGTTATGCCCAGCGGGTTCAGCGGGCGTATCACATAGTTACTCTTTGAAACTCTTAATTTCCGTTCACGCTTCGTCCTCTACATTTCTCCGACAAATGAATGGCTGATTGGCTCATTTATTTCCCTCACTCGCAAAGACCTCTTTTAAAGACATACCACCAGTTGCTCAGCGTGCTCCAACACCCTTCATATCAACACCCTGCGGCCTTTGTCGAGTTTCGTGACAAAGTACCGTTTGTTTCCTCTGTTACAGGTGAGTTATCGCCGGGCGATGCATCAGCTTGTACCCGGAATCTGCGCAGACCAATATCACTTGTGACAAGTACGTAACTCTGTTGCTTATTTCTTTTTGTAGCGTTTGTTATATTAATTGCAGCGATCTAGCTCTATTATGCTCCCCAATGTTGGCACCTGGAACGCACAAATCCAACAGACTGGCCTTGTCGTCTGTCCGTAACAGTAATTTAGTACTAAACATGACATTCTGAGAACTATGGATGAAGGGCAAAAGACAGATTCCATATTTCTAAATTTAAATGGTGCCCCAATTACAGACTGTTAACGAAGGTACGAGCATGTGGAATAAGTTCACAGATATGTGGGCGGCTCGAATACTTGTTAAATAATAGAACCCAGTATGTTATCCTCGACGGCGAGTTTTCATTAGAGACAAGGAACTCGTTAAACTTTGGTTACACGATAAATCAGTCTAATCTAAAAGCAAGGCAGCACGTTTTGTATTATCGCGAAATATGGGAGAGAGTGCCACAGAGATGATACAGGATTTGGGCTGGAAATCATTAAGGCGTTTTTCGTTGCGACGGAATCTTCTCACGAAATTCCAATGACCAACTTTCCCCTCCGAATGCGAAAATATTTTGTTTACAGCGACCTACACGGGGAGGAACGATCACCAAGATAAAATAAGGGAAATCAGAGCTCGTACGGAAAGATATAGGTGTTCATTCTTTCCGCGCGCTATACGAGAGTGGAATAACAGAGAATTGTGAAGGTGGTTCGATGAACCGTCTGCCAGGCGCTTAAATATGACTTGCAGAGTATCCATGTAGATGTAGATGTAGATGTAGATGTAGATGAGGTATCGTCAGGAATTCACCAGGGCAGTGTCATAGAACCCCTATTATTTTCTATCTACATAAATGATCTGGCCGACAGGGTGGCCAGAGATCTGCGGTTATATGCTGATGATGTAATACCGTACGGTAAGGTGTCGATGTTGAGTGATTTTGGGAGGATTCAAGATGACTTAGACAAAATTTGCAGTTGGTCTGATGAGTGGCAGGTAGCCCTAAATGTGGAAAAATGTAAGTTAATGCGGATGAGTAGGAAGAACAAACCGGTAATGTTAGGATACAGTATTTCTTGTGTCCAGCTTGACAGTGTCAAGTCCTTTACATATCACGGCGTAACATTGCAAAGCGATAGGAAGTAGAACGAGCTTGTGGCAATCATGGTTTGGAAGGCGGATGGTCAACTTCTGTTTATCGGAAGAATTTTACGGGAGAGGTGCGACCTGTTGTTGAATACTGCTCCAGTGTTTGGTACCCGTACCAGGCCGGATTGAAGGAAGACACCGAAGCAATTCAGAGGAGGGCTGGTAAATTTGTGACCGATAGATTCCCAGATAACGTAAGTGCTACGGAGATGCTTCGGGAACTCAAAAGGGAACCCCTGGAGAGAAGGCAGCGTTCTTTTCGAGAAACTCTACTGAGACCGTTTAGAGAAGCGGCATTTGAAGCTGACTGCCGAAAGATTTTACTGCCTCCAACGTGCGAGGGGCGTTTGGAAAGTCCGAGAGATGGCACCACCGGCATGTTTAGTTAGTAGCATCTTTGGAAAGAACGCACACGAAGTTTCAGCAATATTGGTCTATTTCTTTGTGTTTGTGCATTCGTGTGAATCAAGGAAGTCGAGTGATTGTCAAAAAATGGACAAAAAAGAATTTCGTGTGGTGATTAAACATTACTCAGGAGACTAAAAAGAAGCCTGATAAACATTACGGTGATTCTGCACCTTCGATTAGAACAGTTTATAAGTGGTTTCAAAATTTTCGGAGTGGCCATATGGGCACAAGTGATGCTGAACGTTCTGGACGCCCTGTGGAGGTTACAACTCCAGAAATCATTGATAAATTCCATGATATGGTGATGGGTGACAGAAGAGTTAAGGTGTTTGAGATTGCTAGTGCTGTGGGCATCTCGAATGAACGGGTACATAATATTTTGCATAAACATTTGGATATGAGAAAGCTATCCGCAAGATGGGTTCCACAATTGCTCACGCTTGACCAAAAATGGAATCGTGTGAATTGTTGTAAGGATGGTTTGCAGCTGTTCAGGAAGAATCCGCAGGACTTTAAGAGTCTCTTCGTCACTGTGGGTAAAACATGGATACATTACTATACTCCTGAGACCAAACAACAATCTGAATAATGGGTTACCAAGGAAGAATCTGCACCAAAATAGGCGAACTCCATTCTTTCGGCCGAAAAGCTTATGGCTACTGTCCTTTGGGATTGGCAAGGGGTAATCCTTATCGACTATATAGAAAAGGGTAAAACTATTACAGGTGCATATTATTCATCGTTATTGGACCGTTTGAAAGCCGAGCTGCAAGAAAAACGCCGGCGATTGGACCGCCAAAAAGTCATTTTCCATCACGACAATGCACCAGCACACACCTCAGCAGTTGTGGTCGCAAAATGAATGGAAATAGGATTCCAACTCGTTCCCCCCTATTCTCCAGACTTGGCTCCCTCGGACTACTATTAGTTCCCCAATTTGAAGAAATGGCCGACGGGACAAAGATTTTATACAAACGAGGAGGTGATTGCAGCAACTAATAGCTATTTTGCAGACTTGCACAGTTCCTGTTATTCGGAAGGGATCAACAAATTAGAACAGCGTTGGACGAAGTGTATATCTCTAAAAGGAGACTATGTGGAGAAATAAAAAAGGTTTACGTAAGTAGTTTTTATCTTCGCACGTACTTTTCAAACGCCCCCCGCACATCACGCGTAAGGACCACGAAGATAAGATGCGAGAATTTAGGGCTCATACGGAGGTATATAGACAGTCGTTTTTCCCTCGCTCTATTTGCGAGTCGAGCAGGAGGAGAAATGAATAGTAGTGGTGCAGAGTACACTCTGCCACGCACCTTACGGTGGCTTGCACAATGTCTTTGTAGATGTAGCTGTAGAACATTCGTTCGTAACATGTCGCTCGAACAAAATCCACAGATGTGAAAGTAAATTGAGGAGCAGCCAGAGGAAATGATACGACCGATGCTCCCTACAATATACAAATAATACCTGTAAACCCGGTAAACAAACGATGCTGTTCATAGCTGATGTTGTCGTGTGTCGGAAGGTTGTAAGGCCGAAAGACCGTAGCGAAATGCAGAAACGGGCATAAATACACAGAAAAACCGACTAACGTTCTATTACACTGTTTGCAACGAATCGCAGTAATTACCGTAAATTATCTACACTACTGGCCATTAAAATTGCTACACCACGAAGATGATGTGCTACAGACGCGAAATTTAACCGACAGGAAGAAGATGCTTAGCTTTTCACAGCATTCACACAACGTTGGCGCATGTGGCGACACCTACAACGTGCTGACATGAGGAAAGTTTCCAACCGATTTCTCATACACAAACAGCAGTTGACAGGTGTTGCCTGGTGAAACGTGGTTTTGATGCCTCGTGTAAGGAGGAGAAATGCGTACCATCACGTTTACAACTTTCATAAAGGTCGGATTGTGGCCTACCGCGATTGCGGTTTATCGCATCGCGACATTGCTGCTCGCGTTGGTTGAGATCCAATCACTGTTAGCAGAATGTGTAATCGGTGGGTTCAGGAGGGTAATGCGGAACGCCGTGCTAAATCCCAACGGCCTCGTATCACTATCAGTCGAGATTACAGGCATCTTATCGGCATGGCTGTAACGGATCGTGCAGCCACGTCTCGATCCCTGAGTCAACACATGGGGACGTTTACAAGACAAGAACCATCTGCACGAACAGTTCGACGACGTTTGCAGCAGCACGGACTATCAGCTTGGAGACCGTGGCTGCGGTTACCCTTGACGCTCCATCACAGTTAGGAGCGCCTGCGATGGTGTACTCAACGACGAACCTGGGTGCACGAATGGTAAAACGTCATTTTTTCGGATGAATCCAGGTTCTGTTTACAGCATCGTGATGGTCGCGTGTTTGGCGCAATCGCGGTGAACGCACATTGGAAGCGTGTAATCGTCATCGCCATACTGGCGTATCACCCGGCGTGGTCGTATGGGGTGCCATTGGTTACACCTCTCGGTCACCTTTTGTTCGCATTGACGGCACTTTGAACAGTGGACGTTACATTTCAGATGTGTTACGACCCGTGGCTCTACCCTTCATTCGATCCCTGCGAAACCCTACATTTCAGCCGGATAATGCATGACCGCATGTTGCAGGTCCTGTACGGGCCTTTCTGGATACAGAAAATGTTCGACTGCTGCCCTGGCCAGCACATTCTCCAGATCTCTCACCAATTGAAAACATGTGGTCAATGGTGGCCGAGCAACTGGCTCGTCACAGTACGCCAGTCACTACTCTTGATGAACTGTGCCATCGTGTTGAAGCTGCATGGGCAGCTGTACCTGTACACGCCATCCAAGCTCTGTTTGACTCAATGCCCAGGCGTATCAAGGCCGTTATTACGGCCAGAGGTGGTTGTTCTGGGTACTGACTGCTCAGGATCTAAGCACCCAAATTGCGTGAAAATGTAATAAAAAAAATGGCTCTGAGCAGTGTGGGACTTAACTTCTGAGGTCATCACTCCCCTAGAACTTAGAACTACTTAAACCTAATTAACCTAAGGACATCACACATTCGAACCTTCGACCGTAGCGTTCCTGCGGTTCCAGACTGTAGCGCCTAGAACCGCACGGCCACCTTGTCCGGCAACATGTAATCACATGTCAGTTCAAATGGCTCTGAGCACTATGGGACTTAACTTCTCAGGTCATCAGTCCCATAGAACTTAGAACTACTTAAACGTAACTAACCTAAGGACACCACACACATCCATGCCCGATGCAGGATTCGAACCTGCGACCATAGCGGTCGCGCGGTTCCAAACTGTAGCTCCTAGAACCGCTCGGCCACACCTGCCGGCACATGTCAGTTCTAGTATATTTGTCCAATGAATACCCGGTTATCATCTGCATTTCTTCTTGGTGTACAAATTTTAATGGCCAGTAGTGTAGGAATAACCGTCCGGAGTGACCGAAGGTGGAATAACCAATAAAATAAATTATTGCAGGAAAAGCAAACGGCAGAAGAATCTCAAGGAAACGTAATTCATCCAACACAGAAGTGGCTTATAGAACGGGTTCGACCAGTTTGGGACCCTTAGCAGGTGCGCTTAATAGATGACATAGAGAAGGTTGAAGGAAGAGCGGAGGGTTTCGTCACGGATCGCGTAGTCGTAGCGAGAATGCTACAGAATCGCTCCAGAAACACCGTTGAAGTTCTGAGAGCATACGTTCTAGAGAAAGTAGAGCAACACACTGCGATCCCCAACATGGATGGGAAAATGGGTAAAATTAGACATCATGCCATTAAGTAGCCACCGCCGCTCACCGTAAGGATGCCTGCAGGGTATACAGATATACACGGTGAGGCATTTAAAAATGTTTTTGGAAATACCTGGAAAACTGCAAATAGAACTTTAAAAGTTTGTAATAAAACTTCTTCGTCTCGAAGGGCCATATGCAGCGCCACTAGACTCGACACCCCAGCCCCACCCCAAGTGGACGAAAGGGGGTCGACATAAACAGAAACCCTCATTTTTGTATTGCATATTCAGATGCACTGAAAAAAATTACATATCACACGTATTTAACAAGTTTTTCGTTACTTGACGGATGGTGCTCTAAACAACAAAAATCAAAATGGGTTGAAAATAGTTTAAAAATGAGCTCTCCAGAAACACACGTCAAATTAGCGGTCCAGGAGGTTAGAAATGAGGTTATTCTAAAGAAATACATTAGTTCTCGCGATATCGCACGGGATTCAGCAATTTTGCAAGGAAGTGTTCTGCCCATACTGCATGAACACAAATTCCATCGACATATCGTTGCATTAACAACTACATGGGGACGACTTTCAAAATCGCTCGAACTTTTGCATTTGGATATATCAGGAACTTGCAGCCTGTAACTATATTGTATCACAGGCACATTTCACTGATGAACCAACTTTTAACGCATCGTGGTCAACAAAATCGGCATAATATGCATTGTTGGTCAGTCGAGAATCCTCATTGCTTAACGCAAGTCGAGCGTCATCTGTGAAAGAAATTACACCAATAATGTGCACAAAGTAATGTAGTATGTTCTGGAGAATCAAGTTTTTTGCTATAAAACTCGGTTTTTAATACCACATTGCACAATAACTGCCTTTCGAGCATCCTGGATGGCGTATATTTCTTGAGCCATTACAATTTTTCTACAGTTTCTGATCCATTTTTATTACCGTTGATTCCATTGCCAAATAGCAAACAACTACACTGAAGCGCCAAAGAAACTGGTATAGGCATCCGTATTCAGATACAGGTAGAATACGGCGCTGCGGTCGGCAAGGCCTATATAAGACAACAAATGTCTGACGCAGTTGTTAGATCGGTTACTGCTGCTACAATGGCAGATATCAAGATTTAAGTGAGTTTGAACGTGGTGTTACAGTCAGAGCGCGAGCGATGGGACGAAGTATCTCCGTATGACCATTTCAAGACTGTATCGTGAATATCACGAATCAGGAAAAACATCAAATCTCCGACATCGCTGCGGCCGGAATAAGATCCTGCAAGAACGGGACCAACGACGACTGAAGAGAGTCATTCAACGTGACATAAGTCCAACCCTTCCGCAAATTGCTGCAGATTTCAACGCTGGTCTATGTAGAAGTGTCAGCGTGCGAACCATTGAACGAAACATCACCGATATGGGCTTTCGGAGCTGAAGGCCCAATCGCGTACACTTGATGACTGCACGACAGAAAGGTTTACACCTCGCCTGGGCCCGACCACACCGGCATTGGGCTGTTCATGACTAGAAACATGATCCCTGGTCGGGCGAGTCTCGTTTGAAGTTGTATCGAGTGGATGGACGTGTACGGGTATTGAGACAATGGACTCTGCTTATCAGCGGGGGGACTGTTCAAGCTGTGATGGTCAGGGGCGTATGTAGGTGGAGCGATATGGGAACCCTGACATGTTACCCGGCCGCTGTGGCCGAACGGTTCTAGGCGCTTCACTCCGGAACCGCGCTACTGCTACGGTCGCAGGTTCGAATCCTGCCTCGGGCATGGATGTGTGTGATGTGCATAGGTTCAAGTAGTTCTAAGTCTAGGGGACTGATGACTTCAGATGTTAAGTCCCATAGTGCTTTTGAACCTGTTTAGATACGATTTTGACAGGTGACACGCACGTAAGCATCCTGTCTGATCACCTGCTTCCATTACTGTCCACTGTGCATTCCGACGGACTTGGGCAATTCCAGCAGGACAGTGCGACACGCCACACGTTCAGAATTGCTACAGAGTGGCTCCAGGAACACTCTTCTGAGTTTAAACACTTCTGCTGGCCCCCAAAGTCTCCAGACATGAACATTATTCAGCATATCTTGGATGCCTTGCAACGTGCTATTCAGAAGAGACCTTCACCCTCTCGTATTCTTACGAATTTATGGACAGCCGTGCAGGATTCATGGTGTCATTTCCGTCCAGCACTACTTCACACATTAGTCCACTCCATGCCACGTTGTGTTGCGGCACTTCTGCGTGCTCCCAAGGCTCCTCCACGACATTAGGCAGATGTAGCAGTTTCTTTGGCTCTTCTGTGTAAAACCGTATTAAATACAAAAGCTATGTATTTTTTTCCCAGAGGTTCCGGAACCACAATGAAAACTAGGGGTTCCTATTTAAGTTCATCCTTTGAGGTTCGCCGATGACACTGTAATTCTGTCAGAGACAGCAAAGGACTTGGAAGAGCAGTTGAACGGAATGGACAGTGTCTTGACAGTAGGGTATAAGATGAACATCAACAAAAGCAAAACGAGGATATTGGAATGTAGTCGAATTAAGTCGGGTGATGCTGAGAGAATTGGGTTAGGAAATGAGACACTTAAAGTTTTGCTATGTGGGGAGCAAAATAACTGATGATAGTCGAAGTAGAGAGGATATAAAATGTAGACTGGCAATGGCAAGGAAAGCGTTTCTGAAGAAGAGAAATTTGTTAACATCGAGTATTGATTTAAGTGTCAGGAAGTCGTTTCTGAAAGTATTTGTATGGAGTGTAGCCATATATGGAAGTGAAACATGGACGATAAATAGTTTGGACAAGAAGAGAATAGAAGCTTTCGAAATGTGCTGCTACGGAAGAATGATGAAGATTAGATGGGTAGATCACATAACTAATGAGAAGGTATTGAATAGAATTGGGGAGAAGAGGAGTTTGTGGCACAACTTGACGAGAAGAAGGGACCGGTTGGTAGGACATGTTCTGAGGCATCAGGGGACCACAAATTTAGCCTTGGAGGGCAGTGTGAAAGTCGTTTTCCAGTAGCTGTTATTGTTCCAGAGATATTTTGGGTGGACAAGATAGCTGGGACACCCTGTATATTACTCGTCTCACCCTATATCTTACCCCTATTTTTCTCAGAATTTCGAACATTTTGCGCCATTTTACAATGTCGAAAACTCTTTCCAGGTCGACAAATCCTATGAACGTGTCTTGATTTTTCTTTAGTCTTGCTTCCATTATTAACCGCAACGTCAGAATTGCCTCTCTGGTGCCTTTATCTTTCCTAAAGCCAAACTGATCGTCATCTAGCGCATCCTCAATTTTCTTTCCCATTCTTCTGTATATTATTCTTGTAACAAGTTGGATGCATTAGCTGTTAAGCTCATTGTGCGATAATTCTCGCACTTCTTGATATTTCTTGGTACAATAATTTACCAACAGCCGTATGAATTATACACTCCTGGAAATTGAAATAAGAACACCGTGAATTCATTGTCCCAGGAAGGGGACACTTTATTGACACATTCCTGGGGTCAGATACATCACATGATCACACTGACAGAACCACAGGCACATAGACACAGGCAACAGAGCATGCACAATGTCGGCACTAGTACAGAGTATATCCACCATTCGCAGCAATGCAGGCTGCTATTCTCCCATGGAGACGATCGTAGAGATGCTGGATGTAGTCCTGTGGAACGGCTTGCCATGCCATTTCCACCTGGCGCCTCAGTTGGACCAGCGTTCGTGCTGGACGTGCAGACCGCGTGAGACGACGCTTCATCCAGTCCCAAACATGCTCAATGGGGGACAGATCCGGAGATCTTGCTGGCCAGGGTAGTTGACTTACACCTTCTAGAGCACGTTGGGTGGCACGGGATACATGCGGACGTGCATTGTCCTGTTGGAACAGCAAGTTCCCTTGCCGGTCTAGGAATGGTAGAACGATGGGTTCGATGACGGTTTGGATGTACCGTGCACTATTCAGTGGTGTACGGCCAGTGTAGGAGATCGCTCCCCACACCATGATGCCGGGTGTTGGCCCTGTGTGCCTCGGTCGTATGCGGTCCTGATTGTGGCGCTCACCTGCACGGCGCCAAACACGCATACGACCATCATTGGCACCAAGGCAGAAGCGACTCTCATCGCTGAAGACGACACGTCTCCATTCGTCCCTCCATTCACGCCTGTCGCGACACCACTGGAGGCGGGCTGCACGATGTTGGGGCGTGAGCGGAAGACGGCCTAACGGTGTGCGGGACCGTAGCCCAGCTTCATGGAGACGGTTGCGAATGGTCCTCGCCGATACCCCAGGAGCAACAGTGTCCCTAATTTGCTGGGAAGTGGCGGTGCGGTCCCCTACGGCACTGCGTAGGATCCTACGGTCTTGGCGTGCATCCGTGCGTCGCTGCGGTCCGGTCCCAGGTCGACGGGCACGTGCACCTTCCGCCGACCACTGGCGACAACATCGATGTACTGTGGAGACCTCACGCCCCACGTGTTGAGCAATTCGGCGGTACGTCCACCCGGCCTCCCGCATGCCCACTATACGCCCTCGCTCAAAGTCCGTCAACTGCACATACGGTTCACGTCCACGCTGTCGCGGCATGCTACCAGTGTTAAAGACTGCGATGGAGCTCCGTATGCCACGGCAAACTGGCTGACACTGACGGCGGCGGTGCACAAATGCTGCGCAGCTAGCGCCATTCGACGGCCAACACCGCGGTTCCTGGTGTGTCCGCTGTGCCGTGCGTGTGATCATTGCTTGTACAGCCCTCTCGCAGTGTCCGGAGCAAGTATGGTAGGTCTGACACACCGGTGTCAATGTGTTCTTTTTTCCATTTCCAGGAGTGTATTTATTTTATGCAACCAGTTTCCGCTTTACATTGGTGCCATCTTGAGGCACCACACGTCATACTCGTAATATCGCTATACACGGAAGGAGCCATATTGCTGGATCCGTGTACCAAATCGTTATGCAACAGCTCTTAATTTGATTTTATTGTTAATTAATTCATGGGCTTGGCCCAACACTTGGTATGGATCAGCAAAGATTAAATTCTTGCACTTGTGCACTCTAGCAGTCTTCGGAATTATGTGGATGATATTTTTCCGAAAGTCAGATGGAATGTCGCCATACTCATGCTTTCTACTCACCGACGTGAATCGTCATTATGTTGCCACTTCTCCCAATTATTTTAGGAATTCTTATGGAATGTTATCTATCGCTTCTGCCTTATTTGGTCTTAAGTCTTCCAAACCTTCCTTAAATTCTGATTCTAATACTGGATCCCCTGTCTCTTCTACATCGACTCCTGTTTCTTCTTCTATCACATTTGACAAATATCCCCCCTCATAGAGGCCTTCAATGTACTCTTTCCATCTATTCTCTCTCTCCTCTGCATTTAACAGTGGGATTCCCGTTGAATTCTTAATGTTACCACCTTTGCTTTTTTAATACTGTAGTCATTAAAAGCTTCCTTGCACGGAGAAAGTGCCAAAGCCTCTGCAATATCGAAATTGTTTACTATCCCTCTAATGGCCTCGAAATGTTCATTGTAAAACAACACAGCTTCGACCCACGTACCCCAACGAGGAAACTGTTGTGGTTGCCAAAATTTCCGGTTTTTGGAACAGTGTGTATAAAGAGGCGATTGAAATTAGGTTGGCTGATAATTTAATCAACAGAGACAATGGGTTTCCTCTAAGCGAAACGTGGAATCCTGTATTATCTCGCATCAAAACTGAACGTTCTTCGGTGCGGCCTTGATTGCGATATATCGTTGCCAGCAGTGTTCCACTAAGGGCGGCGCCACCTCCCTGGTTTGGAAGGCAGAAACGGTGATGGGCGGCGCATGCGTCGTGTACTGAATGGTGGCCTATATAGGACGTCGATTTGCAGCCTGGCGTCAGTTCTCAGCGAGACTCAGCATAAGCAGCATTTTCCTGAAGATGGCGAACAGTAGGATCGCCGAAATATCGAGTCAAGTTGATTTTAGGATCCGGCAGCAAACCCGAACAGACCCGAAGAGTAACCACAGGTTTGGGAGGTACAGGCACATTTGGTAGTTTTTCTTTGTAGATCTTTATTCGATCAGGAGCCTTTAGAAACACTTTGTTTGTGGGTGAAATCACGTTATTTCCATTCACAAACGTAGCACATACTTCTCCAGCAAAGCGATGTACTTCATGAGCAAAGCACGTCACATGAATCAAATTGGGATAAAATACTCGGAGGGCTTTTCCTGTTTTGAATAAATAAGGAGCAGCATCTGAAAGTACACAAGCACCCTTTCATCTGCAGAAGATTCTGGAAATATTTTTCTAATACCCTCATTCACAAATCTGGCGATCGTAGAATGATTTACTTTTTCAAGTTCTTTGCAGGCCGCTAAATAGGAAGAAGAGGGCTCTTCTCTTAAAGCACCAACAATTAAATTTGCATTGTAAGGGCCACAGATGTCTATAGTTTCGTCAGCTGAAATCTAAGTAGTGCTGTCCTTGAGTTCATTGCGTATTTCTTCCAGAATACTTAGATAAATTGTCGGTATGTAATTTTCACGCAATATTGATTCATCTGCTATATTTTGATTTAAGCAATATTTTTGCAGGAAGCCTTTGAGCATAGGGTTTGTAAGTTTGTGAAGAGGAATATTACTTGTAACAAATGCTTCACGAAGATCTATGTTAAACCGACTTTTTTTGTTACTTTTGGACAAATCCCCGCTACTGCAACTTGTTGTTGTCAGAATTTGTTGTAGTGGTCCTTTCTTCTGCATTTCTGCGGTATGAACACTTGTCTTGTTCCGCTGATATATCTGAAACATTTTTTTGCAGGAAACGTTTTTCCCGCAAACTCGACAATGTAAAACAATTCCGTCATCTGTAAATGTCAAGGATGGTCGGCATTGCACGAAACGACGTTCCTTTTTTCGGGCGGCATGGCGCACAACACGTTGCACACCACACGCCGTAAACCCATTCAACTGTGTACAAGCAAACAGGAAGCTGAACTGAAGCATCGGACGTGCGACTAAAAGCTTGCGTAGTTTTATTGTTGCCGAGACGTAAGGTATGACAACGGAGGGGATTAACCTGGGGGCGCTAGCGTCATTGACTCTGTCTGCCTGTTCCCCTTCTGTAATGATTTCGCAAGGCAGTGGCCTCTCGGTTAGCGATTGCACACAGTTCTAGATCGCGGTCAACCTGTGAGACATGAAAACCAGAACGAGCTAGAGACCGCCCGTCAAAATTTTTAAAATATTGTACACATAGACCGAAAATATGCATCTTCACTAGTTTTTAGTTAAATATGCAATAACCAATGAAAAGGAACCAAATATGCATATTCAAATGTGTATAATCCGTTCTGTAGTTATGACTGCCACAATGGAACGCGTCGGACAAGTCGCAGAACGCCGCTCAACCAGTTAAGGGGATGTTTACTAGCTTTTGGTTAAAAAAATAGATTCTTTTAAATTGCATTTTTGGACCCATAAAAGGGTTTAGAAACCACTCCTGAAACGGGTTTTCCGAATACGGAACGGACTTATTTGTTATCCGCGGTTGAACAAAAAAATGCACCTACCTGAAATCGGCCTTTTTCACGCACCAGTTTTTTTCCTTTCGGACGATGAGTTATTGTACCGGTTCTTGGGAGGACACACACAAAATTCAAATGAAAGTTTGAACGTGTGTGTTTGGAAGTTAGCCACCGAGCATTTGAATTGCGGTGCGAAGACTGTGGAGGTTGCGACTTCCCCGGGAGTGAGCAGCTTCAACGAAAGGTTTTCAACAATTCTGAAGACTACCACAACGATAGACGTCACCCTGGGACTCTATTCGACACAGTTCGCCAAGCATTCGAACCACCACCGGATTCGAGCTGCCGGAAACCGCTTGTCACCGACCGTACGAGCGGCTCTGGAGCAGCGCAGGATGGCCCAGATCGAGCAGAACGCCCTCTATGAGGAAGAGGAAGGACTACTTTATGGATACGGAACAGCAGAATGAATGTACGTTGCATAATATTGCATTTATATCTAGTCACAACTTCAAACGCGTTTTTCTCAAAATGACTTCTTTTTTATCGCGCGGTATGGTAACTTCAAATCTACTGAACCGATTGGCATAATTCTTTGTTTCCGACGAAGCTAACTAAATTGTCTAGGAGTTGTACCACTTTTATTCCGATATATAAACTATAAATATTTTTATTTGGCCGACGAAGTCGAAAACTCGATGAAAAGAACCCTGTTTATTTTTTATTTTTTATTTTTTTTTATTTATTTATTTATTTTTTTTTGAATGGCCGCCATTTCGTTTCCTATGGTCCAAATAACTTAAGCGAGGTACAACTCCTAAAGAATCTTATATACTTCGCTAACGTCAATTCAGTTTTGATTTCAGACGAGCCGGCTGACCTGTGACATACCGCGCGTGGAAGTCTACATCGAAATTTTGTTTCGGTCCGACGGCACTTCCGCCTTTTCTAGTCGAAATTTTCGGTCGAAAAAATTCCAATTTGTAGAGGCAATATTAATAAACATTTTGACCAAATTTGACATTGATATCTATAACATGTTGTTGTTGAGGTCTTCAGTGCTGAGACTGGTTTGATGCAGCTCTCCATGCTACTCTATCCGGTGCAAGCTTCTTCATCTCCCAGTACCTACTGCACCCTACATCCTTCTGAATCTGCTTAGTGTATTCATCTCTTTGTCTCCCTCTACGATTTTTACCCTCCACGCTGCCCCCCAGTACTAAATTGGTGATCCCTTGATGCCTCAGAACATGTCCTATCAACCGACCCCTTCTTCGAGTCAAGTTGTGCCACAAACTCCTCTTCTCCCCAATTCTATTCAATACCTCCTCATTAGTTATGTCATCTACTCATCTAATCTTCAGCATTCTTCTGTAGCACCACATATCGAAAGCTTCTATTCTCTTCTTGTCTAAACTATTTATCGTCCATGTTTCAGTTCCATACATGGCTATACTCCATACAAATACTTTCAGAAACGACTTCCTGACACTTAAATCTGTACTCGATGTTAACAAATGTCTCTTCTTCAGAAACGCTTTCCTTGCCATTGCCAGTCTACATTTTATATCTTCTCTACTTCGACCATCGTCAGTTATTTTGCTCCCCAAATAGGAAAACTCCTTTACTACTTTAAATGTCTCATTTCCTAATCTAATTCTCTCAGCATCACCCGACTTAATTCGACTACATTCCATTATCCTTGTTTTGCTTTTGTTGATATTCATCTTATACGCTTCTTTAAAGACACTGTCCATTCCGTTCAACTGCTCTTCCAAGTCCTTTGCTGTCTCTGACGGAATTACAATGTCATCGGCGAACCTCAAAGTTTTTATGTCTTCTCCATGGATTTTAATATCTACTCCAAACTTTTCTTTCGATTCCTTTACTGCTTGCTCAATATACAGATTGAACAACATCGGGGAGAGACTACAACCCTGTCTCACTCCCTTGCCAACCACTGCTTCCCTTGCATATCCCTCGACTCTTGTAACTGCCTTCTGTTTTCTGTACAAATTGTAAATAGCCTTTCTCTCCCTGTATTTTACCCCTGCCACCTTCACAATGTGAAAGACAGTATTCCAGTCAACATTTTCAAAAGCTTTCTCTAAGTCTACAGATGTTAGGAACGTAGGTTTGCCTTTCCTTAATCTTTCTTCTAAGATAAGACGTAGGGTCAGTATTGCCTCACGTGTTCCAACATTTCTACGGAATCCAAACTGATCTTCCCCAAGGTCGGCTCCTACCTGTTTTTCCATTCGACTGTAAAGAATTCGCGTTAGTATTTTGATGGTGTAACTTATTAAACTGATAGTTCGGTAATTTTCACATCTCTCAACACCTGCTTTCTTTGGGATTGGAAAAAAATTCTCAAGGAACATACTTTTTTTCGGGCCAAAGATAGTAAACCTCCCCTTAAGTCGGATAGGTTCCCGAGGCAGTCTACGGTTGCAGCGAACCAGCGGGAACGTCTGGGTGGAGAGGACGGTTTTGATACGGCGCCCAGGTGCAAGATGTCGGGCTGCGGCGACCAGCTGATTGGCTGCGGGTATAAATAGAGTTCCCCGACTGTTGGCGACCGTCCCCAACACGTCATGGCCTGGGCTGGGGACTCCGCACGGCCGGTCGACTTGGCGAGCACTGGGAGTCCCAGGGCACGCCCTACACTACACTACACTACGCTAACGATGGACTCACAGGACACTACATTACGCTAATGATGGACTCACAGGGCACTACACTACACTACACTACGCGAACGATGGACTCACAGGGCACTACACTACGCTGCACTACGCTAACGATGGACTCACAGGGCACTACACTACACTACACTGATGGACTCACAGGGCACTACACTACACTATGCTAACGATGGACTCACAGGACACTACACTACACTACACTACGCTAACGATGGACTCACAGGGAACTACACTACACTACACTACACTGATGGACTCACAGGGCACTACACTACACTATGCTAACGATGGACTCACAGGACACTACACTACACTAATGATGGACTCACAGAACACTACACTACACTACAGTACGCTAACGTTGGACTCACAGGGCACTACACTACGCTAATGATGGACTCACAGGGCACCACACTACACTACACTACTCTATGCTAACGATGGACTCACAGGGTACTACACTACACTGCACTACGATGGGCTCACAGGGCACTACACTACACTACACTATGCTAACGATGGACTCACAGGGAACTACACTACACTACACTACGCTAACGATTGACTCACAGGGCACTACACTACACTACACTAACGATGGTCTCACAGGGCACTACACTACGCTAATGATGGACTCACAGGACACTACACTACACTACGCTAACGATGGACACAGTACACTACACTACACTACACTACACTACACTACACTACACTACACTACACTAACGATGGACTCACAGGGCACTATGCTACACTACACTACGCTAAGGATGGCGAAAACCCACTGGCTACAACCTATACCGGGCTTTTAGATCTGAACACCTGATATTTGCCCTTATTTACTTATTTACTCCTCAAGTTCCGTAGGACCAAACTGAGAAGCAAATCTCCAAGGACATGTGTCAGTATATGAAATTACAACATAAACGTAATAACATATAAAAATAAATGTTCATGAACCTTAAAAAAGTCAGTCCATAAGTTTAAGCAAACGCAATCAGCAATACAATAAAATCAGCTTAATTTTTCAAGGAACTCCTCGACAGAATAGGAGTGACCCATGAGGAAACGCTTCAGTTTCGATTTGAAAGCGCGTGGATTACTACTACAATTTTTGAATTCGAGTGGCAGCTTATTGAAAATGGATGCAGGAGTATACTGCACACCTTTTTTGCACAAGAGTTAAGGAAGTCCGATTCAAATGCAGGTTTGATTTCTGCCGGGTATTAACCGAGTCAAAGCGTTTGTATAGATAAGGAACAGCAAAGGGCCTACCGTGGGGACCGCCTGAAATCACTTCTGTTTTACTCGATGACTTTCCGTCAATTAATACGAACTGTGACCTCTCGGACAGGAAATCGCAAATCCAGTGACATAACTGAGACGGTATTGCATAAGCACGCAATTTTACTACGAGCCGCTTGTGTAGTACAGTGTCAAAAGCCTTCTGGAAATCCTGGAATACAGAACCGATCTGAAATCCCTTGTCAATAGCAATCAGTATGCGAGTAAAGAGCTAGTTGTGTTTCACAGGAACGATGTTTTCTAAACCCTTATTGGCTGTGTGTCAATAGACCGTTCCCTTGGAGGTAATTCATAATGTTCGAACACAATATATGTTATAAAATCCTGCTGCATATCGACGTTAACGATATGGGCCTGTAATTTACTGGATTGTCCTCTATGGTGAGTGTTCATCGGAGGTGAGGGTATCATCTGGAGTGCCCAGGGAAGTGTGGTAGGTCCGCTGTTGTTTTCTATCTACATAATTGATCTTTTGGATTGGGTGGATAGCAATGTGCGGCTGTTTGCTGATGATGCTGTGGTGTACGGGAAGGTGTCGTCGTTGAGTGACTGTAGGAGGATACAAGATGACTTGGACAGGATTTGTGATTGGTGTAAAGAATGGCAGATAACTCTAAATATAGATAAATGTAAATTAAAGGGTTCAAATGGCTCTGAGCACTATGGGACTTAACATCTGAGGTCATCAGTCCCCTAGAACTGAGAACTACTAAAACCTAAGTAACCTAATGACATCACGTACATCCATGCCCGAGGCAGGATTCGAACCTGCGACCGTAGCGTTCGCGCGGTTCCAGACTGAAGCGCCTAGAACCGCTCGGCCACACCGGCCGGCAAATGTGAATTAATGCATATGAATAGGAAAAAGAATCCTGTAATGTTTGAATACTCCATTAGCAGTGTAGAGCTTGACACAGTCACGTCGATTAAATATTTGGGAGTAACACTGCAGAGCGATATGAAGTGGGACAAGCATGTAATGGCAGTTGTGGGGAAGGCGGATAGTCGTCTTCGGTTCATTGGTAGAATTTTGGGAAGATGTGGTTCATTTGTAAAGGAGACCGCTTATAGAACACTAATACGACCTATTCTTGAGTACTGCTCGAGCGTTTGGGATCCCTATCAGGTCGGATTGAGCGAGAACATAGAAGCAATTCAGAGGCGGGCTGCTGGATTTGTAACTGGTAGGTTTGATCATAACGCGAGTGTTACGGAAATGCTTCAGGAACTCGGGTGGGAGTCTCTGGAGGAAAGGAGTCGTTCTTTTCGTGAATCGCTACTGAGGAAATTTAGACAACCAGCATTTGAGGCCGACTACAGTACAATTTTACTGACGCCAACTTACATTTCGCGGAAAGACCACAAAGATAAGATAAGAGGGCTCGTACAGAGGCATATAGGAAGTCATTTTTCCCTCGTTCTGTTTCGGAGTGGAACAGGGAGAGAAGATGTTAGTTGTGGTACGAGGTACCATAACGACCCTACCACAACAAAGGTAAAAATTTAATTATGATTGTAGTGTTGCTGACGCTGCTAAATATTGCATTATGGGCCGACAACAAAGTTATATTATGTGGCAGGTGTCATTAGAGCACAGTTAATAAAGTCACTTCTTGAAATAATGGATAAACTAGGCACTCATCTTTTCGTGTTTCGAACGCTGATCTCGTTGTGAACTCATGGCTCAATCGTCGAAAATCTAGGTAGTGATGATTCCAAGGTCGGATTCAAAGAGGTCTAAGTGTTATTCTGCGATATTCAAAAGTTTTATAGATGTGTTTCATAAACCATTCTCGAAGATTAAGCTTTTGCAAGTTTGGACAATGGTGACGTAAAAAAGTAATCAGCACTCCGAATTCAAGTTACATTCTTTTTTATTACTTTTGTTGCAATATCACATAACTCGTTCTAAAACATCACTTCACAATATAAAACATACTTGAAAATATCTTCCTCACTGTTAAAGTTCACATATCATAAACTGACCACACTTTGCGTCTTTTTAACATGACGACCAAGACTTGACTCTCTAATAACCGCTTACGGACCCAAAAAATCAGAGTTACAAGTACATCAAAGATCATAGTGACAAAAGAAAGAATACACATAAGAATAATATCATTGCAATATATACCTATCGATGTATCGAAGTACCTCTACATTAACGAAATCAAGTCTGAATGATGCCACAGAAATATGTTAACTATTTTACAGAAACACAGTAGAATATTGCTGGTATCGAGAGGTTGAGATGAGGTGCCATAATGGTTACGTAATTCAAGTACCATTACAGTTCCCTCAGCCATGCACCGTATGGTGGATTGCGGAGTATGTATGTAGATGTAGATGTAGGTGTACTACCTTTATTGAATATTGGTGTGACCTGTGCAACTTTCCAGTCTTTGGGTAGACGTGACGCTACTGGCAGTCGACTATATGTTCATCCCGAAGATGGCCTTGCGATGGGCTGAAACCTGTCAGCACTAAATAAAAAACGCGATTGAGACTGTTTTCTTAATACTAGAGTAACTATCTTTTGCTAGAAGTGAGGAGACGGGCATTACTCGCTGTAAACGTGTTGTGTACATAGTTCCGCGTAGTCAGCGCGTACACAACTTTCCCACTAGAGCGCGCCCCGCTAAGCACAACAGCGCAGGCGCAGCGCTCGTCCGTCTCCGCACTACGAGATGGCGCTGCCTTAGAGACGGACCAAATTCAGCTTCCGCAGATCCGCATATTAATATGTAACGCAGCCAATGAGATTGCTGCTAACGTAGAACCTTTTCTCCTCGCGGATCACATTTGTGTAGTGATACCTGAACACTCGAGGTATTATAAAGAGTGTACAGACTTCCGATTAGTCAGTCTGCATTAGTCTGCATTAGTCTGTACCAGTCTATAGTCAAGTTTCAGTCTGCGCCTAATAAGATTATCATTTTCCTGTACATAGCCATGAAGATAAATGTATAGACACTTTGTCAAGTATCAGAGATATGTGAGAATAAGATTAACGTACCAAGACCAAAAGAAACTTCAGATTGTCAATTGTAAACAGCATGCAGAATCCAGTTAAGTAATTGTTATGATTTTTATTATTTTAATAAATGTGTGTGAAAATTAATCAAGTTCTGTTTAAAGTTGGTCACCGTCAATCTGCTACTCTATGCTTGCAAGTGGCATTTCTATCGTCTGACCTAACGGCAGAAGATAAACACGCCACGAAAAGACCACGAGACATATTGCTGACACTCGCCTACTTCGTTAGAGCGACAAGTCAAATAATCTGATGGTGTGTGTACCGAAGGTCTTACAGTACGCACCCCGCAAAACGTGACCTATACAGACAGCCAGTAGCAGCGTGAGTTCTGGTGCGCTCCATGTCGGGCAGTGGCATCACGCAGCAGGCGTGCTGTTGTACTGGGACAGGAGCAGGCCGCTGTGGCCTTGCGTGAGCCTGGGCGGTGAGTGGCAGTAGCCCGTTAGCGCTATGATTCGCGTCGAACTGCTAAATGCCGTTCGTCCGTAGGGCGGCGGAAGTGAAGTGACGGTTCACTGGAGAAGCGGCAGCCCAGATGGTGGTACATAACACAGTCCGCAGCAGCCGAGGTTCAGGCGCGAGCAGCCGGCCGCTGTGGCCGAGCGGTTTTAGGCGCTTCAGTCCGGAAACTCGCTGCCGCTACGGTCGCAGGTTCGAATTCTGCCTCGGGAATGGATGTGTGTGATGTCCTTAGCTTAGTTGCCTGGTGAAACGTTGTTCTGATGCCTAGTGCCAGGAGGAGAAATGCCTATGGCGATTGCGGTTTATCGTATCGCGACATTGCTGCTCGCGTTGGTCGAGATCCAATGACTGTTAGCAGAATATGGAATCGATGGGTTCAGAAGGGTAATACGGAACTCCGTGCTGGATCCCAATGGCCTCGTATTAGTAGCAGTCGACATGACAGGCATCTTATCCGCATGGCTGTAACAGATCGTGCAGCCACGTCTCGATCCCTGAGCCAACAGATGGGGACGTTTGCAAGACAACAACCATCTGTAGTGTAACACTACCATTGCTTCCTCACTCTAACACAGCTTCACATTGACTGTCCCATTGTGCCACATAAAATTATGACCTAACTTCTGCGGTACAGCTTTACAACATCGCTGCTCGCTCACAATCGCCTCAGATACCAAAATTATACATGCCACTTGTCAGTGTGGCCTGAAGTAAGTGTCAATGTCGCCGGAGAAGCGAGCAGCTAAAAACCATTCAACAGCGAAAATCGCATAAAATACTTCTGTAGAGTCTTATGTCGCAAGGAAGCAAGGGACAGGGGATGTTGTCAAGGGAGATGATGTTACGGCTAGCCCGTATCTTTGTACTACAAACAATTGCACATGTGGATTAATACGGTTCTTTATTTACATGAACAGGATACTTAGCTTGAGTGGAGTCCGTGTGTTGTGGTACAAGGTCATCAGGAATCGGTAATCTTGCTATTCCAAACTTTAGTCTCGCTATAGTCACTAATCTGGTCGCTGCATACTGTCGTAGCCTTTGACTCGCTCTGTGAATGAATGACAGATGCCAAACTGTAGTGTGAGTCAGTGAGGCTCTCTGGCCAGCAGCGGCGGCCTAAACACGCGCTGTCCAGAGCGAGCGTTGGCGGCCCGTTGCTTGCCAGTGAGTCTCTGGCCTCTCTCGAGATATTCACACTCGATCCAGCTATGGATCATCACGATTCACCTTTGCCGACCACTGCACTGGCGACATCTTACCTCAACACAAATGCCGGGATGGTTCCTTTCAAAGGGCATGGCCGATTTCCTTTCCAATCCTTCCCTAATCCGAGCATGAGCTCCGTCTCTAATGACGTCGTCGACGGGACGTTAAACTCTAACCACCAACACCACCTCAACACAACTTTTTTATTTAAAACAAATGGTTTCAACAGACTTTGCTGTCATCTTCAGGTCTGAAAATCTTTTTGTCCTAAAAAATGTTCATTTTACTCTGATGTCACACACAAGATGCCAGGTAGATAAAAATAGCACATTATAAACGATTGTCACCACTAAAATATTTCCACTCCTGGCCATTAAAATTGCTACACCAAGAAGAAATGCACATGATAAACGGGTATTCATTGGACAAATATATTATACTATAACTGACATGTTCTTACATTTTCACGCAATTTGGGTGCATAGATCCTGAGAAATCACTACCCAGTACCTCTGGCCGTAATAACGGCCTTGATACGCCTCGGCATTGAGTCAAACAGAGCTTGGATGGCGTGTACAGGTACAGCTGCCCGTGCAGCTTCAACACGATACCACAGTTCATCAAGAGTTGTGACACGTATTGTGACAAGCCAGTTGCTCGGCCACCATTGACCAGACGTTTTCAGTTGGTGAGAGATCCGGAGAATGTGCTGGCCAGGGCAGCAGTCGAACATTTTCTGTATCCAGAAAATCCCGTACAGGACCTGCAACATGCGGTCGTGCATTATCCTGCTGAAATGTGGGGTTTCGCAGGGATAGAATGAAGGAAGGGTAGAGCAACGGGTCGTACCACATCTGAAATATGACGTCCGCTGTTGAAAGTGCCGTCAGAGCGAACAAGAGGTGACCGAGACGTGTGACCAATTGCACCCCATACCATCACGCCGAGTGATACGCCAGTATGGCGATGACGAATATACGCTTTCAATGTGCATTCACCGCCATGTCGCCAAACACGGATGCGACCATCATGATGCTGTAAACAGAACGTGGATTCATCCAAAAAAATGACGTTTTGCCATTCGTGCACCCAGCTTCGTCGTCGGGTGCACCATCGCAGGCGCTCCTGTCTGTGATGCAGCGTCAAGGGTAACAGCAGCCATGGTTCCGAGCTGATAGTCCGTACTGCTGAAAACGTCGCTGTACTGTTCGTGCAGTTGGTTGTAGTCTTGCAGACGTCCCCATCTCTTGACTCAGGGATCGAGACGTGGCTGCACGATCCGTTACAGCCATGCGGGTAAGATGCCTGTCATCTCGACTGCTAGTGATACGAGGCCGTTGGGATCCAGCACGGCGTTCCGTATTACCCTCCTGAACCCACCGATTCCATATTCTGCTAACAGTCATTGGATCTCGACCAACGCGAGCAGCAGTGTCGCGATACGATAAACCGGAATCGCGATAGGCTACAATCCGACTTTTATCAAAGTCGTGATGTAAGAGCCGGTGATCGCTATAGTGCACTGTCGCCGGTGTAGCATCAAGAAAACTGCGATCTTCCGGCACGGCGACTGAACTGCACATTGCGGGGGTGCCCAACCCGCGGGCTGCGTGTTGAAAGTCATCGAAATGAATGAAGTATGAGTGACATTCTGATTGTGAGATCTCAGCTGTAATACTAAATGAACTGTCGTAATGAAACTTGTGCTGTCGTAAAGCACTCCGTCTTCAGGCCAAAAGTGACCCATCGGGACCATCCGACCGCCGTGTCATCCTCAGTTGAGGATGCGGATAGGAGGGGCGTGGGGTCAGCACACCGCTCTTTGAGTCGTTATGATGGTATTCTTGACCGAAGCCACTACTGTTCGGTCGAGTAGCTCCTCAATTGGTATCACGAGGCTGAGTGCACCCCGAAACATGGTAACAGCGCATGGCGGCCAGGGTGGTCACCCATCCAAGTGGCGGCCACGCCCGACAGCGCTTAACTTCGGTGATCGCACGGGAACCGGTGTATCGACTGCGGCAAGGCCGTTGCCGTACTGTCGTAACGACAATAATAATTAATTGTTGTAATGTAAAGGGAAGTCCTTCGTACTGTAAAAGTTAACAATCGACTGCAAGAATTTTGAACACTATAAACTGCCCGAATAATGAGCTTTGACATGAAACGGACGATAATTAGTTTTGCAAAACTGATTCTAGATCCCAGAACTAAAACTCATGCACAGTATAGATAATCTAATTGTCTCTGAATGGCACAAGTTGGGCCAGATTGAATAAAAAAAAAGCATCAAAATACGGGGTGATTTTAATTAAAGTTAAACATTCAAACCGCTGTAGAAATAACACCACTGGTCAGAATAATGTTAAATTGCAACGGAATATTGTCGGAGAAGACGATAACGTATGACAGAAGAAAAATAAATTATTACAAAATGTAGCAATAGATGACGCTGTAAGCATCATAATTTAATAGTGGTCGGCTACAAGTGAGAAATGAATCATGCAACAGTGGCTACGGTGTACGTTTGACGTTGAACAAACTGCACTGCTCAGTGTGCATGGCTGTACAGGTGTGTACAGGTGTACAGGTGCCCATCCACCACGGCATCGGATGGGAAACTGCCCTGAGGCCGAAAGCCGTGTAAAAAGCGTCAATCACATCGGTTTTTAATTGTCCTCTGGCCAAAAACCGCACAAAAAGCATCAATAAAAATCAAATCGGATTATTAATTTCCGCGAGACTGGCGCAGAACATGTTCAATGTGCTGTCTACCGTTTTCTGCAACAAGTTGAAATCGAGAAACAGCGTCTTCCACAACTGATGGAAGTGTTTCCGGGGTCACGTTCAGAATGTGTTGCGCAATGCATGTCTTCAGTGCAGCTAAGTTTGCAATTGGAACACTGAACACAACATCTTTCAGACAGCCCCACAGCCAGAAGTCACACGGGTTAAGATCAGGTGATCGGCACGGCCAGGCTGTAGGGAAATGGCGGCTGATAATTCTAGCATTTCCGAAATATCGCTTCAGCAGCTGCTTAGCTGGATTTGCAATGTGCGGAGTGCGCCATCTTGCTTAAAAACGATCCCATCCATACATCCACGCCGTTGGAGAGCTGGAATGACGTGGTTGTGCAAAAGACACTCCCAGCGCTTACCAGTGGCGGTACAGGTAACAGGACCGGAATCGCGCGTCTCTTCGACAAACTATCGCTCTATGATAAATGACGCCGTAAACCCGCACCTGACAGTGACCTTTTCAGGATGGAGTGGTACTGGTTGATTTGCGTGTGGATTTTCCGTTGCCCACATTCGACAATTCTGTATATTGACGTGCCCTGTCAGATGGAAGTGGGCTTCGTCTGTCCACAAAATCTTCGACGGCCAATCATTGTCAACTTCTTTTCAAACAAGAAATTCTAAAGCAAAGGTCTCTCTTGCTGGCCGGTCAACAAGAAGCAACTCGTGCACATGGGTAATTTTGAATGGATAGAAAAGAAGGATATTTCGTAGGATTTTACACCCCATGCTCACGGGGGTCTCCAATGTCCGGGAAATTCTCCGAGCACTACACGTTTGTACTCGTCTCCTCCTGCATTGCTGTGGCCACTGCTTCCACTGACGTCAAATCAATTGGTTTCCTCCATCTACCAGGTTGCGCACCAAAAGAACCCATCTTTTGAATTTACGAATCATTTTCTCCAGAGCCACGGCACTCATCGGACCAACGCCTTTTTTCGAACCCTTCAGTGTCTGGAATTTCTGCAGAGCGAAGTGTGCACAGTCATCGTTCTTGGAATACAGCTTTACAAGCAGAGCGCGATCCTGCATTGAGACAGTTATGGCGAACATCGCAGACGCGAAAGGAGGAAAAGTCGTGTACCAGGCGTGTTTATACCAGCTTCAATGGGTCGTGCGCATGACAGGTGTTTTCATTTACGCATTCTGACACATGCAGCGCCATCTATTGGTCAATTTTGACACTATTTATTTTCTTCTACCATACTTTTCTCCCTTCTCCGATAATATTCCGTTGCAATTTGACGTCATTCTAACCAGTGATGTTATTTCTACAGCGTTTTGAAAGTTTAACTTTGATTAAAATCACGCTTTATTTAGTATTTACCTCTGTTCTGCGCAGCCGGCCGGGATGACCGAGCGGTTCTAGGCGCTACAGTCTGGAACCGCGCGACCGCTATGGTCGAAGGTTCGAATCCTGCCTCGGGCATGGATGTGTGTGATGTCCTTAGGTTAGTTAGGTTTCAGTAATTCTAAGTTCTAGGGGACTGATGACATCAGAAGTTAAGTCCCATAGTGCTCAGAGCCATTTGAACCATTTTTTGTTCTGCGCAAATCTGAAAAACGCGTTGCAGTACTGCTCTGTCTTGTGCACCGCGATGCTAAAGCTGTAAATTACTGTATCTGCACAGAGACACTCGTGAGGTGCAATGAGTTCTCTGGTTGCTGTATACTGTACTTTTGGAAAAACCATGATCAGTTAAAAATTGTGAGAGAAAGGTAGGTGAAAAATGAAATATCGGTGTAAATGACAACACTAAGTTTTTTTTGTATACTGTGAAAAAATGGTCAAGGATCGTCTTAACATCCAAACAATACACTTTCCTATGGTTCAAATCCCACGTATCTCAGTAAAATAACCATGTTAGTCTGATGGCGCAGCAATAATGAAAAAAAAGTAACATCAATATAATATTTACCTCTGATATTCCACTTCTGGTATACACTTAGTTCCATTATACTTCCTCCTTCACAAATCAGTTTCCGTTATAATCTTGACATAATCATGTTAATTAAACACATTGATAAGCTGAGACTTTACACTTGAAAGATAACATTACCATGGCTTCCTCACTCTAACACAGCTTAACTTTGTCTGACCCACTGTGTCACCAAAAATAATAACCTCTCTTCTGCGATTGTACTGTATGTTAACCGGGGACCTAGAAACGACGGAGAGGCTCCGTCCCCGTCGCAGCCGCAGTGGTCCGCAACCCCACGACGACTACCGCAGTCCACTTCACCGCTCCGCCGCCCCACACCGAACCCAGGGCTATTGTGCGGTTCGGCCCCCGGTGGACCCCCCAGGGAACGTCTCACACCAGACGAATGTAACCCCTATGTTTGCGTGGTAGAGTAATGGTGGTGTACGCGTACGTGGACAACTTGTTTGCGCAGCAATCCCCGACGTAGTGTAACTGAGGTGGAGTAGGGGGAACCAGTCCGCATTCGCCGAGGCAGATGGAAAACCGCCTAAAAACCATCCAAAGACTGGCCGGTTCACCGGACCTTGACACAAATCCGCCGGGCGGATTCGTGCCGGGGACCAGGCGCTCCTTCCCGCTCCGGAAAGCAATGCGTCAGACCGCAGGGCCAACTGGGCAGGCTAACTTCTGCGATACAACTTTACAATATCGCTGCTCGCTCAGAATCGATTCAGATACCAAAATTATACATGGCACTTATCAATGTGTCCCGAAGTAAGTATCAATGTGGCGGGAGAAGTGAGCATCTAAAAACCATTCAGCAGCGAAAATCGCATAAAATACTTCTGTAGAGTCTTGTATCGAAAGGAAGCAAGGGAGAGGGGATGTTGTCAAGGGAGAGGATGTTGTTATAGGTAACCAGTATCTTCGTTCTACAAACGGTTTCACACGTGGATTAATACGGTTCTTTATTTACATGAACAGGGTACTTAGCTTGAACGGAATCCATGTGTTGTGGTACAAGGTCATTAGTAATCGGTAATCTTGCTATTACAAACTTTGCGCTATAGCCACAGATCTAATCGCTACATATTGTCGTAGCCTGTGACCCGCTCTGCGAATCTACTGACGCCGAACTGGAGTGTGAGTTAGTGAGGGACTAAACACGCGCTGTCCAGAGAGGGCGTTGCCGGTCCGTTGCTTGTCAGTGTGTCTCTGGCCTCTCTCGTAATAGTCGCGCTCGATCCAGCAGCTACTAATCCATCTTCGCGCTTCATCTTTGGCGACCGGTGTGCTGGCGACAACTTACGCCAGCACAACTTCTTTATTTAAAACAAACGGTTTCAACAGACTTTGCTGTCATGTTCAGGTCTGAAAAAAATGTAGTAAAAAATGTCCATCTTACGCCGATGTCATGCACAAGATGCTAGGTAGATAAAAACAGCACATTATAAACGATTGTCATGGCTAAAATACTTACAATACTGGCCATTAAAATTGCTACACCAAGAAGAAATTCAGATGATAAACTGGTATTCATTGGACAAATACATTATATTACAACTGACATCTGATTACATTTTCACCCAATTTGGGTGCATAGATCCTGTGAAATCAGTACCCAGAACAACCACCAGTGGCCGTAATAACGGCCTTGATACGCCTGGGCATTGAGTCAAACAGAGCTTGGATGGCGTGTACAGGTACAGCTGCCCATGCAGCTTCAACACGATATCACAGTTCATCAAGAGTAGTGACTGCCGTATTGTGAGGAGCCAGTTGCTCGGCCACCATCGACCAGACGTTTTCAGTTGGTGAGAGATCTGGAGAATGTGCTGGCCAGGGCAGCAGTCGAACATTTTCTGTATCCAGAAAGGCCCGTACAGGACGTGCATCATGCGGTCGTGCATTATCCTGCTGAAATGTAGGGTTTCGCAGGGATCGAATGAAGGAAGGGTAGAGCAACGGGTCGTAACACATCTGAAATGTAACGTCCACTGTTGAAAGTGCCGTCAGTGCGAACAAGAGGTGACCGAGACGTGTAACCAATGGCACCGCATACCACCACGCCGGGTGATACGCCAGTATGGCGATGACGAATGCACGCTTTCAATGCGCTTTCAGCGCCATGTCGCCAAACACGGATGCGACCATCGTGATGCTGTAAACAGAACCTGGATTCATCCGAAAAAACTACCTTTTGCCATTCGTGCACCCAGGTTCGTCGTTGAGTACACCATTGCAGGCGCTCCTGTCTGTGACGCAATGTCAAGTTAACAGCAGCCATGGTCTCCGAGCTGATAGTCCGTGCTGCTGCAAACGTCGTCGAACTGCTCGTGCAGATGGTTGTTGTCTTGGAAACGTCCCCATCTGTTGACTCAGGGATCGAGACGTGACTGCACGATCCGTTACAGCCATGGGGATAAGATGCCTGTCATCTCGACTGCTAGTGATAGGAGGCCGTTGGGATCCAGCACGGCGTTCCGTATTACCCTCCTGAACCCACCGATTCCATATTCTGCTTACAGTCATTGGATCTCGACCAACGCGAGCGCAATCGCGATAGGCTACAATCCGACCTTGTGTGAATGCTCTGAAAAGCTAATCATTTGCACATCACAGCGTCTTCTTCGTGTCGTCTTCGTGGTGTAGCAATTTTAATGGCCAGTAGTGTATACTCTGCGGCTGGTGTATGCATACACGATGATGCATTGGCGGCGGCAGCTGTGGCTATCGGACGCCGGTTGCCACGACAGCGTTAGATTAAGCGATCGCCACGCAGGTGCGTGAGTGTTTAGCGGCGTGCGGGTTGGCACGCAGCCGGCGGCTCGTGTCACGCACTTCCGACCAGCTGTATAGCGCAGGAAAGTGTAAGCGCCACGCACTTCCCGCTGCAGTCTCCGCGCTAATTAATTTTTCGGCCGTAATGGCTGCCGTTGAAAGGCGGAAGCCGGTGGTTAGCTGCAAGTCCTGCCAGCACCTCTCAGAGCAAATTATTTGCCGCCCTACATCTGTCTTTCTGTACCATGCAGCAGGCCTGCAAAAGTATCGGTTTACATTTAAACTGTGTGTGTGTGGTACACTCCTTGACAAAACCGTGAAAAGTCCAAAACGGAAGAGAGAACGAAATAAAAGCTCACGATTTGAGACGCTTTCATGATTTTCATAATGAAAACTACACCAGTTACTCGTGTACATTCTTATTAATAAATTAAGTAATTTTCCGACTCAGTGCTACCTCCTTTTGTCGTGTGGCTAGAGTTGGTGGCGACCCTATCTTTTGTATTGATTTCAGTGTCAAATAGCATTTTCTTATTCAAAGTGCGCGTGGCTCTTTTAGCTATCAGGATACATTCAAAGGGCGCTTCATGCTTCTTGCACATAGCGTCCTTTTATTCACGCCACTTACACATGGCGACCCTGCCAGTACTGATGCTTAGCGTAATTCGTTACGAGAACTGATTGTCATTTTAAAGTGCATTTGTGTACACTGTTATGATGCCGACGAACGAATCGTCGGCAATGTGAATGACTGGTGGCCACTAAAAACGTACAAATCTCTTCTTTGTATGTACAGCAGGTTTGTCAAAGAAGTCGATAAGGAGCTGGTTGCATGGTCTGGGTCTACAAGGACTAAAATACGAGGGTCACTCCAAAAGAAATGCACACTACGTTTGTAAAAATACAGTTCTCATTCTGCATGTGTGAAAGTTTTACAGTGTGTAGATACATTCTTCCCGCTTGTTTTCAGACTTAGTTCAACCTGTTGCCGTGAGTGGCGCTGTCACAGCATGTCTTCAAGACGGCTGCTACACTTGACGTTTGTCAGAAGCAACGTGCTGTCATAGAATTCCTGTGCTGTGAAGACGAGACAGTGGGAAACATCCACAAGAGGTTGAAAAAGGTGTATGGAGATGCTGCTGTCGATCGCAGTACAGTTAGTCGGTGGACAAGCAGGTTACGTGATGAAAGCGGGCGCGGCAATATTGAGGATTGTCCTCGTAGCGGCAGGCCTCGTACTGCACACACTGCAGACAATGTGCACAGAGTTAACGAATTGGTGACTGCTGACAGACGAATCACAGTGAACGAATTGTCACGCTACGTTGGGATAGGGGAAGGAAGGGTTTGCACAATACTGAAACCGTTGGAGTTAAAAAAGTTTTCTGCCAGGTGGATTCCCAGGATGTTGACAGTGGCTCACAAAGAAACAAGAAAAACGGTATGCAGCGAACTTTTGGAACAGTGCGAGAATGGTGGAGATGAATTTCTTGGAAGAACTGTGACAGGTGATGAAACAGGCAATCAATGGAGTGGCATCATGCAAATTCACCAAAAAAAAAAAAAAAAAAAAAATTCAAAACCACACCTTCTGTTGGAAAAGTTATGGCTACGGTGTTTTTCGATTCCGAAGGACTCTTGCTTGTGGACATCGTGCCAAGTGGAACCACCATAAATTCTGATGCATATTTGACGACACTGAAGAAACTTCAAGCTCGACTGAGTCGTGTTCGACCACATCGGCAAAAGCAGGATGTTTTGCTGTTGCACGACAATGCACGGCCACATGTCAGTCAAAAAATCACGGAAGCGGAACGGTTGCACTTCTGTCACGTTGAACGTTGTCGTCGTTGGTCCCGTTCTTGCAGCATCGTTTTCTGGCCGTAGCGATGTTGGAGATTTAATGTCTTACCGGAACCCTGATATTAACGGTACACTCGTGAAATGGTCGTACAGGGAAATCCCTACCTCATCGCTACCTCGATGCTGTGTCCCATCACTCTTGCGCCGACTATAACACCACATTCCAATTCACTTAAATCTTGATAACCTGCCACTGTAGCAGCAGTAAGCGATCTAATAACTCCGCCAGCCGTTGCCGACCGCAGCGCCTTATTCTTCCTCTTTACATATGTCTGTATTTGAAAACGCAGTCCTATACCAGTTTCTGTGGCGCTTGAGTGTATTTCCCGTACCAAGTTAAAAGGCTTAATATCCTCGTCAATATTTCATATCCACTCATACTCATAAATTAAGGATAATTGCAGAATTTGGTGCCACACGACGTGACACTACACAAAGCGGGCGCTAATAGCATAGGCACATAGGGAACACACACGAGACAGATCTGTTACTCCACAGTATTGGTGATAAGTTGAGAAAACCACCCCGAATCACATGTGCTACAAAACGCCACTGTTTCTTGCGCATGTACCCCGAAATCAATATGGGATATGAGCACCATGCACACGTACACAGGCCACACAACGGGTTGGCATACTCTGGATCAGGTGGTCGAGCAGCTGCTAGGGTACAGCCTCTCATTCTCGCACCAGTGCCTGTCGGAGCTCCAGAAGTGTCGTAGGGGTTTGGAGACGTGCAGCGATACGTCGACCGAGCGCATCCCAGATGTGCTCACTGGGATTTAGGTCTGGAGAACAGGCAGGCCACTCCATTCACCTGGTATCTTCTGTTTCAAGATACTCCTCCACGTTGGCAACTAGGTGAGGCCCTGCGTTATCATCCATCGGGAGGAAGATAGGACCCACTACACCCCTGAAAAGGCGGACCTACTGCTGCAAAATGACGTCCCAATACACCTGACCTGTTACAGCTCCTCTGTCATAGACATGCAGGGATGTATGTGCACCAATCATAATCTCATCCCACACCATCAAACTACGACCTCCATACAGATCCCTTTCGAGGACATTAAGGGGTTGGTATCTGGTTCCTGGTTCACGCCAGATGAAAAGCCGGCGAGAATCAGTATTCAGACTATACCTGGACCCATCCGTGAACATAGCCTGGAACCACTGTTCCAATGACCATGTACTATTTTCTTGACACCAGGCTTCACGAGCTCTCCTGTGGCTAGGGGTCAGTGGAATACACCTTGCAGGTCTCCGGGCGAATAAACCATGTCTGTTGAGTCGTGTGTAGACTGTGTCTGGAGGCAACTGTTCCAGTGGCTGCTGTAAGGTCCGGAGCGAAGCTACCTGCAGTACTCCGTAGCCGTCTGCGGCCACTGATGGTGAGATATCGGTCTTCTTGTGGTGTTGTACACCGTGAACGTCCCGTACTGTAGCGCCTGGACACGTTTGCTGTCTGCTGGAATCGTTGCCATAGTATTGAGGTCACTCTTTGTGGCACACGGAGGGCCCGTGCTACGACCTGCTGTGTTTGGCCAGCCTCCAGTCGCCCTAGTATTCTACCCCTCATGAGGTCATCAATATGTGTTCTTTGGGCCATTTTCAACACACAGTCAACATTAGCACGTCTGCAAGCGTCACTTATTCGCTGCACCGTACTCTGACATGCACCAACACACCTTTGCGTATGTGAACTGCTGCCAACGCCACCGTGCGACGACCGCAGGTCAAATGCACTGCATGGTCATACCCCGAGGTGATTGAAACCAGCAAACCACCCGCCAGAGCGTGGTTTCGCCATGTATCAGCATTATCTTTAATTTATGAGCGTGAGTGTAGTTCAATAATTGTGATGCTGTAAGTTCAGCACTCTGTGTCAGAAATGAACTTTTCACATACTCTCTCTCTCTCTCTCTCTCTCTCTCTCTCTCTCACACACACACACACACACACACACTCAGACAAGGAGAGAGAGAGACACAGAGAAGGGAATACAACTTGAAACGTCCCCTTATTAAAATTAGTGAATTACTGTGCTGGTAAACCCCTTACGTTATTCGATTTTCAAACAGCTGAGCAAAACTGAACGTACTCAGACATTTCTCTCTTTACTTATTCTGATCATCAGTGAACTGACACACAATATTTTTAGCGCAACGCAATCTGACTTTCAACAATCCCCACAAAAGAATGGCCCTGACCAACAATAACCTATACCTTTCATGAATCACTTACTTCACAAAAATCTTCGTTACTCGAACTACTGCAAAACAGCGAGCGCCAATACTGCCAGCTAAATAAAGGGTTCTTACTACTGAAGGCACTAACTACTGATAGGCATAGCAAATGAGAGATTTTGAGAGATGAAAAACAATGCATTAACCTTAATAATGTTCAAAAGTCATCATATATATATCAGTTCATGACATCCAGTATTAGAAATTTACTCTTTCTGGCGGACACACGTCCAGATCGCCCGCTCTTAAAATTCCGCCATCTCTCTCCCCACATCCACCACTGCTGGCGGCTCACCTCCAATTGCGCAACGCTACGCGCTGTTAACAGCCCACTGCCCAAAACTACAATAGTAAATTCCAACAATGCAAACCAGCCATAGACTGCACACAGTAGAGCCAGTGATTTTCATACAGAGCGCTACGTGGCGTTACCAACACAAAAACCTAAACTGCCTACTTACAAACCGTGCTGATAACCTCTCTAGAACCGCAGAGTCCCTCGTCATACGGTAGGCCTACATGACGTGCATCGCACGCACGCTGACAACTAGCCGTGCGAGACCCACCGGGACCCTGGTGCTGGGTTGCGCAACCGCATCAACCAGTTCTTTTTCTTTTAGGTTGGAATTCCGCGGGCGAAGTCTTGGAAGCCGGGACGGCTGCGGCGAGATACGATCTGAGGCAGTTAGAACAATGCCTCGTTCGGGTGCTCCCACGCCAGATACCATCTGCACGGCGGCGCCGAAAATTTAGCAGGGCCTGCCCCGTGTTGTAGGCGTGTCTGTCCCGTCCTGTGGGAAGGGAAGCCAAGCCAAGCAAAGGAGGCAGCCGGCACCTTTTGTTCCAGCCACTGTGGGCGGACGTGTATACGTGTTGCAACCAGTCCCCTCTAAGTTTTCTCCCAATATATGATTGCCCACTCTAGTGATTCCTTTAACCGATGACTACTTTCCTACGCTTTGCTTATTAATTCTACACCTGCACGTCACGCTGTCTATGCTTTGTATAAAATGGCAATATTTTTTTTTTTTTGATCATCAGTCTTCTGGCTGCTTTGATGCGGCACACCACGAATCCCTTTCCTGTGCCAATCTCTGCATCTCAGAGTAGCACTTGCACCCTACATCCCAACATATTTACTGCACACATTCCATCTCTCTACATGTCAGGGTAGCACTTGCACCCTACATCCCCTCATATTTGCTGGTTACATTCCTATCTGTCTACATGTCAGAGTAGCACTTGCAACCTACATCCCCACATATTTGCTGGACATATTCCAATCTCTCTAAATGTCAGAGTAGCACTTCCACCCAATGTCCCCACATATTTGCTGGACACATTCCAATCGCTCTACTTGTCAGAGTAGCACTTGCACCCTACATCCCCACATATTTACTGGACACATTCCAATCTCCCTACACGTCAGAGTAGCACTTGCACCCTACATACATATTTGCCGGACACATTCCAATCGCTCTACTTGTCAGAGTAGCACTTGCACCCTACATCCCCACATATTTACTGGACACATTCCAATCTCTCTTCACGTCAGAGTAGCACTTGCACCCTACATACATATTTGCTGGACACATTCCAATCGCTCTACTTGTCAGAGTAGCACTTGCACCCTACATCCCCACATATTTACTGGACACATTCCAATCTCCCTACACGTCAGAGTAGCACTTGCACCCTACATACATATTTGCTGGACACATTCCAATCGCTCTACTTGTCAGAGTAGCACTTGCACCCTACATCCCCACATATTTACTGGACACATTCCAATCTCCCTACACGTCAGAGTAGCACTTGCACCCTACATACATATTTGCTGGACACATTCCAATCGCTCTACTTGTCAGAGTAGCACTTGCACCCTACATCCCCACATATTTACTGGACACATTCCAATCTCCCTACACGTCAGAGTAGCACTTGCACCCTACATACATATTTGCTGGACACATTCCAATCGCTCTACTTGTCAGAGTAGCACTTGCACCCTACATCCCCACATATTTACTGGACACATTCCAATCTCCCTACACGTCAGAGTAGCACTTGCACCCTACATACATATTTGCTGGACACATTCCAATCGCTCTACTTGTCAGAGTAGCACTTGCACCCTACATCCCCACATATTTACTGGACACATTCCAATCTCTCTACACGTCAGAGTAGCACTTGCACCCTACATACATATTTGCTGGACACATTCCAATCGCTCTACTTGTCAGAGTAGCACTTGCACCCTACATCCCCACATATTTACTGGACACATTCCAATCTCTCTACATGTCAGAGTAGCACTTGTACCCTACATACATATTTGCTGGACACATTCCAATCGCTCTACTTGTCAGAGTAGCACTTGCACCCTACATCCCGACATATTTACTGGACACATTCCAATCTCTCTACACGTCAGAGTAGCACTTGCACCCTACATACATATTTGCTGGACACATTCCAATCGCTCTACTTGTCAGAGTAGCACTTGCACCCTACATCCCCACATATTTACTGGACACATTCCAATCTCTCTACACGTCAGAGTAGCACTTGCACCCTACATACATATTTGCTGGACACATTCCAATCGCTCTACTTGTCAGAGTAGCACTTGCACCCTACATCCCCACATATTTACTGGACACATTCCAATCTCTCTACACGTCAGAGTAGCACTTGCACCCTACATACATATTTGCTGGACACATTCCAATCGCTCTACTTGTCAGAGTAGCACTTGCACCCTACATCCCCACATATTTACTGGACACATTCCAATCTCTCTACATGTCAGAGTAGCACTTGTACCCTACATACATATTTGCTGGACACATTCCAATCGCTCTACTTGTCAGAGTAGCACTTGCACCCTACATCCCGACATATTTACTGGACACATTCCAATCTCTCTACACGTCAGAGTAGCACTTGCGCCCTACATACATATTTGCTGGACACATTCCAATCGCTCTACTTGTCAGAGTAGCACTTGTACCCTACATCCCCACATATTTACTGGACACATTCCAATCTCTCTACATGTCAGAGTAGCACTTGCACCCTACATACATATTTACTGGACACATTCCAATCTCTCTACACGTCAGAGTAGCATTTGCACCCTACATACATATTTGCTGGACACATTCCAATCGCTCTACTTGTCAGAGTAGCACTTGCACCCTACATCCCCACATATTTACTGGACACATTCCAATCTCTCTACATGTCAGAGTAGCACTTGCACCCTACATACATATTTGCTGGACACATTCCAATCGCTCTACTTGTCAGAGTAGCACTTGCACCCTACATCCCCACATATTTACTGGACACATTCCAATCTCTCTATATGTCAGAGTAGCACTTGTACCCTACATCCCCACATATTTACTGGACACATTCCAATCTCTCTACATGTCAGAGTAGCACTTGCACCCTACATACATATTTACTGGACACATTCCAATCGCTCTACTTGTCAGAGTAGCACTTGCACCCTACATCCCGACATATTTACTGGACACATTCCAATCTCTCTACACGACAGAGTAGCACTTGCACCCTACATACATATTTGCTGGACACATTCCAATCGCTCTACTTGTCAGAGTAGCACTTGTACCCTACATCCCCACATATTTACTGGACACATTCCAATCTCTCTACATGTCAGAGTAGCACTTGCACCCTACATACATATTTACTGGACACATTCCAATCTCTCTACACGTCAGAGTAGCATTTGCACCCTACATACATATTTGCTGGACACATTCCAATCGCTCTACTTGTCAGAGTAGCACTTGCACCCTACATCCCCACATATTTACTGGACACATTCCAATCTCTCTACATGTCAGAGTAGCACTTGCACCCTACATACATATTTGCTGGACACATTCCAATCGCTCTACTTGTCAGAGTAGCACTTGCACCCTACATCCCCACATATTTACTGGACACATTCCAATCTCTCTACATGTCAGAGTAGCACTTGTACCCTACTTCCCCACATATTTACTGGACACATTCCAATCTCTCTACATGTCAGAGTAGCACTTGCACCCTACATACATATTTACTGGACACATTCCAATCGCTCTACTTGTCAGAGTAGCACTTGCACCCTACATCCCCACATATTTACTGGACACATTCCAATCTCTCTACACGTCAGAGTAGCACTTGCACCCTACATACATATTTGCTGGACACATTCCAATCGCTCTACTTGTCAGAGTAGCACTTGCACCCTACATCCCCACATATTTACTGGACACATTCCAATCTCTCTACACGTCAGAGTAGCACTTGCACCCTACATACATATTTGCTGGACACATTCCAATCGCTCTACTTGTCAGAGTAGCACTTGCACCCTACATCCCCACATATTTACTGGACACATTCCAATCTCTCTACACGTCAGAGTAGCACTTGCACCCTACATACATATTTGCTGGACACATTCCAATCGCTCTACTTGTCAGAGTAGCACTTGCACCCTACATCCCCACATATTTACTGGACACATTCCAATCTCTCTACATGTCAGAGTAGCACTTGTACCCTACATACATATTTGCTGGACACATTCCAATCGCTCTACTTGTCAGAGTAGCACTTGCACCCTACATCCCGACATATTTACTGGACACATTCCAATCTCTCTACACGTCAGAGTAGCACTTGCACCCTACATACATATTTGCTGGACACATTCCAATCGCTCTACTTGTCAGAGTAGCACTTGTACCCTACATCCCCACATATTTACTGGACACATTCCAATCTCTCTACATGTCAGAGTAGCACTTGCACCCTACATACATATTTACTGGACACATTCCAATCTCTCTACACGTCAGAGTAGCATTTGCACCCTACATACATATTTGCTGGACACATTCCAATCGCTCTACTTGTCAGAGTAGCACTTGCACCCTACATCCCCACATATTTACTGGACACATTCCAATCTCTCTACATGTCAGAGTAGCACTTGCACCCTACATACATATTTGCTGGACACATTCCAATCGCTCTACTTGTCAGAGTAGCACTTGCACCCTACATCCCCACATATTTACTGGACACATTCCAATCTCTCTATATGTCAGAGTAGCACTTGTACCCTACATCCCCACATATTTACTGGACACATTCCAATCTCTCTACATGTCAGAGTAGCACTTGCACCCTACATACATATTTACTGGACACATTCCAATCGCTCTACTTGTCAGAGTAGCACTTGCACCCTACATCCCCACATATTTACTGGACACATTCCAATCTCTCTACACGTCAGAGTAGCACTTGCACCCTACATACATATTTGCTGGACACATTCCAATCGCTCTACTTGTCAGAGTAGCACTTGTACCCTACATCCCCACATATTTACTGGACACATTCCAATCTCTCTACATGTCAGAGTAGCACTTGCACCCTACATACATATTTACTGTACACATTCCAATCTCTCTACACGTCAGAGTAGCATTTGCACCCTACATACATATTTGCTGGACACATTCCAATCGCTCTACTTGTCAGAGTAGCACTTGCACCCTACATCCCCACATATTTACTGGACACATTCCAATCTCTCTACATGTCAGAGTAGCACTTGCACCCTACATACATATTTGCTGGACACATTCCAATCGCTCTACTTGTCAGAGTAGCACTTGCACCCTACATCCCCACATATTTACTGGACACATTCCAATCTCTCTACATGTCAGAGTAGCACTTGTACCCTACATCCCCACATATTTACTGGACACATTCCAATCTCTCTACATGTCAGAGTAGCACTTGCACCCTACATACATATTTACTGGACACATTCCAATCGCTCTACTTGTCAGAGTAGCACTTGCACCCTACATCCCCACATATTTACTGGACACATTCCAATCTCTCTTCACGTCAGAGTAGCACTTGCACCCTACATACATATTTGCTGGACACATTCCAATCGCTCTACTTGTCAGAGTAGCACTTGCACCCTACATCCCCACATATTTACTGGACACATTCCAATCTCTCTACACGTCAGAGTAGCACTTGCACCCTACATACATATTTGCTGGACACATTCCAATCGCTCTACTTGTCAGAGTAGCACTTGCACCCTACATCCCCACATATTTACTGGACACATTCCAATCTCTCTACATGTCAGAGTAGCACTTGTACCCTACATACATATTTGCTGGACACATTCCAATCGCTCTACTTGTCAGAGTAGCACTTGCACCCTACATCCCGACATATTTACTGGACACATTCCAATCTCTCTACATGTCAGAGTAGCACTTGCACCCTACATACATATTTGCTGGACACATTCCAATCGCTCTACTTGTCAGAGTAGCACTTGTACCCTACATCCCCACATATTTACTGGACACATTCCAATCTCTCTACATGTCGGAGTAGCACTTGCACCCTACATACATATTTACTGGACACATTCCAATCTCTCTACACGTCAGAGTAGCATTTGCACCCTACATACATATTTGCTGGACACATTCCAATCGCTCTACTTGTCAGAGTAGCACTTGCACCCTACATCCCCACATATTTACTGGACACATTCCAATCTCTCTACATGTCAGAGTAGCACTTGCACCCTACATACATATTTGCTGGACACATTCCAATCGCTCTACTTGTCAGAGTAGCACTTGGACCCTACATCCCCACATATTTACTGGACACATTCCAATCTCTCTACATGTCAGAGTAGCACTTGTACCCTACATCCCCACATATTTACTGGACACATTCCAATCGCTCTACTTGTCAGAGTAGCACTTGCACCCTACATCCCGACATATTTACTGGACACATTCCAATCTCTCTACACGTCAGAGTAGCACTTGCACCCTACATACATATTTGCTGGACACATTCCAATCGCTCTACTTGTCAGAGTAGCACTTGCACCCTACATCCCCACATATTTACTGGACACATTCCAATCTCTCTACACGTCAGAGTAGCACTTGCACCCTACATACATATTTGCTGGACACATTCCAATCGCTCTACTTGTCAGAGTAGCACTTGCACCCTACATCCCCACATATTTACTGGACACATTCCAATCTCTCTACACGTCAGAGTAGCACTTGCACCCTACATACATATTTGCTGGACACATTCCAATCGCTCTACTTGTCAGAGTAGCACTTGCACCCTACATCCCCACATATTTACTGGACACATTCCAATCTCTCTACATGTCAGAGTAGCACTTGTACCCTACATACATATTTGCTGGACACATTCCAATCGCTCTACTTGTCAGAGTAGCACTTGCACCCTACATCCCGACATATTTACTGGACACATTCCAATCTCTCTACACGTCAGAGTAGCACTTGCACCCTACATACATATTTGCTGGACACATTCCAATCGCTCTACTTGTCAGAGTAGCACTTGTACCCTACATCCCCACATATTTACTGGACACATTCCAATCTCTCTACATGTCAGAGTAGCACTTGCACCCTACATACATATTTACTGGACACATTCCAATCTCTCTACACGTCAGAGTAGCATTTGCACCCTACATACATATTTGCTGGACACATTCCAATCGCTCTACTTGTCAGAGTAGCACTTGCACCCTACATCCCGACATATTTACTGGACACATTCCAATCTCTCTACAGGTCAGAGTAGCACTTGCACCCTACATACATATTTGCTGGACACATTCCAATCGCTCTACTTGTCAGAGTAGCACTTGTACCCTACATCCCCACATATTTACTGGACACATTCCAATCTCTCTACATGTCAGAGTAGCACTTGCACCCTACATACATATTTACTGGACACATTCCAATCTCTCTACACGTCAGAGTAGCATTTGCACCCTACATACATATTTGCTGGACACATTCCAATCGCTCTACTTGTCAGAGTAGCACTTGCACCCTACATCCCCACATATTTACTGGACACATTCCAATCTCTCTACATGTCAGAGTAGCACTTGCACCCTACATACATATTTGCTGGACACATTCCAATCGCTCTACTTGTCAGAGTAGCACTTGCACCCTACATCCCCACATATTTACTGGACACATTCCAATCTCTCTACATGTCAGAGTAGCACTTGTACCCTACATCCCCACATATTTACTGGACACATTCCAATCTCTCTACATGTCAGAGTAGCACTTGCACCCTACATACATATTTACTGGACACATTCCAATCTCTCTACACGTCAGAGTAGCACTTGCACCCTACATACATATTTGCTGGACACATTCCAATCGCTCTACTTGTCAGAGTAGCACTTGTACCCTACATCCCCACATATTTACTGGACACATTCCAATCTCTCTACATGTCAGAGTAGCACTTGCACCCTACATACATATTTGCTGGACACATTCCAATCGCTCTACTTGTGAGAGTAGCACTTGCACCCTACATCCCCACATATTTACTGGACACATTCCAATCTCTCTACATGTCAGAGTAGCACTTGCACCCTACATACATATTTGCTGGACACATTCCAATCGCTCTACTTGTCAGAGTAGCACTTGCACCCTACATCCCCACATATTTACTGGACACATTCCAATCTCTCTACATGTCAGAGTAGCACTTGCACCCTACATACATATTTGCTGGACACATTCCAATCGCTCTACTTGTCAGAGTAGCACTTGCACCCTACATCCCCACATATTTACTGGACACATTCCAATCTCTCTACATGTCAGAGTAGCACTTGCACCCTACATACATATTTGCTGGACACATTCCAATCGCTCTACTTGTCAGAGTAGCACTTGCACCCTACATCCCGACATATTTACTGGACACATTCCAATCTCTCTACACGTCAGAGTAGCACTTGCACCCTACATACATATTTGCTGGACAGATTCCAATCGCTCTACTTGTCAGAGTAGCACTTGCACCCTACATCCCCACATATTTACTGGACACATTCCAATCTCTCTACATGTCAGAGTAGCACTTGTACCCTACATCCCCACATATTTACTGGACACATTCCAATCTCTCTACATGTCAGAGTAGCACTTGCACCCTACATATATATTTGCTGGACACATTCCAATCTCTCTACATGTCAGAGTAGCATTTGCAACCTACATCCCCACTTATTTACTGGAGATATTCCAGTCTCTCTCTTCCTATACAGTTTTTGCCTTCTACAGCTCCCTCCAGCACCATGGAAGTCATTTCCTGATGTCTCCACAGATGTCCTATCATTCTCTCTCTTCTCCTTGTAAATGTTTTTCACATATTCCTTTCCTTTCCGATTCAGCACAGAAACTCCTGCTTTCTTACCTTATCAGTCCACCTAATTTTCCACATTCGTGTATAACTCCAAATCTCAAATGCTTTGATTCTCTTCTGCTCCGGCTTTCCCACAGCCATGTTTCACTACCACACAACACTGTGCTCCAAACGTACATTCTCAGAAAGTTCTTCCTCAAATTAAGGCCTGTGTTTGATGCTAATACACTTCTCTTGGCAAGGAATGCCCTTTTTTCAGCGCTAGCCTTCTTTTGATGTCCTCCTTGCTCCATCCGCCGCCACTGGTTGTTTTACTGCCTACTTCCTCATCATGTATCCTGATATTAAGTTTCTCTCTACTCTCATTTCTGCTATTTCTCATTACTTTACCTTTCTTCAATTTACTCACAATCTATATTCTGTACTCATTAGACCGTTCATTCCATTCAGCAGATCCCGTAACACTTCTTCACTTTCATTCAGTATACCAGTGTCATCAGCCAATCATATCGTTGCTATCCTTTCACCTTGAATTTTAATCCCAGTGCTCAACCTTTCCGTTATTTTCTGTCATTGCTTCTTTGAGTGTACAGATTGAACAGTAGGGGCGAAACACTACAACCCTGTCTTACACCATTCTTAATCCGACCACGTCGTTCTTGGTTGTCCACTCATGTTATTCCCTCTAAATTCGCATAGCTCAGTGTATTTTCGCCATTTTCGTCCCGTATCGTCGCTAGAATGGCCCTTTGCCAGCACCATCACATCTTGTGTATGTGCTGGTGTGCAGTATTTAACTTGACGACATTTACTGCTGTATTTGTAGGGAAGGAGTTTCGCACATCTCGTTATTTTGTGTGCCATCGGTTGTGCGTAGGAGGTATCGGGCCAGATGTACCACCTATTGTGCCTTATACCATACTGAGTGGGCGTCTGTTAAGGTATCGAGGATCACTGGGCCTACCTAAGTGGCGAATGAGTGAAATACCGGACCCAAATGTCTGTCTGTAGGAAGATTGGGCAGTCTTCCTTAAACGGTTGATAACCTCCAGTTCTCTCGTAATGGTGGCGAGGCAGATGAAAAATCCTCCATAGTGCCTTACTGCGGAGGATCTGCAGCTGGTGAAGGTGGGATTTCGGTGCTTTACCCCAGGAAACACAAGCATAATTCATCACGGGTTGCACGATGAGCCTGTAGATGATGAGACAACGGATGGAGAGCAGAGAACTTTCGTTAAGCAGGGTATGTAGTCGCTGTTACACCTTGCTACAAGGTTCTTGGACTAGCCTCTACCAGGCAAGTCGAGTGTCAAGAATTGAGCCCAGGTATTGGACTGACGTGGTCCACTGAATTGGTTCGCCAAGATGTCCCACTTCTGGGATGTACAACCAATATTTCTTCGATAATATCAGCTCCTGGCTTTTGGTAGCATTACAACGCAACGCGCCATTTCGTCGGCCATGTCTCAAGGGCATCACAAGCTTCTCCGAGACGAAGGTCTAGTGCAACACACCACCAGCTTTTCCTTAGCAGCGCCGTATCGTCCGCATAGATGGCTCTTAGTGATCCCCGGGTTCTTGAGCAGGTCAGACGTGTACAGGGAATAAAGTACTGGATGCAGCACTGAACCCTGCAGAACGCCAGCTCACACATCACTGACTGTGGACATTGCTTCATCGGTGTGGACAGTGAATGTTCGTCGCTGAAGGTCTACGGGCAGTAGCGCAATGTAGGACGAGAAGTCCAGCTCAAAGAACGTCCTGCCAGACGCGGTCGAACCCAGGAGCGACGTCTAACAAGACTGCAGCATGGGACTCCTTGTTGGTCGCCTCTTCCACTACACGAAGGAGCTATTGTACGAGGCCTGTTCAGAAAGTAAGCTCCGATTGATTGCCAAATTGAAACCACAGTGAACATCAGAAATGTTTTACTTCTAACAATTACCTACGCCTTTCAGCTACTTCTCTACGTAGTCGCCGTTCTGACTTAGACTTTCGTCATAGCGTTGTACCAACTTTTCAATAGCCTCATCATAGAAGGCAGCCGCCAGTGCTTTCCGCCAATTCTCCACGCTGGCCTACACCTCGTTGTCTGTGTCAAAATGTTGTCTTCAAAGACAGGGGTTCATGTGACCAGAGATGAAACTCAGGGGGAGACAATTGCGGACTGTATTGAGGGTAATCTAACATTTCCATTTGAAAACGGTGCAGGAGCATCTTCATTGCCCCTGCAGAATGCGGCTGAGAATTGTCTTGAAGAAGAAACAGCACGACAGTTATGTAATGTTAGCTGCATAGCTTCAGGCGAAATTTCTCACCAGGCCCTCGTACTTGGCGGCAGACACTATTTTCTAGACATCTTTACGCACTCACTGCGAGCTCAGAAATGAGAAGAGCGACGTGATGCTAACTGGGGTTATACTAGAGACACTACCCAACACATCTGTGCAAAGCTTTATCGGATTTTCATAGTCGTTTCCATTTCGCGACCGATCGGAGCTTACTTTCTGAACGCCCCTCGTAGAATGGCCCTTACGCGAGCCGAACTGCTCTGGCGGCAACATGTTATCTTGAGAGATCTTTAGGCTCAGCCTCTGCTCAGAGTTGGCAGAAGGCTGATTGGTCTGTAACTCCTCGGGTCATCTCCATTGTTCCCATGGCTTTTGACACCAAGCGTACATGTATGGCTATGGCTGAAATTCCGAAATGTGGTTATTGTATAAAGCAAAACGAGGATAATGGAATGCAGTCGAAAAAAAATGGTTCAAATGGCTCTGAGCACTATGGGACTTAACTTCTAAGGTAATCAGTCCCCTAGAACTTAGAACTACTTAAACCTAACTAACCTAAGGACATCACACACATCCATGCCCGAGGCAGGATTCGAACCTGCGATCGTAGCAGTCGCGCGGTTCCTGAGCGGTTCCAGACTATAGCGCCTAGAACCGCTCGGCCACCTCGGCCGGCATGTAGTCGAATTAAGTCGGGTGATGCTGAGGGAATTAGATTAGGAAATGAGACATTTAAAGTAGTAAAGGAGTTTTGCTATTTGGGGAGCAAAATAACTGATGATGGTCGAAGTAGAGAGGATATAAAATGTAGACTGGCAATGGCAAGGAAAGCGTTTCCGAAGAAGAGAAATTTGTTAACATCGAGTATAGATTTAAGTGTCAGGAAGTCGTTTCTCAAAGTATTTGGATGGAGTGTAGCCATGTATGGAAGTGAAACATGGACGATAACTAGTTTGGACAAGAAGAGAATAGAAGCTTTCGAAATGTGGTGCTACAGAAGAATACTGAAGATTAGATAGGTAGATCACATAACTAATGAGGTATTGAATAGAATTGGGGCGAAGAGGAGTTTGTGGCACAACTTGACTAGAAGAAGGGATCGGCTGGTAGGACATGTTCTGAGGCATCAAGGGATCACCAATTTAGTATTGGAGGGCAGCGTGGAGGGTACAAATCGTAGAGGGAGACCAAGAGATGAATACACTAACCAGATTCAGAAGGATGTAGGCTGCAGTAGGTACTGGGAGATGAAGAAGCTTGCACAGGATAGAGTAGCATGGAGAGCTGGATCAAACCAGTCTCAGGACTGAAGACAACAACAACAACATACTGTTGTCATGTTCTGCCTTGATGGTACTTATAGACCTGTGTCCGCAGTTTATGAAACAATTCTTACAACATATTCAAACGAACATTTGATTGTTAATTTAGATATGTAATCATTAATATGGATCGAATTGGGAGTATCCCATATGTGTACCGACGGCATTTTGTCCTTTCTTCTTGTGTTACCCGCAGGCGTTTTATAGCATGCTGTCTAGGTGTGTCCTGTGTTAAAGTTTCGTCTTATTCCGTGTTTCAGCATACAGTGAGTGTAAAATTTGCTTTATGTCGGAATCGATCCTTTGTAGAGCCTATGTAACTTCATACTAGGATACAACTTGCTCTAATGTGTGCTTTGCATTTTCAAAACAAACTGTAGAATCGTTCAAATGGTTCAAATGACTCTGAGCACTGTGGGACTTAACTTCTGTGGTCATCATTCCTCTAGAACTTAGAACTACTTAAACCTAACTAACCTAAGGACATCACAAACATCCCTGCCCGAGGCAGGATTAGAACCTGCGACCATAGTGTCCGCGCGGTTCCAGACTGTAGCGCCTAGAACCGCTCGGCCACTCCGGCCGGCGATTACCATTACAATGTGTGCAGAAACGACTACAGGGATAGTTGTTGTACTGCTGATGTTACTGCCTGCAGACATAGCCCACTCATGTTGATTAATAATATAATACTTGTAACTCCGGCCTTGGCGAGACTGTATATTTCGTTCGCCGCACTCTGCCGTACAGAAATCTGCAGTCCAGTACAGGTTAACGTGATTGCAGGCCATTAGAGGATTCGCTAACGGGCCGGAAACTCGCGAACTTAAACAGAAATTACGACACCGCGGCTGCTGGTTTATGCAGGCACAGCGCTAATGGCTTCTTTTCCGCAGTCACGCAAGTAACAGGGGGCAAATGGAATTCCGAAATATACCTGTCTGTCCGCTCTCCGTACGATCCAGTAATCTCTGTTTAAAAATATATGTGCCCAGGATCAACGAGGACTCCACCGTCAAACTTCCGGAGGTCCCAGTATGGTTCGAAACAAGAAAACACATGAGTTCTAGAGTGCATATCATAAGACCTATGAACTTTTGATCATCGTCACTATTGTGACACACATTTCTTCTACTGAACAAGTTCTAATACACTACTGGCCATTAAAATTCCTACACCACGAATATGACGTGCTACAGACGCTAAACTGAACCGACAGGAAGAAGATGCTGTGATGTGCAAATGATTAGCTTTTCAGAGCATTCGCACAAGGTTGGCGCCGGTGGCGACACCTACAACGTGCTGACATGAGGAAAGTTTCCAACCGATTTCTCATACACAAACAGCAGTTGACCGGCGTTGCCTGGTGAAACGTTGTTGCGATGCCTCGTGTAAGGAGGAGAAATGCGTACCATCACGTTTCCGACTTTGATAAGGTCGGATTGTAGCCTATCGTGGTCGCCGTTTATCGTATCGCGACATTGCTGCTCCCGTTGGTCGAAATCCAACGACTTTTAGCAGAATATGGAATCGGTGGGTTCAGGAGAGTAATACAGAACGCCTTGCTGGATCCCAACGGCCTCGTATCACTAGCAGTCGAGATGACAGGCATCTTATCCGCACGGCTGTAACGGATCGTGCAGCCACGTCTCGATCCCTGAGTCAACAGATGGGGACGTTTACAAGACAACAACCATCTGCAGGAACAGTTCGGCGACGTTTGCAGCAGCATGATCTCTCAGCTCGGAGACCGTGGCTGCGGTTACCCTTGACGCTGCATCACAGACAGGAGCGCCTACGATGGTGTACTCAACGACGAACCTGGGTGCACGAATCGCAAAACGTCATTTTTTCGGATGAATCCAGGTTCTGTTTACAGCATCACGATGGTCGCATCCGTGTTCGGCGACATGGTGGTGAACGCACATTGGAAGCGTGTATTCGACATCGCCATACTGGCGTATCAGCCGGCGTGAAGGTATGGGGTGCCATTGGTTACACGTCTCGGTCACCTCTTGTTCGCACTGACGGCAATTTGAACAGTGCTTTCAGATGTGTTACGACCCGTGGCTCTACCCTTCATTCTATCCCTGCGAAACGCTACATTTCAGCAGGATAATGCACGACCGGATGTTGGAGGTCCTGTTCGGACCTTTCTGGATACTGAAAATGTTCGACTGCTGCCCTGGCCATCACATTCTCCAGATCGCTCACCAACTGAAAACGTCTGGTCAATGGGGGCCGAGCAACCGGCTCGTCACAATATACCAGTCACTACTCTTGATGAACTGTGGTATCGTGTTGAAGCTGCATGGGCAGCTATACCTCTACACGCCATCCAAGCTCTGTTTGACTCAATGCCCAGGCGTATCAAAGCCGTTATTACGGCCAGAGGTGGTTGTTCTGGATACTGATTTCTCAGGATCTATGCACCCAAATTGCGTGAAAATGTAATCACATGTCAGTTCTAGTATAATATATTTGTCCAATGAATACCCGATTATTATCTGCATTTCTTCTTAGTGTAGCAATTTTAATGGCCAGTCGTGTAATACATGACAAGGTACACTTTTTACAGCTGAAGAGTCCTCGACATTTTTTTTCTTCTTTTGGTGCATACAACCTTTCCCCAAAACATGGAAAGCAAAGCGCTTGCAGTGGACGAGATGTGTTTCACAGTAGCATAGACGAACAGGTGCGAATAGCTGTTGTGGTCTACATTTTAGAGTCCATGCTTTCTAGACGTTATACCACCTCTGAGAGTTTCACGATGGAGTTCTGGTCCACCATGAATGAATGGTTCAGAGGTAGTAGTGCGACCCCCTGAAACTTTCACGATGGAGTTCTGGTTCGCCATGACTGACGGAAGCAGAACTCCGAATTGAGTAATCTGAATTTGTAACTCCGCCCACACGATGTTGTTGTCCCATTGCTCCCTCCCATTCTTAACACTGCCGCCCGTATGGTGTCGTTCTTATAACAGGCCAATCCGGTCAGGTGCACTTGTCTGTTATCTTATAGCTACTTCGCTTGCAGCTGCCAGACTAGGTATTTAGAGACTGATCCATGGCTGGCTCATGCTATCCGCTGGATTAAACCTTCGTTCCGATTCTGTGTGTAGTCTCCCGCGGTTAGCACGATTATGCTCTACTTCTGTGGGTGGCAGCAGCAGTGTGTATCGATATTCGCACCTTGGACTATCTTTGACCTGGCGCTTATAGTTCCTAGCTGTGCGGTGTACGGCCAGCAGGTCGGTTGGCGTGAAGCAGCGAGGAATTCTCTGCGGGACGTAGTTCGGCCGGGCCCGCTGACGGTCTCTACGCAGTATCTGAGTGTGTGGCGCTGTTCCCATTGCTATGAGGCCCGTGGCTCACTGATCCTGGGCACGAAAGTTGAATTTTGACTTAACCTACCAGCAAGTCAAGACTGCTCACACTGTGTCATTCGAACTTCGTTGTCGGCTGTTGGGATATTCCCATGAGCAACAACATGGTTTTCTAGCCACCCTCTGGTGGAGTTTCACTGTATTTGGTTGTTTGAACTGAAGTGCACCAGCGGAATCTTCTGCCTTGTGGCCGTTGACGTTCCGGTTACCTGCCCTGGCCGTTGACGTAAGTTCAGGCAGCGTAGTTTCCTCACAATCGTGATAACCACGGGAGACTAAACAGGAGTCGATTTAGAAGAGAGAGGGGATCCAGTATTAGAATCGGAATTTAAAAGAGCTTTGGAGGACTTACGGTGAAATAAGGCAGAAGGGATAGATAACGTTCCATCAGAATTTCTAAAACGACATGCAGGGTCCGTGGATTCATGAGGTTGTCTCCATACCAGTACACGTTTATCCGCTCGATACAATTTGAAACGAGACCCATTCGACCAAGCAACATGTTTCCATTCATGAACAGTCCAATGTCGTTGTTGACCGATCCAGGCGAGGCGTAAAGCTCTGTGTCATGCAGTCATCAAGGGTACACGAGTGGGCCTTCAGCTCCGAAAGCTCATATCACTGATGTTTTGTTGACGGGTTCGCACGCTGACATTTCCGATGGCTTAGCACTGAAATCTGCAGCAATTTGCGGAAGGGTTGCACTTCTGTCACGTTTAACGATTCTCTTCAGTCGTCGTCGGTCCCATTATTGCAGGATCTTTCTTCGGTCGCAGCGATGTCGGAGATTTTCTGTTTTACCGGATTCCTGATATTCATAGTACACTCGTGAAATGGTCGTACGGGGAAGTCCCCACTTCATCGTTACCTCGGAGATGCTGTGTCCCATCGCTCGTGTGCCGACTCACGTTCAGATTCACTTAAATCTTGATAACCTACCGTTGTAGCAGCAGTAACCGATCTAACAACTGCGCCAGACACTTGTCTTACACAGGGGTTGCCGACCGCAGCGCCGTATTCTGCCTGTTTACATATCTCTGTATTTGAATACGTGTGCCCAGACCAGTTTCTTTGGCGCTTCAGTGTACTTTCGTGAGCAATTTCTGCCATAGCAGATGATCCGTACAAGGAGTTGAGCGTTAATTCAGTTCAGCTTCTTCATTCGACAGCCCATGAACTAGCTTCTTACAAAACAACAGTCAATGCAGTGCAAACATGCTGATTCTCCGCAAAGACTTTGGCGAGAAAGGTGATCTGGGATGCGAAGGAGATTCTGTTTGTAGATTATCTCCCCACTGGACAAACAATTACTGGAGAATACTATGCTAACCTCCTGGACAAACTGCAACAAAATATAGGCGAAAAAAGACGAGGTTTGGCCAGGAAGAAAGTCATCTTCCATCAAGACAGTGCACGCCCACACACATGTGTTTCACCGTGGCAAAATGACACGAACTAAGGTATGAATTGTCGCCACACTCGCCTTATACACCTGATATGGGTCCGTCAGACTTCCATCTCTTCCCAAAAATCAAAAATATTGTTGGTGAACGAAGATGCACTTCAAACGAAGAATCGATACCCGGTATTGACATCTATTTTGCAGGCCTGGAACATCGTTGGACCAAGTGCATTAATCTGCAAGGAGACTACATTGAAAAATAAAAATAGGTTCAGTCATGTAATTAATTTTTTTCCTATTTCGTTCGCCGGCCGTTGTGGCCGAGTGGTTCTAGGCGCTTCAGTCTGAAACCGCGCGACCGCTATGGTCGCAGGTTCGAATCCTGCCTCGGGCATGGATGTGTGTGATGTCCTTAGGTTAGTTAGGTTTAAGTGGTTCTAAGTTCTAGGGGACTGATGACCTCAGATGTTAAGTCCCTCAGTGCTTAGACCCAATTTTTTTTTCTATTTCGTTCCGAGAACTTTTCAAACCGCCCTCGTAGTTAAAGAGTCAGTTTCCTGGTAATCTCTTAGCTCGCTCGTTCCTTATCCGAACCCGAGAAATGCATTTCAGTACTGGAAGTGTCATTTGCGACGTTGATAACGAGTGGATCAACAACAGTATCCACGAAGCCGGCCAAACGCAGTATTTTGTCACGTTTTATGACGTGCCGTTCTCGTGGTGAACAAAGTACAGACCGGGTGTTGATCGAACCGTCGCGCGGGTTTGCGATGCGACTGACCGTTTTGTGCGTGCGGCGAATTGCAAGGAGCGAGTGAGCGGGTGGGTGGGTGGGTGGGTGGGTATTTACGACGGCGCTGACGGGCCTAAGTCAAGACGGGCCGGGTCGCCGACTCCCGCCAGAATAGCTGCCGCCCCCTGGCTGGCGAAATTAGAACACCACCTCGTTCCGCTCTCTCCTTGCCGCGTCCTCCGACCTCTGCAGTACCAGGTGACTCAGCGTCTTCGGGACAGCTAAACAAAACATTGGGGCGCCCTCACACTCGTAAACGCCCCACAACAATAAATTAAGTGTGACTGGGGAGATGCCCTTGAGCATTAGGCGCCAAATGTTATCGGACGGTTCCGTCTATCAAAGTAGAGACTGCATTTATCGACTGTGGATTGCATCCCACAGAAGGAATAAAGTGCCAGCCGTTTGTGCCAGCTTTGACACTTGGTCACCTGTCATACATTCCATACGGCGTTCAGCGCATCTACCTGTTTTTGAATATGATCTTCAAACGCTCTGCTCCCAGATCCCAGTCCATTATTTAAGTACGACCTGACTGGACAGTACTGATGTCAACGTTGACTTCAGTCGTCTCGTTCAAGCACAATGGCCGGGTTTTCTCTGTGTATATGCCGATGGCTCCAAAATTCCGCAAGAAGAGTGTACAGGTTGCGCTTTTTTCTGCCCTCAGATCCAGATCCGCAAAACCTTCAAACTGCCTACGAGCACTTCTATTTTTACGGCGGAGACAGTGGCAGATTTGGAAGCACTTAAGTTTGTCTCTAGCACTTCCTTCCCCAAGATATTGATAGTATCTGACTCGCAAAGCGTTGTTAAAAACATTCAGTACAGTCGATGGAACAAAACAACCAACAGTTATATCTTGGATGTGATATCTGAATATATTCGCAGCACACGCACGGGCCGGACGATCCCTTTGTTGTGGGTACCTTCCCACTCTGGTATCCTCTATAATGATGAAGTTGATGCATTAGCCAAACAAGCGGCAACCTTAGGCACCGTCCTGGATCTGCACCTTCCTTATACAGACTGCTTACGTGAAGTCAAGGACCACGCAAGACAACAATGGCAGGAAATGTGGAACGTTTCTCAACAGACTAAAGGCGGTTATTACGCAGTGCTACAACCTCGGACTCCTTCACAGCCGTGGTTCATGACGACACATCTGGACCGATCCACGATTTCTACCATCATAAGACTCCGCTTCAATCATGCCTCTTTCCCACAACATCTACATCGGATCAACGTTTACAGTTCACCAGCATGTGAGTGTGATCCTGAGTCGGAAGCTGATGTCAACCACATCTTATTTATGTGCCCCAAATTTGACCGTGAACGGTTGGTCTTTCTGAAGACATTGCTGAGTATGGGCTACCATCTTCCTCAATCAGCTTCTTCTCTTTTGTGTACTAAAGACGTTCGTCTATATAAAGTGATAGTTAACTTCATCAAGAGTACTGGTTACAATCTGTAGGTTTTAATGGTGTACGTAAATTATAAATATGTCTTGCTGATGAAGATATTTCAGAATTGGTGTGAATTGTAAGCCAAGACACTTTTAATTATTTTCCAATTCAATTCAATTCAATTTTTAAAACATTATGTACAAAACTGTAACAGTTAAGCTTTTTATTCTTGTAAATATTCATTTCTGTATTTGTTTATTCAATTATGTATACATTGTCACTATGTGTTGCCGATGGCTAAATTGAGTACACACTCAAAGGCCAAATAAACAAACAAACAAAAAAAAGTGTGACTGGTAGGATCCATGTGGTTCCTAAGTTGTGCACCGACCGTAAACCATAAGATAACCAAATAAGCAGCAACCAGTCGCAAAATCATGTTTCATTTGTTCACTTTTGCAGATCGATTTCAACTGATTATAAACCATCATCGGTGCTTTCAACAGATATGTGCCCTGAGTAGTAATTCCAAATAAGCAGCAACCAGTCGCAAAATCATGTTTCATTTACTCACTTTTGCAAATCGATTTCGTCTGATTAACAGCCATCATCGGTGCTTTCAACGAATATGTGCCATGAGTAATATAATCAGTTGAAATCGATTTGCAAAAGTGAGTAAATAAAACGTGATTTTGCGACTGGCTGCTGCTTATTTGGTAATTTTAATTAAGTGAAGTGTGTCAGGTTTTCGTATGTTTCCTGCCATTGTAAATAATTCACCGTTACAGTACTGCAGTTGTTTCCCAACCTGGGGTAATTACCCCCTGAGGGGTAAAATGAAATTTTCTGAGTGGTAAAAAAAAGGGTTCAGTATCGTCTGGGTCTCGAAACTGAACTATTTTCAAAATATCATTGTTATTATCATCACTGTTCCATAAAACGCTAATATTGATTACTAGACATCGGATTATATGCATCATAAAAACATTAAAATATGCATGAAAAATGCTTAAAAATGCATGAAAAGTGTCGAAATATGCAAGATCAAATAATAAAAAGACATGGTAGTTGGTAGGGTTCCTGCACTTAACTTACAGGGTGTTTCAAAAATGACCAGTATATTTGAAATGGCAATAAAAACTAAACGAGCAGCGATAGAAATACACCGTTTGTTGCAATATGCTTGGGACAACAGTACATTTTCAGGCAGACAAACTTTCGAAATTACAGTAGTTACAATTTTCAACAACAGATGGCGCTGCGGTCTGGGAAACTCTATAGTACGATATTTTCCACACATCCACCATGCGTAGCAATAATATGGCGTAGTCTCTGAATGAAATTACCCGAAACCTTTGACAACGTGTCTGACGGAATGGCTTCACATGCAGATGAGATGTACTGCTTCAGCTGTTCAATTGTTTCTGGATTCTGGCGGTACACCTGGTCTTTCAAGTGTCCCCACAGAAAGAAGTCACAGGGGTTCATGTCTGGCGAATAGGGAGGCCAGTCCACGCCGCCTCCTGTATGTTTCGGATAGCCCAAAGCAATCACACGATCATCGAAATATTCATTCAGGAAATTAAAGACGTCGGCCGTGCGATGTGGCCGGGCACCATCTTGCATAAACGACAAGGTGTTCGCAGTGTCGTCTAAGGCAGTTTGTACCGCCACAAATTCACGAAGAATGTCGAGATAGCGTGATGCAGTAATCGTTTCGGATCTGAAAAATGGGCCAATGATTCCTTTGGAAGAAATGGCGGCCCAGACCAGTACTTTTTGAGGATGCAGGGACGATGGGACTGCAACATGGGCCTCTTCGGTTCCCCATATGCGCCAGTTCTATTTATTGACGAAGCCGTCCAGGTAAAAATAAGCTTCGTCAGTAAACCAAATGCTGCCCACATGCATATCGCCGTCATCAATCCTGTGCACTATATCGTTAGCGAATGTCTCTCGTGCAGCAATGGTAGCGGAGCTGAGGCGTTGCCGCGTTTGAATTTTGTATGGATAGAGGTGTAAACTCTGGCGCATGAGGCGATACGTGGACGTTGGCGTCATTTGGACCGCAGCTGCAACACGACGAACGGAAACCCGAGGCCGCTGTTGGATCACCTGCTGCACTAGCTGCGCGTTGCCCTCTGTGGTTGCCGTACGCGGTCGCCCTACCTTTCCAGCACGTTCATCCGTCACGTTCCCAGTCCGTTGAAATTTTTCAAACATATCCTTTATTGTATCGCTTTTCGGTCCTTTGGTTACGTTAAACCTCCGTTGAAAACTTCGTCTTGTTGCAACAACACTGTGTTCTAGGCGGTGGAATTCCAACACCAGAAAAATCCTCTGTTCTAAGGAATAAACCATGTTGTCTACAGCACACTTGCACGTTGTGAACAGCACACGCTTACAGCAGAAAGACGACGTACAGAATGGCGCACCCACAGACTGCGTTTTCTTCTATATCTTTCACATCACTTGCAGCGCCATCTGTTGTTGAAAATTGTAACTACTATAATTTCGAAAGTTTGTCCGCCTGAAAATGTACTGTTGTCCCGAGCATATTGCAACAAACGGTGTATTTCTATCGCTGCTCGTTTAGTTTTTATTGCCGTTTCAAATATACCGGTCATTTTTGAAACACCCTGTAGGATCCACTTAGCAACTAATAAATACACGAAACCCTCCGTTGCCAAATTTACCTTTACTGTAACTTTAATTAACGTGAAAGCCATAAAAACGCCAAACATGGAGGCAAAATGTACGCATCTAAAGGCTACTTAAAAAAGAAATAAAATCATTAAAATCTGTTTCCACAAGAGCAGAATACAAGGTCCCAATTTGGACCTCGCTAACACTTACCTTCGGATTACGAACCCGAGCGCTTACCGCTGCGCCACGAAGTTTTAGTAAACCTTTAATCGTAGAGAGTATTTCACCGCAACGGTTTCTTTTAACTGTCGATTTTCTCGACAGCGGCTGAGAAGTGCATCTTGGTGCTTTTCCACATTACACGTCTGGCCATGAGCTTTTATTATGCGCAGTATGAATCGAATCTGAATTTCACAATTGGCGGCCTCCCCTTGTTAGAACTACTTAAACTAACTAACGTAAGGACATCACACACATCCATGCCCGAGACAGGATTCGAACCTGCGACAGTAGCGGTTCCAAACTGAAGCGCCTAGAACGGCTCGGTCACTCCGGCCGGCTATGACGTGCACTTTCGGATCGCCTTGTGGATTGGGAAATTCACCTGGGCTGGTTCCGTCGGTATCCACGGGATGAATTTTGTAGTGTAACAATATGAGATTACGTGAGTGAGGCACACCTCGTTTTTGCCATTCGATTGTGGACTTCTAGCATGTCACGGTTCCAGACGTGTAATGTTATGTGATGACTTCAATAATCTCATTTATTTTGTCGGAAATGTTGTTGTCAGGTTTGCATATGTTTCCTGACATTGTAAATAACTCACCGTTACTGTACTGCAGTGGTTTCCCAACCTGGGGTAATTACCCCCTGAGGCGTAAAATAAAATTTCTGAGGGGTAAAGAAAAGGGTTCAGTATTGTGTGGGACTCGAAACTGATTTTCAAAATATCATTATTATTATCATCACTGTAGTGGACTGGCCAGACAGCCCATCCACTATGACCGGTAGCCGAAAGGCATGCGTTATGCTCACGCAGACTGGTGTGAGGTCTGGAACATTACAAGGAAATGAGAGCTTAGAAAAACGGACGCAGTTGCTGTAATACTTAACTTTAATCCATAATTGTAGAACATCGCTCTTGATGATACAGAATTGTAATCTCAATATAAACTGGTAATGGCGCCTTGCTAGGTCGTAGCAAATGACGTAGCTGAAGGCTATGCTAACTATCGTCTCGGCAAATGAGAGCGTATTTGTCAGTGATCCATATCTGGCAAAGTCTGCTGTACAACTGGTGCGAGTGCTAGGAAGTCTCTCTAGACCTGCCGTGTGGCGGCGCTCGGTCTGCAATCACTGATAGTGGCGACACGCGGTACCGACGTATACTAACGGACCGCTGCCGATTTAAAGGCTATCACCTAGAAAGTGTGGTGTCTGGCGGTGACACCACAATCACTGTTCCGTAAAACTCTAATACTGATTGCTAGAGACCGGATTATATGCATCATAAAAACATTAAAGTATGCATGAAAAATGATTAGAAATGCATGAAAAGTGTCGAAATATGCAAGATCAAATAATAAAAAGACATGGTAGTTGGTAGGGCTCTTGCACTTAACTTGGGATCCAATTAGCAAGTAATAAATACACGAAACCGTCTGTTGCCAAATTTACCTTTATTGTATTAACGTGGAAGCCATAAAAACACCAAACATGGAGGCAAAATGTACGCATCTAAAGGCTACTTAAAAAAGGAATAATATCACTTAAATTTGTTTCCACAAGAGGAGAATACAACGTCCCAATTTCGGACCTCGCTAACATTACTGACATTAAATATAATAAGATAAATAATCATTCATGTGACGAGTAACGCAGTTGATTTCCGTTTGACCTATGGCAGCGGCATCTAGCGGGCCAATCATAGCGCCATCTGGTTTCCCCCTTAAAGCTAGACAAGTTTCGTTCATTGTAGTTTTTTCGTTTGACGCGTATTTCGTGAGATATTTGGCCCAGTCACGATCAGTGGACCACCTTTACAAATAAGAATACGACTATATCCACGAAGGTTCGCGCCCTGGCAAAGGAGATACTTAACTTCAACATATAAGGTGATTACAGTAAGCCCTAGTTCCACTCGACAGACGTAGTAACGATATAAGCGAGACAAATGTACTGAAGGAGGATAGCCGGATGTGCCGTAGTAAAAAGGGCCACTGTCAACCCCGTCAGGACGCAACCCCCGTGAACACGTCAGTTTCAGCTACCTGCAACATACGCAGAGTCGTTTGTAGCTTCTTAAAAACAATTAACGTGAAAAGGCGCAACGTGTAACACACCAATAAAATATAAACGACGACTTCACAGAATTAGCTCCTCTTCAGACAAAGCAAACAGCAGAATATTAATAACGCGTAAAATACTTCTAACCTATAACAAACTAAGGTACCACGTAATAGAATATCGTCTTCAGTTCATAGAATACTCAGTTTGACTTTCCTGTTTATAGGTCTTACAACTCAACAGTGTCAGCTTAAGCAAATCCGCGAAAATAAAACACGAAATAAGACAAGAATAATGAGTGAAGCCACTGACAATGCTAGGCTGCCACACAGAGGAGACAATAGTAGTTTACAGCGGCACACAACCGACCTTACATGTCCGATTTAGTATAATCAGAATAAACAATTTTGTGTATAATAATTATTTACAGTACCGTGACAACCTCGGGATAACTCTTTATTACCCAAGATAGGAGCTGGTATCGAAAGCCACCTTTAGTAATACATTCAAATGGTTCAAATGGCTCTGAGCACTATGGGACTTAACATCCATGGTCATCAGTCCCCTAGAACTTATAACTAGTTAAACCTAACTAACCTAAGGACATCACACAACACCCAGTCATCACGAGGCAGAGAAACCCCTGACCCTGCCGGGAATCGAACCCGGGAACCCGGACGCGGGAAGCGAGAACGCTACCACACGACCACGAGCTGCGGACTAATACAGAGTTCGAGTGGATTCACTTATTGGAAGGGTTTCAACTTTACATCCCTTTCCACACAGCTCTCTGTTTGCACACTTCTATATCTTCTGCAACTAAAGAAGGGCACATAAATGCACATATAACTGACACAGATTTAAACAGAATAAAACAGTACCTTAGTATGGCGCAAATGCCTTCATTTGCTTTACACGTGGGATATCTTCACCATTCAGTAATTCCGAAATATATTCAACAACGCGTGAGACCAAGACGTCGCCGTGGTATCAGCTATTTACGAGGTGCATTCAAGTTCTAAGGCCTCCGATTTTTTTTCTAATTAACTACTCACCCGAAATCGATTAAACTGGCGTTACTTCTCGACGTAATCGCCCTGCAGACGTACACATTTTCACAACGCTGACGCCATGATTCCATGGCAGCGGCGAATGCTTCTTTAGGAGTCTGTTTTGACCACTGGAAAATCGCTGAGGCAATAGCAGCACGGCTGGTGAATGTGCGGCCACGGAGAGTGTCTTTCATTGTTGGAAAAAGCCAAAAGTCACTAGGAGCCAGGTCAGGTGAGTAGGGAGCAAGAGGAATCAATTCAAAGTTCTTATCACGAAGAAACTGTTGCGTAACGTTAGCTCGATGTGCGGGTGCGTTGTCTTGGTGAAACAGCACACGCGCAGCCCTTCCCGGACGTTTTTGTTGCAGTGCAGGAAGAAATTTATTCTTCCAAACATTTTCGTAGGATGCACCTGTTACCGTAGTGCCCTTTGGAACGCATTGGGTAAGGATTACGCAGCCTGGAACCGCGAGACCGCTACGGTCGCAGGTTCGAATCCTGCCTAGGGCATTGATGTGTGCGATGTCCTTAGGTTAGTTAGGTTTAACTAGTTCTACGTTCTAGGGGACTAATGACCTCAGAAGTTGAGTCCCATAATGCTCAGCGCCATTTGAACCATTTTTTAAGGATTACACCCTCACTGTCACAGAACATGGACACCATCATTTTTTCAGCACTGGCGGTTACCCGAAATTTTTTTGGTGGCGGTGAATCTGTGTGCTTCCATTGAGCTGACTGGCGCTTTGTTTCTGGATTGAAAAATGGCATCCACGTCTCATCCATTGTCACAACCGACGAAAAGAAAGTCCCATTCGTGCTGTCATTGCGCGTCAACATTGCTTGGCAACATGCCACACGGGCAGCCGTGTGGTCGTCCGTCAGCATTCGTGGCACCCACCTGGATGACACTTTTCTCATTTTCAGGTCGTCATGCAGGATTGTTTGCACAGAACCCACAGAACTGCCAACTCTGGAGGCGATCTGTTCAACAGTCATTCGGCGATTCCCCAAAACAATTCTCTCCACTTTCTCGATCATGTCGTCAGACTGGCTTGTGCGAGCCCGAGGTTGTTTCGGTTTGTTGTCACACGATGTTCTGCCGTCATTAAACTGTCGCACCCACGAACGCACTTTCGACACATCCATAACTCCATCACCACATGTCTCCTTCAACTGTCGATGAATTTCAATTGGTTTCACACCACGCAAATTCAGAAAACGAATGATTGCACGCTGTTCAAGTAAGGAAAACGTCGCCATTTTAAGTATTTAAAACAGTTCTCATTCTCGCCGCTGGCGGTAAAATTCCATCTGCCGTACGGTGCTGCCATCTCTGGGACGTATTGACGATGAACGCGGCCTCATTTTAAAACAATGCGAATGTTTCTATCTCTTTCCAGTCCGGAGAAAAAAAATCGGAGGCCTTAGAACTTGAATGCACCTCATACTGCACATAATCTCCTGCACAGACAAAAGGCAGACGAAGCGTTTTCACATGCAACAGCGGCGAGCATCACACATTTCCTCCGTCACGCCATAGACACATCTCAATTTCAATGGCCAGTAATAAGAACCTATACGTGCCCTCGCAGCAGAAAAGCCCCAAAACACAACATTGCACCACCGCGATACCAAACCCGAGGTCCCATCAAGTCACTGCCGGGATCTCTCGCTGACCCTGCCCATAGCGTACAGGCGTCGTACCACAGGCCTCATGGTAAACGTCAACAAGCCATCTCCGACCCTGCGAATATCCAGTCCGCTGTCTCTCTTCCCTCTCCGGCAACCACCCGACCACCGGCCTGAATCGCGGAAGGCAAAGATGGTGACCCAGTAATCGATGGCAGCGATGCCATTCTAAGTGCGAGAACACTGGCGCGAGAACACGGCTCACAACGGAACCTCCCCATCGCACCCCTCTCAGATTTAGTTATAAGTTGGCACAGTGGATAGGCCATGAAAAACTGAACACAGATCAATCGAGAAAACAGGATGAAGTTGTGTGGAACTATGAAAAAAAATAAGCAAAATATACAAACTGAGTAGTCAATGTGGAAGATAGGCTACATATAGGACAGCCTGAGCTTAGGAGCGCCGTGGTCCCGTGGTTAGCGTGAGCCGGTGTGGAACTGAAGGTCCTGGGTTCAAGTCTCCCTTGAGTGAAAATTTTATTTTCGCAAAGTTATGATCTGTTCTTTCGTTCACTGACGTCTCTGTTCACTGTAATAAGTTTAGCGCCTGTGTTTTGCGACCGCACCGCAAAACCGTGCGATTGTTATTGAAGTCGCGAGCTATATTTGCTGGATTCATATTGCCCACGGAATACATCTCACGTATTTAATGCACTCTCGTACAAAGTAGTGAACAGTCAACTGCCAGCCATGGAGCCTCGCTAGCAGGAATACTCTCTCTTCCGTCCGCTATAGTCGACTGACGTCGTGTGTTTCGATGTTTGTTTAGGTGTAGCGTCCCCATACTACGGCGCAATTACCGCGCATCGGACGGACGGATGGATAATAATTGTCTGAAAACGAAAAATTAAACTTTTCAGTCGTTGGACGACTTGAACCAAGGACCTCTCGTTCCGCATCCGCTCACGCTAACCACGGGACCACGGCGCTCTTGAGCTCACACTGTCCTTGATGTTGCCTATGTTGCACATGGACTACTCAGTTTGTATATTTTGCTTATTTTTTCGTAGTTCCACACAACTTCTTCCTGTTTTCTCGATTGATCTGGATTCAGTTTTTGAAGGCCTATCCACTGTGCCAACTTATAACTAAATCTGAGTGGGGTGCGATGGGGAGGTTCCCTTGTCAGTAGTGAATTATACCTCGAAGTGCATTGTGCGTATCAATTACAACGAAGAGCGCCTGCCACGCGAAAAATCGGTACACTTAGGACGCTGATACAATTTTCTGAATACTTTCTGGTAGACGTGAGGAAATGGGAGGGGGGGGGGGTGTCTTTCTAGGATTACTTTCTACAAATTTGCAAAATGGGGACGCATACTGTGTTTGAACAATTGTTCCTTCTTTGCTATTGTTGTCGGTAACAAGCGCCATCTGATGTGAATGAGTCGCAGCGAAACAATCAATACGCACAAGACCAACTTAGAGAGGGGCATGCTCAAAAACTCGGCAATATTTTGTTAAAAAAAACAACATAAAATCATGAATTTTTATGAACAGCATTAACTTTTAATTAATACCCTTCTTCAGCAAGGCAATGTATTCCATCAGCAAAGCACGTCACATGAAATAAAAGTGGGATAAAGTACTCGGAGGTCTTTTCCTGCTGTGATTATATGGGGAGCAGCATCTGAAATAACCACAAACATCCCTTGATCAGCAGAAGATTCTGGAAATATTTTTCTAGTACCCTCATTCACAAATCTGGCGATCGTGTAATGATTTACTTTTTCAAGTTCTTTGCAGGCCGCTAAATAGGTAGAGGATGGCTCTTCTTTTAAAGCACCAACAATTAAATTTGCAATGTTCAAAAAAATGGTTGAAATGGCTCTGAGCACTATGGGTCTTAACATCTATGGTCATCAGTCCCCTAGAACTTTGAACTACTGAAACCTAACTAACCTAAGGACATCACACACATCCATGCCCGAGGCAGGATTCGAACCTGCGACCGTAGCGGTCACGCGGTTCCAGACTGTAGCGCCTTTAACCGCTTGGCCACACCGGCCGGCTAATCCGTGAGACATCAAAACTAGTTCGAGCTAGACCGCCTGTCTAAGTTTTTAAAATATTGTAAACGTAGAGCGGAAATATGCATCGTCACTAGTTGAAATATGCAATAACCGGTGAAAAGGAGGCAAATATGCCAATGTATATAATTAGAATTATATTAATAACTTCAGCAGCTAACGGGCGTTGAAATATATCAATGGGGTGAAAATGTGTGCTCCGACCGAGACCCGAACCCGGGATCTCCTGCTTACATGGCAGACGCTCCATCCATCTGAGCCACCGAGGACACAGAGGATAACGCGACTGCAGGGAGTATGTCGCGCACGCCTCCCGCGAGACCCACATTCTCACCTTATATGTCCACACACTACGTGCGTAGTGTCCCACCCCAACACACTCATTACTCGTGGAAGACATTCTTGCCAAGTCCCGTAAGAGTTCGGGGAATACGTGTGCATCGGCACAGAAGAAGAAGGTCATGGCCGGTATTGCCAGAACTATAGACTTATATGGACATGTCCGAAATGACAGACACCATATCCATATAAATTCATATAATCCGGTCTCTACTGATTACATAACTTACCAAAAATTACATTTTTTTATTTCGAATACTAGCATTAACTTGTGAGGCTGTAGGAGGATACAAGATGACTCGGACAGGATTTGTGACTGGTGTACAGAATGGCAGCTAGCTTTAAATATAGATAAATGTAAACTAATGCAGATGAATAGGAAGAAGAATCCTGTAATGTTTGAATACGCCATTAGTAGTGTAGCGCTTGACACAGTCACGTCGATTAAATATTTGGGCGTAACATTGCAGAGCGATATGAAGTGGGACAATCATGTAATGGCAGTTGTGGGGAAGGCGGATAGTCGTCTTCGGTTCATTGGTAGAATTTTGGGAAGATTTGGTTCATCTGTAAAGGAGACCGCTTATAAAACACTAATACGACCTATTCTTGAGTACTGCTCGAGCGTTTGGGATCCCTATCAGGTCGGATTGACGGAGGACATAGAAGCGATTCAGAGGCGGGCTGCTAGATCTGTTACTGGTAGGTTTGATCATCACGTGAGTGTTACGGAAATGCTTCAGGAACTCGGGTGGGAGTCTCTAGAGGAAAGGAGGCGTTCTTTTCGTGAATCGCTACTGAGGAGATTTAGAGAACCAGCATTTGAGGCTGACTGCAGTACAATTTTACTGCCGCCAAATTACATTTCGCGGAAAGACCACAAAGATAAGATAAATTAGGGCTCGTACAAAGGCATATACGCAGTCATTTTTCCCTCGTTCTGTTTGGAAGTGGAACAGGGAGAGAAGATGCTAGTTGTGGTACGAGGTACCCTCCGCCACGCACCGTATGGTGGATTGTGGAGTATGTATGTAGATGTAGTATTGTATCTCCCATTTCATCTTTATCTACATCCTCTTCCATTTCCATAATATTGTCCTCAAGTACATCGCCCTTGTATAGACCCTCTATATACTCCTTCCACCTTTCTGCTTTCCCTTCTTTGCTTAGAACTGGGTTTCCATCAAAGCTCTTGATATTCATGCAAGTGGTTCTCCTTCAGACGTAAAAACTTATTCGTTTGTCTTAGTCTCATTAAGACGTAAAAAAAACTTATTGATGTGCAGACATTTAGTATTGTGGAAGCTTGTATGAAATTTGGAGGATGGAAGCAGCCGTAAAATACATTGCAGTCAACATCAAGATGGTATTCATTCGTAGACATTAGTAATTCCTGGACGATAAAATTTACTGCAAGATTTTGGAGCAGCCACGACTTTTTCATGCAGAATGAAGCAGGAGATTGTTGGAGAACAAGACCTGAACGCAGCACGAGAGAATACATATTAACTTGGTTATGAATGTACTCTTATGTACGCCATTTCCCCCTGTTAAACACATTTTGTTATTCTCTGTTCTCTTTCAAATAATTTTTGTAGTGGAAATTGGTTTGACTTTTGATCAGAAACGCCACAAGGACCACCCCAACAATAACTTTTCCGAGTCACGAAGTCCGATAGCTTTTCGGTAATACGAAGTCCGATTTGCATTCCATTCTTTCCCTTTTTCACGGTCATTAACGATTTTAAAACCCCTTTTTATTCACCATTTCTTCCCACATTTTCAACCTTTTCTTTTCTTCTCTTTTTCTTTTTTATTAACCACTACATAACTTTCAACTCGTTCGTTGCCTGTATAGCATCCCTCACCTCAAATTCGTTCATTTATCCTTCTCCATCATCCCTGAAAGTTTGTAATATCATCACGGAATCACCTACTGTAACCACAGCACGAAAAATTCGTAACAGTGCTGTTAAACCAACACTGGCCGGTACCGTGGGTCCGTATACGGACTTCCCGCCAGGCTATTGGCAACAGCTGCGGAGCGTCCTTCAGCGTCCTCTCCCCTCCATCCCCCCCACTACCCCCCTCCTCGCACCCCTCGACACTCACTGATCAGCACCTCCCACAGCAGACGAGCGCCGCTAAGCACGCCTTCACGTGTCTATGTTTACATCATCTGCTTTCTCTCTCTCTCCCTCCCTCCCTCTCCCCCCCCTCTCTCTGTCTCTCTCTCTCCCTCTCTCTCTCTCATGAGACAGTTTCATCAGCTGAAGCTGTGACGCGTTCCGGACGACATGTACGAACTCTTGTGACGCGAAACTGTCCAGCGGGGGAAAGTATTATCGCCACATCCAGTTTAGGGTGATTACTGCTTAATTCTCGCATAGTATCATCATCATCATCAAGACTGATTATGTCTTTCAGCGTTCAGTCTAGAGCATAGCGCCCCTTATAAAATTCCTCCATGATCCCCTATTCAGTGCTAACATGATGCCTCTTCTGATGGTAAGCCTATTACTTCAAAATCATTCTTAACCTAATCCAGGTACCTTCTCCTTGGTCTACCCCGAGTCCTCCTACCCTCTGCTGCTGAACCCATGAGCCTCTTGGGTAACCTTGCTTCTCCCATGCGTATAACATCACCCTGCCATCTAAGCCTGTTCGCTATGACTGCTACATCTATAGAGTTCATCCCCAGTTTGATTTCCTCATTGTAGATACCCTTCTGCCATTGTTCCCATCTGGCCAGCCATGGTGGCCGAGCGGTTCTAAGCGCTACAGTCTGGATCCGCGCGACCGCTACGGTCGCAGGTTCGAATCCTGCCTCGGGCATGGATGTGTGTTTCATTAGTTCTAAGTTCTAGGGCACTGATGACCTTAGAAGTTAATTCCCATGGTGCTCAGAGCCATTTGAACCATTGTTCCGATCTACTAGTACCTGCAATCATCCTAGCTACTTTCATATCCGTAACCTCAACCCTATTGATAAGGTAACCTGTATCCACCCAGCTTTCGCTCCCATACAACAAAGTTGGTCGAAAGATTGAACGGTGCACAGATAACTTAGTCTCGGTACTGACTTCCTTCTTGCAGAAGAGAGTAGATCGTAGCTGAACGCTCACTGCTTTAGCTTTGCTACACCTCGCTTCCAGTTCTTTCACTATGTTGCCATCCTGTGAGAATGTGCATCCTAAGTACTTGAAACCATCCACCTGTTCTAACTTTGTTCCTCCTATTTGGCACTCAATCCGTTTATATTTCTATCCCACTGACATTACTTTCGTTTTGGAGATGCTGATCTTCATAACATAGTCCTTACATTTCTGATCAAGCTCTGAAATATTACTTTGCAAACTCTCAATCGAATCTGCCATCACAACTAAGTCATCCGCATATGCGAGACTGCTTTTTTTGTGTTCACATATCTTAATCTCACCCAGCCAGTCTATTGTTTTCAACATATGATCCATAAATAATATGAACAACAGTGGAGACAGGTTGCAGCCTTGTCTTACCCCTGAAACTACTCTGAACCATGAACTCAATTTACCGTCAACTCCAACTGCTGCCTGACTATCTATGTAAAGACCTTTAATTGCTTGCAAAAGTTTGCCTCCTATTCCATAATCTCTTAGAACAGACAATAACTTCCTCCTAGGAACCCGGTCATATGCCTTTTCTAGATCTATAAAGCATAGATACAATACCCTGTTCCACTCGTAACACTTCTCCATTATTTGCCCTAAACTAAAGATCTGGTCCTGACAACCTCTAAGAGGCCTAAACCCACACTGATTTTCATCCAATTTGTCCTCAACTAATACTCGCACTTTCCTTTCAACAATACCTGAGAAGATTTTACCCACAACGCTGATTAAAGAGATACTTCTGTAGTTGTTACAATCTTTTCTGTTTCCATGTTTAAAGATTGATGTGATTACTGCTTTCGTCCAGTCTGATGGAACCTGTCCCGACTCCCACGCCATTTCAATTATCCTGTGTAGCCATTTAAGACCTGACATTCCACTGTCTTTGATGAGTTCCGACTTGATTTCATCGAACCCAGCCGCTTTGATGCACTGCAATCTATTGACCATTTTTTACACTTCCTCAAATGTGATCCTATTTCCATCATCATTCCTACCCCTTGTACATCGAAATCTGAAACATTACTGATCGTATTTTCACCTACATTGAGCAACTCTTCAAAATATTCCCTCCATCTGCTCAAGGCATCAACAGGAATCACCAGCAGTTTTCCTGACCTGTCCAAAATACTTGTCATTTCCTTCTTACCTCCCTTTCGAAGACTGCTAATTATTGGCATGGTATCAGCTCCGGAAAAAATATTGCACAAGGTGATTCAGCAGCAATGTCACATAATTTGTGACGTGATGCTACGTGTGAAAATAAATCGAAAAAGTGCTACGTACATGCGTCCAGTTTTCGATCGTTGCGAAACTGGAGTGAGTTGAAGACCACACGCGGCCATGAATATGAAGGCAAGTGTGAATATTAGTTCCTGAAATGCTGTGCAGCCGCTGGGTGGTAGATTTATAGTGGGACGGATGACTGATCCACCCTGCAAGAGGTGTTCAACAAGTCCCCTCCCATCTCAATGCATTTGGAGGGTGTGCTGTCTTGGCACATCGATCATCATCTCGGCGAGATTAAATGTGGGCTACAGCGTCACTAGAGGTAAGATAGCTACTGCCTTCAGGAAAATTAGAGTGACCTTTGGAGAAAAGAGAACCACTTATACATCAAGAGCGCAGATGGAATCCCAGTTCTAAACAAAGAAGGGAAAGCAGAAGGGTGGAAGCAGTATATAGAGGGTCTACACAGGGGCGATGTACTTGAGGACAATATTATGGAAATGGAAGAGAGTGTAGATGAAGATGAAATGGGAGATACGATACTGCGTGAAGAGTTTGACAGAGCACTCAAAGACCTGAATCGAAACAAGGCCCCAGGAGTAGACAACATACCATTAGAACTACTGACGGCCTTGGGAGAGCCAGTCATGACAAAACTCTACCATCTGGTGAGCAAGATGTATGAGACAGGCGAAATACCCTCAGAGTTCAAGAAGAATATAATAATTCCAATCCCAAAGAAAACAGATGTTGACAGATGTGAAAATTACCGATCTATCAGTTTAATAAGTCACAGCTGCAAAATACTAACGCGAATTCTTTACAGACGAATGGAAAAACTTGTAGAAGGCGACCTCGGAGAATATCAGTTTGGATTCCCTAGAAATATTGGAACATGTGAGGCAATACTGACCCTACGACTTATCTTAGAAGATAGATTAAGGAAAGGCAAACCTACGTTTCTAGCATTTGTAGACTTAGAGAAAGCTTTTGACAATGTTGATTGGAATACTCTCTTTCAAATTCTGAAGGTGGCAGGGGTAAAATACAGGGAGCGAAAGGCTATTTACAATTTGTACAGAAACCAGAGTCGAGGGGCATGAAAGGGAAGCAGTGGTTGGGAAGGGAGTGAGACAGGGTTGTAGCCTCTCACCTATGTTATTCAGTCTGTATATTGATCAAGCAGTAAAGGAAACAAAAGAAAAATTCGGAGTAGGTATTAAAATCCATGGAGAAGATATAAAAACTTTGAGGTTCGGCGATGACATTGTAATTATGTCAGAGACAGCAAAGGACCTGGAAGAGCAGTTGAACGGAATGTACAGTGTCTTGAATGGAGGATATAAGATGTACATCAACAAAAGCAAAACGAGAATAATGGAATGTAGTCGAATTAAGTCGGGTGATGCTGAGGGTATTAGATTAGGAAATGAGACACTTAAAGTAGTGAAGGAGTTTTGCTATTTGGGGAGCAAAATAACTGATGATGTCGAAGTACAGAAGATATAAAATGCAGACTGGCAATGGCAAGGAAAGCGTTTCTGAAGAACAGAAATCTGTTAACATCGGGTGTAGATTTAAGTGTCAGGAAATCGTTTCTGAAAGTATGTGTATGGAGTGTAGCCATGTATGGAAGTGAAACATGGACGATTAATAGTTTGGACAAGAAGAGAATAGAAGCTTTCGAAATGTGGTGCTACAGAAGAATGCTGAAGATTAGATGGGTAGATCACATAATTAATGAGGAGGTATTGAATAGAATTGGGGAGGAGTTTGTGGCACAACTTGAGTAGAAGAAGGTATCGGTTGGTAGGACATGTTCTGAGGCATCAAGGGATCACCAATTTAGTATTGGAGAGCAGCGTGGAGGGTAAAAATCGAAGAGGGAGACCAAGTGATGAGTACACTAAGCAGATTCAGAAGGATGTAGGTTGCAGCAGCTACTGGGAGATGAAGAACCTTGCACAGGATAGAGTAGCATGGAGAGCTGCATCAAACCAGTCTCTGGACTGAAGACAACAACAACAGCAACAACAACAGCGTCAGTGATGCGAGCATCTTCACTTGTATCCACGTTCACTGTATGTTCATCTTTTCAGAGGTGGTTACGGGACTTGGCTGTTCGATACAGGATGTCAAATTAAACACTTTTCCCACGGTTTATGAAACATTATGTGAATCTTGAACCTACCCAGTGTACACATAACAGCAGGACATGAGGCCGTTGAGTTAGCTGAGGAAAGGGAAGACATTACTGAAATAGTACAAAAGAGTTTCCAAACTTACTTTATTTCGCTAACAGTATCGGTGTCTTACTACACCATCTTCAGGACCCTGACTGAAGATACCACCTTGGTTCTGATCAAAATAGGGGACAGCAGTAGTGGTATGAGTAGATTTCTGCTTGCTATAGCGACTCCTTCAACGATCTAATAGGGTTGGATCAGGTGATCTGACAGACCAATTAATGGATCGACCACGGCCAATTCACCATTCAGGAAATGTATTATCCAGATTCTGGGATACTTGTCTGGTACAGTGAATGGGTGATCCATCGTCTTGCAGGTACATTTGCCGTCGTTACTCTAATGCCACGCGTTCCAAAAGCTCAGGTAGGTCTTCAATCAGCATATGCTGCGGCTGTCATGTGATCTAGCAGGAACACCAGGTCATCAATCATACCACACCAGACGTTCACTGAGAACCTAACTTTGAAACTTGTTTCCCTAGTGTTATGTGGATTCTTCATCACCTGTGTGTAAGAACTGTGGGATATCATGATACTATTGTGTATAAATGTAGCCTCAACTGCTGTCGACCTGTCAACACCTGCTTTTTTTGTGATTGGAATGACTACATTCTTCTTGAAGTCTGAGGGTAATTTCGCCTGTCATACATCTTGCTCACCAGATGGGAGAGTTTTGTCAGGGCTGTCTCTCCGAAGGCTATCATTAGTTCTAATGGAGTGTTGACTACTCCTGCGGCCTTGTTTCGTCAGGTCTTTTAGTGCTTTGTCAAATTCTTCACGCATTCTTCATTTCATCTTCATCTACGTCCTCTTTCATCTCCATAATATTGCCCTCGAGTACATCGACCTTGTATAGAGCCAACTTAAAGTATAGATTTTAGACCTTACTAGCCTTTGTTGTCATACCTCAGAGTATTGACTATCTCTCCTGGGGACTTATAGCTGGACCTATACAATTATAGTATCAGACCAGTTGTGTGATTCGATTGACAAGTTCATAGAGAACAGAACGCAGCACGTCATTCTCAATGGAGAGTTCCGAGGTAAGAGTGATTTCAGTTGTACCGCAGGGGACTGTCGTAGGACCGTTGCTATTCACAATACATATAATTGAGCTTGTGGATAACATCGGAAGTTCAAAGAGGCTCTTTGTGGATGATGCTGTGGTATATCGAGAGGCTCTAACAATGGAAGATTGTACTGAAATGCAGGAGGATCTGGAGCGAATTGATGCATGAAGCAGGGAATGGCAATTGAATCTCAATGTAGACAAGTGTAATGTGTTGCGAATACATAGAAAGAAAGACCCCCTATCATTTAGCTACAATATAGCAGGTCAGCAACTGGAAGCAGTTAATTCCATAAATGATCTGGGAGTAGGCATTAGAAGTGATTTAAACTGGAATGACCGTATAAAGTTGATGGTCGGCAAAGCAGATGCGAGACTGAGATTCATTGGAAGAATCCTAAGGAAGTGCAGTCCGAAAACAAAGGAAGTAGGTTACAGTACACTTGTTCGCCCACTGCTTGAATACTGCTCACCGGTGTGGGATCCTTACCAAATAGGGTTGATAGAAGAGACAGAGAAGATCCAACGGAGAGCAGCGCGCTTCGTTACAGGATCATTTAGTAATCGCGAAAGCGTTACGGAGATGATAGATAAACTCCAGTGGAAAACTCTGCAAGAGAGACACTCAGTAGCTCGGTACGGGCTTTTGTTGAAGTTTCGAGACCATACCTTCACTGAGGAGTCAAGCAGTATATTGCTCCCTCGTACGTATATCTCGCGAAGAGACCATGAGGATAAAATGAGAGAGATTAGAGCCCACACGGAGGCATACCGACAATCTTTCTTTCCACGAGGGAGATTGGGACAGAAGGGAGAACCGATAAAGGTACTCAAGGTACCCTCCGCCACACACCATCAGATGGTTTGCATAGATTGGATGTAGATGTAGATGAAAACAGCCTTTAATTGGAATTATTAATAACTCTCTAATTGGCTGGCCAGTATAAGCATAGATTGCCTGCGCCTCGCTCTATGACGAACCGCCGTCCGACTTTTCGGCAAAAGGTCAGCCCCTCCCTGCGCAGTAGTCGACATTCCTGCCTTCTAATGTCAGCCGGTGCTGACCGCCGCTCTCCCACTGTGTGAAAGCCCCAAACTGTCAAGGATGCGCCGCGCTACAAGCACCCACTGGGCAACACACACCGTCCACGATGAGTTGCATGTTACGAGCGGCCGTCCAACGAGTTGTTGTTGTTGTTGTTGTTGTGGTCTTCAGTCCTGAGACTGGTTTGATACAGCTATCCATGCTACTCTACCCTGTGCAAGCTTCGTCATCTCCCAGTACCTACTGCAGCCTACATCCTTCTGAATCTGTTTAGTGTATTCATCTCTTGGTCTCCCTCTACGATTTTTACCCTCCACGCTGCTCTCCAGTACTAAATTGGTGATCCCTTGATGCCTCAGAACATGTCCTACCAACCGATCCCTTCTTCTAGTCAAGTTGTGCCACAAACTCCTCTTCTCCCCTATTCAGTACCTTCTCATTAATCATGTCATCTACCCATCTTATCTTCAGCATTCTTCTGTAGCACCACATTTCGAAAGATTCTATTCTATTCTTGTCCAAACTATTTATCGTCCATGTTTCGCTTCCATATATGGCTACGCTCCATACAAATACTTTTAGAAACGACTTCCTGACACTTAAATCTATACTCGATGTTAACAAATTTCTCTTCTTCAGAAACGCTTTCCTTGCCACTGCCATTCTACATTTTATATCCTCTCTACTTCGACCATCATCAGTTATTTTGCTCCCCAAATAGCAAAACTCCTTTACTACTTTAACTGTCTCATTTCCTAATCTAATTCCCTCAGCATCACTCGACTTAATTCGACTATATTCCATTAGCGTCGTTTTCCTTTTGTTGATGTTCATCTTGTACCCTCCTTTCAAGACACTGTCCGTTCCGTTCAACTGCTCTTCCAGGTCCTTTGCTGTCTCTGACAGAATTACAATGTGATCGGCGAACCTCAAAGTTTTTATATCTTCTCCATGGATTTTAATACCTACTCCGAATTTTTCTTTTGTTTCCTTTACTGCTTGCTCAATATACAGATTGAATAACATCGGGGAGAGGCTACAACCCTGTCTCACTCCCTTCCCAACCACTGCTTCCCTTTCATGCCCCTCGACTCTGGTTTCTGTACAAATTGTAAATAGCCTTTCGCTCCCTGTATTTTACCCCTGCCACCTTCAGAATTTGAAAGAGAGTATTCCAGTCACATTTTCAAAAGCTTTCTCTAAGTCTACAAATGCTAGAAACGTAGGTTTGCCTTTCCTTAATCTATCTCCTAAGATAAGTCGTAGGGTCACTATTGACTCACGTGTTCCAATATTTCTAGGGAATCCAAACTGATATTCTCCGAGGTCGCCTTCTACAAGTTTTTCCATTCGTCTGTAAAGAATTCGCGTTAGTATTTCGCAGCTGTGACTTATTAAACTGATGGTTCGGTAATATTCACATCTGTCAGTACCTGCTTTCTTTGGGATTGGAATTATTATATTCTTCTTGAAGTCTGAGGGTATTTTGGCAGTTTTGAAACTTCCTGACAGATTAAAACTGTGTGCCGGACCGAGACTCGAACTCGGGACCTGGCAGAAGAAAGCTGTGAGGACGGGGCGTGAGTCGTACTTGGGAAGTTCAGACATTGCCGGCACGGTAGCTCAGCGTGTTCGGTCATAGCCCTGGCGTGTCTCTGTAATTAAAAATACTGAGGGAAAAGATCAACAACGTACTTCAGTGGATGTCATGTGACGTCCGCTTCGACCAAATACAATGAACAAAATGCAAAAAAAAGAGAAAAAAAGACAGTGGAGCTCTTGCCGCGAAAGGCAAAGATCCCTAGTTCGAGTCTCGGTCCGGCACACAGTTCTAATCTGCCAGGAAGTTTCAAAACTGCCAATGTTAGCACATAAAACGAAAAACTGTGAGTGGCACCGTACAAAGTTATCACGACTGGTAAAATGTTTGACGTGACTGACTGTGCAGTATGGTTTAAACTTATATTTACGAAGCTCACAATAATAGATCGTACTTTGTTCCATAGAATATAATGAAAAATAATTTAGTAAGCAAATACCGAACTTCTGGCCTTTCATTCAGTAACCATTAACGTTTCGGCCAGGAAGTTTCATATCAGCGCACACTCCGCTGCAGAGTGAAAAATCTCATTCTAGTGGCAGTTTTATCTGTAAGATTTCTATTTTGTAATTAAATTACCATTAAACCATCCTATTAGCTCTTGGACTTTTTTTTCTTTTTGCTGTTCGAGCGGAATGGAAACTAAGTAACACAAATGTACTGAGGAGAGGAAGACAAAAGGCCAGAAATGAATGAAATTAACTGAATGTTTCCTGTAACCTTTCCCATTGTGGCCAATATTTTGCTCGTCGTCGCATCTCTCCCTTCGGCAGGAATTCTGTACAGTTTTCCTCCCTTTTCGCCTCGAAAGGAACAGCCTAAAGCAGAGCACTGAGGCATTATTCTGCTTAAAAATCAGGAGATACAGAACACTTCCTATGCTTCACACGTAACACTTGGGCCCACAATGGCTGCTGATGTCACGTGACGCGGTTTCAGCCAATCCTGAACTGCGGACGGCGGCAAACGCAGGGGAAAAGAGTGAGATTTTCACTCTGCATCGGAGTGTGCGCTGATATGAAACTTCCTGGCAGATTAAAACTGTGTGCCGGACCGGGACTCGAACTCGCGACCTTTGCCTTTCGCGGGAATGTGCTCTACCAACTGAGCTACCCAAGCACGACTCACGCCCGGTCCTCACAGCTGTAATTGCGCCAGTACCTCGTCTCCTACCTCCCAAACTTCGCAGAAGCAGCGCACACTCTGCTGCAGAGTGGAAATCTCACTCTGGAAACAACCCCGCAGGCTGTGGCTGAGCCATGTCTCCGCAATATCCTTTCTTCGAGGAGTGCTAGTTCTGCAAGGGTCGCAGGAGAGCTTCTGTAAAGTTTGGAAGGTAGGAGACGAGATACTGGCAGAAGTAAAGCCGTGAGGACCGGGCGTGAGTCTTGCTTCGGTAGCTCAGTTGGTAGAGCACTTGCCCACGAAAGGCAAAGGTCCCGAGTTCGAGTCTCGAGACGGCACACAGTTTTAATCTGCCAGGATGTTTCGTAGGGGAAAAGGATTGCCATACTTTCCTTTATACAGAGCTGTAGGCGTACGGTTTAGGCGCATCGTGTAATAGGGGCTTCATTGAACACTCCCCTCGTGCTTCCCATACTGCGTTTCGTACCGGCGACGCTAGCAGTTGCGTCTGTCTTGCTGGGACCCGTGGTCGTAATGGTATGGCTGACCAGTGTAGGTCACGATGAACAAAGAGGTTCCAATCCGAAGCAACCGATTAGAGATGGACCAAGTACTTGGTTGAGCAAAGGAATCGATGATCCCACAGCACCGTGTGACAACGCTACGTCGCTGGCGTTGAGGAGGGGGGTGGGGGGAGGGGGGCGTTACTCGTCTGCCAACAACACAGAGAGCAGGCGCCCCCGCCGTTTAGCGCGCGAGGCAGCTGCGGCGCTGTTTTCGCCGGCGCTGCGGGGTCCCTGACCCCGTGCGAGATAACGCCCACGCAATCGCTGAGGCGGCCTGTTGCCTGCGGGCGCACACACTGCCGGTGGAAGGCACCTGGGCCCTGTGTCTGCCTGCCAGCTACCTAGGTAGAGGCTCCACACGTGCATTCTGTAGGCCACAGTACGCCATCTGCAAGGCTTGATCACAATTTAAAGTGGATTCGCACAGTTTATAAAGTGACCAGCACATGTAAACACTTTAAATTGTGGATTCGCACTGTTTATGTAAACAGTTTTTTTCCTTTATTGATTTTCGATTCCCTCCGAAGGGGGCGGGCTGGCAGCAGCTTAGTACGCTGCTCTACAGCCTACAGACTTTTCTTTAAAAAAAGGAAGAAGAAAGAAACAAGGAAGAACAGGCGATATAATGGCGTAAAAATGCGGAAAGTTAAAACAGAAAGCAAAAGGGGTTGGCAATGTTGATAAAATACACAGGAATCAGACAAGTAACATAGTACACACACAGTTAAAAAATAGGGCGACAGTCTGGTTTCTGTTCGCAAGAGATAAAAAATCACACCCAGCGACAGTATGATGGCTGTTCCCTACACTTCCCAAAAGACACAACACGGAACACTCACTGGAAAAACACGCACTGTAAAACACTGCACGAAAATGGCGGCACAAATACGGCACTCCCGAGCCAAAGGCAGATGGGGAGGGGGGGGAACTCCAGGGGGAAAAACAAGGATGGAGGAGAGGAAAAAACGAAAAAAGGGGGGGGGGAACCAAGGAGGGAGAAGACTAATAAAGGGGGAGAAGGGCAGACGCGAGAGGGAATGAGAGGAGGCAGAGGAGGGAAATGTAAAAGGACTCGGGGGAGAGAAGGGGGCAAAGAGAGGGGAGGTGGGGAAGAAAGAGGATGGAACGGGGGGGGAGGGAGCCCGGGAAAAGGACAGAGGAAAGGAGGGGGAGTGATGAGGATCAGAGTTGATAGGAGGGATAAATGGAGGGAGAGCGGGCATCATCTGGGAGGGGGAGTTGATGGAAGCCACCTTGGGAAAGGAGATGGAGGGTGTAGAGGTGGAGGGTAGGGGGGACACAACAATGAAGGCGTGGCAGGGGGTGGGGATGGGAGAGGAGAGGAGCAACCAGGGGGTGAGGGGGTTCAAGACGGCGGGAGGTGTAGAGGATGCGGATATGTTCGAGGAATAGGAGGTGATGGGGAAAAGGAGTGAGGTCATAGAGGATCCGCGTGGGGGACGGGAGGTGTATACTGAAGGCGAGGCGGAGTGTATGACGCTCAAGGATCTGGAGGGACTTATAGAATTTTAGGGGGGGGGGGGGGCAGATATCCAGGCAGGACTGGCATCACAGAGGATGGGACAGATTAAGGATTTGTGTAAACAGTTGTGTATCGTCTTTGTATGATGTAACAAGCAAATGTGAGAAGGACGTGCCAAAGAAACTGGGGCACTTGTCTTATATCGTGTAGGGCCCCCGCGAGCACGCAGACGTACTGCAACATGACGAGGCATGGACTTGACTAATGTCGGGAATAGTGCTGGAGGGAACCGACACCACGAATCCTGCAGGGTTGTCCGTAAGTCCCTAAGAGTATGAGGGGTTGGAGATCTCTTCTGAACAGCACGTTGCAAGTCAATCAAGATGTTCTGTACATAGTTCCACGTAGTCAGCGCGTACACAACTTTCCCACTAGAGCGCGTCCCGCTAAGCACAACAGTGCAGGCGCAGCACTTGTCCGTCTCCGCACTACGAGATGGCGCTGCCATAGAGATGGACCAAATTCTACTTCCGCCGATCTGCGTATTAATATGTAACTGCAGCCAATGAGATTGCTGCTAACGTAGAACCTTTTCTCCTCGCGGATCACACTAGCGCAGTGATACCTGAATGCGCGAGGTATTACAACGAGTGTACAGACCTCCGATTAGTCAGTCTGCATTAGTCTGCAGTCAAGTTTCAGTCTGCGCCTAATAAGATTACCATATTCCTGTACATAGCCATGAAGAGAAATGAATAGACACTTTTGTCAAGTATCAGAGATGTATGTGAGAATAAGATTAATGTACCAAGACCAAAGGACCTTCAGACTGTCAATTGTAAACAGCATCCAGAATCAAGTTACGTAATGTCTATCCTTTTTATTATTATAATAAATGTGTGTGAAAATTAATCAAGTTCTGCTTACAGTTGGTCACCGCCAATCTACTACTCTAAGCGTGTAAGTGGCATTTCTATCGTCTGACCTAACGGCAGATGATAAACACGCCACGATAAGACCATGAGACATGGTGCTGACACTCGCCTACTTCGCTAGAGCGACAACTCAAATATTCTTATGGTGTGTGTACCGAAGGTCTTACAGTACGCATACCACACCAGATATACTCAATGTTCGTGGGTTGGGGTTGGTTGGCTTGTTTTGGGGGAAGAGACCAAACATCAAGGTCATCGGTCTCATCGGATTAGGGAATTATGGGGAAGGAAGTCGGCCTTGCCCTTTCAAAGGAACCATCCCGGCATTTGCCTGGAGCGATTTAGGCAAATCACGGAAAACCTAAATCTGGATGGCCGGACACGGGATTGAACCGTCGTCCTCCCGAATGCGAGTCCAGTGTGCTAACCACTGCGCCACCTCGCTCGGTCGTGTGGGGGGAGTTTGGTGGCCAGCAGATTTGTTTTACACAGAACAGTGTTATAGACCCACTCTATAGCAATTATGGACGTGTAGGGTGTCGCATTCTCCTCCTGGAACTGCCCATCGGAACCCATAATGGACATGAATGGACGCAGGTGATCAGACAGGATGCTTACGTACGTGTCACCTGTCAGAGTCGTATCTAGACGTATCAGGGGTCCTGTATCGCTCCAACTGCACACGCCCCACGCCATTACAGAGCCGCTGACATGCAGGGTCCTTGGATTCATGAGGTTGTCTCCTTACCTGTACACGTCCATCCGCTTGATACAATCCGGAACGAGACTCGCCCGACTTGGCAACAGTCCAGTGTCGCTGTTGACGGGACCAGGCGAGGAGCAAAGCTTTGTTTCGCGTAGTCATCAAGGCTGCACGAGAGGGCCTTCGGCTGCGAAAGCACATACCGATGATGTTTAGTCGAATGGTTGGCACGCTGACACTTGATAGCCCAGCATTGAAATGTGCAGCAATTTGCAGAAGGGTTTCACTTCTCTGTCACGTTGAACGATTCTCTTCAGTAGCCCTTGGTGTCCATTCTCGCAGATGCTGTGTCCCATCGCTCGTGCGCACGTTCAAACATTTAAAATGGTTCAAATGGCTCTGAGCCCTATAGGACTTAACATCTGAGGTCATCACTCCCCTAGACTTAGAACTGCTTAAACCTGACCAACGTAAGGACATCACACACACCCATGCCCGAGGCAGGATTCGAACCTGAGACCGTAGCACTCGCGCGGTTCCGGACTGAAGCGCCTAGAACCGCTCGGCCACAACGGTCGGCTTCAAACATTTAAATCTTGATAACGTGCCATTCATTGTAGCAGCAGTAACCGATCTAACAACTGCGCCAGACACTTGCTGTCTTATATAGGCGTTTCCGGCCTCAGCAGTATATCCTGCTTGCTTATATATCTCTGTATTTGAATACGCATGCCTATAGCAGTTTCTTCGGCGTTTGAGTGTATAAGGTCGCTGCGTAATGCACAAGGCGCTTCATGTTTTTTGATATTTTAGCGATGACAAACGGTTTATAATGTGCTATTTTTTTCGCTTGAGATCTTGTGCGTGAGGTCAGCGTAAAATCAATATGTTTTACATCAAAAAGATTGGAAGACCTGAACATGACAGCATAGTCAGTTGAAACCGATTCTCTCGCTCAAAAAAAAAAAGGGTTATTTTATGCGATCTTGATTGTTGAATGGTTTTCAATAACGAGTTTTGTGGTATCACCGCCAGACACCACACTTGCTAGGTGGTAGCCTTTAAATCGGCCGCGGTCCGTTAGTATGCGTCGGACCCGCGTGTCGCCACTATCAGTGATTGCAGACCGAGCGCCGCCACACGGCAGTTCTAGAGAGACTTCCTAGCACTCGCCCCAGTTGTACAACCGACTTTGCTAACGATGGATCACTGACAAAATACGCTCTCAATTGCCGAGTTAGCATAGCCTTTAGCTACGTCATTTTCTACGACCTAGCAAGGCGCCATTACCAGTTACTATTGATGCTGTAAAACATGTACCGTCAAGTGCGATGTTCACCATTTATGGATTAAAGTTAAGTATTCCATCACCTACGTCAGTTTCTTCTATAGTCTAATTTCCTTGACCTGTTCCAGACCTCACGCCAGCCTGCGTGGGCTAAAACGCGTGCCTTTCGGCTTCCTCTCATACCGGGTTGGCTCTCTTGCCAGCCCACAACAAGTTTAATTATTATATTTTCGTTCGTCTCATTGCTTATTTCTTTAAGTTACAATCCGTTCCAAATTATGGCAGCTCTTTCTATGTGCGGACCTAGGTCCACCGAGCTATGTTACTTGGCAGTGATACGTTACGCGAAAGTGAATTTCGTCCTTAAGTTTTGCACACAACTGTATATTCACCTTTCACCAATCGTAACTTAATTATACCATTTTTCTCTACTGTTCATCTTGAAGTGACTAATTTCTGCATTTTTTCTCTGTTGCAGGTTAGTCCCAGACACACTCCACTGGAGGAAGTAATCAGAGTCTCCAAAGCAGGCGTACGTACTTTTCAAAGTATGTAACACTTTTAACTCTGCACTGTGCGACACACCCCACGCACTGCAGGTAGAGACATTGTAGGCAGCGTTACGAAGGGAGACGGGTAAATGTGCTACTCTGAATACGGTAGACGGCCAAAGTGGCCGAGCGGTTCTAGGCGCTTCAGTGTGGAACCGCGCGACCGCTGCGGTCGGAGGTTCATATTCTGCCTCGAGCATGGATGTGTGTGATGTCCTTAGGTTAGTTAGGTTTAAGTAGTTCTAAGTTCTAGGGGACTGATGACCTCAGATGTTAAGTCCCATAGTCCTTAGAGCCATTTGAACCTTTTGAATACCGTAGGTTTGTCGCTTGTCGGAATCCGGGGTAATAAAGTTTGTTTCACAAGAGCGAGCGCAGCAGTTTAAGGTGAATTTCTGTTGTTGTACTTAAATCGTTCGGACTTTATTCAATTTCCAGTGGCGTGCGCTCCAACATTTCACGTGCGATGGTGTGAGAGGGTCAACCTTTCGTGTCGTGATCTGTTGAAAACCGCTCACTTGTTCTGTCTCTGTTGATCCGGTGTGGACGTGGGACAGCGGCTGGTAAAATATTTAACAATTAAATTCGGCGAACTGCCGTGCAATTGATATGTTATTTTATTTTATTTTCGGTTCCAGTTTCGGCAGTTCATTATGCCATCTTCAGGCCCAATATGCACCTCTAAAAAATAATCGATATCGGCATACTGGAGCCATATGTTTCTGAATGTCGTGAATTCTCAAGTGACTCCATCGAAGACTAATTAGCAGTCAGGTCTTCGAAGAAAGCACTTGAGAATTGACGACATCAAGAAACGTATGGCACCAGTCTGCCAGTATCGATTGTTTTTTAGAGGTGTTTCATTGTTAAATACTCCCTTGTTACTCTTGTTGTTGTTGTTGTTGTTCTCGTACTCGTAGTCATCCGTCCGAGGACATGTCCCATGCTGGTGCCCATCTTATGCAATTCTTTTCTTACCTGCGTGCGCCGGCCGCTGTGGCCGAGCGGCTCTAGACGCTTCAGACGGGAACCGCGCTGCTGCTACGCTCGCAGATTGGAATCCTGCCTCGGGCATGGATGCGTGTGATGTCCTTAGGTTAGTTAGGTTTAAGTAGTTGTAAGATCTAGGGGACTGATGACCTACGATGTTAAGTCCCGTAGTGCTTAGAGCCATTTGAACCATTATTTATTTAGAAACAGAAATCTAGCTTGGTCACTGCCTGCTTGCTGTTTAATGTTGTGCTTTCGAGAAATCTGCAACAATGTTGTCAACACGCGAGATGAGTCGAAATTTTGATTATCGCCAGATAATTGTTTTACTTCTAGAATGAGATTTTTCACTCTGCAGCGGAGTGTGCGCTGATATGAAATTTCCTGGCAGATTAAAACTGTGTGCCCGACCGAGACTCGAACTCGGGACCTTTGCCTTTCGCGGGCAAGTGCTCTACCATCTGAGCTACCGAAGCACGACTCACGCCCGGTCCTCACAGCTTTACTTCTGCCAGTATCTCGTCTCCTACTTTCCAAACTTTACAGAAGCTCTCCTGCGAACCTTGCAGAACTAGCACTCCAGAAAGAAAGGGTACTGCGGAGACATGGCTTAGCCACAGCCTGGGGGATGTTTCACGATGGTAGAGCACTTGCCCGCGAAAGGCAAAGGTCCCGAGTTCGAGTCTCGGCCCGCCACATAGTTTTAATCTGCCAGGAAGTTTCATATCAGCGCACACTCCGCTGCAGAGTGAAAATCTCATTCTGGATACATCCCCCAGGCTGTGGCTAAGCCATGTCTCCGCAGTATCCTTTCTTTCTGGAGTGCTAGTTCTGCAAGGTTCGCAGGAGAGCTTCTGTAAAGTTTGGAAGGTAGGAGACGAGATACTGGCAGAAGTAAAGCTGTGAGGACCGGGCGTGAGTCGTGCTTGGGTAGCTCAGATGGTAGAGCACTTGCCCGCGAAAGGCAAAGGTCCCGAGTTCGAGTCTCGGTCGGGCACACAGTTTTAATCTGCCAGGATATTTTACTTCTGTTGCGCATTTAGTATAAAGAGTATTCAGGCCAGTTAGAGTTCAGTTCAAATTAGATTTCTGTTTAGTCGAAACTTAGCATACGAGTTTAAGGTGAATAACAGTTTGTGGGGACGTAATTTTGGTAGTATGTAAACTTTTTAGTGAGTGGGAGGTAAACTTGGGCCAAATTACATACAGGAACATATATTACAATTGTGCGCGATAATGGCATAAAAGCCGATCCAGATAGTACGGAAGATAAATACAGAAATATACAGTGAAATGGCGAGTTATCCTTTCAAAAAATACTGCATGACTGTGGCTCAGCACCATCGGAAACTTTGTGCTGGGTTCTGCTCCTAGCCACCCACATATTTGGGATCCTATCCTCGTAGCTTCGTTGTTAATACCCAGCAGTGGGTCGCCGTATCAAACGCTCTCCGGAAATAAAGGAATATCGGATCTGCCTGTTGCCCTTCATCCATAGTTCGCAGTATATCGTGTGAGAAAAGGGCAAGCTCAGTTTCGCGCGAGCAGTGCTTTCGTAGACATAAGCATCTCAGTCTCAACGGACAGAGAATGTGTTCAAGAATTCAGCAGCTAAGCGACGTCAAAGTTATTGGTCTGTAATTTTAGGGGCTCATTTTCTTGCCGTTCTTATATACTGGAGTCAACTGCGCTTTTTTTCCCAGTCGCTTGACACTTTGCGCTGGGCGAGAGAGTCGCGATGAATGAAAGACAGGTAAGGAGACAATGCCATATAGTACTCTTTGTGAAACCGAATCGGGATTCCATCCGGGTCTGGCGCCTTATCTGTTTTCAACTCTTTCACCTGCCTCCCTACGCCAGGGACACCAACGCTCCAATTGCTGTGTCGTCCAAACGACAATCTATGGGACGGTCGCGCGACGGTATGTTTGTACGAAGCTCCTGCGTGAATTGTTAACACCCCACCCGTCACTTGTCTGGTTTTGGCGTGTGTTCACCCCAGCCAATTGACTAACAGATCAACAGAGAGCGCGAAACTGCCGCAATATCGGATAACGCAAAGAAAGTAATGAGGACCTGTGACTCCTGATTGAACTGCGGTGGCAGTGTTGACATTAATTGATTCAGAATTGAGCACTTTTAACTAAAAAGGGGTGCACATTGATGTTATATTCAGCTATTGAACACCAGATGCAAATGTTGAACATAAAATTAATCAAGAAAATGACTTGGGATTTCAGCTACTTGATTGAAAACAGATGCAGTCGATTAGCACAAATTTATTTTAACTCACAACCTTCAATCATCACATTACGTGACTCTCCTGACAGGCAGTGGTAATAAATTGCGTTTACGTGGAGTAAAGCGCGATAAATCAAAATTAATTCCTATCGACTGACCCAACCGTATTGCGAAGTGCGAGAAGAATTCTACAGTACACGGCCCATGAAACCCTCATGGAAACTTTGCCGACGTGATCCAACAAATTAATCAGTGGCCGGAGCGGGCGCAATATCACCGAATACAGCGTGGCGGAGCGGCGTCGTTGTGCAGACGTCGGCCGGCCCCGTGATGCTGCAAGGCTGCGCTCGTCTATTCACTCCTAGCTATCTTGCTCAGTACATAGCTGAACCAAAACTTTCTATCTCCAAGCTCAATCATTCCATTTGCTAAGTCCTAAACTGCAGAGATGCTCACTCTCTCTCAGGCAAAGAACGCCACGTCCGCACTCTAGGCAAGCTTGGAACGGAACACCTCTATGGAGACTTCTGCCAGTCCGCTCTTCGCCTCGGTTTCCCCTCCAGCAAAATCATTTATGCCAATTGCTGGGAAGTGAACAGATTCCCACAAAATTTCCCGTCCTCTCAACTTCTGCTATTTAGCTCCTCCCAGGCATTAGCGTCTGCACGAAACACCAAATTTTCCGGAATTCTGACTCCCAGGAGGCCGGCATATTTCATTCTGTCGCTCTTCACCTGATTTACTTCAGACTCTGCGGACCGTGAATTCAGCGTGAAGTTGCTATAGTCACGAACATGTATATTTCGGCCACCGTAGCTTTGCGCAGCTTTCTCACGTGTTTCACTGAAAGCGGGACAACGGACATTTATCAACACGCGTACAAGTTCTCTGTCTGCTTCCCTGTACACCAGCATGGGGTCAACCCTCCTCCCCCCCCCCCCTCGCTGTCACTCATCTTAAGGCAGCTGGAGGCCGTGCCCCGTTACTGCTTTCTCAGAGTTTGAGCCGTCCTAAGCTGCCTATTGTTGCTTCCCTTCGCCACTCCTCAGCTCGGCCGCGGTCAACTCTGAATACTTCCCTGGGATAAACTAGCCTCCAGTAATTCGACGCGTTTCGACAAAGTTTTTATTTCGTGAGAATTACTTTAAAACCATCACCCAACATTAATTATTCCAATACGTCCATACTATACCCTCTACAAGATGCATTGTGCCTTGTCAGTCATTTTTGTTCAGCCCTACTGCTCACTCAACGGGAGTTCGGTGATCTTTAATGTCTTCATGTAAGGGGCATAGTTCTTACCGTCTTACAGATTGATCTCCTAAAAGCAAAATTTAAAGCTGCTGGCTTCTATTGCCACTGCACTCTGGTCAATCAAAATTTTCTGGGGTTCTCAGCAAGACTTTTCCCTAAGATTTAACGGTGGTACTTGTATTCTTCGTGCATCCATTTCTTAGGCGCATGAAAGTCTGCTGACTTTTGCCTATCGTCATTTGCGCGTTCTCTTTTGAACCGGAAGCGCAATAATGTCTGCTTCCACTGTATTTTTCGAATTTCCACCCATAATATTGATATCACAACACGTGCCCTATTAACCGGACCCTTCTCTTAGACAAGTTTTGCTATACTGTCCATAAGGTCCTCCACTGTTGGCAAAAATTTGGCGAATTGAAGGATGAAGAAGTAGGGAAGGACCAATACCATCACCCAAATTTTCATGGCCGCAGCTTGGATTTTCTTCTTCTTCTTTTTTTTTTTTTTGAGGTGATAATTGCAACTTGCAGAATGATGGAAAAATTGGTAGAGGCCAGTTTGGATTCCGGAGAAATTTAAGAACACACAAGGCAAAACTGACACGACGATTTATGTTAGAAGATAGGTTAAGGAAAGGCAAAAATATGGTCACAGCTTTTGTATGTTTGGACAAACCTTATGACAATGTCAGCTGCAATATAGTGTTTGAAATTCTGAAGAAGATTTCAGGGGAAAGAGAGAGGGAACCAAAGATTATGTACAACTTTTACAGAAACCAGACGACAGTAATAAGAGTCCAGGGCCTATCAAAGGGAAGCAGTTGTTGAGAAGGGAATGAGACAGGGTTGTAGCCTATCCCCGATGTTATTAAATCTGTATATTGAGCAAGCAGTAATGGGAACAAAAGAAAAATTCGGAGTAGGAATTAAAGTTGAGGGAGAAGAACTGAAAACCTTGACGGTTGCCGATAACATTGTAATTCTGCCAGAGACAACAGAGGACTTCGAAGAGCAGTTGAACAGAAAGGACAGTGTCTTGAAACGAGGATATAAGATGAACATTAAAAAAAGCAGAACGAAGATAATGGAATGTAGACGAATTAAATCAGGTGAAGGTGAGGGAATTGCATTAGGAAATGAGACACTTAAAGTAGTATATGAGATTTGCTATTTGGGGATGATAATAACTGATGAAATAGAGAGGGTGTAAAATGTAGACTGACAATGGCAAGGAAAGCGTTTCTGGCGAAGAGAAAATTGTTCGAATGTAGATTTACGTGTTACGAAGTCTTTTCTGAAGCTATTTGTCTGCAGTGTAGCCATGCATTGTAGTGAAACATGGGCGATAAACAGTTCAGACAAGTAAGGAATAAAAGCTTTTGAAATGTGGTGCTACAGAAGAATGCTGAAGATTAGGTGAACAGATCACGTAAGTGATGAGGGGCTACTGAATGGAATTGGGCAGAAGAGGGATTTGAGGCATAACCTGACAAGAAGAAGGGATCGGTTGGTAGGACACGTTTTGAGGCATCAAGGGATCATCAATTTAGTACTGGAGGGAACTGCAGAGGGTAAAAATCGTAGATGGAGACCAAGGTATGAATACACTAAACAGATTCAGAAGGATGTAGGTTGCAGTAGTTATTGGGAGATGAAGAGGCTTGCACAGGATAGAGTAGCATGGAGAGCTGCATCAAACCAGTCTCAGGACTGAAGACCACCACAACACCACTTACAACATTACAATAACGGCTACACATATACCTGTCCTTGCACCACTGAGCATGATGCAACGAGTTCTGGTAGATACAAGGCCCAGGGCAATATTCCGTAAGTGCACAATGTTATGTTTGCAAATGGGGAGCAAAGAACTACACTGATGGCTAAGTGGAAATCAAGAAGCGTGACGTCATGTGGGTCTATGAGGTGCGACAATAAAGTAATGAGACTGATTTTTTTTGCAAGATGTGGCAACCCTGCAGGCTTGCGTAGGCACAATATCTTTGACCTTGGCCTATAAGCTGCTTCTAGTCCAAGCGGCACATCGATGCAACTGCTCAGTCTTGAGTTGCGCTGTAATAAGTCAACACGTGTTTCGGTCTCTCGTCACGGAAATGGAACCCCATAATATTGCGCAATGGTATGCCATTTCTTTTTGCGTTACATTGGATGAAAACAAGATGACAACTTACGGTAAGCTTCAGAAGCCTTTTGAAAAGGAAGTTATGTCAAGAGCTCAAGTTTTTCGTTGGCATAAAATGTTTAGTGAAGGCAGAACGAATGTTGAAGATGAAGACCACAGTGGACGACCATCAACCTCACGGACAGATGGCCAGAGTGCGTGAACTGCTATGATCTGATCGAAGATTATCCGTGAAAATGATTGCAGAATAACTGAACATCAATTGAGAAACAGTTCGTCTAAAAATAACTGAAGATCTTGGTATGAGAAAGATTTGTGCAAAAATGGTCCCCAAAAATCTCACACCACAACAGCGAGAAACACGGAAAAATATGGCAGCCGATCTGTTAGAGCAAACGGAAATCATTCCAGAATCGTTGAGACATGTTATCACTGGTGATGAAAGTTGGTTTTTTTCAGTACCATCCAGAGACAAAACGCCAAAGTTCGCAATGGTGCTCAAATGTTTTTGTTGTTGTGGCCTTCAGTCCTTCGACTGTTTTGATGCAGCTCTCCATGCTACTCTATCCTGTGCAAGCTTCATCTCCCAGTACCTACTGCAACCTACATCCTTCTGAATATGCTTAGTGTATTCATCTCTTGGTCTCCCTCTACGATTTTTACCCTCCACGCTGCCCTCCAGTACTAAATTGGTGATCCCTTGATGCCTCAGAACATGTCCTGCCAACCGATCCCTTCTTCTAGTCAACTTGTGCCACAAACTCCTCTTCTCCCCAATTCTATTCAATACCTCCTCATTAGTTATGTGATCTACACATCTAATCTTCAGCATTCTTCTGTAGCACCACTTTTCGAAAGCTTCTGTTCTCTTCTTGTATAAACTATTTATCGTCCATGTTTCACTTCCATACATGGCTACACTCCATACAAATACTTTCAGAAACGACTTCCTGACACATAAATCTGTACTCGATGTTAACAAATTTCTGTTCTTCAGAAACGCTTTCCTTGCCATTGCCAGTCTACATTTTATATCCTCTCTACTTCGACCATCATCAGGTATTTTGCTCGCCAAATAGCAAAACTCCTTTACTACTTTAAGTGTTTCATTTCCTAATCTAATTCCCTCACCATCGCCCGATTTAATTCGACTAAATTCCATTATCCTCGTTTTGCTTTTGTTGATGTACGTCTTATACTCTCCTTTCAAGACACTATCCATTCCGTTCAACTGCTCTTCCAAGTCCTTTGCTGTCTCTGACAGAATTACAATGTTATCGGAGAACCTCAAAGTTTTTATTTCTTCTGCATGCATTTTAACACCTACTCCGAACTTTTGTTTCCTTTACTGCTTGCTCAATATACAGATTGAATAACATCGGGGAGAGGCTACAACCCTGTCTCACTCCCTTCCCAACCACTGCTTCCCTTTCATGTCCATCGACTCTTATAACTGCAATTTGTACAGAAAATTGTAAATAGCCTTTCGCTCCCTGTATTTTACCCCTGCTACCTTCAGAATTTGAGAAAGAGTATTCCAGTCAACATTGTCAAAAGCTTTCTCTAAGTCTACAAATGCTAGAAACGTAGGTTTGACTTTCATTATCTTTCTTCTAAGATAAGTCTTAGGGTTATTTTTGCCTCACGTGTTCCAACATTTCTGCGGAATCCAAACTGATCTTCCCTGAGGTCAGCTTCTACCATTTTTTCCATTCGTCTGGTGCTCAAAGGGATCACCGAAACCAAAATTAGCTCGCATGTCAAAGTCAAAAGTGAAATACATGCTTGTGTGCTTCTTTGATTCCAAGGGAATTTTTCATAAAGAGTGGATGCCTCCTGGACAAACAGTTAACCAATATTATTACAAAGAAATTTTAGAAAGACTTCGTAAAAGAACTCTTCGTGTCCGTGCCAACATTGCTCATAATTGGAATAATTGGATTCTGCATCACGATAATGCTCCATCCCATACTGCTCTGTCAGTACAGCAATTTTTAGCCTGAAAACAAATTTCAGTACTACCACAGCCACTTTACTCACCAGATATCGCTCCGTGCGACTTTATTGTAGTTCGAAGAGGCAAGACGGCGGTCCACCATTTTCAAACAACACAAGATGTCCAAAAAGCAGTGACAAGGGTCTTTTTAGGATATTACTTAAGATGAGTTCCAGAAATGTTACCATCACTGGCAGAAGCGCTGGAAAAAGTGTGTGCAATCAGAAGGGAACTACTTTGAAGGAGGCAACACTAAACTTGACTAAAACGGTAAGCGACATTTTTTTTTTCACATCAGTCTCACTACTTTATTGTAGCACCTCGTATGACGGCCATTCCGTTCAACTGCTCTTCCAAGTCCTCTTTTCTCTCCGACAGAATTACAGTGTCATTGGCAACTGTCAAGGTTTTTATTTCTTCTCCCTCAACTTTAATTCCTACTCCGAATTTTTCTTTCGTATGCTTTACTGCTTGCTCAGTGTACAGATTGAATAACATCGGGAAGAGGCTACAACCCTGTCTCATTCCCTTCTCAACAACTGCTTCCCTTTGATAGGCCCTCGAGTCTTATAACTGTCGTCTGGTTTCTGTAAAAGCTGTAAATAAACTTTCGTTCCCTGTCTTTTTCCCCTGATACCTTCTTGATAATTTCAAACACTGTATTGGAGCTGGCGAGACCTTCACGCTGCCGTAGCCTAAGCAGCTCGTGTCCTAACACTCACGCCATCCGTTAGTTCGCCGTTGTTTTGCGTAAACGGGACAGGATGGTTAGACCACACCCACCGGCGGCAGCGGGTGACAACACCCAGTCGACGACCATTCATACGTGACGTCATGAGCACGAGGTCGTGAACCGGCAGGCAGCTCACGACTTGTCTGGTTAGACATTCTTGCGTCACACTTCTGAGAATACGCCGCGACCCACACGCAGTCCCGAGAGAAACTGAATGGTTTCCTCCTGACGTAAGTGTGAGGCTGTGGGTAGCAACACAGTGGCAATGTTAACCGTGCTAGTCTCCATTTCGTGTAGAGGAACTGCTCTAATTACTTATTAACCCTCCGTTACTCGCGCTATAATTCCTAACACGGTTATTCACACGGATGGCTTATGTCATGCCAACATAAATGGTAGGAGAGCTTCTGCAAAGTTTGGAAGGTAGGAGACGAGGTACTGGCAGAAGTAAAGCTGTGAGGACGGGGCGTGAGTCGTGCTTGGGCAGCTCAGTTGGTAGAGCACTTGCCCGCGAAAGGCAAAGGTCCCGAGTTCGAGTCTCGGTCCGGCACACAGTTTTAATCTGCCAGGAAGTTTCATATCAGCGCACACTCCGCTGCAGAGTGAAAATCTCATTCTGGAAACATAAATGCTGTATTTGGATACTTTGAACAACTTCAGAACTGTTTATTTAAATATAATTTATTTAATAGACGCATACTGTAAGGTATACACTAGATGATAAAGATTTCCTGTACCCCTTTCCGGTCTGCTTGTCATTCTTTCCGTGAACATCTCTGTCCAGGATACTGTCAAACCTGAGACATCTCACGTGCAACCTGAATCGGGTTTTACTCGCGCACAAGTAGCATGATTCAAGTCTGTTGCCCTTTGAGTCATCCCACAAACTTTATAAGCTCTTTCTAGAATATCTCGGATATCCACACATACTTTACCAACCAAGTTCTGATATCTGTAGCGTTAATTTGGTTAGCATTCCTTTCGCCAGATCAGCTACCACGAATTTCATTGATGTAGATATTAGCACATGTCACAATAGTCGATATCAAATTTTCAATCAAGAATATCTCCATAATATCTATTTCTGTCTTTTTTGTATGAGCTTGATCTTTCGGTTCAGGTAAATGCATAATAACATCAAGTCCTATTCTAACATTGGTAGGATATTTACTTTTCCTCCTTTTAGCTACTCCATCTTTTCATGAACGAAAAAGAACCTTCTTTCGGTGATTCATATTTATCATTTTCCGACACTTCTTGTTCTGTTGCTGGCTCATGACGGCTTTCATGTACACAGTCTTCGTTATCTGATTGGTTCAAATGGCTCTAAGCCCTGTGGGAATTAATATGTGATATCATCAGTCCCCTAGACTTAGAACTACTTAAAACTAACTAACCTAAGGAAATCACACACATCCATGCCCGAGGCAGGATTCGAACCTGCGACCGTAGCAGCAGCGCAGTTCCGGACTGAAGCGCCTAGAACCGCTCGGCCACAGCGGCCGGCCCTCTTTATGTGAGTCAGCAGCGTCACTGTAAGAATCTTCGCCACTCAGCTCTTAGAAAATATTCCAACCAAGCATCAGGATGTCTGCCAATCTCTGTCCAGGGATTCCTTTACCTTTGAAATTTATTCCACAAACTAAAACTACAGAGAATATTTACTTTTCGTAGGTAAGTAGGTAACGAAATTAACTGTAATTCGTTTAGATACGACTAAAATTACGCACTTGGAAGTAGATATCAATCTAGGAAAGCAATAAAGTAACGAATACTTTGTTTTACACCGTAGCACTAGTTATCGCCCGGATGACCAGTGTCATCCAAGGTACAACAATGTTTCATGTTGTTGTTGTGGTCTTCAGTCCTGAGACTGGTTTGATGCAACTCTCCATGCTACTCTATTCTGCGCAAGCTTCTTCATCTCCCAGTACCTGCTGCAGCCTACATCCTTCTGAATCTGCTTAGTGTATTCATCTCTTGGTCTCCCTCTACGATTTTAACCCACCACGCTGCCCTCCAGTACGAAATTAGTGATCCCTTGATGCCTCAGTCCTGACAATCGATCCCTTCTTCTAGTCAAGTTGTGCCACAAATTCCTCTTCTCCCCAATTCTGTTCAGTACCTCCTCATTAGTTACGAGATCTAGCCATCTAATCTTCAGCGTTCTTCCGCTGCATCACTTTTCAAGGTTTCTATTCTCTTCCTGTCTAAACTATTTATCTTCCATGTTTCACTTCCATACATGGCTACACCCCATACAAATACTTTCAGAAACGACGTCCTGACACTTAAATCAATACTCGGTTTTAACAAATTTCTCTTCTTCAGAAACGCTTTTCTTGCCATTGCCAGTCTACATTTTATATCCCCTTTACTTCGATCATCGGTTATTTCACTACCCAAATACCAAACTCACAACTTCTTTAAGTGCCTCATTTCCCAATCTAATTCCCTCAGCATCACCTCATTTAATTCCACTAAATTCCACTATCCGCGTTTTGATTTTATTGATGTTCATCTTATATCCTTCTTTCACGACAGTATCCATTCCGTTCACCTGCTCTTCCAGGTCCTTTGCTGCTTCAGACACAATTACAATGTAATCGGCAAAACTCAGAGTTTTTATTTCTTTTCCATGGATTTTAATTCCTACACCAAATTTTTCTTTTGTTTCCTTTACTGCTTGCTTAATATACAGATTGAATAACATCGGGGACAGGCTACATCCCTGTCTCACTCCCTTCCCAACCGCTGCTTCCCTTTCATGTCCCTCGACTCTTATACTTGCCTTCTGGTTTCTGTACAAATTGTAAATAGCCTTTCGCTCCCTGTATTTTACCCCTGCCACCTTCAGAATTTGAAAGAGAGTGTCCCAGGCAACATTGTCAAAAGCTTTCTCTAAGTCTACAAATACTGGAAACGTGGGTTTGCCTTTCCTTATACTATCTCCTAAGATAAGTCGTAGGGTCACTATTGACTCACGTGTTTCAACATTTCTACGGGATCCAAACTGATCTTCTCCGATGTCGGCTTCTACGTTTTTCCATTCTTCTATAAAGGATTAGTGTTAGTATTTTGCAGCCGTGACTTATTAAACCGATAGTTCGGTAATTTTCACACCTGTCAACACCTGCTTTCTTTGGGAATGGAATTGTTATATTCTTCTTGACGTCTGAGGGTATTTCGCCTGTCTCATACATCCTGATCATCGGATAGTAGAGTTTTGTCGTCGCTGGCTCACCCAGGGCTATCAGTAGTTCTAATAGACTGTTTTCTACTGCCAGGGCCTTGTTTCGACTTAGTTATTTCAGTGATCTGTCAAATTATTCACGCAATATCGTATCTCCCAACTCATCTTCATCTTAGTCCTTCCATTTCAATAATACTACCCTCAAGTACATCGCCCTTGTATAGACTTCTATATATTCCTTCCATTTTTCTGCTTTCCCTTCTTTCCTTATGACTGGTTTACCATCTGAGCTCTTGATATTCATACAGGTGGTTCTCTTTTCTGCAAGGTGCCTTTAATTTTCCTGTAGGCAGTATCTATCTTCCCCCTAGTGAGATAAGCCTCTACATCCCTACATTTGTCCTCTAGCCACCCCTGCTTAGCCATTTTGCACTTCCTGTCGATCTCATTTTTAAGACTTTTGTATTCCTTTTTGCCTGCTTCATTTACTGCATTTTTATATTTTCTCCTTTCATCAATTAAATTCAATATTTCGTCTGTTACCCAAGGATTTCTACTAGCTCTCGTCTTTTTACCTACTTGATCCTCTGCTGCCTCCACTACTTCATCCCTCAAAGCTACCCATTCTTCTTCTACTGTATTTCTTTCCCCCATTCCTGTCAATTGTTCCCTTTATGTTCTCCCTGAAACTCTGTACAACCTCTGGTTTAGTCAGTTTATCCCATCTCCTTAAATTTCCACCTTTTTGCAGTTTCTTCCTTTTTAATCTACAGTTCATAACCAATAGATTGTGATCAGAGTCCATATCTGCCTCTGGAAATGTCTTACAGCTTAAAACCTGTTTCCTTAATCTCTTTCTTATCATTATATAATGTACTTGAAACCTTCCAATTTCTCCAGGTCTCTTCCACGTATAAAACCTTTTTTCATTATTATGGTATTTTCATGAGTATTAGCTATGATTAATTTACGCACTGTGCAAAATTCTACCTTTCATTCCTTACCCGCAGTCCATATTCACCTCCTGCTTTTCCTTCTCTTCTTTTTCGTACTATCCAGTTCCAGTTCCCCATGAGTATTGAATTTTCGTTTCCCTTAACTATCTGAATAATTTCTTTTATCTCATCATACATTTCTTCAATCTCTTCGACATCTGTGGACCTAGTTGGCATATAAACTTGTACTACTGTGGTAGGCGTGACTTCGTGTGTATCTCGGCTACAAAAATGCGTTCACCGTTCCTCTTGCCACCGAACCTCACTAATTACCACTATATCTAACTTTAACCTATCTATTTTCCTTTTTAAATTTTCTAACCTACCTGCCCGATTAAGGGATCTGACATTACACGTTCCGATCCGTAAACGGCAGTTTCCTTTCTCCTGATAACGACGTCCTTCTGAGTAGTCCCCGCCTCGAGACAGAACGGCGGACTATCATACCTCTGGAATTTTTAACCCAAGAGGAGGCCATTATGGTTTACTCATACAGTAAAGCTGAAGATGGAGAAAAATAAAAATTACAAATGAAAATTGACAAGAAAGGAAGACAGGGGAGTCACGCACAGATGAACCGGCCACGTCACTCGTTGATGATTTGAGTGATGTAGAGTTCGCTGCTGGAGGAAAGAATCCAGACGTTAACGCCGCAAAATGGATTTTTTATGAAGGAAACTTCCTGAAAGAACAAGCACCATACGTTCATATACGTCAGAGGTTGCCAGCCTAGGACTGTGCGATATGGATGAGAGGTCTTGAGAATGTTGCCTATAGTTTTATCTCTCACTGCCTCGATCTCCCTTGTCACATCTGTTTCGTTCCATTTCTTCCTCGTCCCCTGTGACATATCTTTTGTCTGTGTTCTTGCCGTTCTAGAACGAAAACGGCATAGGACAGTCATTTTCAGAAATCGCTCCAAAATCGGGCTAAAGCCCATCTTTTGATTACATAAAATAGCCCGAATTTAGACCATCACTAGTACGTGAAATTCAGATTAATTACAAAACAGCGAAAAATACACCGACAGAAATAAGGTAGCGCCAAGAAGAAGCTGTGCGACATAAACGAAATTTGGTAGACGTGATTCCACATGTGAAACGCGATTCCTGTTGAAATTTTGTCCCAGTGGCATAAGAGTGGAGCTGGTAGTGCCACTATGAGGATGCGTATCAGGTCTGCTTTAAATAGGCGCTGTAACGTTCGTGAGCGTTAGTCGCCTTTGAGATTGGATGTGGTGAGGTGAAGTTAGTCAAGAATGCTTCTAAGGAGACAAAGACGCCGTCATCGACACCTCACTAACTTCACCAGGGAAGACGAATGGAATATTCCAGAATTTGAAACACGAACAGCTGCTAGCATGAGTTTCTTAGAAGTAGATACCTTAGGGGTTGCGAAGCAACTCAAATCGCTTTTACGGGCAAGTCTCCAGGTCCAGATTGTATACCGATTAGGTTCCTTTCAGATTACGCTGATACAATAGCTCCCTACTTAGCAATCATATACAACCGCTCGCTCACCGATAGATCTGTACCTACAGATTGGAAAATTGCGCAGGTCGCACCAGTGTTTAAGAAGGGTAGTAGGAGTAATCCAACGAACTACAGACCTATTTCATTGACGTCGGTTTGCAGTAGGGTTTTGGAGCATATACTGTATTCAAACATTATGAATCACCTCGGAGGGAACGATCTATTGATACGCAATCAGCATGGTTTCAGAAAACATCCTTCTTGTGCAACGCAGCTAGCTCTTTATTCGCACGAAGTAATGGCCGCTATCGACAGGGGATCTCAAGTTGATTCCGTGTTTCTAGATTTCCGGAAAGTTTTTGACACCGTTCCTCACAAGCGACTTCTAATCAAGCTGCGGGCCTATGGGGTATCGTCTCAGTTGTGCGACTGGATTCGTGATTTCCCGTCAGGAAGGTCGCAGTTCGTAGTAATAGACGGCAAATCATCGAGTGATGTGATATCAGGTGTTCCCCAGGGAAGCATCCTGGGACCTCTGCTGTTCCTGATCTATATAAATGACCTGGGTGACAATCTGAGCAGTTCTCTTAGGTTGTTTGCAGATGATGCTGTAATTTACCGTCTAGAAAGGTCATCCGAAGACCTGTATCAGTTGCAAAGCGATTTAGAAAAGATTGCTGTATGGTGTGGCAGGTGGCAGTTGACGCTAAATAACGAAAAGTGTGAGGTGATCCACACGAGTTCCAAAAGAAATCCGTTGGAATTCGATTACTCGATAAATAGTACAATTCTCAAGGCTGTCAATTCAACTAAGTACCAGGGTGTTAAATTTACGAACAACTTCAGTTGGAAAGACCACATAGATAATATTGTGGGGAAGGCGAGCCAAAGGTTGCGTTTCATTGGCAGGACACTTAGAAGATGCAACAAGTCCACTAAAGAGACAGCTTACACTACACTCGTTCGTCCTCTGTTAGAATATTGCTGCGCGGTGTGGGATCCTTACCAGGTGGGATTGACGGAGGACATCGAAAGGGTGCAGAAAAGGGCAGCTCGTTTTGTGTTATCACGTAATAGGGGAGAGAGTGTGGCAGATATGATACGCGAGTTGGGATGGAAGTCATTAAAGCAAAGACGTTTTTCGTCGCGGCGAGATCTATTTACGAAATTTCAGTCACCAACTTTCTCTTCCGAATGCGAAAATATTTTGCTGAGCGCAACCTACATAGGTAGGAATGATCATCAAAATAAAATAAGAGAAATCAGAGGTCGAATGGAAAGGTTTAGGCGTTCGTTTTTCCCGCGCGCTGTTCGGGAGTGGAATGGTAGAGAGATAGTATGATTGTGGTTCGATGAACCCTCTGCCAAGCACTTAAATGTGAATTGCAGAGTAATCATGTAGATGTAGATGTAATATGGCTACGAGGAGTTTGATGTTCCTTCTACAGTATTGTGCGGTGCTGTCAAAATGTGCAATTTCGCTTTCTTTCTCAGTCAGTTTTAACTACGGTAGCAAGGCATTTAAACTATTAAAAAATTAACTATGGCCGTATCCTACAAAAGAGGATAGAAGAAGAAATAACTGAATCTGAAGAACAAAATGGATTCAGACCTGGTCGCTCCTGTACCGATGGAATATTTACCCTCAAAAACCTAGTGGAGGAAAGGACAGCAAGGGGCCTTACGACATATCTTGTCCCCGCAGACCTCCAGAAAGCTTATGACACAGTTCCACAGAACAAGCTGTGGACAATTCTAATTGATTATGGTGTGTCACCGAGCTATGTGAAAGCTGTCAGACCCCTCTACCAAGGTTGTACGGAAATGGTTAAAGTGAGAAATCAACTATATCCAGGGATGCACACTTGCCCCTACACTCTTTAAGATCTACCTAGAGGAGGCACTAAAATCATGGAAAAGGAAATGTGGAGGAATGGGTGTCCCTATAGATGAGATCTTGTTCACTCTATTTTTTGCTGACGACCAAGTGTTAGTAGCTGGAGATGAGGAAGATGCAAATTACATGCTCCGCAAATTAAAAGAAGAATATGAAAAATGGGGTCTTATCATACACGTATCTAAAACAGAATATCTGAAAGCGGGAGAAAATACTGTTAACAACTTACAACTCGGTTCTGATACTGTTAAGGGGTGTCATAATTTTAAGTACTTGGGAGTGACATTGTCGTCCAATGGTAGAAGTATGGATGATGTAAACAATAAAATAGGCCAGGGCAAGCGAGCCATAAAACAACTAAATGGTATTCTCTGGAACAAAAACATAACGCGCAGAACAAAACATACCATCTACCACACAGTTACTGAAAGTATCACAACATATGAGCTGGCTGTCGAGATGGATTTCTCGAGACGGAGTTGTGGATACTCCAGACTTGACCATATTAGAAATGATAGGATCAGAGAGGTTATGAATGTCAAAAGCACAATCCTAGACTACATAGAAAGGAAGCGCCTACTCTGGTATGGTCACTTAAAGCGTACGCCAGACACAAGATGGCCAAAATGGGTATGGCAATGGAATCCAAATCATAGAAGAAAGCGCGGTAGACCTGCGAGAGGCTGGAAAGACGACGTCAACGAAGTAATGGCGGCGAGAGGCCTTAATGAAGGAGACTGGAATGACCGCGAACGATGGAGACTGGGATGCGAGAGGCGGCGGCAGCCGTAGGAACATCGCTCACATCGAAAAGTATAAATTTGAAAACTTAATAAACCACGGAATAATGTAGATAGAGAGGTAAAAATTGACAAACATGCTTGGAATGACATGGGGTTTTATTAGAACCACGCCATATTGCTAGACGCGCGAAAGATCTCTTGCGCGCGTCGTTTGGTGATGATCGTGTGCTCAGCCGCCACTTTCGTCATGCTTGGCCTCCCAGGTCCCCAGACCTCAGTCCGTGCGATTATTGGCTTTGGGGTTACCTGAAGTCGCAAGTGTATCGTGATCGATCGACATCTCTAGGGATGCTGAAAGACAACATCCGATGCCAAAGCCTCACCATAGCGAGCATTTCCTGTAAAGAACATCATCTTTGCTTTGTTAAAAAATATATCGGCTCAACCACTTGTTTATAGTGTAAAACACTAAGATTGACAATCGTAGCGTTTTACATTATAAACTAGTGGTTGAGCCGATATATTTTTTAACATTTACATTCACAACCACGACCTCTCATCCAGTATGGATAAAATCAAAAATCTTTGCTTTGTCTTTCTTTATTATGCTAATTATTGCTATTCTGATCAGATGAAGCGCCATGTGTCAGACATTTTTTGAACTTTTGTGTTTTATTGGTTCTAATAAAACACCATGTCATTCCAAGCATGTGAGTCAATTTGTACTTCTCTATCTACATTATTCCGTGATTTATTCAGTTTAAAAAAAGTTGTTGTGTACATAGTTCCGCGTAGTCAGCGCGTACACAACTTTCCCACTAGAGCGCGCCCCGCTAAGCACAACAGCGCAGGCACAGCGCTCGTCCGTCTCCGCTCAACGAGATGGCGCTGCCTTAGAGAGGGACCAAATTCTGCTTCCGCCAATCCGCATATTAATATGTAACGCATCCAATGAGATTGCTGCTAAGTAGAACCTTTTCTCTGCGCGGATCACACTTGCGCAGTGATACCTGAACACGTAAGGTATTATAACGAGTGTACAGACCTCCGATTAGTCAGTCTGCATTTGTCTGTAGTCAAGTTTCAGTCTGCGCGTAATAAGATTATCAAATGGCTCTGAGCACTATGGGACTCAACTGCTGAGGTCATTAGTCCCCTAGAACTTAGAACTAGTTAAACCTAACTAACCTAAGGACATCACAAACATCCATGCCCGAGGCAGGATTCGAACCTGCGACCGTAGCGGTCTTGCGGTTCCAGACTGCAGCGCCTTTAACCGCACGGCCAATTCGGCCGGCAAGATTATCATATTCCTGTACATAGCCATGAAGAGAAATGTATAGACACTTTGCCAAATATCAGAGATATGTGAGAATAAGATTAACGTACCAAGGCCAAAGGAGCTCCAGGTTGTCAATTGTAAACAGCATCCAGAATCAAGTTACGTAATGTCTATGCGTTTTATTATTTTAATAAATGTGTGTGAAAATTAATCAAGTTCTGTTTCAGGTTGGTCACCGTCAATCTGCTACTCTAAGCGTGCAAGTGGCATTTCTATCGTCTGACCTAACGGCAGAAGATAAACACGCCACGATAAGACCACAAGACATATTGCTGACACTCGCCTACTTCGCTAGAGCGACAAGTCAAATAATCTGATGGTGTGTGTACCGAAGGTCTTACAGTACGCACAGCACACAAATTTACACTGACTTTTTGATCACCTGGTATATAAAAATTGTTTCTTACAAATATGTTACTTCTCCTTATGTATAGAGTGAATTACCTATAACTAGCACTGCAAATATTTCGACAATGGAATGAAGTCTTGCAGGCATGACCCATCGCCTCTCTGGTGCCCTTACTTTTGCGAAAGCCAAACTGCTTGTCCTGTAACACACCGACAGTTCTCTTTTCGTAGTCTTCCTATAGTACGTCGCTCGTACAGCTGGAGGGGTTGCAGTATTTTTCGTCGCTGGGACACGGTGTCGCGTTGCGCGGTTCATCGACACTTGGCGACGATTGGGGACGCTTCTGGGCGGCCTAACCGGCGAGAGCGCGCGCTAAAGAGGAAGCGTGACGTCACTGGGGCCACGCAGCCGCCGGGTCGCTTCGCTAAAGCTGACCAGCTGACCGCTCACCGCTGACCACTGACCGCTGAGTCCGCTCCGTGCTCCGAGACCCCAGTGCGAATACCAGGGCGACCGTCCAAACGTGGTGTGTTCCGCATCCACGAGAACGGTTGAACGTCTCGCGACCTCACTTGCCTTCCGAGAGTCAGAACACCCATAGAGTAAATATCTCTGGAGTGAGCATTGCGTTCTGCGCACGTTGTCAACATTAAAGCAGGATTGTCACGTATTTTCGGGACTTCGCTGTGCGTGTGTGCTTTCCGCAGAGTTTGAAGTTTATAATATCAAGAGTTTTTGTTGTGTTTTCACCGTTTGTTGATAGTGTAATAGCGATGGTGAATTATTGTTGTTGCTACGCATGCAAAGAAAAATATGTGAAACGAGGGATAGTAGCTGTAATGTTTAAAAATTTCGAGACGCATTTTAATTAAGGCTTGATTCAGGAGACCTATTTTTCTACGCTTTTATGAGTATATAATAGATATTACGGCTCGTACAAAAGCTTACAAACAATCGCTTCCTCTCGTAAATTTGCTAGTGTAACAGGAAAGGGGATGGTTAGTTGTTTCAGCAAATACTATCCTCCATGCGTTTATCAGTGACTTGTCGATTATGTATATAGATTTGAAAGACGGGAGACAGATAAATTCAATAGAGTGGGAGTCTGTAATTCTCTTTCTATAATATGTGTGTCCAAACCTTTTTGTTCACTATAAAGTTACAGTAGGAGACCATGTTAAGTGTGTCTAGGACATGGAGAATGATTATGTGTGGTTTATATTTTAATTTCCCGAAGGATGAACAACGAGTAAAGATGTGGCTCCAGAAAATGAGGAGTAATTTTGTCCCCACAAAATATTCCAAAGTATGTTCAAAACACTGGGAGCAAGTACGTAAAATGCGTTAAATAAACACTTCAAAGTGTCACCAGTAAAAAAAAAAAATTGTGCTTTAGGTCGCAAAAACGAGAAAATAGATACGCAGAAATAGCAGAAAAAGAGGACGAATTAGCAGGGATATAATCGCTAAGGTGTGGCAAGTTCGGTGTTTTTCGGACACTTGCAAAAGTACTAGTGTACTGTCAAGTCGTTTTGCTAGACTATCACTGCAAAAATGTACGTCACGCTCTGTAATACTATAAAATGCCGTATCATACCGAAAACTACCAAAAATCGAGTGCATCTCAACTGTGACACCCATCGCAAAGAAGCAGAATGCAATATCACTTGCCCTTAAAATTTACGTACCTGCTTTATTCCCAGTATCAAATGGATACTGTTAAAATGTCTGCGCAACATATATCAATAATCCACGACACGTACGAAAAGAATTCGTCTGTACTAGGGATGTAGTGACATTCGAAATATACAGGGCGCTATACGGACAAACACACGACGTCCCGAGAACACTCACTCCAGAGATATTTACTCTATGAGAACACCCCGAGATGTACGAGGAGCGGTCATAAAGTTTTAATTACCACGTTGAAAAAAAGTTACATGATTAATGTACGAAGTCTGTTCGACAAATTTCTGAAACTTTGTCCACAAAATTTTTCTGCGCTTACCTTTACCAGTGTCAAGAAGCAATCAATACCTTCACTGCGCGATAACAACGGTGAAGTCACTGTGTAAGTAGGCTGTTTAGATTTTTATGTTGGTAACGCCACTTAGCGCTCTGTATGAAAATCACTGACTGTGCTGTGTGCAGTCTGTGGCTGGTTGGCATTGTTGGAATATTCGCTATTGTAGTGTTGGGCAGTTGGATGTCAACAGCAGGTAGCGTTGCGCAGTTGGAGGTGAGCCGCCAGCAGTGGTGGATGTGGGAAGAGAGATGGTAGAGTTTTGAGAGCGGACGATCTGGACGTGTGTCCGCCAGGAAAAGGAAATTTGTAAAGATGGATCACATGAATTGATAGATATATAAATGATGACTTTTGAACACTATTAAGGTAAATACATTGCTTGTTCTTTATCAAAATCTTTCATTTGCTAACTATGCCTATCAGTAGTTAGTGCCTTCAGTAGTTAGAATCTTTTAGTTAGCTGGCAGTATTGGCGCTCGCTGAATTGCAGTAGTTTGAGTAACGAAGATTTTTGTGAGGTAAGTGATTTGTGAAAGGTATAGGTTAATGTTAGTCAGGGCCATTATTTTGTAGGGATTTTTGAAAGTCAGATTGCGTTCCGCTAAAAATATTGTGTGTCAGTTTAGTGATGATCAGAATAAGTAAAGAGAGAAATGTCTGAGTGCGTTCAGTTTTGCTCAGCTGTTTGAAAAACAAGTAACGTAACAGGTTTTCCAGCACTGTTATTTATAAATTTTTCTCAGGGGAGGTTTCAACTGATGACAGTTCCACTAAAGCACAGCTATTAAACACGGTTTTCCGAAACTCCTTCACCAAAGAAAACGAAGTAAATATTCCTGAATTCCAATCGAGAACAACTGCGAAGATAACAAACACAGAAGCAGATATCCTCGGTGTGCCAAAGCAGCGTACGTCACTTAATACAGGCAAGGCCTCCTGTCCAGATTGTATACCAGTCAGGTTCCTCTGAGAGTATGCAGATAAAATAGCTCCATTTTCAACAATTATATACAACCGCTCGCTCACAGAAAGATCCGTACCTAAAGACTGGAAAATTGCTCAAGTCACGCCAATACCCGAAAAGGCAAATAGGAGTAACCCGAGCCGGCCTTTGTGGCCGAGCGGTTCTAGGCGCTTCAGTCTGGAACTGCGCGACCGCTGCGGTCGCAGGTTCGAATCCTGCCTCGGGCATGGATGTGTGTGATGTCGTCAGGTTAGTAATGTTTAAGTAGTTCTAAGCTCTAGGGGACTGATGACCGCCTATAATGCTCAGAGCCATTTGAACCATTTGGAGTAAACCACTAAATTACAGGCACATATCACTAACGTAGGTTTGCAGTAGGGTTTTGGAACATATACTGTGTTCCAACATTACCCATTACCTTGAAGAAAACGACTTATTGAGAAATATCCAACACTGATTCAGAAGATATCGTTCTTGTGAAACACAACTAGCTCCTTACACCCATGAAGTAATGAGTTCTACCGACAGGGGATGTCAAGTTGATTCCATATTCTTAGATTTCCAGAAGGCTTTCGACACCGTTCCTCACAAACGTCTTCTAACCAAACTGTGTGCCTGTGAAATATCTCCTCCGTTGAGCGACTGGATTCGTGATTTCCTGTCAGGATGGTCACAGCTCATAGTAATAGACGAAAAGTCATAGAGTAAAACAGAAATAATATCCGGCGTTCCCCAAAGAAGTGTTACAGGCCCTCTATTGTTCCTGATCTATATTAACGACATAGAAGACAACGTGAGTTGCCCTATTAAATTGTTTGCAAATTATGCTGTCATCAGATGACCAAAACGAATTGCAAAAGGATTTAGATAAGATATCTGTGTGGTGCGAAAAGTGGCAATTGACCCTGAATTTAAGAAAAGTGTGACGTTATTCACACGAGTACTAAAAGAAATCCGCTAAATTTCGATTACGCGATAAGTCACACAAATCTGAAGGCTGTAAATTGAACTAAATACTTAGGGATTACAATTACAAATAACCTAAATTGGAACGATCACATAGATAATATTGTGGGTAGAGCAAACTAAAGAGTGCGATTCATTGGCTCATTGGCAAAACACTTAGAAGGTGCAACAGGTCTACCAAAGAGGCTGCTTACAGTACGCTTGTCCGCCCTGTTCTGGAGTATTGCTGTGCGGTGTGGGATCCGCATCAGATCAGGTGGGACTGATTCGTACGACATCGAAAAAGTACAAAGAATGGCAGCGCGTTTTATATTACGCGAAAGGGAGATAGTTTCACCAGCTGCGACATAGTCGCGTATTTTAACAGTGATCCAATTCTGTCAAATGTTTTTTTATTCCAGTCTTTGACCACAATATCAAAGGACTGGAATAAAATACATTTGGGGGGAGATAGTGCCCGATACGTCAACTAGTGAGGCAATCATAAACGCAAATGCGTTTTTCTTTGCGACGAGATCCTCTCATGAAATTACAATCACCAGTTTGCTCCTCCGATTGTATCACGACTATGCACCTGCTCGTTCTGTTTTCACCCACCGACATAGGGAGAAATGATCATGACGATAAAATGTGAAGTCAGGACTCGCTCGTTTTTCCCGCGTTCCGCTAGAGAGTTGAACGGCAGAGAGAGAGCTTGAAGGTGGTTCATTCAACCCTCTGCCAGGCACTTTATTGTGAGTAGCAGAGTAATCACACAGATGTAGATGTCTGCTTTGAAATACTCTCCTCGGCAATAAATAACACCGCTCCGAACACTGTTTCCACTTCCAGAAGCAGTCTTGGTACACCCCTTGCTGGGTCGCGCAAAGCGCCGCCTGCGAATTTTCTTTTATCTCGTCTATCGTTGCAGATGTTCGTCCTATCAACGAGGTTTTCAACTTCGCAAATAAAGTAACTTCGCAGGGATCAGTACTGAGAATGACGCAGAGCAGTGATTTCGTTTTTTGGGCATTAGTACGCAACAACAGGGATGAATGTGCGGGTGCGTTATGGTGACGCAAGAGCCGTGAACTGTCTCGCCACATTTAACTGTCTCGCCACATTTAATTCCGTTTCCTCCTCACAGTGGCACGAATTCATGCTGAACTAACCCTTCAAAGACAGAGAAAACTATCAGCGTGGCTTTGACATTTGAGCTGACCTGACGAACTTTGTTTGGTCTCGGAGAACCTTTCCGAACCATGGTCTCAACTTCATAACCGTAGACCCACGTCTGATCTCCCGTTCCGATTCTCTTCAGAAGCATCTGGTTCTCATTTGTGTTATCCAAAATCTCTTCGCAGACCGCGAGGCACAGGTCTTTCTGGTCTTCACTCATGAGCTGTGGGACGAACTTGGCGACAACACGATGCATCATGAGCAGTTGGCAACGAAACTTCAGAAGGAAGAATTTCAACTGGTCGACTACGGCCTCTCATCCCGGAAGTTTTAATTAATAGTTTCGTTGACTTTTCTCGGTAATATCATTGTGCTGGATAGCTATGACCTCCTTCAATGCAAACCATTCGACGAGGGTTCAATCAGTTTAGAGACCCTGGTTATTAATGTTAGTGGAAAGAATACAGGTCGACCCCACTGCGCTCTTTCAGGTCGGAGAGTGGATCCAAAAGATTTTCTCCACACAATCCACACGTGTAAGAGGAGAATTAGCCATGCCTCACGGGTGTCTGTCTGGCAGTTTTGTTTCAATCGTGCAGCACTCTATTGCTACAAGCCCTTCATCATCATCATCAGCCAATTCAATCATTAAATGATGTGCCCTCTTCGAGTCGTGGATTCAGGCAGGCTTTCAGCAGTCTTCTCCAAGTGGGACGGTCTTGGGAAGTTCTCTGCTAGGTGTTACCAGCGATCTTCTTGATGTCTTTGTCCCATCTGTCTGGTGGTCTTCCTCTAGGCCTCCGGTGCTCTCTCGGACTCCACTCCAGTACTAGCTTCGTCCATCTGTTGTCTTTTCTTCTTGCGACGTGGCCAGCCCACTGCCATTTCAAGGAACCTACTCTCTCTAAGATGTCATTAACCTTCGTCACAGACCCGATGTCATCTGCCCTTTTCCTGTCCTTTCTTGTATAGCCCAGCATTGATCTCTCCATGGCTCTCTGTGCTGTCCTAAGTTTCCCTTCACTATGGTGAAAATTGTTCCTTCCGAAACAAATAGGCTACTAAATTTAGGACATTTCGAGAACAGAATGGTCAGGGAGGTAAGCGAGGTGTCAAAAAGATGATGCTTTCTGTACAAATCTTGAAAATTTAAAAACAAAATTGAAAAATTTCTCTTAGGTGTTTTGTGAAATTATTTGTCTAAAGGAGGGAGTAAAATAGATTAGTTTGATGTGTCTTTGATTGGTTGGTACATTTGGCTGAGGGGACCAAACAGCGAGATCATCAGATTGCGGAAGGGTGGGGGAAGGAAGTCGACCGTGCACTTGCAAAGGAACCATGCCGGCATTTGCCTGAAGCGATTTAGGGACAGCACGGAAAACCTAAATCACGCGGGTTTGAACCGTCGTCCTCCCGAATACGAGTCCAGTGTGATTACCACTGCGCCACCTCGATGGGTGATGTGTCTTTGAAAGATGCCCGAAAACATGAACAACAAATGAGATGCATCAAATGTTTCTCTTTTTTTTTATTTCGTAATTTTAGTAAACTCATTGCACGAAACATTTGACCGGTTTTATCTAATTTTCAAATCTGTTTTGTCATCGTCATCTGACGAGTGTGATACTTTCCGCCACGATTTTCTCTCTTGTGTCACACTCTTCATTCTAGTACGTCGTCAATTATTTGTAGGCTAAGGTCCTATCTCTATGTCCCCTCTTGCCCTCTACATCTCCTTCTCGTAACATGGCAATTATTCCCTGACTTTATAATGTACGTCCAACGATCCTCTTCTACATACGTTCCTTTCGTCACAGATTTTGCTAATAAACTCTTCACTCCTTATCCTATCGGTCAACCTAATTTTTAATATCTTACTATAGCACCACATCTGAAACGTTCCAATTATCTTCTTTTCCAGTGTTTCCACAGACCTTGATCACTTCCACACAGTCGTATGCTCCAGACGTACATTTTCAGAAATTTCTTCTTTAAATGCTAGTAGGATTTTCTGTTCAGGAATGCCCTTTTTGCCTGTGCTACTCATTTTTTGTGTCTTCTCCTCAATTCCCCAACTTTGTCTGCTTTATGGTCCCCAATTTTGATTTACATTTACCAGCGGTGCTCCTCATTTTCGGCTTCCGTTCCTTTACTGTTATGTACTCATTAGACTGTCCGTTCCATTGAACATGTTCTGTAGCTCTTCTTCAGTTTGACTGAGGATAACTACATCTACATGGATACTCTGCAAATCACATTTAAGTGCCTGGCAGAGGGTTCATCGAACCACCTTCACAATTCTCTATTGTTCCAATCTCGCATAGCGCGCGGAAAGATCGAGCACCTACATCTTTCCGTGCGAGCTCTGATTTCCCTTATTCTATCATGGTGATCATTTCTCCCCATGTAGGTCGGCGTCAAGAAAATATTTTCGCATTCGGACGAGAAAGTTGATGATTGGAATTTCGTGAGAAGATGCCTTCGCAACGAAAAAGGCCTTTGTTTTAGTGGTGTGTACCCGAAACTGTGTATCATTTCAGTGACACTCACTCCCATATTTCGCGATAATACAAAACGTCCTGCCCTTCTTTGAACTTTTTCGATGTTCTCCGTCAATCCTATCTGCTGAGGATCCCACACCGCGCAGCAATATTCTAAAAGAGGACGGACAAGCGTAGTGATGGCAGTCTCCTTAGAAAATCTGTTACATTTTCAAAGTGTCGTGCCAATAAAACGCAGTCTTTGTGTAGCCTTCCCCACAACATTTTGTACGTGTTCCTTACAATTTAAGTTGTTCGTAATTCTAGGTATTTAGCTCAATTTACGCCCTTTAAATTTGACTGATTTATCGTGTAAGCGAAGTTTAACGGCTTCCTTTTAGCACTCATGTGGATGGCCTCACGCTCTTCGTTATTTAGGGTCAATTGCTAATTTTCGCACCATACAGACGTTTTTTAGCAATTTATTCTGATCTTCTGATGACTGTACTAGTCGACGTCATCAGCAAATCGTATCATTGATCCCCTTTCGCCCTGAACTTGAGTTCCAGTAGCGAACATTTATTTCCATCACTGCTTATTCACCGAGCGAGGTGGCGCAGTGGTTAGCACACTGGACTCGCATTCGGGAGGACGACGGTTCAATCCCGCGTCCGGGCATCCTGATTTACGTTCTCCGTGATTACCCTAAATCGCTCCAGGCAAATGCCGGGATGGTTCCTTTGAAAGGGCGCGGCCGACTTCCTTCCCTAATCCGATGGGACCGATCACCTCGCTGTTTGGTCTCTTTCCCCAAACAACCCCAACACCCACTGCTACTTCGATGTATGGACTGAACAGTTGGGACGAAAGACTGAATCTCTGTCTTATACCCCTTTTAATCCGTGCAATTGGTTCCTGGTCTTACAGCCTTATTGTTCCCTCTTGCCTCTTGTTCATACTGTATGGCCTATATTACCCGTACTTCCCCACAGCTTACTCCAATTTTTTTCACAATTGCGAACGTCTTCCACCATTCTACATTGTCGAACTCTTTTTCTGGATCGACAAATCCGGTTAATGTGTTTTGATTTGTCCTAACTTTGGCGTTCATAATTAAGCGCAAGTTGAGGAGCGCCTTCGTTGGGATTCATTTCGCGCGTTCTGCGTGGCCAAACCATTCGCTCCAACAGTCCATAGTGTTCTTCAAACCGATTGCGGACATTTGTGAGCCAGTCACATGGCGCATTGTGATTCCATCGTTGGTTGGGAACGTGAAGTCTATGAATGGCTGCAAAAGGTACCCAAACATAACCGTTTCCAGTCAATGATCGCATCAGTTGGTCCAGAGGACGCAGTCGACTCTATTTAAACGTAGCTTACAGAATTCTGGAGCCACCATCAGCTTGCACAGTGCCTTGTTGACCAACTTGCGTCCGTGGCTTCAAGTAGTCTGCGCCACACTAGAACTCTACCATCATCTCTTGCCAACTGAAACCTGCACTCACCTGACCATGCCACAGTTTTCCAGTCGTGTAGGGTCCAACCGATATGGTCACGAGCCCAGGAGAGCCGCTGCAGGCGATATCGTGCTGTTACCAAAGCCTGCCACAGGCTATTATCGTCGTATTTCGCCAGACTATTTCCTGTCTAAAGAATACGTCGATTTCTGCAGCTGTCTCTCGGAGTGTTGCTTCTCTATTAGCACTGACAACGCTGGGCAAACGCCGCTGCTCTCGGTCGTTAAGTGAAGGATGTTGGCGTCTGCGTTGTCCGTGATGGCACGTAATGCCTGAAATTTGGTATTCTCAGCACACGCTCGACAGTGTATACCTGGGGTCATTGGATTCCCTAACAATTTCCAAACGGAATGCCCCATGCTTTCTGCATCCAACTACCAGTCCGCGTTCCAAGACTGTTAATTCCCGTCGTGCGGCCGTAACCAGGTCGGAAAGCTGAATACAAATGAAACCTTCCGGCTCTAAGTCGCTACAGTCATGGACTGTGCGGCTGGTCCCGGCGGAGGTTCGAGTCCTCCCTCGGGCATGGGTGTCTTTGTTCGTCCTTAGGATAATTTAGGTTAAGTAGTGTGTAAGCTTACGGACTGATGACCTTAGCAGTTAAGTCCCATAAGATTTCACACACACGAAACCTCCGGCAATGCACTGCAGTTTTATACGTCGTGTGCGTGGGGCTACCACCATCCGTATATCTTTGTATGGCTATCTCGTGAATTCCATCGTCTTAGTGTAGTGCACATTGTATGGTATTGAGTAGCCTTTTGTTACCTGCCCAGTATGTAGGTGTAGAAAACGTGTCTTTTCCTTCCCCTGATTCGTGAATTTAGTAGTCTGTGAGCTGCAAATGTTAGTGTGAACTAATCTCTTCCGTGCACTGTTGAGTGGCTTCCGCCATATATGCACTGAAGCGCCAAAAAAACTGGTATTGGCATGCGTGTTGACATATAGAAATATGTGAACAGCCACAATACGGCGCTGCGGTTGGCAGGGTATATACAAGACAACAAGTGTCTGGCGCAGTTGTTTGCTGCTACAATGGCAGGTAATCAAGATTTAAGTGAGTTTGAACGTAGTGTTATAGTCGGCGCACGAGCGATGGGACACAGCATCTCCAAGCTAGCGATCAGTGGGGATTTTTGCCGGATGACCACTTCACAAGTGTACCGTGAATATTAGGAATCCGGTAGAATATCAGATCTCCGACATCGCTGCGGCCGGAAAAATATACTGCAAGAACTGGACCAATGATGACTGAACAGAATCGTTCTACGTGACAGTAGAACAACCCTTAAGCGAATTGCTGCAGATTTTAGTGCTGGGCCACGAACAAGTATCAGGGTGCGACTTCATCGATATGGGCTTTCGGAGCCGAACGCCCACACGTGTACGTTTGATGACTCCACGACACAAAGCGTTAGTCCGCGCATGGGCCCGTCAACACTAACGAGTTTGAACTGTTGATGACTGGAAACATGTTGCCTGGTCGGACAAGTCTCGTTTCAAATTGCATCAAGCAGATGGACGTCTACGGGTATGGAGACCTCCTCACGAATCTGTGAACCCTGCATGTAAGCAGGCGACTGTTCAAGCTGGTGGAGGTTCTATAATGGTGTGGGGCGTGTGCTGTTGGAGTGATATGGGACCCCTGATACGTCTAGATACGATTCTGACAGATGACATTTACGTATGAATCCTGTCTGCTGACCTGCATCCATTCATGTCCACTGTGGATTCAGACGGACTTGGGCAATTCCAGCATGACAATGCGATACCACACATGTCCAGAATTGCTTCAGAGTGGCTCCAGGAACACTCTTCTGAGTTTAAGCACTTCTGCTGGCCATCAAACTCGCCAGTCATGATCATTAAAGAGCATATCTTAGATGCCCCGCAAGGTGCTGTTCAGTTGGTTGGTTGGTTGTTTGGGGAAGGAGACCAGACAGCGTGGTCATCGGTCTCATCGGATTAGGGAAGGATGGGGAAGGAAGTCGGCCGCGCCCTTTCAGAGCCCCATCCCGGCATTTGCCTGGAGTGATTTAGGGCTGTTCAGTAGAGTTGTCACCCCCTCGTAATCTTACGGATTTATGGACAGCCGTGCAGGATTCATGGTGTGAGTTCCCTCCAGCACTGCTTCAGACATTAGTCGGGTCAATGTGACGTAGTGTTGCGGCACTTCTGCGTGCTCACAGGACCCTACACGATATTAGGCAGGTGTAGCAGTTTCTATGACTCTTTAGCGTGTATATGAGGAGCGTTTGAAAAGTCGGTGCAAAGTCCGAGAGATGGCACCACTGGCGCGTATCGAGCTCATGTTTAGTTAGTAGCATCTTTGAAAAGAACGCACACCAAGTTTCAGCTATATTGGTCTATTTCTTTGTGTTTGGCATTCGTGCGAATCACGGAAGTCGGGTGATTGTCAAAAAATTGACGAAAAAGAATTTCGTGTGGTGATTAAACATTACTATGAAAGGCACAACGCCTCAGGAAACTAAAGAGATGCTTGATAAACATTACAGTGACTCTGCATCTTCGATTAGAACAGTTTATAAGTGGTTTCAAGATTTTTGGAGTGGCCATATGGGCACAAGTGATGCTGAATGTTCCGGGCGCCCTATGGAGGTTGCGACTCCAGAAATCATTGATAAAATCCGTGATATGGTGATGGATGACAGAAGAGTTAAGGTGCGTGAGATTGCTAGTGCTGTGAGCATCTCGAATGAACGGGTACATAGTATTTTGCATAAAAATTTGAGGAAGCTATCCGCAAGATGGGTTCTGCGATTGCTCACGCTTGATGAAAAACGGATGGTTTGCAAACTGTTCACGAAGAATCCGCAGGACTTTAAGCGTCGTTTCGTCACTGTGGATGAAACATGGATACATTACTATACTCCTGAGAGCAAACAACAATCTACATCTACATCTACATGACTACTCTGCAACTCACATTTAAGTGCTTGGCGGAGGGTTCATCGAACTACAATAATACTATCTCTCTACCATTCCACTCCCGAACAGCGCGCGGGAAAAACGAACACCTAAACCTTTCTGTTCGAGCTCTGATTTCCCTTATTTTATTTTGATGATCATTCCTACCTATGTAGGTTGGACTCAACAAAATATTCTCGCATTCGGAAGAGAAAGTTGGTGACTGAAATTTCGTAAATAGATCTCGCAGCGACGAAAAACGTCTTTGCTTTAATGACTTCCATCCCAACTCGCGTATCCTATCTGCCACACTCTCTCCCCTATTACGTAATAATACAAAACGAGCTGCCCTTTTTTGCACCCTTTGGATGTCCTCCGTCAATCCCACCTGGTAAAGATCCCACACCGCGCAGCAATAATCTAACAGAGAATGAACGAGTGCAGTGTAAGCTGTCTCTTTAGTGAACTTGTTGCATCTTCTAAGTGTCCTGCCAATGAAACGCAACCTTTGGCTCGCCTTCCCCACAATATTATCTGTGTGGTCTTTCCAACTGAAGTTGTTCGTAATTTTAACACCCAGGTACTTAGTTGAATTGACAGCCTTGAGAATTGTACTATTTATCGAGTAATCTAATTCCAACGGATTTCTTTTGGAACTCGTGTGGATCACCTCACACTTTTCGTTATTTAGCGTCAACTGCCACCTGGCACACCATACAGCAATCTTTTCTAAATCGCTTTGCAACTGATACAGGTCTTCGGATGACCTTTCTAAATTACAGCATCATCTGCAAACAACCTAAGAGAACTGCTCAGATTGTCTCTCAGGTCATTTATATAGATCAGGAACAGCAGAGGTCCCAGGATGCTTCCCTGGGGAACACCTGATATCACATCACTCGATGATTAGCCGTCTATTACTACGAACTGCGACCTTCCTGACAGGAAATCACGAATCCAGTCGGACAACTGAGACGACACCCGATAAGTCCGCAGCTTGATTAGAAGTCGCTTGTGAGGAACGGTGTCAAAAGCTTTCCGGAAATCTAGAAATACGGAATCAACTTGAGATCCCCTGTCGATAGCGGCCGTGGGTTACCAAGGGAGAATGTACACCAAAAAGGGCGAAGACCAGTCCTTCCGCCGGAAAGGTTATGGCGACTGTCTTTTGGGATTCGCAAGGGATAATCCTCATCAACTATCCGGAAAAAGGTAAAACTATTACAGGTTCATGTTATTCTTCGTTATTGGAATGATTGAGAACCGAGCTAAAAAAAAAAGCGCCGACGATTGGACCGCAAAAACGTCGTTTTCCATCACAACAATGCACCGGCAGACACCTCAGCAGTTGTGGTTGCAAAATTAATGGAAATTGGATTCCAACTCATTTCACATCCCCCCTATTCTCCGGACTTGGCTCCCTCTGTGTACTATTTGTTTCCCAATTTCAAGAAATGGCTGGTGGGACAAAGATTTTATTCAAATGAGGAGGTGATTGGAGCAACTTATAGCTATTTTGCAGACTTGGAAAATTCCTATAATTCGCAAGGGATCAACAAACTAGAAGAGCATTGGACGAAGTGTGTAAGTGTAAAAAGGAGACTATATCGAAAAATAAAAAACGTTTACCCCAAACACGTAATCAGTTTTTATTTTTGCATTTTATTTTTGCACGGACATTTGAAACGCCCCTCGCATTGTGGTGTGGACGTGGGAGGGGCGCCACGCACGGCTGCTGCTGTGATACGGCTGCTGCCTTGGATGGCAGCCCAGGGCGGGCCGGGAGCGCTGAGGAGTCCCCCAGGGCTCCGTGCTGGGACCGCTGCTGCTTTGCCACTCGGCGCGGCCGTCAGCGACGACACTCTGCCCGCAGCTTAAAGGGGACGTGCCCGCCGGCCTGGGCCGCTACCACAGCAACCGCACAGCGGCCAACCTGTACATTTGTGTTGCTCAGGCTGGCACACAGCCACAGAGGAACCAGGGAGTGGCAACTGATTCTTACCATAGACAAATGTAATGTATTGCGAATACATAGAAAGAACGGTCCTATATTGTATGATTATATGATAGCGGAACAAACACTGGTAGCAGTCACTTCTGTAAAATATCTGGGAGTATGCGTGCGGAAAGATTTGAAGTGGAATGATCATATAAAATTAATTGTTGGTAAGGCGGGTAACAGGTTGAGATTCATTGGGAGAGTCCTTAGAAAATGTAGTCCATCAACAAAGGAGGTGGCTTATAAAACACTCGTTCGACCTATACTTGAGTATTGCTCATCAGTGTGGGGTTGACAGAGGAAATAGAGAAGATCCAAAGAAGAGCGGCGGGTTTCGTCACAGGGTTATTTTGGTAAGCGTGATAGCGTTACGGAGATGTTTAGCAAACTCGACTGGCAGACTCTGCAAGAGAGGCGCTCTGCATCGCGGTGTAGCTTGCTGTCTGGGTTTCGAGAGGGTGCGTTTCTGGATGAGGTATCGAGTATATTGCTTCCCCCTACTTATACCTCCCGAGGAGATCACGAATGTAAAATTAGAGAGATTCGAGTGCGCACGGAGGCTTTCCGGCAGTCGTTCTTCCCGCGAACCGTACGCCACTGGAACAGGAAAGGGAGGTAATGACAGTGGCACGAAAAGTGCCCTCCGCCACACATCGTTGAGTAGTTTGCAGAGTATAAATGTAGATGTAGATGTAATGTTGTACAACTTCATTCCGTTGTTCTGTACCCCATGTTCTCACATAATGGTGGTTCACCATTCTCTTTAAATGGAATGTTGCCTCGTCACTTAACACTAAGAGTGGAAGAAAACTATCATCCTCCATCATGCCAAGAACGAAATTACGGAACTCCACACGTTGTTGTTTGTCACCTTCACGAAGAGCTTGTAGTAGCTGAATTTTGTTTGGTGTCCGTGTGCAAACGTCGACGCAACGCACGCCAGATGGACATCGGGTGCATGTTGAGCTGTCGAGGTGCACGGCGAACGGATTTCTGCGGACTCCTTGTGAACCTGTGGCGGATGAGTTCGATGTCTGTTTCAGACAGTCGGGGACGGCCCGGCGATTTGCCTTCACACCAACAACCTGTTTCTCGGAGTTGTTCCTGCCATCGCCTAATGCTCTGTTCTGTAGGAGGATCCACACCATACCTAGTACGAAAGCCACGCTGAACAGTAATTACTGACCCGCGCTGCGCAAAACGTTGAACACGAAACGGTTTCCGTTGTGCCGACACCGTTTTTACTAGAACTGAAGTGGGCACACATTCGTGCTACCTAGCGGGAACCATGTAAAACTCGAGAGTTTGCTCTACCAGCAGTACGTTGTTCACGCACAAGGGAAGGTCGTCAAACCAGTTCTTATCAAACGTTCCACGTCTTTTTTTAACGCTTCTGCCATCCAGAACAAAGCAGTCTCTTCATAAATTATCGATACATCGACATCTTTCTCAAAAATAGCTATGTATAGTGCCCTCCTCTATCACAGACACATCGATACATAATTCTCGAAATAATAATATCGAGTACCGATATTTTTATTTTATATTTTTTTCGCAACTTTCGGCAAACATTTGAAATTGTTCTTTTCGAAGTTTTAGTAGAACATAATGTTACTTTCACTGTCTCACGGGAGTCTCACAACTTTTTGAGCTTGCATCACGTCCAGTCTTTCTCTTTGACTATCTATAGCAAATATATGTGGCACAGAAGAAGTCCGATTGCACTGGAAGGCGGCTGTTTGAGAGGAATAACAAGATATCCGATGTGAAGAAATAGCACACCAGCTGCGTTTAAAACCATTTATACCCAGCTAGTCTGTTATTTCTTCACGTTCTTCGGCGTTCTTCAAAAACAGTTGCTGAAAATGATGAAGAAAAAGTTAAATGTGAACACTGGTCTTTATGGTTAGGGGAAATCCTGACTTAATCGGCGCTCAGTGACACCAACAGAAACTGCAACGTTTAGCTTCACAACGTTTACCTTCACCACTTAGTTTTGACACTACGACTGTTAGGTGGCTGGCGTTCGCAGAAATGAAAGAAAAAAAAAGCGAGGAAGAGAACATGAAGTGTTCCGGACAAATCCGATATGTGACGAAACAGAACGTCGGACACCTTTTATTGTGTCACTTCGATGCAGTCGCCATTGTTAGCAAAGTGGCTATCCCCACGCGTGAATGTGCATTGTTTTGCTTTGAATTCTTGCTCTAGATGGAATAAGCAGGGTGGTAGCTTGTTGATGTACAGAATATCTAATAACAAATCACTACTTAAATATTGACTGTAATTAAGCTATACAAAACTGCAACCAGTCACTTTTTTGAATAATTATGTTTTATCCTATGAACCGGTTTTCGAACCTTTTCAGGTTCATCTTCAGAGTCGGCAAGACTCACCGGAGGAGAAACACCCGTCTGAAGATGTCCATCGCGGCTCTGGACGAAACGTTAGGAGCTGAAGAGTTTCATCCACCACGACCTTACATCCCGGAAGGTTTACCAGAAGATATGCCATCCGGTCGTGAAAGCCCTCATAAAATGATTTTTAGTTAGATTTAAAACTTGCTTTGCTAGCTGCTACACAGTTTACGGTACTGGCCGACTCGGCAAGACTCACCGGAGGAGAAACACCCCTCTGAAGATGTCCAGCGCAGCTCTGGACGAAACGTTAGGAGCTGAAGAGTTTCATGGACCACGACCTTACATCCCGGAAGGTTTACCAGAAGATATGTCATCCGGTCGTGAAAGCCTTCATACTATGATCATCTTCAGATGGTTTCAAGAAGTTACATCATTATTGCTAGCATAATGGTGGGTGCTGGCTTGTGACCCAATGGAAAGGTGCTGTGTCACACATCATTCACCACCATGCATCGCCGTTTGTGCAAAACTGGCTCGTTCCATGTGCATAAGCTGGCTGCTGGTCGCCGACGAACAATGGTGGAATAAATCATTCTCTATAGGGTGTAGCGTATGCCATCAAGAAGCATATGACTTGCATCCCATGCCACTGACATGTCCCAACCCTCTGTGTGGCGCATTGTATACGACGAAGGCCTGCATTCGTTTCACTTCCAATGTGTCCAGGCATTATAGTGCGAGCGAGGTGGCGCAGTGGTTAGCACACTGGACTCGCATTCGGGAGGACGACGGTTCAATCCCGTCTCCAGCCATCCTGATTTAGGTTTTCCGTGATTTCCCTAAATCGATTCAGGCAAATGCCGGGATGGTTCCTTTGCAAGGGCACGGCCGATTTCCTTCCCAATCATTCCCTAACCCGAGCTTGCACTCCGTCTCTAATGACCTCGTTGTCGACGGGACGTTAAACACTAACCACCACCACCACCACCATTATAGTGCCCGCAAAATGCTGTGGCCGCTAGATGCGCAGTCGGCTGGGGAAGCGTAGGGAGAGCGGCAGTGGTGGGGGGTCGCTCAGAGCGCTGTAGGGGAAATGACGAGCACTGGAGGGGAAGTGCCGCTCTAAACTTGAGCCTGCGCTCACATTTTCTGTAAATATTAAGTGGAGCTCCTCCATGCCCAACACTTACATGATGTCCATTCAAAAAGATCTACTTTCACCTCTTCTTTGGTTAGTGTAACGTTCAGAGAAGGGTCACAGCTGGGGAATTTTGAGTAAAAGCTACACTTTTCTCTCGTTGCCATGCCAAAATTTGGTTCTTTTGACAAAAAGCATAGTTTACAATGTCTCACCTCACTAACATGTTTCAGAAACAGTGGCTTATTAAGTGATTATCTGAGGAAAACTAAGGTCAGCATTTTATGAAAAGCACATCCTTGATACAAAATAAACGTCTAATGTTGTCACATATGTTGTTCCAAAAACCATAGCATTCCTCGTTACACTAGCTATCGATGACCCTTAAAAATTATGTTCTTTCATCGGAAAAGTCTGTAGTTACTGGAATAACGCAGTATATAATGAAGTTTTGCATAATAACCATACGGCAAAATACTTTCCTCTTTGTGTACTATCTTTTGCCAAAATCTCATTTCTGTATCTCAAACCATTTATCAAATGTGTGGAATGTTTTGTCCATTATAATTATCCGGGCTGTTATGCCGTGGTCGGTTGATGAATTCCGTGGTGATTCCCAACGTTTCGTCTCCGACTGCGGGAGACATCTTCAAGGGGGTCCGTAGCTTGATGGAAGGTCCAACACACCCACTGGCTCTCTACTGACTGCCGCTACATTCCGTGTCCGCGCGCTCCCACGCCGCGGCGTGACGTCACGTGTTTTGAAAACGTCAGTGCAATTGGCCGCTGTCCGTCGCCGTCGATCGCCGTTGCCATCACCCAGTAGTGGGCGGGTGGTACACATCTTCTTCAACACCAGCATCAATATGCCGTTTAATTTCACGCCCTCCTCCTTTCGGTTGAAATTATTAGGGTGTTTAGCGATTTCGGTTGCCTCCCTGTAGAGCCTTTCGTAGTATCCGCTCGTGGCCGCTAGTACTTGCGTCTCCTCGAAACGAATATTGTGGTTCCCTGGGTGGAAAGCATGCTCCACAACAGCTGATCGTTCCGTTTCTCCTCTTCTGCAATTTACCTTGTGCTCTTCCAAACGTTTAGAAACAGTTCTTTTGGTGGTACCCACATAAACATCACCACAGCTGCATGGTATCCTATACACTCCAGCTTTTTCCAGTGGTTTGCGAGCGTCCTTGGCAGGCTTAAGGTATTCCTGTATCTTCCTGGTGGGCTTGAAAATTACGGTAATATTCCACAAACCCTCGCACACGGACCGTTATTTGCACCGGGATTCGAACCACCACCGACAACAGAAGCGGGGTGTTATCAAGACGTTAGCGGACAGAGCTAGAAATATTTGTGAACCTGAGTTGCTCGACGCTGAGATGGAACATCTCCACAATGCACTAATGAAGAACGGATATTCGTCCGCCGAAATAAAACGTGCGTTGAGGCACCCACGCAGAAATCATACTGACGTACAGGCTACTGCAAAATCTAAGGTTTTCCTGCCGTTTGTTAAAAATGTAACGGAAAGAATAGAGAGGATCTTGACGAGGCGGAATATTACCGTAATTTTCAAGCCCACCAGGAAGATACAGGAATACCTTCGGCCTGCCAAGGACGCTCGCAAACCATTGGAAAAATCTGGAGTGTATAGGATCCCATGCAGCTGTGGTGATGTTTATGTGGGTACCACCAAAAGAACTGTTTCTAAACGTTTGGAAGAGCACAAGGGAAATGGTAGAAGAGGAGAAACGGAACGATCAGCTGTTGCGGAACACGCTTTCCAGCCAGGGAACCACAATATTCGTTTCGAGGAGACGCAAGTACTAGCGGCCACGAGCGGATACTACGAAAGGCTCTACAGGGAGGGAATCGAAATCGCTAAACACCCAAATAATTTCAACCGAAAGGAGGAGGGCGTCAAATTAAACGGTATATGGATGCCGGTGTTAAAGAAGATGTGTACCACTCGTCCACTACTGGGTGATGGCAACGGCGATCGACGGCGACGGACAGCGGCCAATTGCATTGACGTTTTCAAAACACACCGCGGCGCGGGAGCGCGCGGACACGGAATTTAGCGGCAGTCAGTAGCGAGCCAGTGTGTGCGTTGGATCTTCCATCGAGCTACGGACCCCCTTGAAGATGTCTCCCGCAGTCGGAGACGAAACGTTGGGAATCACCACGGAATTCATCAACCGACCACGGCATAACAGCCCGGATAATTATAATGGACATGATATTTCCGGCCGTGAAAGTTTACGTTTTAGTATCAGGAATGTTTTGGATATTCCACTCTTCATCGCTGGCGCGGTGCGATCAAAAATGAGTGTGCTACATCAGATCAATTTTCTCGAGGCTGGTGGCAGATAGAGAGACCTCTAACGAAATCTAAAGAAAAATTCAATATGTTGGCTAAATTTGATATGCAGCAACATACTATGTGATATGAACCAGACGCAAAATCATAGCGATCTCTATTTCTCATTGCAAACTTTTTTCGAATTTCGCACAGTGTCTTACTTCTGCGTAAATATCACGATAACTATGACTGAAACGCCCTGCTAAACCCACAGGACAGGACAGGTAGTTGGAAGTGGAAAGAGACCAAAATGAGTGGCTGTCAGTTACATTCGAACTGTGGTGTGCGTACTGCAAGACCTTCGGTACACACACCATCAGATTATATGACTTGTCGCTCTAACGAAGTGGGTGAGTGTCAGCCATATGTCTCGTGGTCTTATCGTGGCGTGGTTATCTTCTACCGTTAGGTCAGATGATAGAAATGCCACTTGCATACTTAGAGTAGCAGATTGACGGTGACCAACTATAAACAGAACTTGATTAATTTTCACACACATTTATTAAAATAATAACAATCATAAACCTTACTTAACTTGATTCTGGATGCTATTTTCAATTGACAATCTGAAGTTCCTTTGGTCTTGGTACGTTAATCTTATTCTCACATATCTCTGATACTTGACAAAGTGTCTATACATTTATCTTCATGGCTATGTGCAGGAATATGATAATCTTATTAGGCGCAGACTGAAACTTGACTATAGACTGGCACAGACAAATGCAGACTAATGCAGACTGGTGCAGACAAATGCAGACTGACTAATCGGAGGTCTGTCCACTCGTTATAGTACCTCAAGCATTCAGGTATCACTGCGCAAGTGTGATCTGCAAGGAGAAAAGGTTCTACTTTAGCAGCGATCTCATTGGCTGCGTTACATATTCATACGCGGATCGGCGGAAGCAGAATTTGGTCCGTCTCTATGGCAGCGCCATCTTGTAGTGCGGAGACAGACGAGCACTGCGCCTGCGCTGTTGTGCTTAGTGGGGCGCGCTCTATTGGGAAAGTAGTGTATGCGCTGACTATGCGGATCTATGTACACAACACGAACACATATAACTTTATTTATTTGACCAAATATTACAGTACCAATTCTTGAACTTAAGTTATCAGCTGAATAGACCACACTACCTTATGCCTTAAGGGCACAACCACTTAAATTTAAAAACGGCTAAAAGCCATTAACTTAAGATTCAGACCGAAAACAGAATATTTAGAAGGCAGAAAGCCTCACGTAAGTAAGTTCTACAACTTGACTAAAGGCCCTACAAATCTAACACTTGAAAAGCAAACAAGTTTAGTTTAAAGACGGCTGAAGGCCCATGATTTAAGACTCAAGGCAAAATTAAATTAAAAAAAAAAGCACAGCAGGAAGCCTTATTTTCAATTAGGCTCAAGGCCAAAACAGTCTGATGCTCGAAAGACAACAACTTTAAATTAAAAACGGCTGAAAGTCCCATGACTTAAAACTCAGAGTAAAATAAATTTAAACAACAAAGCGTTATCTTAAATTAGGGTGAAGGCCCCAAACAATGTAATGCTTGACAAGCAAAGAACTTTAATTTTAAAACAGCTGAAGGTCGATGACTTAAAACACGACTAAAATAATTTTTTAGTAGACAGAAGGCTCAAGGCTTAATCTTTAAACAAGATTTTAATCAGGCTGAAAGCCCAAACAATCTAGCAGTGGGCAATTTTAAAGCGGCTGAAGGCCTATGACTTAAAACACAACTAAAAACAATTCAAACTTAATTCAAAACATCGGCTATGAGCCATACAAATAGACACAACAAAAAATAATAAAAGGCATTGCAGCTAACAGTACTCAGAAGTTTCGGGAGGGGGGGAGGGGGGGAGGGGGGGGGGGTGGTCGGCCAGCACTTGAAATACTATGAAATAGTAACATTCACTACTGAGATGAGACAGGCAGTCGGCCCAACCATGCTCGATCCGACGGCAACCCAACCAAGAGACAGTCAACAGACCAATGCTCCGCACTCGCACCAAAATTCCACCGATGCTGACAGCAGAGACTGTGGAACCAAACAAGAACGGATGCTAGACAACCCATAAGGGGTGGACGACCCGAAAGCCCACGTTGTGTAATCAAATGACCGACTAACTCACAGGCAAAATAAATGATAATTAATTGAAACCCTCAGCTGCCGACAGGTGTTCTTGATATGCCTCAATGGGGACAGCTGAAAATGTGTGCCCCGACCGGGACTCGAACCCGCGATCTCCTGCTCACATGGCAGACGCTATATCCATCTCTACCACCGAGGGGACACTTGAATTTGAAACACGGTTATATAGTTAACTTCGCTTTACATCAGTGACCAGAACACTAATGGTCACAAGACAAAAAATTCCACTGCTGCATTCATGGCGGCTAAATCTCGGCAATAGAACCACTACGGGTTGCTCACTGGCAAACCTCCCCAACAGCAAACCACCGAAGCGAACCACCACAACGTGAATAGACGTGGCTTGGGTACTTGAAATCACTACTCAACTTTGACGTCCTGGGTCGGTGAGCCACGAAGCTCGTAGCGATCGGACAGCTCCACACACGCTCCGACACTGCGCAGGGACCGCCAGCAGACCCAGCCGACTGCACCGCGCGGAGATAACTTCCCTCGTCCGCAGCAACTGAACGACTGACTCCAGACCCCCTTGCTGGAAACTATATACACCAAACCAAAGATGGTACAGGCGCAAATATCGATACACATCACTGCTGCTACACGTAGAAGGAAGAAGAACCACGGCATAACCGCGACAAGGACTTTAACCCAAACACAAATAGACAGCGAAGTTCACGAAAACGCATTGGTGGAAGAGAGCACGGCTCACCCATGAATAAAACACCTGTTCTTGCTGCAGTAGTATATCTTCTTGCTGCAGCAGTATGTCTTCGAGACACTCCACGTGTCTTTGAGAGGATGCAGCGGTCATATCAGGTGTGCCGTGATACATCTGGAGAATTGAACATCTCTTGTACCGGACGTCCACCCCGTTTCCTGGGTGATTACTGATTCTTGTATGCCCGATATTCCATGCGTAAGGGATCAACCACCTATTACGTATTGAGAGCAATATTATCTTTGCCTCACGCAGGTCGCAGTAGGTACTACCGATAGTCGAGCGCCCAGTGCGCCAGAGAGCAGTCAGTGTGGAGACTTCGATCAAGTAAGTTGGTTGGCTGTTAAGAGAGCAGGACGGATTTCGGCAGGACTGCCGACCACAGTTACAATTCTTTAACGGCTGTGCGTGTCAAAAATGGTTCAAATGGCTCTGAGCACTATGGGACTTAACTTCTGAGGTCATCAGTCCCCTAGAACTTAGAACTACTTAAACCTAACTAACCTAAGGACACCAAACACATCCATGCCCGAGGCAGGATTCGAACCTGCGACCGTAGCGGTCGCGCGGTTGCAGACTGTATATGTGTGTCTCCAGCAAACACTTAAATGGTGTTAATTGAGTGATTTTTTCATGTGTTTAAGTGTTCATTCTGTGCACCGTGATTACGCGACAACCGCGCCGGACACCCACGATTTGGATTACAGGGAGGAAAGTTCATTCCGTGCCATATGAAGAAAACTGGCGTATGACGACATTAATAGGCGACCTATGATGAGTTAACCGTTACTACTTTGTCACACGAAGGGAGTAACTGCCTCATTCGTGCTGTTTAGACAACAGATATAGAACATTGAAAACGAAGTATATACCCATTATTGCTACCTGACATCCTAGTTACCTTTGTTGGATTTGATACGAAACAACTCCCGTGCAAATATTAGCCGATCAGTCTATATCAGTTGCACACGGCCTAGCTATTTTAAACTACGAAGGTCACTCCAAAAGAAACGCATACTATTTTTTTAAAAATCCATCCTTTATTCTACATGTTTGAAAGTTTTATAGTGTGTAGATACACCCTTTAGGAACAATATTTTCATTTCTCCACATAATTTCTATCCCTCTGATCTGCCGTACGCCATCTTGGAACCAGCGCCTGTATACCCGCACGGTAAAATTCTGGACCAACCTGTTGGAGCCACTGTTTGGTACCGTGCACAAGGGAGTCATCATCTTCAAACCTTGTTCCACGAAGAGAGTCTTTCAGTTTCCCAAAGAGATGATAGTTACACGGAGCCAGGTCAGGACTGTATGGCGAGTGTTTCCGTATTGTCCATCCAACTTTTGTGATCGCTTCCATGGTTTTTTAACTGACATCTGGCCATGCATTCTCGTGCAACAGCAAAACATCCTGCTTTTGTCGATGTGGTCGAACACGACTGAGTCGAGCTTGAAGTTTCTTCAGTGTCGTCACATATGCATCAGAATTTATGGTGGTTCCCCTTGGCACGACGTCCACAAGCAAGAGTCCTTCAGAATCGAGAAACACCGTAGCCATAACTGTTCAAGCAGAAGGTGTGGTTTTGAATTTTTTTTTCCTTGGGTGAATTTGCATGATGCCACTCCATTGATTATCTCTTCGTCTCTGGTGAAAAATGATGGAGCCATGTTTCATCACCTGTCACAATTCTTCCAAGAAATTCGTCTCCACCATTCTCATGCTGTTCCAAAAGTTCGCTGCATACCGTTTTTCTTCTTTCTTTGTCTGCCACTGTCAACATCCTGGGAACCCACCTGGCACAAACCTTTTTTAACGCCAACACTTTCAGTATTCTGCAAACACTTGCTTCCCCTATCCCAACGTAGCGTGACAATTCGTTCACTGTGATGCGTCTGTCAGCAGTCACCAATTCGTTAACTCTCTGCACATTGCCTGGAGTGTGTGCAGTATGAGGCCTGCCGCTGCGAGGACAATCCTCAATATAGCCGTGCCCGCTTTCATCACGTAACCTGCTTGCCCACCGGCTAACTGTACTGCGATTGACAGCAGCATCTCCGTACTCTTTTTTCAACCTCTTGTGGATGTTTCCCACTGTCTCGTTTTCACAGCACAGGAATTCTATGACAGCACGTTGCTTCTGACGAACGTCAAGTGTAGCAGCCATCTTGAAGACGTGCTGTGACGGCGCCACTCGCGGGAACAGGTTGAACTAAGTTTGAAAACAAGAGGGGAGGATGTATCTACACACTTTAAAACTTTCACACATGCAGAATGAAAACTGTATTTTTACAAAAATAGTGTGCATTTCTTTTGGAGTGACCCTCGTATTAAGCTATAATCCACTAGTCAGCATAGTGGGTATCACAGCGAGTGTTTCACATGTTAGTTTGTAAACGTCTTTTCGAATCGCCCTGTGCAATAGGAGGCCTCCCACAGTGGGGATTTATGCATCCTAAATTTTATTGATACACTGCATGTTGGACGGCATGATACCATGTGTCAGATTATAAGACACCACATTATCGGGCATATTACTTTACTTGGAACGATTCGTTGTATTACATGGCACTGGTACTAACACTAGAACGTAACAAACAGCGGATATACCAGTATATTTTGATTATCTTTGAAGCTGCCAAGATAAATCGGAAAGCTAATTCCCTTCTTTTACATCGTAAACTTCGCCAAGAACGTATTCGCCTTTTTTTGTGCTACGATAGGAGCAGTTTTCATCCTTCACATACCTGACCGTGGTAACGATCCGCCGGTGTTGTTGTTGGAAAGCGAGCCACACTGATCAGAATATACACTGCGCGCCGGAGCACTCAGCGTCCATTAGCGTCTGCTAACTTCGTCTGTCGGCAAACTCTGTTACCGTCAATTCATTACCGGGCTGGGCTGTGTATTTCAAACCGTCCATCGCTGACAGAGGTCGCAGGCAGCAGAGACTTCCACGGTGGGTCGGCCACCGGATGCTGGAAAATTCCGATGCCTTCTGATTGGCGATATTTCAGATATACACTGCCAGGATATCAACAACTTATCGCCAGTAAATTTTATTGTGTTGTGATAGGCGACCTTGAGTCCAGTAAACGCTGGAATAGCGCTGAAATCGTTTTATCTCTCAAAACGCGGCCATTTTTACAAGCCTGTGCACCAGTGACAAATGTAAACAGCATTAAAATTGCTAATCCTCATTCATCCACTTCTAAAAAGAATGGTTCAAATGGCTCTGAGCACTATGGGACTTAACATCTGAGGTCATCAGACACCTAGAACTTAGAACTACTTCAACCTATCTAACCTAAGGACACCACACTCATCCATGCCCGAGGCAGGATTCGAACCTGCGAACGTAGCAGCAGAGCGGTTCCAGACGGAAGTGCCTAGAACCGCTCGGTCACAGTGGCCGGCTCATCGACTTCTACATCTACGTGATTACCTTCTGTGTGAGCCCTCTCTTATTTTATCGTCATGATCATTTCTCCCTATGTAGATGGTTGCCAAGAGAATTTTCCGGAACCGGAGGAGAAAACTGGCGACTGAAATTTGATGAGAAGATCGCGTCGCAACGAAAAACGTCTTTTTTTTAATGATTGGCACTCCAATTCACGTATCCTGTCTGTGGCACCTCTCACCCATTTCGCGAAAATACAGAACGATCTGCCCTTCTTTGAAATTTTCGTTGTCTTGCGTCAGTCCCACCTGATGCGGATCCCACACCGCACAGCAATACTCCAGAATAGGGCGGACAAGCGTGGTGTAAGCAGTCTCTTTAGTAGACGTGTTACACCTTCTCAGTGTTCTGCCAATGAATCGCAGTCTTGGGTTTGCTCTACCCACAACATTATCTATGTGATCGTCCCACTTTAGGTTATTAGTAATTGTAATCCGTAAGTATGGAGCTGAATTTACAGCCTTCAGATTTCTGTGACTTATCGCGTAATCAAAATTTTGCGGATTTCTTTTAGCACTCATGTCAATAACTTCACACTTTTCTTTATCCAGGGCCAATTGTCGCTTTTCGCACCATACAAATATCTTACCTAAATAATTTTGCAGTTCGTTTTGGTGATCTGCTGACTTTACAAGACGGTAAATGACAGCATCTGCCAACTATTTAAGAGAGCTACTCAGATTTTCTGCTATGTCGTTAATGTAGATCCGGAACAATAGAGGCCCTGTAATACTTCCTTGGGGAACGCTGGATATTATTTCTGTTTTACTCGATGACTTTCCGTCTATTACTACGAACTGTGACCTTTCTGACAGGAAATCACGAATCCAGTCGCACAACTGAGGCGGTATTCCACAGACACGCAGTTTGGTTAGAAGACGCCTGTGAGGAAAGGTGTCGAAAGCCTGGGAATCTAAAAATATGGAATGAATTTGGTATCCTCTGTCGATACCATTCATTATTTCATGAGTATAAAGAGCTAGTTGTGTTTCACAAGAACGATATTTTCTGAGTCCATGCTACTATGTGTCAATAAATCATTTTCTTCGAGGTAATTCATAATGTTCGAACACGGTATATGTTTCGAAACCCTACTGCAAATCGACGTTAGTGATATAGGCCTGTAATTCAGCGGATTACTCCTACTTCCCTTTTTAGATATTGGTGTGACTTGAGCAATTTTCCAGTCTTTAGGTACGGATCTTTCTGTGAGCGAGTGTTTGTATATAATTCTTAAATATGGAGCTATTTTATCAGCATACTCTGAGAGGAACCTGAGTGGTGTACAGTCCGGACCGGAAGCGTTGCCTTTATCACGTGATTTAAGCTGCTTTGCTACAACGAAGATATCTACTTCTTTGTTTCTCATCTTGGCAGTTGTTCTTGATTGGAATTCAGGAATATTTACTTCGTTTTCTTTGGTGAAGGAATTGCGGAAAACCGTGTTTAATAACTCTGCTTTAGTGGCACTGTCATCAGTGACTTCACCGTTGTTATCGCGCATTGAAGGTACTGATTGCGTCCTGCCACTGGTGTGCTTTATGTATGACCAGAATCTCTTTTTGCTCACATCGAGTATCGGGTAAAAATTAAAATTTGGCACTAGTTTTTGTTTTGCAAAAATTTCATTTTTTTTTTTTTTTTTTTTTTTTTTTTTTTTTTTTTTTTTTTAAAGCTGCCCCTACCTATGGGTTTTATGCAACCCGCAAAACAATCAGATACCACAGGCAAGACTTTGATATTCTCTCACTCGCCACTCAGAAGCTGTTAGTCCTGTAGAAAAAATAAAACGGACATTCTTGCAGAAAATATAATGTATTAAAATTTGAAACAGTCTTGATCGCGATTTTTTAAAATTTTTATTGGAGTGTGTGACCGGTTTCGACTCTTTCTTAGAGTCATATTCAGACTCCACTGCGGTGGGTGGACACTGCCAGACGGGATCCGTCCACCTTCGACTTTCGTGTAACTGCTCAAATATAATGTAGTTGAATTTTGTACTGGTTGCGTTTTCACTACAGGCAGTAGTTCCCGAATCATCGAAGAAAACCGTACAAAAGTGACCTTTAAACGTGTTTTTCTTGAATAACTCTTAAACCGTGGCCTCCACCGAACATATCCGCAGCTCGTGGTCTAGTGGCTAGCTTTTCTGCTTCTGGATCACCGACTCATGGGTTCGATTCCAGGCCACGTTGGGGATTTTCCCTGAACGGGGACTGGTGTTTGTGTTGCTGGATTGTGAAAAAAAAAATGGACTATGTCGAAGTTGGAACTTTGTATGGGCGCTTATGACCGCGCAGTTGACGGCCATACAAATCAATGATGATCATCATCATCGTCATCGTCGACCGGAAACGAATACCAGATCAAAGTTTAACAGCATTAAATTTCCTACAAAAAGATCCTGTTCATCTGTTTCTGTAGGACTAAGAGTATGTGCGCAGCGAACGAGAGAATATGAAAATCTAGCGCGTGGTTTTCGTAGGTGATGCGGCTAAAACTCATAGGTAGGGGCAGCTGAATGTAATAAGATCAACCTATATGTGTGGTGTCTGTTCTGTCGGAGACACACCCACACATACAGATCTCAGCCGTGCAATCGGGTACCGTATCGTAGCACTCCGCACGCATCTGCTGGGGATAAAACAAAAGGGTGCAGGCGTGTTAACGACGCCGTATGTACAGTTTGTATCAAAAAGAATCATCCGGTTTTAAAGAGTCATAACTATTATGATATTTGAGATACGTGCTTGAACACTGTTTTGTTTGAAGGAGCAAACTCTTGAGTTCTAGCCGGCTGGTGTGACCGAGCGGTTCTAGGCGCTACAGTCTGGAACCGCGCGACCGCTTCGGTCGCAGGTTAGAATCCTGCCTCGGGCCTGGATGTGTGTGATGTCCTTAGGTTGGTTAGGTTTAACTAGTTCTAAGTTCTAGGGGACTGATGACCTCAGAAGTTAAGTCTCATAGTGCTAAGAGCCACTATGGCACGAACAATTCCGAGAAACAGGTTGTTTGTGCAAAGGCAAATCGCCGGGCCGTCCCCGAGTGGCTGACACAGACGTCGAATGCATCCGCCATAGTTTCACAATCTGCTGCGGTCGCAGGTTCGAATCCTGCCTCGGGCATGGATGTGTGTGATGTCCTTAGGTTAGTTAGGTTTAAGTAGTTCTAAGTTCTAGGGGACTGATGACCATAGATGTTAAGTCCCATAGTGCTCAGAGCCATTTGAACCATTTGAAGTTTCACAATGAGTCCGCAGAAATCCGTTCGCCGTGCACCTCGACAGCTCAAACAAGCCCCTATGATCGTCTGGCGTGTGTTGAGTCGACCTTTACACACGAAACCGTACAAAATTCAGCTACTGAAAACTCTTCGTGAAGGTGACACACAACAACGTGTGGAGTTCTGTAATTTCGTTCTCGGCAAGATGGAGGATGGGATTTTTCTTCCACGCTTAGTGTTTAGTGAGGAGGCAGCATTCCATTTAAATGGAAAGGAGAACCGACATAACGTGAGGTTACGGGGGACGGAAGAACCTCATGAACTCGTACAACGTGAGAGGGACTTTCCAGAATTTAATGTATTTTGCACATTGTCACGGGAAAACATGTACGATCCACTTTTCTTTGCCGAGAGCACTGTTACAGGAAGCACATAGATCGATATGCTTGAGAACTTTCTTTTCCCAGAGTTGGAGACTGATTCGAATGACTTCATTTACCAACAGGATGGGGCATCGTCACACGGGCACCTGGAAGTGAGGGAATTTTAAATCAGAGCATTACTGAACGATGGATCGGTCGCACTGGACCAAATGATTCAGCCTTACATTACTGGCCTCCAAGGTCACCGGACATTACTGTATGTGATTATTTCGTGTGAGGGTTTATAAAAGACTCTGTTTATGTGCTTCCATTACCAACAACAATGAATGAACTGAGACACCGTATAACAGCAGCTGTGGAAGCTACAACTCAAGACATGCTCGCTGCAGTGTGGGAACAATTTGAATACCGCGTTGACATACGCGGCATATTGAACACCTATGAAAAGGTGTTTCCCGTACATCAGAAAACAAAATTCATTCTATATGTTTATTAGTTTCAGAAATGTAGATCTGCGAAATCGGATGATTCTTTTTGACACTCCCTGTGTTTTCGGATTAGTTACGAGGGTCATCCAGTTATTAAAGAGACAAATTGTTCTGGACAAAGAAGCGTTTATTTTTACAAAACAATACTTTTTCTACTTTTTAACATAATTCCCTTGAAGATTTATGCACTTGTTCCAACGGGCTACAGGCTTTCTTTATTCCGGCTGCAAAGAACTCTTTATCTTGGTGTTTGAACCAATTTCCCACAAACTTTTTCACGTCCTCGTTGTCCTGGAACCTCTACCCACAGAATGCCTCCTTCAGTGCACCAAACAAGTGGAAATCAGTAGGTGCTAAATCAGGACTGTAAGGGGGATGAGGCAGTAGTTCCCAGCCCATTTTGTCGGGTTAGTTGAGCAATACGAAGACGTGCGTTGTCTCGCTGGAGAATCACACCCCTCTGAGATCCACGACGTCTCTCTCTCATGGCTGGCTTCACCTTGTTTAAAAGCCAATCCGAGTAGTATTGGCTGTTCATTGTGCTCTGCTCGTTGGGATAATCACAAAAAACTGAACCTTCAGCAGCCCAAAACACCGTCAACATGACTTTTCCTGCTCATGTTTGGGTTTTGAAATTTTTCTTGACAGGTGAATTGGTGTGCTTCCACTCTATGCTTTGTCTTCTTGATTCTAGTTCATAATAGTGAACCAAACTTTCTTCATAAGTTGAAATTTCGTGCGTAACGTTCCTTTAGCTTTGTACACATTCTCAATCTTGTTTTCTTGTGTAGCCGCGTCAACTCCTTTGGGACCTATGTTGCACATGTTTTGCGGTACTTCAGACAATGTTATGAACTGTACCGTTACTAACTCAAACCTTATCAACTATCATTTCGACAGTCACACGGCAACCTCCACGAATAATGTCATCAGTTCGACTGTCAAGTAATGGAGTTGAAACTGCAACTGGTCGGCCAGAACGGTGTTCGTCAGTCACTGAGTTGTGATAATTTTTGAATTGCTCTACCCACTTGCAAAACTTTGCACGATTCATACAACCTTCACCATGAACTTTAGACATTCTACAGTATATATTCACTGACTTCTCACCTTCGGCAAGCCAAAAACAAATAACAGAACGTTCTTCAACTAATGAGCAAGTTTCAAACGGACTCGCCCTCTTGAAATGTATTTTTGAGGTTGTAAACAGATCAAGGTTCATCCAACATTGCCAACTTAAAGCCATAAACGTACCAAAATTGTCCTACTAACAGTTTTTACCGTAGACCAATTTCTCTTTGATTATTGAATGACCCCCGTAATTTCCTTTGACGGCGTACGTGCTAGGTGTACGCTGCCACTTACTTCGTTATTTAAGGTCTTGCAGGTTCGTGTCTCTCCCGACATCGAATAAGGAAAAAGGTGATAATACTGGACTTGGTGTGCCCGCCGTCTCGCTGACGAGGCAGTCGTGTTGCCACAGCTCAAGCTCCGGATGGCCATTAGCCCGTCACGGGAGAGTGCGCAGAAAAAAAGGGACGCGTGTTTCTCTTTCCAACGCGCCAGTTAACTAAGAGCCCATATTAAATTTCGTCACTCCCAACGACGCACTGTGCTGTGTAAATGGCGCCTCCGAGCGTGAAGCAGTTTCGGTGCCGTCGACGTTAGTTCGGCATTTCAAAGTACCACCAGATCTCTTTCCTGCAACGCACACATAAGTTGAAACAAGATATCTGGTGTGGGCGACATTCCCTCAAAATTGTTAACGTACGTGGGGACGTAGAATCCATGGCAAAACTGTCTAAGACGCTGCAGTCATGGACTGTGCGGCTGGTCCCGGCGGAGGTTCGAGTCCTCCCTCGGGCATGGGTGTGTGTGTTTGTCCTTAGGATAATTTAGGTTAAGTAGTGTGTAAGCTTAGGGACTGATGACCTTAGTAGTTAAGTCCCATAAGATTTCACTCACATTTGAACATTTTTGAACAAAACTGTGTCACCAGCTGTGCAAGATATAATTTTGAGACAGGCGAAATTTCCTCGGGTATTACGAGCTTGTGGTCTTGCGGTAGCGTTCTCGCTTGCTGCGCAAGGGGTCCTAGGTTCGATTCCCGGCGGGGTCAGGAATTTTCCCTGCCTCGAGATGAGTGGGCGGTGTTTTGTCGTCTTCATGATCATCATTCATCTCCATTACGGTCGGAGGAAGGCAATGGGAAACCATCTTCGCTAGGACCTTGCCTAGTACGGCGGTGAGGGTCTCCCGCATCGTTCCCTACGTTGCTCGGAGTATGGGACATCATCATCATTACAAAGAAAGTAATTTATTTCAGTTCGAAAGAAGACCAGTGAAGCTTTCAGCAGTCACATTTCGTCTGAACATGCAAATGAACAAAGTGTGGATGAATTATAAATTCAGTTGGTAGAGGACAGACCTGAAAGAATATGGCGGTCATTACGCATGCTCTTCCTATATTCTTACCGTTTACAGCGTGTTCAGTACCTTAAGAGGGGGAAGTGAAGGTGGACGAGTGCAATTTTGTCGTTGGCCAACTGCAGATTGCCGAGTATTCCCATTCAGTGATGACGGTAATCAAATGACGCTACTAAATGACATCGGTGGTCCGACGGACACCCACAGCATCTGTAGAGAGTCTTTTTGACAACGTATCTCCAAAAGACTGTGGTGTTGTCATGCTGGGCAATTGGTCGACTGGGCCTGTTGTGTTACCTTAAGGCCGGCCGCGGTGGTCTAGCGGTTCAGGCGCTCAGTCCGGAACCGCGCGACTGCTACGGTCGCAGGTTCGAATCCTGCCTCGGGCATGGATGTGTGTGTTGTCCTTAGGTTAGTTAGGTTTAAGTAGTTCTAAGTTCTAGGGGACTGATAACCACAGATGTTAAGTCCCATAGTGCTCAGAGCCATTTGTTACCTTAAGGCTCGTACACACTAGGCCAACAAAGCCAGTGGATTCGGCCGAACGTTGGTCGACAAGTAGGTCTGTTGATAAAATATCGACACATCTATATTTCTTCCTAAAAATATCAATATACATCTCCGATACTTTTTCACCTATACGAGGTGTATTCAATAAGTAAGGTAGCTTTATATTTTTATGAAAAATATTTATTTATTCTTCAACATTCATTTTGTCCCCTTCAAAGTAATCCCCCTTCAGGTGCTAAACGCCCGTGCCCAAGCTTCTTAGACGGACGCCCTGGCCGAGCGGTTCTAGGCGCTACATTCCGGAACTGGGCGACCGCTCCGGTCGCAGATTCGAATCCTGCTACGGGCATGGATGTGTGTGCTGTCCTTAGGTTAGTTAGGTTTAAGTAGTTCAAAGTTCTAAGGGACTGATTACCTCAGAAGTTGTCGCACAGTGCTCAGAGCCATTTTGAACCAAGCTTCTTCCAATCCTCGAAGCATTTCCCATGCTTAAGGGAAATGCATTTTGGTACAGCCTTGAGTACTTCCAGCGATTCAGTTTTTATTTCCTCAGTCGTTGAAAATCTTTGTCCTTTCATAGATCTCTTCAGTTCTGGGAACAGGGAAAAGTCGCAGGGGGCCAAATCCGGTGAATATGGTGGCTGAGGCATGATTCTCGTCTTGTTTCTGCACAAAGAATCTCTCACGAAAGACGATGAATGAGCAGGTGCATTGTCGTGATGCAAAAGCCATCAACTGATTTTCCACAATTTGGGATGTTTTTTGCGTATTGCTTCTCGCAAACGGCACATAAGGTCAAGGTAATACTCCTTATTGACCGTACGAACTCGAGACAAAAACTGATAATGCACTACGCCACGGTAATATAAAAAACCAGTGATCAAAACTTTCACATTTGCTCGAACTTGGCGAGCTTTTTTCGGTCTTGGCTGTCCGGGATGCTTCCATTGGGACGATTGGCCTTTGGTTTCGACGGCATAACCGTAAACACATGTTTCGTCATCAGTCATGACGCTTTTGAACGAAGCAGGGTCATCATTGACGTCATTCAAGAGTCCCTGAGCAATGCTAATGCGACGGTTCTTCAGATCAACGTTGAGAAGTTTTGGAACAAACTTCGCTAACAAACGTCTCGTGCCCAAAACATCGGAAAAAATTGCCTGACACGAGACGACCGATATCCCAACACCCTCAGAAACTGCTCTTACGGTAAGTCGACGGTTTTCCAAAACATTTTTCTTCACAGCTTCAACGTTATCATCTCTTGTTGATATGCTGGGGCGTCCAGAACAAAGTTCGTCATTGGCACCTTGTCGGTCATCTTGGGCGAGCTTGTACCACTTGTAAACATCACAACACATGAATGTGTGTTGCCGGCCGCGGTGGCCGAGCGATTCTAGGCGCTTCAGTCCGGAAGCGCGCGACTGCTACGGTCGCAGGTTCGAATCCTGCCTCGGGCATGGATGTGTGTGAGGTCCTTAGGTTAGTTAGGTTTAAGTAGTTCTAAGTTCTAGGAGACTGATGACCTCAGATGTTAAGTCCCATAGTGCTCAGAGCCATTTGAACTTCTTGAACCTGTGTTCAGTGTATGCCGCCTTTAGAATCTGAAGATGGTCACTGTATACGCGAAACCGGTTATGACTGTCTCATAAGAATGTGATTGCGTCTATAAATAAACAAAAAATTTTTACAAAATAATCAGTCACTCACTCCACGGACAAAAAAAAATTTTTTTTTTACTTAGAGCAGACTCACCGTACGCCGCTGTCAACATTTCTGGTGTTTTAGATAGCTTGATTCCATTTTTCACAGAAAATCTTATGCAAATTCTTTGCTCCCATTTCCTATAATAATCGAAATCTCCGAGCACAGTAAACCACGTCTAACCTCTCTCTCTGTCAAAAACAAACGAAGAGTGCTCTACACTTGTAACTGTGGCATGTGTACCAACATAACAAAAGAAAGATCGATAATCGAATGCACGTCACCATTCTGTTTGAACATCGCTCGTATATCGATACATCGATATCGAAATTGCAATATTGGGTGCCGATATTTTTATTTTACATTACATTTTATTTGCAATTTTCACTAAATATTTGAAATTGTTGTTTTGCAATTATAGTAGAACATAATTTCACTTTCACTGTGTGATGGAGTCTTAGTACTTTTTGAGCTTTCCTCACGTCCAATCTTTCACTGTGTGAAGCAGGTGTAGTTGGCACAAAAAACTGCGATTGCACGGGCTGGGGGTGGGGGAGAGGGGTAAGTAGAATAAGAAGATTTCCCATGTGAAGAGATAGCACACCAGTTACGTTAAAAAAGAATTTTAACGTAAGTAGTGTGCACTTTCTTTGGCATCTGCATTCTTCAACAACAGTTGCTGAAAATGATGAAGAAAAATCTGAAGTGGCAAGACTGGTCTTCACGATGGGTGGAGACGTGTGAGGGGAAGTGCTGACGTAATCGGCGCTCGGCGCTACCAACAGAAGCTGCAACGTTTAGCTTCACCACGCAGTTTTGACACTACACCTGATAAGTCGCTGGCGCTGGCACAAATGTAAAAAAAACAGGGAAGTCGACATGAAGTGTTCCGGGCAAATCCGATATGTGTCGAAACGGAATGACGAACCAATCGGAAATCTTATATTGTGCCACTTAGATGCAGTTACGATTGGTAGCGAAATGGTTATCGCCAAGCGTGAATGTGCATCGTTTTCCTTCCTATTCTTGCTGTAAGAGGGTAGGCAAGCTGCTAGCTTTTTGAAGTACAGAATATCACGGCCAACGATGATGCGGTTGATTGTCGCTCGTTGGTCCTCGTTGGCCGAGGGCAGTGGTTCCGAACTTTTTCTTTGACCATTGCCCCTGAGTGCAATCAGACATTAGCTAGTATCCCCCCCTCCCCCACCGTCTTAACCCCCATGTCGACTGCCCCCCCTCCCCCCCCCCCCCCCCCGCTCCTCCTGCACATAATCACCAACATCTAGCACATAACTAAAGTGTGGAATGAAAGACTTTCATTTTTAAGACGATGAAAGATGAACGATATTTAGTCTGTGTGTGTGTGTGTATGTGTGTATGGAGGGGGGGGGGCGGAGCAAAATGCAAAGGGGGCGGGGTTACAAAGAATGAAAGAATGATGAAGGAATCTGTTGTGCATCGAAAGTGCTACCCATAACTCCTTCTCAGGTAAGAAAGCTAACTGTCCACCGTGAGGGTAGACACTTGTTACAGAACACGCTTCCCCTGCATTACTCCTGTCCATTGCGGCACTTGCTTGATGTCCAAACTGCAACCCCGTTTAAAATCAACCAAGTTAAAATTTGTGCGCTATACTCACTGTTCGTAAATTACTTGATTGCTGCACTCCTTACTTCTGAACTGGCGGAAAAAGACTTCAGGCTGTTAATGCTTTGTCTCTGACCACAGCCACTAACAAATGGTTCAAATGGCTCTGAGCACTATGGAACTTAACTGCTGAGGTCATCAGTCCCCTAGAACTTACAACTACTTAAACCTAACTAACCTAAAGACATCACACACATCCATGCCCGAGGTAGGATTCGAACCTGCGACCATAGTGGTTCCAGACTGTAGCGCCTAGAACCGCTCGGCCACACCGGCCGGCACAGCCATTAACAGTAATAGCAATACTAATCATATTTTGCTAACGCCTTTGCCCTGCATTCTGTGCAGGATCGGCATAGTTAAGTCGGGTTTGGCATGGTTAATTTTAAGGGGTGGCCGGATGCCCTTCCTGCCGCCACCCCGTACTCCCCGGGGTTTGTACCCCAGCTGCCTGCGCCTAGTGTAAGCCATGAAATAGTCCGAACGTGTTACAAATGTCTGCGAGGCATGTAACTGAGGCGGGACGTGGGGACCAGCCCAGTATTCACCTAGTAGGATGTGGAAAACCCCCTAAAAACCACACCCGGGCTGGCCGGCACACCAGCTCTCGCCGTTAATCCACCGGCCGGATTCTATACGGGTGCGGCGCGCCTACCCGAGTCCAGGAAGCAGCGCATTAGCACTCTCGGCTAACCTGGAGGGTGAGTAATAGCAACAATAATAATACTTGCTAATTATTTTGAAAAATTATTGAACTGTCCAGAACCAGTGAATAAATTCCAATCACAGCAAACTAATAACGCCAAGCCTAACTCAAAAGAACCTAAGAAAATCGAAATAACTAAACAAATTAAGAGACTTCAAAACAATAAAGTATCCGGATAATATTCAGAACTACTAAAAACCACTGGCCCTAATAATGTACAAGGGATCAATCAACTAATACGACATATCTGGCAAGCTGACAAAATTCTGAGGACTGGAAAACTGCCCTAATTCATCCATTGCTTAAAAAAGAGGATAGAACTGATGTTAATAGTTACAAACGAATCCCCCTTTCCCCGGTCACATACAAAATTCTCTCGCAGTATTTACTTATCGAGCCCAAGAAAAGTTAGAACCCAAAATTGGTGAATACCAAGCAGGCTTTAGACCAAGCAAAAACTGTCCGAAACAAATTGTTCATTTAACACTAATCCTTAGGCACCAAAGGTTTTATAGCAGCAATATCGTATGTACGTTCGTGGATTTTAAAAGGCGTAGGACTCAGCTGATCGTGAATCTCTTCTCCAAATTTTAATGGAACAAGGACTAGGTAATAAAACTCTAACACTGATTAAGGAAACGTTAAGCGGCACTAGCCCTAAAGTTTAATTCATGGGAAAAATTTCTGAACCATTTGGCATAAAGACTGGTATTGCACAGGGAGGTGAACTGTCTCCATTACTGTTTAACTGTGTTTTGGAAAAGGTGATTACAGAATGGCGAGACAAAAAGTAGAGTCAAAATATAAAGCAATGAATCAAGTTACGTAGAAGTAATATTACAGTAGACTGCCTCGCCTTTGCAGATGGTGTGGCAATTTCAGCTAGAGATATTATTTGGTCAAAAACAAATTGAAATTCTTAAAGAAGATGCGGAAAAAGTAGGACTACAAATATCATTCGAGAAAACGGAATATATGACATGCAACAAACAAGCACCCAAGTTTTCTACACGAAGTATGGAAAAATAAAAAGGGTCTCTCAGTTTAAATACTTGGTGGAAATCATAGAAGAAAAAGGCCTGAAAAAAAGCTGCAAACGAAGTTCGCTGTCAAAAATAACAACTGCATTCAGATTAACACAAAATATTTATAATAAAAAATCACTTTCTAAACTCCGTAAACTTACAGCACTGTAATCAAACCTGAATGTCTTTATGGAGCAGAAACCTTAATTTTTAATATAAGGAGGGATATTGAAGAGATTCAAAAGAAAGAAAGATTATTAGGAAAATATTAGGCCCCAAAATTACTGATAGAGAAACTTATAGGCCGAGAAGTAATACGGTAATAGAAAAACATACGGACATACGTGGTGACACGAGAAAATGAGAATTTAAATTTTACGAGTACATTACAAGAATGGCACCCACTACGTTGACAAAACAAATAGTAGAATTCTACGAAAACAGAAGTAATGCCTAAACTGAGCCAATTAAATAGATCGCTGCGATTAAGGAGGATCTTAAAGCAGCTGGTGTAACTCAAGCAGACATTACAGATAGAAACACATTCAGACAAAAGATATTTGATTGGAAAGTTGGTCAGAGGCAAATTAGGGAACGGACTAGAACACTGTGGTCTCATGACAGAAAGAGACTTCATTCTGAAAGGGTGAAACTAATTTAGGCACAAAGGAAGGCCAACCATTAAGAGCGTTATTGATTGATTGCACGTCGCATGGTCCAATTGGGCCAATACGTGAATAATAATCATCTTCACTAGTGTTCTGCCAAAAGGCAGGTTTCCACATGGTAGTTCTCCAGGCTGTCCGGTCTTCTGCCATCCTCTTCAGGTCTGCATAATTTCCTCTTCCCTTTATGTCGTCTATCATCTTGTATCTCCTTCTTCCTCTCAGTCTTCTCCCACAAGCCAGATCTGCCAAAGCATCTGCTAGCAAGCACTCCCTTCTCAGTGAATGTCCCAACCAGTTCTTTTTCCTTTCCCTTACAACCTTCAGCAGACATCTTCTCTCACCAACCCTTTCCAACACTCTTTCATTACTCATTCTTTCCATCCAGCTTATCCCCTCCATTCTCCTCCACATCCATATCTCTAATGCTTCTAACCTTTTTTCATCCTCTCTTCTCAGCGTCCATGTTTCTGCCCTATATAATGCCTCGCTCCAGACAAAACATTTCCAGGCCTTTTCCTTAGATCCTTATCTAATTTGCCACGCAACACTCCTCTTTCTGTTGAATGCCTCCTTCGCTATGGCAGTTCGAGTTTTCACATCTTCAACTCTTCAGTTATTGTGCTTCCACGATATTTAAAAGCAGTTACTTGGCTAATGGTAGCTTGGCCTATTTTAATATTAGACAGTCTGCGTCTTGTACTGATGACCATACTCTTTGTTTTTGCTGTGTTTATTTGCATCCCATATTCCACACAAGCTTCATTCAGATCTTTCAGCATGTTATTCACTGTCCGCTCACTTTCTGCCACTAATACCATGTCATCAGCAAATCTTAAACATTCTATTCTCTTTCCCATCTAAGCCTTTTGCAATAATCTCTTCAAGGTGTGCCTTAAACAACAGTGGGGAAGGCAACAACCTTGTCCAAAACCTCGTCCATTGCTGCTTCCTTCTGAATGGTTCAAATGGCTCTGAGCACTATGAGACTTAACATCTGAGGTCATCAGTCCCCTAGAACTAACCTGAGGACATCACACACATCCATGCCCGAGACAGGATTCGAACCCGCGGCCGTACCAGCACCGCGGTCCCGGACTGAAGCGCTTAGAACCGCTCGGCCACACCGGCCGACTGTTTCATTTCCAAACCTTATCCTTCCTTTCTTGTGTAAATATAGACTCTGTATCAGTCGTCTCTCTTTACAGTCTACTCCTTTCATCTTCAAAATATCCATAAGCTTGTTCCACTGAACTCTGTCAAAAGCCTTTTCTAAATCTATAAAAACAGCAAACCTTTTTGTTATATTGCTAGAGAAGGCCGAAATGCACGCTATAAGCTCACGCAGGATGGCGTGAGGTCTGAAACAGGATACGTAATGAATGCTATAAAGAAAAGTACGTAGCTGCTGGAATACTTAACTTTAATCCACAATTGGTGAACATTGCTCTTGGCGATACAAGTTAGACTCTTTAGATACATGCAATATACTGTTAATGGCGCCTTGCTAGGTCGTAGCCATTGACTTAGCTGAAGGCTATGCTATCTATATTCTCGGCAGATGAGCGAGGCTTCGTCAGTGTGCATCGCTAGCGAAGTCGTCCGTACAACTGGGGCGAGTGCTAGGAAGTCTCTCTAGACCTGCCGTGTGGTGGCGCTCGGTCTGCGATCACTGACAGTGGCGACATGCGGGTCCGACATGTACTAATGGACCGCGGCCGATGTAAAGCTACCACCTAGCAAGTGTGGTGTCTGGCGGTGACACCACACTTTTTTCATATATCTTTGCTCTATAGTTCTTAACAGACCAATAGATCTCTTGTTCCTTTTCCTCTTCTAAATCCGAACTGCTCGTCTGGAATCCCTCTATCCAGCTTGCCTTATAGCTTTCTATTCAACACTCTCAGCAACACTTTAGGTGCATGAGAAATTAGACTGATTTCACAAGCTGCGACATCGTCGCGAAAAAACACAGTGACCCGTATATGTAATAAGTTTCCTTTAATTTACGTCTATGGTCACAATCTTTTCTGTTTAACAGATTACCGGTTTCGGTCTTTAATGACCATCATCAGATCTGTCTCATAAAATCAAAGTCCTAATGCACTGCAGCCGTATTGGCATCGTCAAATGTTAAACGCGGAATCAGCACCAGCATCGTCAAATACATATAGATAGCATCACATGCACGAGTCATGTTATCAGTAGCACTACTGTTCATAACAAGCTGCCGTACAGTAGCCACAACATGTTTGTTTTGTAGTTTCACCAGATCTCGCTAATGTCGGCATACACTGGTTTTCAATAATTAATTGAAAAAGCGAAAATAAAGGGGGATACAATAGTTGGAGTCTGTAATAAGCTTATAAAAGGCATTACAGTTATAAAAAGTAATAAAAAGAAGAACACGACAAAAGTAATATTTTATTAAAAAGATGAAGACTTAAGAAACAATGGTTGACATGTGCTCAAGTGTCAATATTCTAGATAACGGCATAAGTATTAAACACCGTTAATAGTGCACCAGGTAATATTAAACAACCATAAAACAATCACTAAAGGAGCCACAAACGAAAGAAAACATAGTGCTGCACATAATCAGCGCCCTCTTACTTTTGTCGTGTTCTTCTTTTTATTGCTTTTTATTACTGTAATGCCTTTTATACGTTATAAGCTTATTACAGACTCCAACTATTGTATCCCCCTTTATTTTCGCTTTTTCAATTAATTATTGAAAACCAGTGTATGCCGACATTAGCGAGATCTGGTGAACCTACAAAACAAACATGTTGTGGCTACTGTACGGCAGCTTGTTATGAACAGTAGTGCTACTGATAACATGACTCCTGCATGTGATGCTATCTATATATATTTGACGATGCTGGTGCTGATACCCCATTTAACATTTGACGATGCCACTATGGCTGCAGTGCATTAGGACTTTGATTTTATGGGACAGATCTGATGATGGTCATTAAAGACCGAAACCGGTAATCTGTTGAACAGAAAAGATTGTGACCATAGACGTAAATTAAAGGAAACTAATTAGACTGATGGTCCTATGCTCTTCACATTTTTTAGTGTTTCTCTTTTTCTCTATTGGTATCATAACTGTTGCAAGGAATAATAATAATAATACTTTTGACAGCACTGTAGTTACCCTTATTTAGTTACTGCTGTGTCGTGCTGTCAGTTCATTTACCTGTTTCGGAGCGAGTAATGAAGCAATTTCTGGACTGCTACAATTGCCATTTCCAACTTGGACAAGACATTTTCTTGAGATAGTTAGCATTTGTTACGTATATGTCTCAGTTTTATCACCGTCGATGTTCACGACAAGGCACAACGTATGTGTGTAGTGGGTGGACTATGTGATGCCTCCTTAGTTGTTACATTTTCAAAGTGTCGTGCCAATAAAACGCAGTCTTTCGTTAGCCTTCCCCACGTCGTTTTGTACGGGTTCCTTCCAATTTTAAATGGTTCGTAATTATAATTCCTAGGGATTTAGTTGAATTTATGGCCTTTAGATTAGACTGATTTATCGTGTATCCGTAGTTTAACGGATTCCTTTTAGCACTCATACCCATTAGCTCACGCTTGCAATTATTTACGGGCAGTTGGCAATCATTCCGGTATCTTTTCTTAATCGTTTTGCAATTTGGTCTGCGGATGATTTTACTAGGCGATGAACGACAGCATGACCTGCGAACAATCTAAGATGGCTACTCAGATTGTCACTTAAAGCCTTTATACAGATAAAAGTAGGAGGGGGCCTATAACATTGCCTTGAGGAACGCCCAAAATCATTTCTGTGCTTATATGTGCGTAATAAAGTGGTAGTGCGGCCTGCAGACCAGATGTGAGGAAACGCGTATCAGCAAATCGTAAGTAATTGCTTTTTTATATAAAAAATCGCGACGTGAACTGTTTAATAATCTGAAACTAAGAAACCTGTATTGTTATAGATCCAACTGATGATGCTTTAGAACAAGAAAAAGACGAAACGCGTCTGCGATAAACAAATTAAATGGCAGCAGGAAAGGCAGTTTTATTTACAAAACAAGTATTTATATGCTTGCTGCGGAGGATGACCACACACAAAAAAACTTGTTACTCGATGACTTGCTATCAATTACTACGAAGTGTGACCTCTCTGACAGGAAATTACGAATCCAGTCAGGTAACTGGGTCGACATCCCATGAGCACACAATTTCAGTACAAGCCACTTGTGCAGTACAGTGTCAAAAGCCTTTTTGGAAATTTAGGAATACGGAATCACTACTTTCGCTATGTGCTCTTGTGATGATGCGTTCATATTCACAATGGCGTCACATTAGAGAAAGTAAGAGGTGCCATTGCCCAGCTGCTTTGTCAATAGAGACTAGTAGGGAGGTAGGAGTGCGTGATTCCCCGGAAGTCCCTTAGCGAGTCGGGCTTCTCTCGATTATCGATTCTCCGCTAAGCGGCTACACTCGGTGTGGAGGGGGCGGGAGGGGGGCAGGAGGGGGGCATTCCAACGTTGTGGTGCCGCGCTAATCCGAAACCCTCATGCGCGCCGTTCATAGCTAAGAGAGAATCAGCCATGTACGCTCTATACGTTGTACTAGTAATTAAAAAAAAGCACTCCGTCTTCAGGCCAGGAGTGGCGTACCGGGACCATTCGACCGCCGTGTCAGAAGAGGATGCGGATAGGAGGGGCGTGTGGTCAGCATACCGCTCTCGCGGTCGTTATGATGGTATCCTTGACCGAAGCCGCTACCATTCGGTCGAGTAGCTCCTCAATTGGCATCACGAGGCTGAGTGCACCCCGAAAAATGGCAACAGCGCATGGCGGCCTGGACGGTCACCCATCCAAGTGCCGACCACGCCCGACAGCGCTTAACTTCAGTGATCTTACGGGAACCAGTGTATCCACTGCGGCAAGGCCGTTACTACCAGTAATTATTGTCATCTGTGTTCCTGACAGCGAGACGTGTCGTAAAATCGAATTTAAACCTCTGACAAGAATGATTTACAGAAGAACCGAAAAGAAAACTAAGATCCTGGTATACAACGATCAGTCTGGCTTTAGGTAGAGGTAAAGACACCACAGAGGCGGTGCTAATGTTCCGCTTGACAATCGAAGCCATACTTCAGGAAAATCAAGATACGTTCATAGGATTTGCTGGCCTAGAAAATGCGTTTGCCAGTGTGAAATGGTGCGAAATGACACACGAAAGTGGCAGCATTTCGTGACATCGCATTCTAGGGGCTTTCATGTTTACATGGTTCATTTGAAGGGCACCTACGACGTGACAATTGCTAGGCCGATGATGTCATCAGTGAAAATCAACAGATCGTTATAACGAAGACTGTAAATAACGCACTATATTGGCGTCGTTATTTCGCTTACTTTTACGTCAGAGTAAGTGTGGGATCATTTTCTGCCATTACCAGAAAATTTGACGTAAGTTCCTAATTTTTAATTTGTTCATTTTCAATAACTACGACTTCCGACTTCCCTTGTCATGCCATAACTATATTTGTTTTAGGGTATGCATAGAAGGAGAATGCTTACAGGTGAGAGTGAAACACGCACAGCTAAAGAGTTACAATTATTGCTTACAGAAAGTAATAGCAAAGTGGACATTCATGCATCTGTTTTAATTAACCATCATAAAATTAGCACGTGAGCATCGAAAACTGTAGTACCGATTTTCAAATTAATTTTGCAAGTACGCCAATGAAACTTATATAGTTCGAAAGGAACTTTGCCGCAGACACTAACAAAAGAAAAAAATCATGTGTATCCACAGCGATTAGGAGACGCAAAAGGAAGTACACACAGACAAAAACAATGGTTCAGATGGCTCTGAGCACTATGGGACTTACCTTCCCAAGTCATCAGTTCCCTAGAACTTACAACTACTTAAACCTAACTAACCTAAGGACATCACACACATGCATGCCCGAGGCAGGATTCGAACCTGCGACCGTACCAGGAGCGCGGCTCCAGACTGTAGTGCCTAGAACCGCTCGACCACCCCAGCCGGGTCACACAGCCACATGAGAAAAGTTCTCCATTGTCTCTGATACTGGTACAAACTTTTACCACGCGTAACGATCGAGTTTTGTAATTGAAACGACCCACCAAAGTAACAACATTTTGTGAAGTTGCATTCTAAAGACTTTCATGTTTAAATGTTTCAGGCAGTTCATTTGCGGTAACACACGCATACCGGACAGCTACAATGCCACAGCTGCTATGTCGTTGATGTTGTCGACAGTGGAAAACGAAACGTAGTAACGAAGCCGGCGGGGGCAACAAAAGTCGTTTATTCACTTACTTTGGTCTAAGATTAAATAGAACTAACTCTTTGTTCGTTTCCCGCCAACACCACAAAATTTAGAGCATTCCTAATTTCCAGTATCTTCATTTTGAGTAGCTACAACGTTTGGTATTGTAAGGAAACCGTATTTGTTTTAGGCTATGCCTCGAAGAAGAAATTAATGGGTCGGACTGAAAGACGGAGAGCTATAGAGACAAAATTTTTGCGTAGATAAAATAATAGGAATAATACAGACGTTGATAAAGATAATTCTATTGTCGTGCTAAAAGATACATTTAAATGTGCAGTGAACATAATAACAAATAATTTTGCGAATTGTAATTGTTGTTTGAAACTTCCTGGCAGATTAAAACTGTGTGCCCGACCGAGACTGGAACTCGGGACCTTCGCCTTTCGCGGGCAAGTGCTCTACCATCTGAGCTACCGAAGCACGACTCACGCCCGGTCCTCACAGCTTTACTTCTACCAGTATCTCGTCTCCTACCTTTCAAACTTTACAGAAGCTCTCCTGCGAACCTTGCAGAACTAGCACTCCTGAAAGAAAGGATATTGCGGAGACACGGCTTAGCCACAGCCTGGGGGATGTTTCCAGAATGAGAATTTTCACTCTGCAGCGGAGTGTGCGCTGATATGAAACTTCCTGGCAGATTAAAACTGTGTGCCGGACCGAGACTCGAACTCGGGACCTTTGCCTTTCGCGGGAAAGTGCTCTACGAACTGAGCTAGCCAAGCACGACTCACTCCCCGTACTCACACCTTTACTTTTGCCAGTACCTCGTCTGTTACCCTCCAAACTTAACAGAAGCTCTTCTGCGAACCTTGCAGAACTAGCACTCCTGAAAGAAAGGATATTGCGGAGGTAATGGCCTATGTCCAGTGTGGCAGTTTTATTCTGTGGCCAGAGAAGCTGCAGAACAGGTGTATTGCAAGGGTTTCATTTATGACCGGCACTTGTGTGATTCCAGAATGAGATTTTCACTCTGCAGCGGAGTGTGCGCTGATATGAAACTTCCTGGCAGATTAAAACTCCTACCTTCCAAACTTTCAGGAGTGCTAGTTCTGCAAGGTTCGCAGGAGACCTTCTGTAAAGTTTGGAAGGTAGGAGACGAGATACTGGCAGAAGTAAGGCTGTGAGGACCGGGCGTGAGTCGTGCTTGGGTAGCTCAGATGGTACAGCACTTGCCCCGAGTTCGAGTCTCGGTCGGGCACACAGTTTTAATCTGCCAGGAAGTTTCATATCAGCGCACACTCCGCTGCAGAGTGAAAATCTCATTCTGGTAATTGTGGTTTGATGAATTTACAGAGCAGATTTTGTAATCACGATGGTTTTGCGCCTGAGGTGACATTGTGTTGGCACAAGCGTAAAATTAATTTGCCGCCATTAACACAAAATTTATTTTTCAACGCAGTGTATCAAAGATTCCCTTCAAATGACCGAACAGTTCAAGAGGAATCGAAGAATTACTTAAGAATACACGTAGAATGCAGCAGTTGCCACGGATCAGTTATGCGGCTGAATTTTCAGACACTTCAAAATGCACGATATCTGCAATGTCAGATTTGCTCCACCGTTGCAGTTGGTCGAATTTGGACCACGGGGCGATACTAGTTACAATAAAAACAAAATATCTCGAAAGGGATGTTTCATAAACTTTGTTTTATTTCTAATGAATTATTCATGCATCTTCATAAAGTATGATGGGCAAATAAAGTTTGTTCTTTATTGTAAATAGTACTTGAGACAATATACAATAGTTGCTATAAACAATAAGGTATAGACATTTTTAGAAACTTTATAGAATTTTAAATTTATTTACAACAGTGGTTCCTTTAATTTGTTGTGTGCAATTAATTTCATCAACATAGCTCATTTAACGTAATATTTTTCTATAATGCTTAATTTCTACTAAACCTGTTCACAAAATTGTAAAATTTAATATATGTGTGTAGAAGAAAGTCCAGAAAAACAGTTTTATGAGGGACCTGGGGGGGGGGGGGGGGGGGGGGGGGGGGGCTGAAAATCAGGCATTCTTACGTTGCAGCCACACAACAGATTACTCTTACAACACGCTTCTTTGTTAAATGTTTCCTTGTAGTCACGCTTGTTTGATTTCGTCGCTTTCTCAGACAACGTATCTGGTATGGGAGACCCTACTTGCTTTACGGGTAATTCAAAGTAAGCTCCATTGCTAATTATAACATTTCTCCCAACTCTCCGGCAAAAAACAGTAGTTCTTTTGAGGCGAACCAGACAAAGCCATTTTCCTACATTTTCAAACGAAATGAAGCATTGTTCTGCTAGAGTCTGGAGTATAAGCCGCATGGCCTAGTATTTCCCAACTGAACGCCTCGATCGTTTCCCCGACCCCTATTGCTGTGAGTGATGGGACGTTATCATGGAGCAATATGACTTTCTGTTGCCTTTGTCGAAATTGCGGTGGTTTTCCACGTAACGCTCAATTTAAATCGATCATTTGCTGTTGCTAGGGATCAGTGGCAACGGTTTCACTAGGTTTTAGTAGCTTATAATATATGACACCCTTGTGTTGCCACTAAACACAGAGCATTGTCTTCTTTCCAAAGCGATTTGGACTTGCGGTGGACGTCGATGGTTTGCCTGGATTCACCCACGATTTTCAAAATATATCCATTTTCTATTACCTGTCACTGTTCGGTGGAGAAACGACTTCCTTCTGTATCTGGCGAGCAGCATTTCACAAATGGTCTTTCGATTTGTTTGCTGCCTTTCATTAGTGCAGAACCCATCTTCCCACTTTCTGCATTTTTCCCGTAGCTTTCAACCGAAGAGAAACGGCTTTCTGCGTCATATTCAACTGTTCTGCAAGTTCCTGTTGAGTCTGAGTATCATCTTCATCCAATAAGGCCTCCAATTCGTCGTCTTGCAACTTTTTCGGTGGTTTGCCGGGCACGTCATTTCTCACTTCAAAATCACCACTGTGTTTTGCCAAGAGCATGTTCGCCGATAGCTTCGACACGTATTCGACGCGATTCTGCAGCATTTTTCTTCAAATAACAGAAAACCAACGCTGTCTGCAAATTGTAGTTCGTAGGCGCAAAACTCGACATGTTTATGGGTTGGAAACAGATACCGATGTATGGAACTTGGGCTACTGTGCGTTGACATTCGTCGTCAGCCGTTACAGGGAGCAGATGGCGCTGCATACGGGGTCTCCGGGCCATACACTGACGGCTGGTACCGTCTGTAGGGGAATTCCGCTTTCATACTTCTACACCCATGAACCATGGACCTTGCCGTTGGTGGGGAGGCTTGCGTGCCTCAGCGATACAGATAGCCGTACCGTAGGTGCAACCACAACGGAGGGGTATCTGTTGAGAGGCCAGACAAACGTGTGGTTCCTGAAGAGGGGCAGCAGCCTTTTCAGTAGTTGCAGGGGCAACAGTCTGGATGATTGACTGATCTGGCCCTGTAACACTAACCAAAACGGCCTTGCTGTGCTGGTACTGTGAACGGCTGAAAGCAAGGGGAAACTACAGCCGTAATTTTTCCCGAGGGCATGCAGCTTTACTGTATGATTAAATGATGATGGCGTCCTCTTGGGTAAAATATTCCGGAAGTAAAATAGTCCCCCATTCGGATCTCCGGGCGGGGACTACTCAAGAGGACGTCGTTATCAGGAGAAAGAAAACTGGCGTTCTACGGATCGGAGCGTGGAATGTCAGATCCCTTAATCGGGCAGGTAGGTTAGAAAATTTAAAAAGGGAAATGGATAGGTTGAAGTTAGATATAGTGGGAATTAGTGAAGTTCGGTGGCAGGAGGAACAAGACTTTTGGTCTGGTGATTACAGGGTTATAAATACAAAATCAAATAGGGGTAATGCAGGAGTAGGTTTAATAATGAATAAAAAAAATAGGAGTGCGGGTCAGCTACTACAAACAGCACAGTGAACGCATTATTGTGGCCAAGATAGACACAAAGCCCGCATCTAATACAGTAGTACAAGTTTATATGCCAACTAGCTCTGCAGATGACGAAGAAATTGAAGAAATGTATGACGAAATAAAAGAAATTATTCAGATTGTGAAGGGAGACGAAAATTTAATAGTCATGGGTGACTGGAATTCGAGTGTAGGAAAAGGGAGAGAAGGAAACATAGTAGGTGAATATGGATTGGGGCTAAGAAATGAAAGAGGAAGCCGCCTGGTAGAATTTTGCACAGAGCACAACATAATCATAATTAACACTTGGTTCAAGAATTATGAAAGAAGGTTGTATACATGGAAGAACCCTGGAGATACTAAAAGGTATCAGATAGATTATATAATGGTAAGACAGAGATTTAGGAACCAGGTTTTAAATTGTAAGACATTTCCAGGGGCAGATGTGGACTCTGACCACAATCTATTGGTTATGACCTGTAGATTAAAACTGAAGAAACTGCAAAAAGGTGGGAATTTAAGGAGATGGGACCTGGATAAACTAAAAGAACCAGAGGTTGTACAGAGATTCAGGGAGAGCATAAGGGAGCAATTGACAGGAATGGGGGAAATAAATACAGTAGAAGAAGAATGGGTAGCTCTGAGGGATGAAGTAGTGAAGACAGCAGAGGATCAAGTAGGTAAAAAGACGAGAGCTAGTAGAAATCCTTGGGTAACAGAAGAAATATTGAATTTAATTGATGAAAGGAGAAAATATAAAAATGCAGTAAGTGAAGCAGGCAAAAAGGAATACAAACGTCTCAAAAATGAGATCGACAGGAAGTGCAAAATGGCTAAGCAGGGATGGCCAGAGGACAAATGTAAGGATGTAGAGGCCTATCTCACTAGGGGTAAGATAGTTACTGCCTACAGGAAAATTAAAGAGACCTTTGGAGAGAAGAGAACGACTTGTATGAACATCAAGAGCTCAGATGGAAACCCAGTTCTAACCAAAGAAGGGAAAGCAGAAAGGTGGAAGGAGTATATAGAGGGTCTATACAAGGGCGATGTACTTGAGGACAATATTATGGAAATGGAAGAGGATGTAGATGAATATGAAATGGGAGATATGATACTGCGTGAAGAGTTTGACAGAGCACTGAAAGACCTGAGTCGAAACAAGGCCCTCGGAGTAGACAACATTCCATTGGAACTACTGACGGCCTTGGGAGAGCCAGTCCTAACTCACCATCTGGTGAGCAAGATGTATGAAACAGGCGAAATACCCTCAAACTTCAAGAAGAATATAATAATTCCAATCCCAAAGAAAACAGGTGTTGACAGATGTGAAAATTACCGAACTATCAGTTTAATAAGTCACAGCTGCAAAATACTAACACGAATTCTTTACAGACGAATGGAAAAACTAGTAGAAGCCAACCTCGGGGAAGATCAGTTTGGATTCCGTAGAAACACTGGAACACGTGAGGCAATACTGACCTTACGACTTAGCTTAGAAGAAAGATTAAGGAATGGCAAACCTACGTTTCTAGCATTTGTAGACTTAGAGAAAGCTTTTGACAATGTTGACTGGAATACTCTCTTTCAAATTCTAAAGGTGGCAGGGGTAAAATACAGGGAGCGAAAGGCTATTTACAATTTGTACAGAAACCAGATGGCAGTTATAAGAGTCGAGGGACATGAAAGGGAAGCAGTGGTTGGGAAGGGAGTAAGACAGGGTTTTAGCCTCTCCCCGATGTTGTTCAATCTGTATATTGAGCAAGCAGTAAAGGAAACAAAAGAAAAATTCGGAGTAGGTATTAAAATTCATGGAGAGGAAATAAAAACTTTGAGGTTCGCCGATGACATTGTAATTCTGTCAGAGACAGCAAAGGACTTGGAAGAGCAGTTGAATGGAATGGACAGTGTCTTGAAAGGAGGATATAAGATGAACATCAACAAAAGCAAAACAAGGATAATGGAATGTAGTCTAAGTCGGGAGATGCTGAGGGTATTAGATTAGGAAATGAGACACTTAAAGTAGTAAAGGAGTTTTGCTATTTGGGGAGCAAAATAACTGATGATGGTCGAAGTAGAGAGGATACAAAATGTAGGCTGGCAATGGCAAGGAAAGCGTTTCTGAAGAACAGAAATTTGTTAACATCCAGTATTGATTTAAGTGTCAGGAAGTCATTTCTGAAAGTTTTCGTATGGAGTGTAGCCATGTATGGAAGTGAAACATGGACGATAAATAGTTTGGACAAGAAGAGAATAGAAGCTTTCGAAATGTAGTGCTACAGAAGAATGCTGAAGATTAGATGGGTAGATCACATAACTAATGAGGAAGTATTGAATAGGATTGGGGAGAAGAGAAGTTTGTGGCATAACTTGACCAGAAGAAGGGATCGGTTGGTAGGACATGTTCTGAGACATCAAGGGATCACCAATTTGGTATTGGAGGGCAGCGTGGAGGGTGAAAATCGTTGAGGGAGACCAAGAGATGAATACACTAAGCAGATTCAGAAGGATGTAGGTTGCAGTAGGTACTGGGAGATGAAAAAGCTTGCACAGGATAGAGTAGCATGGAGAGCTGCATCAAACCAGTCTCAGGACTGAAGACCACAACAACAACAACTTCTACACCTGGTATTCTGTGGTCACCTGCTCAAGGACCCGTCGCGCGCTGGCAACTATGCTTCCGTCCACTCGTTCCGTACTGAACTGAAAAGTTGCAACTTATTTTAAGCGCACTATAATTGCAGGAGGCCACACAGAGGCGTTTTCGCGCTGCGTCGTGCAGGAACGGAATGAGCTGAAATGACTTTTACCTGGTGTGAAGTACCCCCTGTTACACACTTCACAGTGGTTTGCGGAGTATAGACGTAGACGCAGATGTGAAAAAGTAAGTAACAAAATCTATTTACCCAGCAAAATACTGTGGCTCACAAGGCTGGACGTACCCTTTAGACGGGTCGAGTAATGTACGAGGGTCACTCCAAAAGAAATGCACACTATTTTTGTAAAAATACAGTTTTAATTCTGCATGTCTGAAAGTTTTACAGTGTGTAGATACATCCTTCCCACGCGTTTTCAAACTTAGTTCAACCTGTTCCCGTGAGTGGCGCCGTCATAGCACGTCATCAAGATGGCTGCAACACTTGACGTTCGTGAGAAGCAATGTGCTGTCATATAATTCCTGTGCTGTGAAAACGAGACAGTGGGAAACATCCACAAGAGGTTGAGAAAGGTGTACGGAGATGCTGCTGTCGATCGCAGTACAGTTAGTCAGTGGGAAAATTGGTTACGTGATGAAAGCGGGCCCGGCAATATTGAGGATTGTCCTCGCAGCGGCAGGCCTCATACTGCACACACTCCAGACAATGTGCAGAGAGTTAACGATTTGGTGACTGCTTACAGACGCATCACAGTGAACGAATTGTCACGCTTCGTTGGCATAGGGGAAGGAAGTGTTTGCAGAATACTGAAAGTGTTGGCGTTAAAAAAAGGTTTGTGCCAGGTGGGTTCCCAGGATGTTGACAGTGGCTCACAAAGAAACAAGGAAAACGGTGTGCAGCGAACTTTTGCAACAGTACGAAAATGGTGGAGATGATGTTCTTGAAAGAATTGTGACAGGTGATGAAACATGGCTCCATCATTCTTCACCAGAGACGAAGAAGTAATCAGTGTAGTGGCATCATGCAAATTCACCCAAGGAAAAAAAAAAAATTCAAAGCCACACCTTCTACTGGAAAAGTTATGGCTACGGTGTTTTTGGATTCCGCAGGACGGTTGCTTGTGGACATCATGCCGAGTGGAACCACCATAAATTCTGATGCATATGAGACGACACTGAGGAAACTTCAAGCTCGACTCAGTCGTGTTCGAGCACATCAACAAAAGCAGGATGTTTTGCTGTTGCACGACAATGCACAGCCACATGACAGTGAAAAAACCATCGAAGCGATCACAAAACTCGGATGGACAACACTGAAACAACCGCCTTACAGTCAAACCTGGCTCCATGTGGCTTTTATCTCTTTGGGAAACTGATAGACTCTCTTCGTGGAACAAGGTTTGAAGATGATGACTCCCTTGTGCACGCTTCCGAAGAATGGCTGCAACAGGTTGTTCCAGAATTTTACCGTGCGGGTATACAGGCGCTGGTTCCAAGATGGCGTAAGGCAGTTGAGAGGGATGGAAATTATGTGGAGAAATGAAAATATTGTTCCTAAAGGATGTATCTACACAGTGTAAAACTTTCAAACATGTAGAATAAAAGATGGATTTAAAAAAATAGTGTGCATTTCTTTTGGAGTGACCCTTGAACTACTGGGCGCGCTGCTCACAGAACACTCCAGGTGTAGGGAGGTCTCTGTTTTGTTTTTGTGACGAGTCAGCAGCTGTGTGTCAGTGGGCTGCTGTGTGCAGTGCCGCTTGGTTGTGCAATGCAGCACTGCCCGGTGTTTACTCACGTTTACGGCCCGTGGCCCCGGCTTTACTGCCGCTCTGGCGCCCTGTGGCGCCCGTATCACCGCAGTCAACTCCACACACACACACACACCACACACACACAGTCAGACAACAGGTGTCCTAAGCGAAACACCTGCGCGCCACCGACCACGCACCTGCTTCTGTGTTCCTACTGACTCCTCCGGCACCTGCTTCTCTTTTCCTACTGACTCTGCCTTTGTCAAAGAGTCCCCACCTTGCTGCTCACCAGTACGGAACCAAATACGCTTTCCGTTTTAATGTGTCTTTAATTCCCCCGTAAAGGGTCAAACATTTTGTCAAACTTAGCTACAATGGGACCAATAAGTATTGGTATAGCTACATTTTAGTAGTTGTAGTTTAACCGAAACATACACTACTGGCCATTAAAATTGCTACACCAAGAAGAAATGCAGGTGATAAACGGCTCTTCATTGGACAAATATATTATACTAGAACTGACATGCGATTACATTTTCACGCAATTTGAGTGCATAGATCCTGTGAAATCAGTACCCAGAACAACCACCTCTGGCCGTAATAACGGCCTCGATACGCCTGGGCATTGAGTCAAACAGAGCTTGGGTGGCATGTACAGGTACAGCTGCCCATGCAGTTTCAACACGACACCACAGTTCATCAAGAGTAGTGACTGATGTATTGTGACGAGCCAGTTGCTCGGCCACCATTGACCAGGCGTTTTCAATTGGTGAGAGATCTGGAGAATGTGCTGGCCAGGGCAGCAGTCGAATATTTTCTGTATCCAGAAAGGCCCCTACAGGACCTGCAACATGCGGTCGTGCATTATCCTGCTGAAATGTAGGGTTTCGCAGGGATCGAAGGAAGGGTAGAGCCACGGGTCGTAACACATCTGAAATGTAACGTACACTGTTCAAAGTGCCGTCAGTGCGAACAAGGGGTGACTGAGACGTGTAACCAATGGCACCCCATACCATCACGCCGGGTGTTACGCCAGTATGGCGATGACGAATACACGCTTCAAATGTCCGTTCATCGTGATGTCGCCAAACACGGATGCTACCATCACGATGCTGTAAACAGAACCTGGATTCATCCGAAAAAACGACGTTTTGCCATTCGTGCACCCAGGTTCGTCGTCGAGTACACTATCGCAGGCACTCCTGTCTGTGATGCAGCGTCAAGGGTAACCGCAGCCACGGTCTCAGAGCTGATAGTCCGTGCTGCTGCAAACGTCGTCGAACTGTTCGTGCAGATGGTTGTTGTCTTGCAAACGTCCTCATCTGTTGACTCAGGGATCGAGACGTGGCTGCACGATCCGTTACAGCCGTGCGTATAAGATGCCTGGCATCTCGACTGCTAGTGGTACGAGGCCGTTGGGACCCAACACGGCGTTCCGTATTACCCTCCTGAACCCACCGATTCCATATTCTGCTAACAGTCATTGGATCTCGACCAACGTGAGCAGCAATGCCGCGGTACGATAAACCGCAATCGCGATAGGCTACAATCCGACCTTTATCAAAGTCCGAAACGTGATGGTACACATTTCTCCTCCTCACACGAGGCATCACAACAACGTTTCACCAGCCAACGCCGGTCAACTGCTGTTTGTGTATGAGAAATCGGTTGGAAATTTTCCTCATGTCAGCACGTTGTAGGTGTCGCCACCGGCGCCAACCTTGTGTGAATGCTCTGAGAAGCTAATCATTTGCATATCACAGCATCTTCTTCCTGTCGGATAAATTTCGCGTCTGTAGCACGTCATCTTCGTGGTGTAGCAATGTCAGTGTCCAGTAGGGTATATTTCAGAACAGAACCCAGACACGTGCTACCTTACATTACAGTATGTCCAAATCACCTGTCCATAAATTAACATACAGTGTTGTGAAAATCGCTCTTCTGTATCCAATAACGGATTGGCGCACGCGTATGAATCGGACAGTGTGTTCGTTTCCTTCATTGATCTTCACCTTCTAATAACTAGTATCTATAACAGCACGTAAACGCCTAGGAATGCTTTGTATGAAATTCCAGGTGATATCAGGGGTAATTTTCGACCATTCCTCCAGGAGCACTTTCTCCAAGTCGTTTTTGCCGGACGGACGCCTTTTTCTGACTTGTGTGTCAAGATGAGCCCACAGGTTTTCAATGGGGTTCAAATCAGGGCTCTGAGGTGATGTTAGAACCCTTATGGGGGCATTGTACAGTAACCACTCCCGGGGTTTTGTGGCGGTATGTTTTGGGTCGTTGTCTTGCTGGAAATGAAACACACCAGTAAGACCCAATGTCTGTGCACTAGCGTGTAAATTGCCTCGCAACACGTCGATGTATCTCATATGATCCATTGAACTGTGGATCACAGCTAGATTTCCAACGTGGACGCCGCCATACAGTCCCAGACCATGATACCGCCCCCACCGTGTTTGACTGTGGGATGCATGTGTTTGATGTCGAGGTGCGTATCCGACTTGCGCCAAACTTTCATTCTTGCATAAAATCCGACCACACTGAACTTCGATTCGTCGCTAAATATCACAGTGTTCCAAAACTCCATCTGGTTGCTCATGTAGTCCGTGACAAACTGCAGGCGTTTCTGCCGGTTAATTTCCGATATGTATGACTTTTTCTTGGGAGAACGTCCGTGCATGTCAGCCTCATTCAATACATTTAGTATAGTTTGAACACTAACCGTCTTGTCGGACGTTGTCTGAACAACCTCAGCACTTGTAGCAGGTTCCTTCTGAGCAAGTGCGATGATACGGCGACCCTCTCGGGTTGTTAGCACTTTTGGACGTCGAGGTCGACACTTATTCACTGTTGTTCCAGTCTCTTTATAGTTACGAATGATGGCTCGTACCGTGGTGTAGCTAACGGACACCTCTGCTCCGATTGGTCGGTAGCTTCTCCCTCGTGAATGGAGCAATACCACTCTCTCACGCAACGCCACTGAATGTTCCTCCTTCTTCGGCCCCATGCTGACCACTACAGCAACATATTAGCGACCGGGCCGTCAACAACACGCAGTGTCTATTGCGTCAGCAGAAAAATATGGCTCAAATGGCTCTGAGCACTATGCGACTTAACTTCTGAGGTCGTCGCCTAGAACTTAGAAATAATTAAACCTTACTAACCTAAGGACACCACACACATCCATGCCCGAGCCAGGATTCGAACCTGCGACCGTAGCGGTCTCGCGGTTCCAGACTGAAGCGCCTAGAAACGCACGGCCACACCGGCCGACGCGTCAGCAGATGGCGTTCCGGTACCTTAAAACCCAGCAATGTACCGAGAAGCCACACTCTGAGCCAATACTTTTTGTGTTCAGAGGAGATACATGTTTGCCCATAACACTGCTTTTCTTTGTTAATGGTAGGCACTATGGGCGGAATTGTAATGTCTGGAATGTGAGGTAGCACGTACAATCGTGGACAAAACGAGGGAGACCCTCGCCTTTCCGTTATGCTGATCCGCGCAGCTTTAAAGTCTGCTACACAGCATAACAGGCAAGGCGACGAAGTGCTACCAACATACTATGCACAGGCGTGAAATTGAAAAACTATCCGAACTTTGTCAGACTGTTTTTAATCATGTGTAAGACTGTATTAACGCTGATTAGTGTGTTAAACACGTAAATACAAGATCTAAATGAAAGAGGAAACTCTAATTAGTATGAACTGTACTAATAAGAATGAATTTCAGCTCATCGAGATAACACAAATGTTTTAGTAAAACAAAGTACCCCACATCGTTGCGAATTAGCAAAATATTACGCGCATTCGACCACGGAACGGTCTGTGTCATCGTTCAGACCAGTCACACTGACAGTTGCTGAACTACCATGAAAGTGTGCAAATTTAGCAAAGCGTGAAGACTCATAACGAAATTCTGTTAAAAATCATTCGTTCCCACACTTAAGTCAATTCAGTTATTGACAGAAGCGGAAAAAGTAGGCAGTAACACGTATGAAATTCTACATGTCTTTCATATTGACATCCACACAAGGCGCTGGTTTAGAATTAAGGTAGCAATAAAACGCATTGTAGGCGCGAGAATTTCTTAAAGTGGCTTTACTGATAGTCTATCTGCCTCCATCGAGATTAGAACCGAAAACAAACCAGACCTCCCTTGCAGTATCTAACACCTTTCACTACGCTAGCAGACAACCCAGGCAAACAGCCCTCTATTATTACCCCAGACATGAATAAGCCGACAATTTCGCAATGAAAATGCCAAAATGATTTGCAGTTTCTGTTGCATAGGGCTTTCTGGACTAAAAAAAATGAATTTTCTACCTTTATGTCACCGCTTATGTGACGATCATTCGAGATGTTTATCGAAATAACAAAATACTGTTATTATCGAGTAAATTTAGTAGGATAATTGTGCACCACTCCAGGAAATAAACGGCGACATAGATGCCAAACATATTCTACAATGTTTCGAATTCTCCATTAGACTCACTGCAGCCAGAAAACGTTCATTAGCCGAAGTGTTTCTTAAGCTAGCTAGCAATGAGAATGCTCTCACTTCTAAAACGCCGTGGCATGAATACTGGGATCTGAATTACCACGCGTATAGGCAAATGGATTTTATTTGCATTCCTGTAAACGTGATTTGGATCGAAAGCGTGTCTACGATTAACATGCTGATGTATCGACTGCAACTATAACATTTCGAATAAACAGTAGGGTGAATTATTCATTCGTTGTTTGGATTTCGTCACCTAAACCGGTAAAAATGGAACCCTACTAGTTTCACTTTCTTGGCTGTCTATCTGTGTACCCAACCCTTGAAACCCGTTTACTTCGTGTACGGGTAGACATAATAAGCGGTAATGTATCACACTTCCTGCGATATATGGTCCCTTGGTGGTGTAAAAAAGTGAGCTTATATGTCAACGCAATCTAAAAATACGGCCGTTTATGTAAAGAAAATTTACGCGAAAGGTCGAAAAATGGCTCTAAGAAGTATGCGACCAAACTGCTTAGGTCATCAGTCCTCTAGACCTAACTACTTAAACCTACCTAAGCTAAAAACCTCACATACATCCATGCCGAGGTAGGATTCCAACCTGTGACTGAAGCAGCCGCGCTGTTCGTGACTGAAGTGCCTAGAACCGCTCGGCCACCGCAGCCGGTGAAGCCCTTTCACCATTAACAGAATTTCGTTATGAACCTACACGCATTGCTAAATTTGCACACCTTTATGGTACGTCAGCAACTGTAATCCAGTGTCACTGGTCTGAACGATGACACAGACCGTTTCGTGGTCGAATGCACGTAATATTTTGCTAATTCGTAACGATGTGGGGTACTTTGTCTTACTAAAACAGTTGTGTTATCTCGATAAGCTGAAATTCATTTTTATTAGTACAGTTCACTAGTTAGCGTTTCTTCTTTCATTTATATTTTATATTTACGAGGTGCATTCAAGTTCTAAGGCCTCCGATTTTTTTTCTAATTAACTACTCACCCGAAATCGATGAAACTGGCGTTACTTCTCGACGTAATCGCCCTGCAGGCGTACACACTTTTCACAACGCTGACGCCATGATTCCATGGCAGCGGCGAAGGCTTCTTTAGGAGTCTGTTTTGACCACTGGAAAATCGCTGAGGCAATAGCAGCACGGCTGGTGAATGTGCGGCCATGGAGAGTGTCTTTCATTGTTGGAAAAAGCCAAAAGTCACTAGGAGCCAGGTCAGGTGAGTAGGGAGCATGAGGAATCACTTCAAAGTTGTTATCACGAAGAAACATTTGCGTAACGTTAGCTCGATGTGCGGGCTCGTTGTCTTGGTGAAACAGCACACGCGCAGCCCTTCCCGGACGTTTTTGTTCCAGTGCAGGAAGGAATTTGTTCTTAGGATGCACCTATTACCGTAGTGCCCTTTGGAACGCAATGGGTAAGGATTACGCCCTCGCTGTCCCAGAACATGGACACCATCATTTTTTCAGCACTGGCGGTTACCCGAAATTTTTTTCGTGGCAGTGAATCTGTGTGCTTCCATTGAGCTGACTGGCGCTTTGTTTCTGGATTGAAAAATGGCATCCACGTCTCATCCATTGTCACAACCGACGAAAAGAAAGTCCCATTCATGCTGTCGTTGCGCGTCAACACTGCTCGGCAACATACCACACGGGCAGCCGTGTGGTCGTCCGTCAGCATTCGTGGCACCCACCTGGATGACACTTTTCGTATTTTCAGGTCGTCATGCAGGATTGTGTGCACAGAACCCACAGAAATGCCAACTATGGAGGCGATCTGTTCAACAGTCATTCGGCGATCCCCCAAAACAATTCTCTCCGCTTTCTCGATCGTGTCATCAGACCGGCTTGTGCGAGCCTGAGGTTGTTTCGGTTTGTTATCATACGATGTTCTGCCTTCATTAAACTGTCGCACCCACGGACGCACTTTCGACACATCCGTAACTCCATCACCACATGTCTCCTTCAACTGTCGATGAATTTCAATTGGTTTCACACCACGCAAATTCAGAAAACGAATGACTGCATGCTGTTCAAGTAAGGAAAACGTCGCCATTTTAAGTATTTAAAACAGTTCTCATTCTCGCCGCTGGCGGTAAAATTCCATCTGCCATATGGTGCTGCCATCTCTGGGATGTATTGACAATGAACGCGGCCTCATTTTAAAACAATTCGCATGTTTCTATCTCTTTCCAGTCCGGAGAAAAAAAAATCGGAGGCCTTAGAACTTGAATGCACCTCGAACATGTTGTGTTTAACACACTATTCAGCTTTAATATAGTCTTAGACATGATTGAAAACAGTCTGACAAAGTTCGGATAGTTTTTCAATTACACTCCTGTGCATAGTATGTTGGTAGCACTTCGTCGCCTTGCTTGTTATGCTGTGTGGCAGACTTTAGAGCTGTGCGGATCAGCATAACGAAAAGGCGAGGGGTCTCGCTCGTTTTGTCCACGACTGTACATGTGCTGTGTACCAGAAGGCGCGGCGTTTGTAAGCAGCGATGATAAATACGCACATGTGCCAATACTTTTTGGTGCGGTTGTATGCTTCCCAAATATTTGGACGTGTACGCTGCAGTTTGGCGTGTTTGCGAGAAATTTTGATTGACGGAAAGTTTGATATGACGATGGATGTTGGTTGTGTCGACGTTTCGCCGCATGTGTTTAGTTCAAAAATTGTTCTATAACGATTTATCTCACTGCATCGTCAGTTTCCACTAATATGGGTCGCGAGCACCAAACTAGAATAAATTCCTCTTTAGTCTGGACTACTTTAGTACATTACGTCTGTAGTAATAAACTCTTTTAGTAACTGTTCGAGAGTTCAGTTTCTATTTACTTCTTTAGTTGTAACTAAAGTAGTAACCCCTCTTTACTAAAGACGTAAACCTTTTCTGCACACCGCTGGCACGTACATTACGTTCTCTCTCGGAAAACACTGATCACCTTTTTCTTAATTCGTGTTCATCGCTATACTTTTAGAAGCTAGAAAGGATTATTAAATTGAATTGCTCAAATTGGAAAATCTAAATACTATTATATTAATTGATGATAAAATCTGTGTATTATGAAAAAGAAACATACTATTAATGGGTGAATCTATTGTTAACCCCCGCCATTTACAGCAACCAACGTCCATCGTTGGCTGGTGACACGTATTAATTTAGGCGCACGATGCGAGCTAGCAGCAATATGGAGGTTGCCAAGAAACGTTCAAAAAACTTAACGGAAAATGAAAGAGAACGTTTTTCCTGAAGTAATGAAAAAGTACATAACCACTATTGCATCTAAAAAGCACAATGTCAACATGCTACAAAGGAGAAAGGATGCTTGGGAAAAATACACGTTGAATAGAACGCAGACGTTCTTACACAAAGATGACAAGAGCAGCGTAAAGTAACTTGGAAGGATATGAAAGCGAAAGCAAAGAAAATGAAAACTAAATGTAATAGAGAACAATTTAATCGATATAAGCCAAATGGTTGTTGATATGTTCCCACACGTTTTCGAGGGGATAGCTGGAGGTAACGAGCGATGACACATCTGAGAGTAATGTGATACTTTCAAGGAACTTCAGTGATGATAACTGCTCAGAAGGTAGCAATGAAACTGCTGAAGGTGGAACCATGAACCTCGGCCTGCATTCTCTGGTGGGACAATGCAGAACTTCGTGCTACAAAAGTTGATTTTAACCTAAAAAACAAAATAAAGACACGACAATATGTAATATAGCTACACACTACGTTGTTGTGTGAGTCTTTAAGTCCAGAGCCTGGTTTGATGCAGCTCTCCATGCTTCTCTATCCTGTGCAAGCCTCTTTATCTCTCAGTACCTATTCCAACCTACATCCTTCTGAATCTGCTCACTGTGTTCATCTTTTGGTCTCCCTCAATGAGTTTTACTCTCCGCGCTTCCCTCCAATACCAAACCGATGATCCTTTGATGCCTCAGAATGTGACCTACCAACCGAACCCTTTTTCTTGTCAAGTTGTGCCATAAATTCCTCTTCACCGCAATTCTATTCAGTACCTCCTCATTAGTTACGTGATCTATCCATCTAATCTTCAGCACCACATCTCGAAAGCCTCTATTCTCGTCTTGTCTAAACTAGTTATCGTCCATCTTTCACTTCCATACATGGCTGCACTCTATACCAATACGTTCAGAAGACTGTCTGACACTGAAATCTATACTCGATGTTAACAAATTTCTCTTCTTCAGAAACACTTTCCTTTCCACAGCCAGTCCACATTTTATATGCTCGCTACTTCGACCATCTTCAGTTATTTTGCTCCCCAAATAGCAAAACTCATCTGCGACTTTGTGTCTTATTTCCTATTCTAATTATCTCAGCATCATCTGATTTAATACCACTACATTCAATTGTCCTCGTTCTGCCTCTGGTAATGTTCTTCTTATATCCTCCTTTCCGTTCAACTTCTCTTCCAGGTACTTTGCTGTCCCTGACAGAATTACAATAGCATCGGCGAACCTCAACGTTTTTATTTCTTCTCCATGGATTTTATTTCATTCCTACTCCAATTTTTCTCCTTTTTTCCCCTTTAATACTTGTTCAATATACAGATTGAATAACATTGGGGAGAGGCTACAACCCTGTCTCCTTCCCTTCCCAACCACTGCTTCCCTTTCATGTCCCTCGACTGTTACAACTGCCATCTGGTTTCTGTACAAATTGTAAATAGACTTTCGCTCCCTGTATTTTACCCCTGCCACCTTCAGAATTTGAAAGAGAGTATTCTAGTCAACATTGTCAAAAGCTTTCTCTAAGTCTACAAATGCTAGAAGTGTAGGTTTGCCTTTTCTTAATCAATCTTCTAAGATAATTCGTAGGGTCAGTATTGCCTCACGCGTTCCAACATTTCTACGAAATCCAAACTGATCTTCCCCGAGGTCAGCTTCTACTAGTTATTCCATTCGTCTGTAAAGAATTCGTGTTAGTATTTTGCAACTGTGCCTTAACAAACCTATAGTTCGGTGATTTTCACACCTGTCAACACCTGCTTCCTTTGGGATTGGAATTATTATTATTATTATATTTCGCCTGTCTGATATATCTTGTTCACCAGATGGTAGAGTTTTGTCACGGCTGGCTTATTTAAGGCTATCAGTAGTTCTAATGGAATGATGTGTGCTCCTGGGGCCTTGTTTCGACTTAGGTCTTTCAGTGCTCTGTCAAACTCTTCACGCAGTATCGCATGTCCCATTTCATCTTCATCTACGTCTTCTTCCATTTCCATAATATTGCTCTCAAAAACATCGCTAGTGTACAGACCCTCTATATACACTCCTGGAAATTGAAATAAGAACACCGTGAATTCATTGTCCCAGGAAGGGGAAACTTTATTGACACATTCCTGGGGTCAGATACATCACATGATCACACTGACAGAACTACAGGCACATAGACACAGGCAACAGAGCATGCACAATGTCGGCACTAGTACAGTGTATATCCACCTTTCGCAGCAATGCAGGCTGCTATTCTCCCATGGAGACGATCGTAGAGATGCTGGATGTAGTCCTGTGGAACGGCTTGCCATGCCATTTCCACCTGGCGCCTCAGTTGGACCAGCGTTCGTGCTGGACGTGCAGACCGCGTGAGACGACGCTTCATCCAGTCCCAAACATGCTCAATGGGGGACAGATCCGGAGATCTTGCTGGCCAGGGTAGTTGACTTACACCTTCTAGAGCACGTTGGGTGGCACGGGATACATGCGGACGTGCATTGTCCTGTTGGAACAGCAAGTTCCCTTGCCGGTCTAGGAATGGTAGAACGATGGGTTCGATGACGGTTTGGATGTACCATGCACTATTCAGTGTCCCCTCGACGATCACCAGTGGTGTACGGCCAGTGTAGGAGATCGCTCCCCACACCATGATGCCGGGTGTTGGCCCTGTGTGCCTCGGTCGTATGCAGTCCTGATTGTGGCGCTCACCTGCACGGCGCCAAACACGCATACGACCATCATTGGCACCAAGGCAGAAGCGAATCTCATCGCTGAAGACGACACGTCTCCATTCGTCCCTCCATTCACGCCTGTCGCGACACCACTGGAGGCGGGCTGCACGATGTTGGGGCGTGAGCGGAAGACGGCCTAACGGTGTGCGGGACCGTATCCCAGCTTCATGGAGACGGTTGCGAATGGTCCTCGCCGATACCCCAGGAGCAACAGTGTCCCTAATTTACTGGGAAGTGGCGGTGCGGTCCCCTACGGCACTGCGTAGGATCCTACGGTCTTGGCGTGCATCCGTGCGTCGCTGCGGTCCGGTCCCAGGTCGACGGGCACGTGCACCTTCCGCCGACCACTGGCGACAACATCGATGTACTGTGGAGACCTCACGCCCCACGTGTTGAGCAATTCGGCGGTACGTCCACCCGGCCTCCCGCATGCCCACTATACGCCCTCGCTCAAAGTCCGTCAGCTGCACATACGGTTCACGTCCACGCTGTCGCGGCATGCTACCAGTGTTAAAGACTGGGATGGAGCTCCGTATGCCACGGCAAACTGGCTGACACTGACGGCGGCGGTGCACAAATGCTGCGCAGCTAGCGCCATTCGACGGCCAACACCGCGGTTCCTGGTGTGTCCGCTGTGCCGTGCGTGTGATCATTGCTTGTACAGCCCTCTCGCAGTGTCCGGAGCAAGTATGGTGGGTCTGACACACCGGTGTCAATGTGTTCTTTTTTCCATTTCCAGGAGTGTATTTCCTCCTCCTCCTCCAGCAGCATACTATATCTACCACATAATTTGTTTATTGCATCTAAAAAAGGAAACACGTATTACGGGCCACTGATGATGCGTCCCAAATAAATGAAGCGAAACGCGTATGGCCACAAACAAAGTACCTTGAGCTGGTTTCATAGACGGTACATAACTCCAAGCAGAAGAAGCATCAGTGACAACAAAACCTTGGCGAGCTTAGTCGTCGCATCTCTCCCAAATTGAGAACATTTGGAGCACTCCAACCAGCTCGGGATTTTGACCGTCTAACGCGTCAGTTGGACTGAATTTGGTACGATATACCTCTGGAGCACTCTATCAATCGATACAAAGGCGAATAACTGCTTGCTTAAGGGCCAGAAGTGGACCAACGCGTTGTTGACTTGTTCAGTCTGTGAAACTCTTTCTCCTGAAAAAAAAAAGCAGTTTTTCTGAAATTATAACCATTTGGTTTGTCTGTACATCACGTCTACCGATTTCCGTCCCATTCGGATGATTCCTTCGTTCTGCGCCGTTTTATTTGTGCTAGAGTGTATAAGGGTGTACGAAATGATAGCGTGGAATTCAGCAAACTGAACAAGCCTTCACGTTTGATTGTCACAGATGGCAGACATCATTCTCATAGTGAAGGCTCATACAGGGTGAGTCACCTAACATTACCGCCGGATATATTTCGTAAACACATCAAATACTGACGAACCGATTCCACAGACCGAAAGTGAGGAGAGGGGCTAGTGTAACTGGTTAATACAAACCATACAAAAATGCACGGAAGTATGTTTTTTAACACAAACCTACGTTCTTTTTAAATGGAACCACGTTAGTTTTGTTAGCACATCTGATCATATAAACAAATACGTAATCAGTGCCGTTTGTTGCATTGTAAAATATTAATTACATCCGGAGATATTGTAACCTAAAGTTGATGCTTGAGGACCACTCCTCCGCTGTTCGATCGTGTGTATCGGAGAGCACTGCAGCATACTTCGCGTTTCTACAGAATGATCTGCCAACGTTGCTCGAAAATGTCCCACTGGAAACGCGTCAACGTATGTGGTATCAGCATGATGGTGCACCTGCACATTCCGCAATTAACACTAGGCTGACCCTTGACAGGATGTTCGACGGGCGTTTCATAGGACGTGGAGGACGCATAAATTGACCAGCCCGTTCCCTTGATCTTACACCTCTGGACCTCTTTCTGTGGGGTACGTTAAAGGAGAATGTGTACCGTGATGTGCCTACAACCCCAGAGGATATGAAACAACGTATTGTGACAGCCTGCGGCGACATTACACCAGATGTATTGCGGCGTGTACGACATTCATTACGCCAGAGATTGCAATTGTGTGCAGCAAATGATGGCCACCACATTGAACATCTATTGGCCTGACATGTCGGGACACACTCTATTCCACTCCGTAATTGAAAACGGAAACCGCGTGTGTACGTGTACCTCACCCCTCATGGTAATGTACATGTGCGTCAGTGAAAAAGACCAATAAAAAGGTGTTAGTATGTGGACGTAATGTGCTGTTCCAGTCTCTTCTGTACCTAAGGTCCATCACCGTTCCCTTTGGATCCCTACGTAATTCGGTGCTCTCCTATACACACGATCGAACAGTGGAGGAGTGGTACTCAAGTTAACATTTTACAATGCAACAAACGGCACTGATTACGTATTTGTTTATATGTTCAGATGTGCTAGCAAAACTAACGGGGTTCCATTTAAAAAAACGTAGGTTTGTGTTAAAAACCATACTTCCGTGCATTTTTTTACGGTTTGTATTAAACGAATTACACTAGCCCCTCTCCTCACGTTCGGTCTGTGGAATCGGTTCGTCAGTATTTCATGTGGTTTACGAAATACATCCAGCGGTAACGCTAGGTGACTCACCCTGTATACACTCATGCTCATAAATTAAGGATGATGCTGATACATGGTGAAACAACTCTCTGGTGGGCGGTCTGCGGGTTTAGATCAACTCGGGGTATGACCATGCGGTACATTTGACCTGCGGTCGTCGCACGGTGGCGCTGGCAGCAGTTCACATACGCAGAGGTGTGTTGGTACATGTCAGAGTATGGTGCAGCGAGTAAGTGTGCAGACGTTTTCAGATGTGCTAATGATGACTGCGTGTTGAAAATGGCTCAAAGGACACATATTGGTGACGTTATGAGGGGTAGAATACTAGGGCGACTGGAGGCTGGTCAAACACAGCAGGTCGTAGCTCGGGCCCTCCGTGTGCCACAAAGTGTGATCTCAAGATTATGGCAACGAGTCCAGCAGACAGGAAACGTGTCCAGGCGCTACAGTACGGGACGTCCACAGTGTACAACACCACAAGAAGACCGTCATCTCACCATCAGTGCCCGCAGACGGCCACGGAATACTGCAGGGAGCCTCGCTCGGGACCCTACCGCAGCCACTGGAACAGTTGTCTCCAGACACACAGTCTACAGACGACTGAACAGACGCGGTTTATTCGCCCGGAGACTTGCAAACTGCATTCCACTGACCCCTGGTCACAGGAGAAAGCCTGGTGTCAAGAACACAGTACATGGTCATCGGAACAGTGGTCCCAGGTTATCTTCACAGATGCGTCCAGGTGTAGTCTAAACAGTGATTCTCATCGGGTTTTCATCTGGCGTGAATCAGGAACCACATGCTAACCCCTTAATGTCCTTGAAAGGGACATGTTTGGAGGTCGTGGTTTGATGGTATGGGGTGGGATTATGATTGGTGCACATACACCCCTGCACGTCTTTGACAGAGGAACTGTAACAGGTCAGGTGTATCAGGACGTCATTTTGCACCAGTATGTCCGCCTTTTCAGGGGTCCAGTGGGTCCCACCTTCCTCCTGATGGATGATAACGCACGGCCCCTCCAAGCTGGCATCGTGGAAACAGAAGATATCAGGCGAATGGAGTGGCCTGCCTGTTCTCCACACCTAATCCCCACGTCTGCTATCGGTCGACATATCGCTGCAGGTCTTCAAACCCCTAGGACACTCCAGGAGCTCCGACAGGCACTGGTGCAAGAATGGGAGGCTATACCCCAGCAGCTGTTCGACTACCTGATCCAGAGTATGCCAACCCGTTGTGCGGCCTGTGTACGTGTGCATGGTGATCATATCCCATATTGATGTCGGGGTAAATGCGCAGGAAACAGTGGCGTTGTGTAGCACATGTGTTTCGGGACGGTTTTCTCAACTTTTCACCAATACCGTGGACTCACAGATCTGTGTCGTGCGTGCTCCCTATGTGCCTATGCTATTAGCGCCAGTTTTGTGTAGTGCCACGTTGTGTGGCACGACATTCTGCAATTATCCTTAATTTATGAGCATGAGTGTAGTTTCTGTAGAAGATCTTGAACGGGGTAACTGCAAATAGCCTTCCATCTGTCATCAGTACTAAGAATTTAAAATGGTCGAGTCCACTGACAGTTTGACGACCTCGGGACAGTAAAATTTCGCCGGTACATGAATTGCTTGTGAGAAATTGTGTGCGTCTCGTTTTTTTGCAGTTAAGTCATAATCTTATCTCTGGTGGCGACGTGATTATGTTATCACTGCCGGATTAGCTACGTCATTTGTATTAAGTTGCTCAGTTTTTTACAATAACGTTTGTGTCATCTGCGAAGACAATTTTTTTTGGTATAGTATGTGTGTGTGTGTGTGTGTGTGTGTGTGTGTGTGTGTGTGTGTGTGTGTGTGTGTGTGGGTGGGTGGGTGTGTATGTGTGTGTGTGTGTCAAGGAAAGCAACAAACTCTGAACAATAACCGCTCTTAACATGACTGCAGTCACATTCAAATCTCTCCCTTCTTTCTGGATGCCAGGGCAACCTTCTGCTTCCTATTGTACAGACGTAAAATGAATCGTTGTTGAGCTTTCTCCCTAGGCCGATTATGTCCCATCATTAATTCAAAAGTATATATTGCATGGTTTCCACATGACGTATTTGTTGTTGAGCATAAGTTTTCCCGATAATGGTCATGACCAGTACCGGATCTACGATATTTCCGAACCGGGGCACGGGGCAAAAACTATTGTGCCCCCCACCCCTCCCCCTCCCCCGCGCCTCCATCGAGCGTTTGAGATAGGTCAAAAATTAAAAAAAAAACCGATTTTTCAAAAATATGTTCATTTTGTAGCGCACATCTTACTCAAAGGTTTGACATATAAAACATATATGTTCGAGGAAATGTGAGACATGTTATTTGGTCTTTAGGTGTGCCAAAGTGCAGTGCCACGCACTTCACACAGCATTCTTATATCTCACATCACTGTATTTCACTCTGTGGAATTGAAACGCCTATATTTTGCAACGGAAGCCATCAAGCGTATAATCAGGACGGTGGAAATGTCCTGTGGTGCCTCTCCTGCCCCAGTCGGCCGATTTGACGTGCAACACCTCCCCCCCCCCCCCCCCGCCCCCTTACAAAAAACTCACAATTAATATCGGGTGGGGATTATTTGTGACCGGGAGGACAAGAAACCTTCAGAATATTTGCACTCATTATTGCCTGTTACCTAATAACTTTCTCTTTTGTGTGACATAAAATTAAAAATGGGAAACATAAAACCAGTAAAGGCAAGAGATATGCAACACAGTACACATTTTTTCAGTCCTTAGGTCGCTCCATTTCTTTCTCTCCAGTCTTGCTACACCTTTACATGGCGTACTTTCCTTTCTGCGAAAGAATCTGTTACCTGATCAAATTTCGTTAAACGTCTTGCTGTATGAAAAATCAAAATGTCGTGGTCTAATACTGAAAAGGCTATTAATACGAATAATTATAATGAAATGAATACCCTTAGCTGCATACAGGTGTTGATATAAGTCAACGGGGACAGTCCCGACCGCGACTCGAACCCGGGATCTCCTGCTTACATGGCAGACGCTCTATCCATCTGAGCCACCGAGGACACAGAGGATAATGCGACTGCAGGGACTTATCTCTGGCATGTCCGAAAGAACAGATACCATCTTCATATATATAAGGCTCACCGGCCATATGACCATCTTCTTCTGTGCGGATGCACAAACAGTGCCCAAACTCTTGCGGGAATCGGCGGTAAAGCCGCGTGTAATGGGTATAATGGGCAGGGGTACTACGAATATAGTGCGGGACAATAAAGTTGTGAATGTGGGTCTCACGGGAGGCGTGCCAGAGGAAAGTCCCTGCAGTCGCACTATCCTCTGTGTCGAAAAATGGTTCAAATGGCCCTGAGCACTATGGGACTTAACTTCTGAGGTCATCAGTCCCCTAGAATTACTGAAACCTAACTAACCTAAGGATATCACACACATCCATGCCCGAGGCAGGATTCGAACCTGCGACGTAGCGGTCGCGCGGTTCCAGACTGTAGCGCCTAGAACCGCTCGGCAACACCGGCCGGCCTCCTCTGTGTCCTCGGTGGCTTAGATGGATCAGAGGGTTAGCTGCCCTCTGTAATGAAAATAAAAACTGAGTTAATCGATCAACGACGCACTTAAAACGGGTGGCTTACGACGTCCGCCCCGAGCAGACGCAACGAACGAAAGCGAACGCCGGCACGGTAGCTCAGCGTGTTTGGTCAGAGAGCTGGTTGGCCTCTGTAATAAAAAACTGAGTGGAAGGATCAACAATCGAAGTTTAACGGATGTCATGTGACGTCCGCAACGAACAAACACAACGATGAACAACGAAAAAAAAAAAAATAATCCGGCACTGTAGCTCAGCGTGTTCGGTCAGAGGGCTGCTTGCTCTTTGTAATAAAAAAACTGAGTAAAGGCATCAATGAACAACTTGAACGGATGTCCTGTGACGTCCGCCCAGATCAGCGAACAATACCTAACAAAATGAAAAACACAAAAAGATGGATAGAGCGTCTGCATGTAAGCAGGAGATCCCGAGTTCGAGACGCCGTCGGGGCACACATTTTCCACTGTCTCCGTTGACTTATATCAACGCCTGTATGCAGCTAGGGGTATTCATTTCATTGCAATTTCATTCTAACGAGCTGTATGGTCACCGATGGTATCTTCTTTCGGACATGTCCGAAAGAGCAGATACCATCTTCATATATGTAAATACGAATAGTGCCCAAGACTGGTGTGCTTTCTCGATTTGATAACGTCTATTTCATCACTGTCTGCTAGATAAAATGAATTAGGCCTTCCAGATATTGCAGCAGTTGTAACACACGCCAAATAAAGGAGACCGTTTGGGTACAAATGGTCCTTTTTATCTACCTCGTTTGCATAAATAACACGGCAGAATGTTACTCAGGAAGTGCCAATATGAAATGCCTATTAGGCCTACTGCAAGCAAAACGTTTTATGTTAGGAAATTGTCTCACATTTAATTCGTACGCTTCAGTTTCTCAAGTATAAGGTTGAAAAGTAGTACTACGAAAATTTTATATAATTTTGGAATCGTCATATTTTCCCATATAATTTGTGTGGTGTCCCTGTTTCTTCTCCTTCCTCGTTCTAACAATCAATCTTGTCGTCACTAATTCTGTAAATATTCCTGTCATTGTCAAAGCTTATTCTCTGGTTAACTTCGCTAAACCTGCAAGAATCACTGGTTCAGTTATTCCGCGTTTATTTCCCGATTAGGCATCATTACGTATTGGTACAACGCACTACTTGCGCCATTCCGAGAATAGAACGTAAAGTGGCTGCTATCCAGGGAGTGTACAACTTGTAGTGTAGTGATCTGGCAAAAATTTTCTGTCAAAATTTCATTTTCTTGGATAACCGAGAAGATTAATACGTAGTATTTCTTACCTGTTATTAGTTAGTTGTTCATTTCCGCTCTCGTAGTCTGAATCTATGGATTTCGCTAACAATTGTAACAATGCTGATCATTCGCACACGCTATCAGCCACGTAAACAAACAGCAATTGGTGTTCCCCCGTTCGGGTTTATTCGGTTCAGCTCGCATAGCTTCACCCTCTCTTGTCTGCGGTAAATTTTTTTTTATTTCTAGATGCGACGGGGATTCCCGAGACATCTCGTATACCAAGCACGCATTCAAAAATCAATTTACAATGTGTTAAAAATAGTCAAAAAGCAACAGGGATGAGTTTCAAAATCATGTGAATAATCGCTAGACCAATGTGCGCTGGATGCTAGGCTCTTTTTTTTCTCCAAGAATGTGAATTTGGCGCCCCTTAAACTGCCGTCCGGGGCCCAAACCCCGGTTTGCACCCCCCTCCCCCCCCCTCCCCCCCCCCCCCCCCCCACCGCCCTGTATCTTGGCTTTATGATCACTGCGGTAGCCGTTGTAGCGTAGTGATACGAACTATAATATTGCTGCTCATGGTACTACTATTGTTTATTATCAGCCAATAATATATGACCTTATTAGTAATGGGAGATGTTTTCTCTTTTGTTTTACAGGTAAGAAGAGTTCGCGAAGCCAGCTGAGACAGCAGACAATACAGTGTCGGTCCTGACGCAGGTAAACCTATGGACGTATGCCAAAGTTGTCGAAATTTTTATTTTGCACATGAATGATCACGGAAACTTTTGTGGCGTAGCAAGACAGCCACGCCACGGAAGTAGCCGAAAGGCACGCGTTTAACAGGCAAGAGATAGGTCTGTAACAGGATACGTAATGAATGCTATAAAGAAAAGTACGTAGCTTCTGTAATACTTAACTTTAATCCATCCTTTGTTCATCGCTATTGACGATATAAGTGAGACTCCATAGATACAACAATGTTACTAATGGCGCCTTGCTAGGTCGTAGCCATTGACTTAGCTGAAGGCTATTCTAACTATCTGCTCGGCAAATGAGCGAGGCTTCGTCAGTGTTGCATCGCTAGCTAAGTCGTCCGTACAACTGGGGCGAGTGCTAGGAAGTCTCTCGAGACCTGCCTTGTGGTGGCGCTCGGTCTGCGATCACACAGTGGCGACACGCGGGTCCGACATGTACTAATGGACTGCGGCCGATTTAAAACTACCACCTAGCAAGTGTGGTGTCTGGCGGTGACACCACAGAAACATCGAAAAACAAACCACTACTGCGCTACTCGTGCAACTTTCCTGAACTGAATTCTTCCTTTCTACAGTGTGTTTCAGAAGTGAAGGTCGATAATTCACACATCAGAAAGTACAGACCAAAAGTAGGAAAATTTGTGATAAGGTCTTATGGGCCAAACTGCTAAGGTCATCGCTCCCTAAGCTTATACATTACTTAATGTAACTCACGCTAACGACAACACACACACTCATGCCCGTGGGAGGACTCGAACCTCCGACGGGGGGAGCCGTGCGGACGGTGACAAGGCGCCAGAGACCGCTTGGCAACCCCGCGCGGCCCAAAAGTAGGCAAACAGCTCCAATAAACGTGGGTCCGCACATCAACCGCTGCCGAAGTATCGCATTAATTCGAGTTGGGAGCCCGCTGTAACCGCCCCTGGATACCGCGGTATTTACGTTGGTATCTTAAGGTTCGGGGTCGACTATCTGTTTGCAACTGCAACTACTTGCCTTTTCCCCTCCGTAGATTATGCGTACCGGCCTCACAATCAAACGCGAAGGCACAATGGGCAGAGGTTACACCAATAAAGAGTACGCTGACACGCTATTCATGTAGGGCAAAGCGAATGGCAGTGTCCTTGAGACTGCTCATTTATGTGAAGAAGCTTTCCCTCTCAGAAACCGAGCGAGGTGGCGCAGTGGGTATCACTCTGGACTTCATTCCGGAGGACGACGGTTCAAACCCGCGTCCGGCCATCCTGATTCAAGTTTTCCGTGATTTCTGTAAATCGCTCCAGGCAAAAACTGGGATGGTTCCTTTGAAAGGGCACTGCCGACTTCTTTCCCCATCCTTCACAAATCCGATGGGACCGATGCCCTTGCTATTTGGTCCCCTCCCTCGACTCATCCAACCAACCAAACCTCTCCGCAGGCAGCCAGATAGGCATACATTTATCCGGTCACCTTACGAGGTACATTCAAGTTCTAAGGCCTCCGATTTTTTTTCTAAGTAACTACTCACCCGAAATCGATGAAACTGGCGTTACTTCTCGACGTAATCGCCCTGCAGACGTACACATTTTTCACAACGCTGACGCCATGATTCCATGGCAGCGGCGAAGGCTTCTTTAGGAGTCTGTTTTGACCACTGGAAAATCGCTGAGGCAATAGCAGTACGGCTGGTGAATGTGCGGCCACGGAGAGTGTCTTTCATTGTTGGAAAAAGCCAAAAGTCACTAGGAGCCAGGTCAGGTGAGTAGGGAGCATGAGGAATCACTTCAAAGTTGTTATCACGAAGAAACTGTTGCGTAACGTTAGCTCGATGTGCGGGTTCGTTGTCTTGGTGAAACAGCACACGCGCAGCCCTTCCCGGACGTTTTTGTTGCAGTGCAGAAAGGAATTTGTTCTTCAAAACATTTTCGTAGGATGCACCTCTTACCGTAGTGCCCTTTGGAACGCAATGGGTAAGGATTACGCCCTCGCTGTCCGAGAACATGGACACCATCATTTTTTCAGCACTGGCGGTTACCCGAAATTTTTTTGGTGGCGGTGAATCTGTGTGCTTCCATTGAGCTGACTGGCGCTTTGTTTCTGGATTGAAAAATGGCATCCACGTCTCGTCCATTGTCACAACCGACGAAAAGAAAGTCCCATTCGTGCTGTCGTTGCGCGTCAACATTGCTCCGCAACATGCCACACGGGCAGCCATGTGGTCGTCCGTCAGCATTCGTGGCACCCACCTGGATGACACTTTTCGCATTTTCAGGTCGTCATGCAGGATTGTGAGCACAGAACCCACAGAAATGCCAACTCCGGAGGCGATCTGTTCAACAATTCTCTCCACTTTCTCGATCGTGTCGTCAGACCGGCTTGGGCGAGCCCGAGGTTGTTTCGGTTTGTTGTCACACGATGTTCTGCCTTCATTAAACTGTCGCACCCACGAACGCACTTTCGACACATCCGTAACTCCATCACCACATGTCTCCTTCAACTGTTGATGAATTTCAATTGGTTTCACACCACGCAAATTCAGAAAACGAATGATTGCACGCTGTTCAACTAAGGAAAACGTCGCCATTTTATTTAAAACAGTTCTCATTCTCGCCGCTGGCGGTAAAATTCCATCTGACATACGGTGCTGCCATCTCTGGGACGTATTGACAATGAACGGGGCCTCATTTTAAAACAATGCGCATGTCTCTATCTCTTTCCAGTCCGGAGAAAAAAAATCGGAGGCCTTAGAACTTGAATGTACCTCATTGAGAAACCGGGGGTTTCGCACACTGTGCACGAGAAGGTCGACCCAGTTCTGTAACACCCTATGTTGAGGAAAGGGTGTTACGCATTGTACATGAACGTCCGAGTACTTCAACAAGGACGATTCCTAGCTAAAAGCGTGTCGTGTGTCACAGGAGTGTGCGGCGGGTTTACATCGGCAAGTTTTCTGTCCATATCATCTCCAGCAAGCCCTCAACAATGCAGACTTCCCTCCTAGAGGGAATTTCTGCCAGTGGGTGCAGCAACAGTGCACCCTGAATCCCCCGTTTGTAAACAAAATGGTTCAAATGGCTCTGAGCACTATGGGACTTCACATCTGAGGTCATCAGTCCCCTATAACTTAGAACTACTTAAACCTAACTAACCTAAGGACATCACACACATCCATGCCCGAGGCAGGATTCGAACCTCGTCCCCTACCTTCCAAACTTTATAGAAGCTCTCCTGCAAGCCATGCAGGACTAGCACTCGTTCGCTCACACAGTTTTAATCTGCCAGGAAGTTTCATATCAGCGAACATTCCGCTGCAGAGTGAAAATCTAATTCTGGAAACATCCCGTAGGCTGTGGCTAAGCCATGTCTCCGCAATATCCTTTCTTTCAGGGGTACTAGTCCTACATGGTTCGCAGGAGAGATTCTGTGAAGTTTGGATGATAGGAGACGAGGTACTGGCGGAGGTAAAGCTGTGAGGACGGGGCGTGAGTCGTGCTTCGGTAGCTCAGTTGGTAGAGCACTTGCCCGCGAAAGGCAAAGGTCCCGAGTTCGAGTCTCGGTCCGGCACACAGTTTTAGTCTGCCAGGAAGTTTCATATCAGTGCACACTCCGCTGCAGCGTGAAAACCTCATTCTGGGATGTAAAAAATGTCAGAGCAACAGTTTAAATTTATGTAAGTCACTAATATTGTGTATATGCCCTCTTCGGGAGAGTGGAGTAGGATGCAAAGTCCCAAGCGGTTATGGTATTACACCACCACAATCTCCGGATTTAAATCCCATGGATTTCTGCGTGTGAAAAGCCTGGTCTACGCTGCCGAGGTCAACTCTCTAGAGCAATTACACGTGTGAATTGAAGCAACCTTCGAGCATTTGCAGAATTCCCCAGGGCTGCCTGAGAGGTATTCGCAACTCATTTCGGAGACGAGTTCAGTGTTGCATTCAGACGCATGGGCAACATTTCGAACAAGTACTTTAACGTTTAGGGATGCCATGTCTTCCTAGACACTGATGAGCCACAACAGAAAATGTGTTGTATCTCGACAACGGTTGATTTTGTGGACCCATGTTGACTGGAGCTTTTTAGCTACTTTTGGCCTGTGCTGTGTTATTTAATAACCTTCACTTCTGAAAAGTCGTGAGAAATGCCTTTCATCACATTTTACGGTAAGAGGTTATTGAACGTGATTTTTGGTTCTCGAGGAGTAGATACATCAGTCGGTACTAAAGACGTTCCCCTTTGTCAACACACGGCAAACCATCAGCATTTTTATTCACTTGTTAAAAGCACCCACTGGGGACTGTGTAGCAGGATTTCATCATGATGAGATGTTATGGTAACAACAAATTTACAATCCACATGGTGGACACAAGTTCAGAGAAAAGAAATAAAAAATTTGAGATTTGCCTTAGACACTGTTATTCTGTCGGAGACAGCAAAGGACTTCGATGAGGAGCTGAACGGAATGGATAGTGCCATGAAAAGAGGTTACAGTTTGAACATCAACAAAAATAGGGAAAGAGTAATGGTAACTAGCAGAATGAAGTCAGCGAGAGGAAATGACACGCTGAAACTGGTTTGCTCAGCAAAATAACTGATGGTGGCCAGAGCAGAGAGACTATAAAATGTAGGCTGCTCTATATCGCTGAAAGCCTTGCTCAAAAAGAGAAATTTGCTAACATACAACAGAAATTTAAGAATTAAGAAGTCTTTTCTGAAGGAAGTACCGTATTAAAAATGTGGAGGGTTGGGTGAGAGCAACCGTGATAGTTTAGATTTGCCGTATACAGTTTTATGCTGATATCATAAACAGGTCTCTTTTCCACTATTGTGACTGTTAAGGTTCCTGTTGTGTTTGATTTCTGTGAAAAGTCCAAGTAAATTATTTACAAACTGTGTAGTGGCGAGCTCCAGCTGTTCATTTATAATGTGTTGGTGTGAGCTGAGGATGGGAATATACATTTCCAGTTCCTCCAAGATGTCCATTTTCTTGTTCTCTTAGTGGCATGTAATATCCGTCAGTTGTCATTAATCTTCGAGTCTTCGTTTTCGTTCATGTGAGTGGCTATCGCAGTCCCGTAGGACGTCAAACGGGCCGACTTGGAGCAGGAGATGCACCACAGGACATTTTAATTTCCACTGTCTATACTTTTACAAATAAAACTAACAAAACTGTGTCAGCATGACCAGGATGGATTCAGGATTCGCATTCATAGCGGTGGAAGTTCGGAACCATAACAAAATATTTTTTTTACATGTCAAATTTCATCATTGTTCCACTTACTGTTGGCTGCATTTGTTGCTGCAGGTACACTTTTCTTCATGAGTAGGAGACATCCTTCGATGAATTTTGCGCAGCATCCAAATCATAATTACAGGTGTATGAAACTCTAGAATTTATTTAATTTATGAAAAAATGAACGAGCTGTTACATTTTAAACGTTTAGAAAAAAGCTCAAATTTTATAGTTGATTATCTCAATTTTTACCATAATTTTTAATAGATTTGGAAAATTCTAGAGCCTCATACACCTGTAAGTACGGCTTGTATGCTGTGCAAAATTCATCGAATAATCTCTCTTACTTATGAAGAAAAGAGTACATATAGCAACAAATGCAGCCAATAGTAGGTGAAAAAATGATGAAATTTGATATTTAAAAAAAATTATTTTGTTATGTTTTTGAACCTCCACTGCTATGAGCGTGAATCCTGACTCCTTCCTGGTGATACTGACAAAGTTTTATGAATTTGTTTGTAAAAGTATAGACAGTGGAAATTAAAATGTCCTGTAGTGCCTCTCCTGTTCCAAGACGGCCCGTTTGACGCCCTACCCCCCTTAAATTTTTCAGTCTAAAGACTGGTGAGGATATCTTATACGGACGCTCCTGCTGGTCTGAGATAAAAGCTGGGGAAATTGTCGGAGACAGTCCAGTAATTTGCTCATTTTTCTAGGCGTCGGCTGGTAGTTGTGGCTACGTAGGTAATGTTTCGTTGTACAGTGTTGTCGGTGCGGAAACTTACCTGAACTCCTTCGGAAGAGACTGGCAACTTGGTGTGAGGCTGTGTCGAGTTTGTTGATCGACAGCAGCCTCCACGGCCTCCGTAAGGGAGTAATGGTTCAAATGGCTCTGAGCACTATGGGACTTAACATCTGAGGTCATCAGTCCCCTAGAACTTAGAACTACTTAAACCTAACTAACCTAAGGACGTCACACACATCCATGCCCGAGGCAGGATTCGAACCTGCGACCGTAGTGGTCGCGCGCTTCCAGACTGTAGTGCCTAGAACCGCTCGGCCACTCCGGCCGGCCAAGGGAGTAATCTGACGTGAGAGTGAATCCGAGAGGATGGTGCTTGTAGCTGCGGTGTAGGAGCGAGTAGGGTGACCAATTTTTCTAAACGAAAATAAGGGAGATTCTTATATCCTTGATAAAAAATAAGGGAAATTAACAGCACGGCAAAATTTCGCCAAAAATCAAAGCAGTATTTGTAAAAGTAGACTATTTATTTACACATCACAATTACTTATACATATTTTGCAACAGATTTTGCCTCAGTCAGTAGTTTTACATCATTTTTAGCAAATTCAAAGAATTTACTACACTAATAAGGAAAATTCATGGCAACTTGTAGTTCAGATTTGATTAAGTTTGTGCTACTTCAGTCCCTTACATCACTCCACTTATTATACATAAGAGAAAATACTCTCTCAGTGTGAGCATTACTTCCTGGTATAATCATAACAAAACAAACCAGCTTACCCAAGTTTTCAAAATTAACATTATTTGATTTCAAAGTCGTAAAAACCTGTATCCATTTCCGGCTAAGATTACCATCTAAAGAGACAGCACATTTAATTGCATCATTAGAACTACAAAACTCCTCATATAATTCATCTTCATTAATACAATCCAGCTTAAGATATTCTACAACTTCATACATGTCATTGAATGTCAATTCCCTTTTTAGACATAGTGCGATTAAACTCTTTAAACTATTATCAAATTTACTACCTAAGTAACAATATAAACAATCACAGAATTCAATGAAGTTGTTCTCACTACTAGATTTCAAATTTAAATCAAGAACAGAGGCTAATAATTTATGAGTACCACTACCAAAAAACCTATCTTCCTTTCTCTGTCTAATTTTACTAATTAGTAAGTTTACAGCCTCATGAGATAAAATCTTGAACAAGTTAACGACGATTGACTTGGACACTATTTGTGATTGGTGTAAAGAATGGCAGCTAACTCTAAATATAGATAAATGTAAATTAATGTGGATGAATAGGAAAAAGAATCCCGTCACGTTTGAATACTCCATTAGTAGTGTAGCACTTGACACAGTCACGTCGATTAAATATTTGGGCGTAACATTGCAGAGCGATATGAAGTGGGACAAGCATGTAATGGCAGTTGTGGGGAAGGCGGATAGTCGTCTGGTTCATTGGTATAATTTTAGGCAGATGTGGTTCATCTGTAAAGGGGACCGCTTATAAAACACTAATACGACCTATTCTTGAGTTCTGCTCGAGCGTTTGGGATCCCTATCAGGTCGGATTGAGGGAGGACATAGAAGCAATTCAGAGGTGGGCTGCTCGATTTGTTACTGGTAGGTTTGATCATCACGCGAGTGTTACGGAAATGCTTCAGGAACTCGGGTGGGAGTCTCTGGAGGCAAGGAGGCGTTCTTTTCGTGAATCGCTACTGAGGAAATTTAGAGAACCAGGATTTGAGGCTGACTGCAGTACAAATTTTACTGCCGCCAAGTTATATTTCGCGGAAGGACCACAAAGATAAGAGAGATTAGGGCTCATACAGAGGCATATAGGCAGTCATTTTTCCCTCGTTCTGTTTGGGAGTGGAACAGGGAGAGAAGATGCTAGTTGTGGTACGAGGTACACTCCGCCACGCACCGTATGGTGGACTGCGGAGTATGTATGTAGATGTAGATGTAGATTCACAGTAAGTACTGGCACAGAAACGAAGTCATATCCAACCGCCAAGCGTCGGTGGATCATTCCAAAGATATTCGATAGACATAATGTCGACATGTGGTCGAAGGTCGATACAGAATCGGTTGTCTCTGCTGTCTACGAACGAATCCTGGCAGTGCGTCTAAAATTTAAATGATTGAAAAATATTTAAACATACCGGTACGTGATAAGAAAAATGAGGTTAAAAACGGGAGATAAACGGCCACTGAGCCTGAAAATATGGGAGCCGGAAGATTATGAAAAAATGCCTCTAAATACGGGAGATCCCGGGAAATACGGGAGAGCTGGTCACCCTAGGAGCGAGGTACAGGACAGCGCGGCCAGTACTGTCGGTGACGTCACGGCCGGCGGTGAAGAGCGCGTGACGTCAGGAGCCGCCGCAGCGAATTCCCACTGCCAGGCAGGCAACGTGTCAAGGACGACCGGTTTAACAGGCGCCGGGATCAGCTGACGTCTGCCGCTCCCTGAGCAACTGCGAGCTGCTGTTTCACGCCGGGTACCACCGCAGCAAAACCTGCCCGGACTAGAGAGCCTGTATACAGAGAGAGTGGCCATAGGTGAAGTTGCCCGTGATTGGTTGATTAGCTTTGGCGCCATTTTTCTGCCAAACGTCTCTAGCATTTCCTATGTTCGCCGTGCTTTTGAGTTGAATTGAAGTTCAGAGGACTTTTGGAAACGATTAAAAGCTATTTGAATTATTGAGACACTTGTTATGTGTTGTGCATGCATGTTCGATTTGGTCGTATATCGTTTTTAGCACGTAATTAGCGTTTGCGATCTTAAATACGAGTTGAAATAATGAAGCGTTTTGTGATGAAGTCAGTAGGCCTACATGTTTGAAGTAAACACGTTAGTAATTGTACAGTAATGTTTTTGACATCTGTAATTCGTTCTGCAGACGTTCGTAAACGATGCCAGGTTGTGCTGCATTTGATTGTTCCAATAGAGGCGAAGGTGGATTTCGCATGTTAGCATTTCCACGCAATGGAGAAAGACGAAAGCAGTGGGCAGTCGCAGTCAACAGGGCTGACATAAATCAAACAGGAGCCTTGTGGAAACCAACCAAGTACTCTTATCCATGCGAAGTAAGAGGCATTATTTTGGTTTCAGCATTATTGCCTGACTGTTGACGCAGGCAAGTTGTAGGCACGTTTTCCGCATTTGTCGTGGTTGCTGAAACATTATTCGTAGTAAATAACTGTAGGTACTCTTGAAGACAGTTTTTAATAGGCCTACTTACTGTGCGGTAGAAGGGATACGGTAGTTTTCTTGTTATATTTGGTCATTATTACAGTAGCCTACATTTAACATTACCTGATTAACATTACCTGATTTTTGTATTCTTTTTCTTTTGTTATCTACGAGAGGTATTCAGTATACAGGGTGTTACAAAAAGGTACGGCCAAACTTTCAGGAAACAATCCTCACACACAAATAAAGAAAAGATGTTATGTGGACATGTGTCCGGAAACGCTTAATTTCCATGTTAGAGCTCATTTTAGTTTCGTCCACCTACGCTCAATGGTGCACGTTATCATGATTTCATACGGGATACTCTACCTGTGCTGCTAGAACATGTGCCTTTACAAGTACGACACAACATGTGGTTCATGCGCGATGGAGTTCCTGCACATTTCAGTCGAAGTGTTCGTACGCTTCTCAACAACAGATTCGATGACCGATGGATTGGTAGAGGCGGACCAATTCCATGGCCTCCACTCTCTCCTGACCTCAACCCTCTTGACTTTCATTTATGGGGGCATTTGAAAGCTCTTGTCTGCGCAACCCCGGTACCAAATGTAGAGACTCTTCGTGCTCGTATTGTGGACGGCTGTGATACAATACGCCATTCTCCAGGGCTGCATCAGCGCATCAGGGACTCCATGCGACGGAGGGTGGATGCATGTATCCTCGCTAACAGAGGACATTTTGAACATTTCCTGTAACAAAGTGTTTGAAGTCACGCTGGTACGTTATTCCATGATTAATGTGATTTGAAGAAAAGTAATAAAATGAGCTCTAACATGGAAAGTAAGCGTTTCCGGACGCACGTCCACATAACATATTTTCTTTCTTTGTGTGTGAGGAATGTTTCCTGAACGTTTCGCCGTACCTTTTTGTAACACCCTGTGTATAAGAAAAAAAGTCGTTTACTTGTGAGATGCAAAGAGTTAGAAGATGTGACAAGAATTACTAATACGTCTCACACTTTTTGCATGTCACAACTGCTTACGACTTTCATTCATCTGACGTAGTACAGGTACGTTAAATATTTAGCGTTATGCACTTCCGATACAAAACAAATGCTATACACTATATTTTTTTTATTTACGTTTCTTTCATTGCAATATGTCTAGTAAACGAACTTTAAAGTAGATAAATGCAGCCACTGTATCAAATTTTCCTGTGCTGTACGTAGTAGGCTACTATGAGTATATTATAGCTGTAAAGAAAGGCATTTAACTAATGATTTCGCGATATTGTGTTATGCTTTTGATTCGGTGAGTGTGTACTCCTCTACTCCTCTACTGGCTATTCAAAAGTCCCTCCAGCAGTTTGGCAGAAAAATGGCCGCCGTATGGTCCGGTTGGCCACTCTCTCCCTATACAGGCTCTCTAGCCCGGACAAGCTGCATCAGCTAATTCGTGAACCCTCCTGCCACGTATGTGCGCAACTGCCCACAACATAGCAGACAAGCGAGGTATTTGTAACGGTTTTCATAACGAAATTTTGTCTCGAAACCTGGCAGAAAATCCACAGTCTGGTCGTATGTGAAGTATTCTAGCGGCAAGACACAGTCGATGCCTTCTCTGCGCGACAGCAGTGGAAATACTATCGGTGACAGTGCTGCCAAAGCAGAGTAATTAAACACAGCCTTTCGAAATTCCTTCGCTAAAGAAGACGGAGCAAATATTCCGGAATACGAATAAAAAACAGCTGCCAACATAAGTAACTTAATAGCAGACAGCCTAGCAGCAGTGAAGCAACTTACAATACTGGCCATTAAAATTGCTACACCAAGAAGAAATGCAGATGATAAACGGGTATTCATTGGACAAATATATTATACTAGACCTGACATGTGATTACATTTTCACGCAATTTGGGTGGATAGATCCTGAGAAATCAGTACCCAGAACATCCACGACTGGCCGTAATAACGGCCTTGATACGCCTGGGCATTGAGTCATACAGAGCTTGGATGGCGTGTACAGGTACAGCTGCCCATGCAGCTTCAACATGATACCACAGTTCAAGAGCAGTGACTGGCGTATTGTGATGAGCCAGTTGCTCGGCCACCATTGACCAGACGTTTTCCGTTGGTGAGAGATGTGGAGAATGTGCTGGCCAGGGCAGCAGTCGAACATTTTCTGTATCCAGAAAGGCCCCTACAGGACCTGCAACATGCGGTCCTGCATTATGCTGCTGAAATGTAGGGTTTCGCAGGGATCGAATGAAGGAGGAGAGCCACGGGTCGTAACGCAACTGGAATGTAACATCCACTGTTCAAAGTGCCGTCAATGCGAACAAGAGGTGACCGAGAGGTGTAACCAATGGTACCCCATACCATCACGCCGGGTGATACGCCAGTATGGCGATGACGAATAGACGCTTCCAATGTGCGTTCACCCCGATGTCGCCAAACACGGATATAACCATCACGATGCTGTAAACAGAACCTGGATTCATCCGAAAAAATGACGTTTTGCCATTCGTGCACCCAGGTTCGTCGTTGAGTACACCATCGCAGGCGCTCCTGTCTGTGATGCAGCGTCAAGGGTAACCGCAGCCGTGGTCTCCGAGCTGATAGTCCATGCTGCTGGAAACGTCGTCGAACTGTTCGTGCAGATGGTTGTTGTCTTGCAAACGTCCCCATCTGTTGACTCAGGGATCCGTTACAGCCATGCGGATAAGATGCCTGTCATCTCAACTGCTAGTGATGCGAGGCCGTTGGGATCCAGCACGGCGTTCCGTATTACCCTCCTGAATCCACCGATTAAATATTCTGCTAACAGTCGTTGGATCTCGACCAACGCGAGTAGCAATGTCGCGATACGATAAACCGCAATCGCGATAGGCTACAATCCGACCTATATCAAAGTCGGAAACGTGATGGTACGCATTTCTCCTCCTTACACCAGGTATCACAACAACGTTTCACAAGGCAACGCCGGTCAACTGCTGTTTGTGTATGATAAATCGGTTGGAAACTTTCCTCATGTCAGCACGTTGTAGGTGTCGCCACCGTCGCCAACCTTGTGTGAATGCTCTGAAAAGCTAATCATTTGCATATCACAGCGTCTTCTTCCTGTCGGTTAAATTTCGCGTCTGTAGCACGTCATCTTCGTGGTGTAGCAATTTTAATGGCCAGTAGTGTAAATCGCTTAGTAAAAGCAACTCTTCCGCTCCACATTGTACACCAGTTAGGTTCCTTTCAGAGTATGCTGATGCAATAGCTCCGTAAGAATCATACACAACCACTGATATGAAACTTCCTAGCAGTTTAAAACTGTGTGACGGACCGAGACTCGAGCTCGGGACCTTTGCCTTTCGCGGGCAAGCGCTCTACCATTTCATTCTATACACAACCACTCACTCCACGAAAGATTCGTACCCAAGACTGTAAACTTGCACAGGTCACACCAACATTCAGGATAGGCAATAGGAGTAACTCACTAAATTACAGGCCTGTATCACTAACGTCGATACGCAGCATGATTTTCGAACATGTATTGTGTTGGAAGATTACGAATTACCTCGAACAGAAGACACTGTGTATGTATTGACACACAGTCAACAAGGATGTAGATTCAAATGGCTCTGAGCACTATGGGACGTAACTTCTGAAGTCATCAGTCCCCTAGAACTTAGAACTACTTAAATCTAACTAACCTAAGGACATCACACACGTCCATGCCCGAGGCAGGATTCGAACCTGCGACCGTAGCGATCGCGCGGTTCCAGACTGAAGCGCCTACAACCGCTCGGCCACATAGGCCGGCCTTCCGTAACTGGACACTGCGCACCAAACCCGTTGAGGGAGAAGAGACTTCTCGGTCGCGAAATGCGGATTCTCAGTCCCGCAAGTGCACCAATTTTGCTTATTGACGGACCCATCGAAATGAAAGCGGGCTAAACGAAACCATGCTAATTCCCATCATGCCCCATGTGGCAACCGTGCAGCTTGAACGTCCTAAGTTATGACTGTTTTACTTCTTGTAGTTCAATAATTATCTCCCTGTACGTGCCACCTCAGTCGGTCTGCATTGTCCTCCACAAAACGTTTCTTAATATACCGCCGGTAAAACTTTGCCATGATCAGGAAGGGCGGTGAACTGGAGTGAAGTTCGGAGCAGCAGTTGCGCCTGGCGTTCGGCCAGAACGTCGGCGGCTCGCGAAAGTTCAGCGAAGGTAGGGAAATGTCTTGCGTCTTGCCCTCTCCCACCCCCCTTGACAAGATAAATTTGCCTGCAGGCGAAAAAGCACTGCGTGAGAACAAATGAGCATTAGAGTGTCGGAAGTTCTTTTTCTTTCTGTCTCTATCTGTACCTTTTCACTTGGTCTCGTGCCAGCGAGCAGTTTTCATAAGACTGTCGGGTACAAAAAGAGAGGCAGATAGATTGCTGTCGAAAGCGAGAATCGTAAGGTTCAGTTGGCACCGCGGAAATAAAGCCAAGAGGGAGGTCCAATGTTTGCACGGCTGTATCCTACAGCTGTTTCCACGAATCGGCACAAATTGAGAAACCCAATGAGTTTTCTGTGCACTATAATACACTGAAGCGCCAAAGAAACTGGTGTAGGCATGCGTACTAAAATACACAGATACGTAAAGAGGCAGAATAGACCGCTGCGGTCGGCAACGCCTATAGGCAGGGTGGTCCATTGATCGTGGCCGGGCCAAATATCTCACGAAATAAGCATCAAACGAAAAAACTACAAAGAACGATACTCGTCTAGGTTGAAGGCGGAAACCAGATGGCGCTATGGTTGGCCCGCTAGATGGCGTTGCCATAGGTCACACGGATATCTTCTGCGTTTCCTTAAATAGGAACCTCCATTTTTTATTACATAGTCGTGTAGTACGTAAAGAAATATAACTGTTTTAGTTGGACCACTTTTTTCGCTTTGTGATGGATGGCGCTGTAGTAGTCACAAACATATGGCTCACAATTTTAGACGAACAGTTGGTAACAGGTACGTTTTTTAAAATTAAAATACAGAGTGTAGGTACGTTTGAACATTTTATTTCGGTTGTTCCAATGTCATACATGTACCTTTGTGAACTTATCGTTTCTGAGAACGCATGCTGTTACAGCGTGATTACCTGTCAATATCACATTAATGCAATAAATGCTCAAAACGATGTCCGTCAAACTCAATGCATTTGGCAATACGTGTAACGACATTCCACTCAACAGCGAGTAGTTCGCCTTCCGTAATGTTCGCACATCCACTGACAATGCGCTGACGCATGTTGTCAGGCGTTGTCGGTGGATCACGATAGCAAATATCGTTCAACTTTCCCCACAGAAAGAAATCCGGGGACGTCAGATTCGGTGAAGGTGCGAGCCACGGTATTCTTCTCTCAGCACTTGGAAATTCCTAAGTAGCTGTTCTTCCCTCTCTTTAAATTCGGCATCGCCACTCCGCTTACCCTGTTCTAACGCTTGCAGACGGTCATTGATTTGTTCAAATGTACGGCCTAATTCTTTCATAATATCACTTTTTATTTCACTTGCCAGATTGTTTATTCTTTGTGAGATATCATCGGACACTCTCTGCATCGACTTGTCGACTTTATTTGTCTGCTGGATTAGTTTTTTGTCTATTTGTTCGCCTAGCTCGCGGATAGATTTTTCAGATTTCTGCGTCATTTGTTCGCCTAGCTCGCGGATCGATTTTTCGGATGATTCTTTTTGTTCTCGGAACGATTTTTCTGATTTCTGCGTCATTTGTTCGCCTAGCTCGCGGATCGATTTTTCGGATGATTCTTTATTTTGTTGCAATAAGGCTTTCATGAGTTCTGCCAAATCAATTTGGTTAGTAGGAGGCAAATTTATTTCTGGCTCTGCTGTGAGCCCGTTCGTCCTGTTTTGCATTTCGTCTGAAGTATTCGCCATTGCATTTTCGGAACCGCCCGACGCGTTAATATTGGAAATCAAATTATCCCCTTGGTCCATGTTGTTTAAGTTGTCGGACCGCTTACTTTTAGCTTGGTTACGTGTCTGCATTAGTGCACTTTCATACCCAGTGCGCAACACACTAATCACAATAAATGTATCCCACAAAAATTACGACAGTCACACGAAAGATACCCAACCTAGTACGCACTTCTTCACACGCAAAACAAATTTTTATCTTTGATCGAAACAGTGGAATTTACAAGCGAAAAAAAAACCCACATATAAAACACACACATATAAAACACACACATAAAACACACAAATATAGAAAACAAAACAACAAGACAAACAACACAACGCCGCTCAACAACGCCGTGAATCTTTTGAAAGTCAGCTCAGAAAGAACGCAGAAGTTGTTTGAGCGCTGTAGGGAAAAAAAATTAAGATTATAACACGCTCGCAATCTAACGTTTCAGAGATTCCTGAGTCTAGCGGAATCACAGAACAGGGTCGCCATGTGTAATATTGCTACAAGAATTTGCTATGCTGAAATCGGCTGCTAATAGTAGAATAAAAGCGGGTTAAAAGCTGTGAGCTGTCTGGCGAAGTTAATCTTGCATTACTAAGCAACTGTTTCATCCGGTATCTAGTCTAAGTTTACCAAATTCCCAAACAGACTAACATTAATGATAATCTTTTAATAGTCATACAACAACCGGTAATATATATATAAAAAGGAGAATTTAAATAACAAGAAAGAAATCAGTTTATAGTTGGAAATTTATTTTTAAGATTGGTCATTGAAATTTCAGCATATTAAATTCTACTCGTAACAAGCTGGTGCCTTATTTAGGATTGTGAAAATCTTACGGAACACATCAAATATGGAGCCAAGATTGGGAGTCTGCATACAACACTGCATTCATAAAACAACACACAAAGAACATTGAAACATATGCAACAGAAAATTAACCACTACCAACAGATTCAAATTTTCACCCAAAGAAATTACGTTCGTAGCACAATCCTGTCCGTCATGTAATTACCACACACTGGTATACTAAATTCATATTAACTCTTTGTGAAATCTTCCCGAAAAGAATAGCTGAGGGCTACTTTGATGATTACACCACATGCTTCACGTGGTCAACTTGGTTTACACAAAGCGTATAACTCCACAATAATTTTGATAATTAAAATAAATTAGATCGAAAAGCAAATTACAAAAGAAAAACCTCGAACTGGTTATTAACGTCTTACTGTTAACCTGACGGGTCAAACGGTTATATAAGCACGTGGTACTGGTCTCGCAAAGTACACCCCACGTGGGTTGAACATAAAGAAAAGTTGCTATATTGAAAGTATTGTCAAGACGAGACGTTATAATCTCACGCACCTTCACACTTAAGATTGATCTTAGTTAGAGTTACTGATCAACACGTGGTTCCACTTTACTCACAAAGTAGTAACAAAGCAACAACTGGAAAATAATATGAACTTCACACGAGAATTACACTACGCTGCAATTTAAGATAACCTTAGATATTTTAGAGCTAAACCCGAAATAAAGATGATTAAATTTTCAGTTAGGCTGAACTTAAGAAATCCATTGTCCTACGGACTTAGCAGACACGCGCTTAGCCGGAGATCTTACCACTTCAGACGCTCGCCGCGGACAGACTGACCTGGTCTCTTCCTGAGGGTGGCTCACAAATACAAACGGAAGTGGCCAGAGGGACAGCTTCCTATACCAACATGACAACGGACGGACAGAACCATACTAAGGATAGAAACCTCTCTGCTTTAAGAAAGCGTAGCTACCTGTTCCGACGTTGGTCCTACTGTTCTCTAGCAGACAGGCTTGTCTGCTACCCTCAAGCATGCAACTACAAACACATTTGATCATTCATCCTCTCACACAGAAGGGAATGGGGATGACAGTATCTTATGATATACAGTATATAACAGAAAGCGGATGTAGGTTCCGTATGAGACTGTGTGACACGAATTACATATAAACTGTGTTTTAAAGTGTAGTAGTGTGACAGATCGTTCTTGTTTACGTGTAAAAGTAACACGTTCCACTACTCAGTCTCCTCCCAGATAGTCAGAAACGCCACAGTAAATTTAGAAGAGGAATTTATTCCAAATGACAACAGATTTAAGAAATCAAACATGAAAGGAATCCAACAGAGACCTTTCAACATTGCACCATTTAGATTGCCATCGATAAAATGGGCGCCAATTATCCTTCCTCCCATAATGCCGCACCATACATTAACCCGCCACGATCGCCGATTTTCCACTTGTCGCAGCCATCGTGGATTTTCCGTTGCCCAATAGTGGATATTATGCCGGTTTACGTTACCGCTGTTGGTGAATGACACTTCGTCGCTAAATAAAACGCGTGTGAAAAATCTGTCATCGTCCCGCAATTTCTCTTGTGCCCAGTGGCAGAACTGTACACGACGTTCAAAGTCGTCGCCATGCAATTCCTGGTGCGTAGAAACATGGTACAGGTGCACTCGATGTTGATGCAGCATTCTCAACACCGACGTTTTTGACATTCCCAATTCTCGCGCAGTTTATCTGCTACTGATGTGCGGATTAGCCACGACAGCAGCTAAAACACGTCCTTGGGCATCATTTGTTGCAGATCGTGGTTGATGTTTCACACGTGGCTGAACACTTCCTGTTTCCTTAAATAACGTAACTATCCGGCGAACGGGTCGGATGATGTCGTCCAGGATACCGAACAGGATACTCATCACACGCCCGTTGGGCATTTTGATCACAATAGCCGTACATCAACACGATATCGACCTTTACAGCAGTTGGTAAACGGTCCATTTTAACACGGGTAATGTATCACGAAGCAAATACCGTCCGCACTGGCGCAATGGCGCGTGATACCACGTACTTATAGGTTTGCCATCTATCACAAAGCGAAAAAAGTGGTCCAACTAAAACATTCATATTTCTTTACGTACTACACGAACATGTAATAAAAAATGAGGATTCCTATTTAAAAAAAAAACGCAGTTGATATCCGTTTGATCTATGGCAGCGCCATCTAGCGGACCAACCATAGCGTCATGTCGTTTACCCCTTGAAGCTAGACGAGTTTCGTCCTTTGTAGTTTTTTCGTTTGATTCTTATTTCGTGAGATATTTGGCCCGGTCACGATCAATGGACCACCCTGTATAAGACAACAAGTGTGTGGCGCAGTTGTTAGATGGGTTACTGCTGTTACAATGGCAGGTTATCAAGATTTAAGTCGATTTAAACGTGGTGTTGTAGTCGGTGCACGACCGATGGGACACAGCGTCTCCGACAGCGATAAAGTCGAGATTTTTCTGTACCGTGAATATCAGGAATCCGACATCTCTGCGGCCAGCAAAAGATCCTGCAATAACGGGACCAACGACGACTGAAGAGAATCGTTCAGCATGACAGAAGTGCAACCCTTTCCGTAAATTGCTGCAGATTTCAGTGCTGGGCCATCAGCAAGTGTCAGCGTGCGAACCATTCAACGAAACATCGTCGATATGGTCTTTCGGTGCCGAAGGCCCACTTGTGTACCCTTGGCGACTGCACCCAACAAAGCCCGTCAACGCCGACGTTCGACTGTTGATGACTGTAAACATATTGCCTGATCGGACACGTCTCGTTTCAAATTGTATTGACGGTATGGACGTATACCGCATCAATCCATGGATCGTTCATGTCAGCAGGGTACTGTTCAAGCTGGTGTAGGCTCTGTTATGGTGTGGGGCATGTGCAGTAGGAGTGATATGGGACCCCTGATACGTCTACATTCGACCCTGACAGGTGACACGTGCGTAAGCATCCTGTCTGATCACCTGCATCCATTAATATTCATTGTGCATTCCGACGGGCAACTCCAGCAGGACAATGCGACACTCTATACGTCCAGAATTGCTACAGCGTGTCTACCGTATCTTCCTTCGTCGTCGTTGTTGCCGTGAGGCACCATTATACCAAGTGGAAGGGCGCGTCGATCTAATAGCATGAGATATGGTAACCTTAAGTCATTGACAACACACAACGGTCACGGTAGCACCTGATTCCAGAATAGCTGCAGTAGTTGGGATCTACGAACTACCGTCTCTTGACCAGGTCCCCAAAACTTAACTCGTAACGAGATCCCTTCGAAGCAAATTGTCATAAATATCGTCTATAAAGGCTTCGTACAACAAGAAGAAATGTTACAGTTTAGGGAATAATAACAGATACGACCAAACTGTCTTGTTTCTTCTGTTTTATTTAACGTACTGTGTCCTCAGTTTTATTTCGCGTTCACCATTCATTCACACTCTGATGTGGAGTATATGCGACTGCCTGAACCCTAACTCCCAAGTTCCAACGAAACCCTTTGATGAGCAGTTTTGGTTGCTCGACACCAACAGTCAATGATAATGATACAGTATTTTGTAATTGACTCTTCTAGTTTAGCCACCGCCCTCCACGAACGTTTGTTAGGCGTAAGACAAATACACGCTTTTCTCTCCGGTCCGCTATTATTAAGGGTCCGCGTAAAAGTTAACGTTTTTCTCCTCTTCATAAATTGGAGCCAGCTGTCGGCGATATAATAATAAAAAAAAACGGTCTCAATACCTCGTCCCTCGTGAGATGCGTATAGATTTATCCCGGAATTGACCGCCCTGTAGGTGTACTCAATTTAATGTAACTAAATGTCCTTTTGTTACTCTGATCGTATACCGTAGTTATTTAAAACTGGCCCCTATATTTTTTCACAACGCACAATTAGCACTTCTTTACTTATTTATTTCTAAGAGTAAACGAAAAAATGACGCCGTATCATCGGCTTCGTCGATGTAAAGCAAAACGCCTCAATATGCCCAATTTTACCTCTTCTTATAGGATCGGCTACCTTACTCATTAATTTACTACATATTATTTCCAATAACACTAAACAGGTATCGCCGCTATATTTTAATTGTATTCAAGAGCATGTTGTTATTATTATGACCGACCAAACAAATCGCGCGGCGTGCGTTTTTAACGATAGCTTTACATTCGCCCAGCCTTTATTCATGCAATGTTATACATGAATATACAGACAGGACCGAAAGATCGATCTCTCTACCGTAACCAATAGAGGCAAATACGCTATTCAAGTTCCGTTACATCTATCTTGACTCGTATTGTTACAAGTGGCTCTAGGACGACTCTTCCGAGTTTCAACACTTCCGCTCGCCACCATACTCCCGAGACATGAACATTATTGAGCTATGTGGTATGCTTTGCAATGCGCTGTTCAGAAGAGATCTACACCCTCTCGTTCTCTTATAGATTTATGGACAGGCCTGCAGGATTCGTGGTGTCAGTTCCCACCAGCACTACTTCAGACATTAATCGAGTCCATGCCGCATGTTGTTGCAGCACTTCTGCATGCCCGCTGAGAGCCTACACGATATCAGGAAGGTGTACCAGTTTCTTTGGCTCTCAAGTGTGCAGTTGCGAATACGGACAACCGTCAGCTGTATAATAGAATATCGACATCGCATCGTAATTCGGAATAAGACAGGCACTGCAATTTCGTAGCTATCCGCAGATACCGGGCAAGTGACGTTCAAATGAAATGTCTTATCTGTACGTGGATATACACTCCTGGAAACTGAAATAAGAACACCGTGAATTCATTGTCCCAGGAAGGGGAAACTTTATTGACACATTCCTGGGGTCAGATACATCACATGATCACACTGACAGAACCACAGGCACATAGACACAGGCAACAGAGCATGCACAATGTCGGCACTAGTACAGTGTATATCCACCTTTCGCAGCAATGCAGGCTGCTATTCTCCCATGGAGACGATCGTAGAGATGCTGGATGTAGTCCTGTGGAACGGCTTGCCATGCCATTTCCACCTGGCGCCTCAGTTGGACCAGCGTTCGTGCTGGACGTGCAGACCGCGTGAGACGACGCTTCATCGAGTCCCAAACATGCTCAATGGGGGACAGATCCGGAGATCTTGCTGGCCAGGGTAGTTGACTTACACCTTCTAGAGCACGTTGGGTGGCACGGGATACATGCGGACGTGCATTGTCCTGTTGGAACAGCAAGTTCCCTTGCCGGTCTAGGAATGGTAGAACGATGGGTTCGATGACGGTTTGGATGTACCGTGCACTATTCAGTGTCCCCTCGACGATCACCAGTGGTGTACGGCCAGTGTAGGAGATCGCTCCCCACACCATGATGCCGGGTGTTGGCCCTGTGTGCCTCGGTCGTATGCAGTCCTGATTGTGGCGCTCACCTGCACGGCGCCAAACACGCATACGACCATCATTGGCAGCAAGGCAGAAGCGACTCTCATCGCTGAAGACGACACGTCTCCATTCGTCCCTCCATTCACGCCTGTCGCGACACCACTGGAGGCGGGCTGCACGATGTTGGGGCGTGAGTGGAAGACGGCCTAATGGTGTGCGGGACCGTAGCCCAGCTTCATGGAGACGGTTGCGAATGGTCCTCGCCGATACCCCAGGAGCAACAGTGTCCCTAATTTGCTGGGAAGTGGCGGTGCGGTCCCCTACGGCACTGCGTAGGATCCTACGGTCTTGGCGTGCATCCGTGCGTCGCTGCGGTCCGGTCCCAGGTCGACGGGCACGTGCACCTTCCGCCGACCACTGGTGACAACATCGATGTACTGTGGAGACCTCACGCCCCACGTGTTGAGCAATTCGGCGGTACGTCCACCCGGCCTCCCGCATGCCCACTATACGCCCTCGCTCAAAGTCCGTCAACTGCACACACGGTTCACGTCCACACTGTCGCGGCATGCTACCAGTGTTAAAGACTGCGATGGAGCTCCGTATGCCACGGCAAACTGGCTGACACTGACGGCGGCGGTGCACAAATGCTGCGCCGCTAGCGCCATTCGACGGCCAACACCGCGGTTCCTGGTGTGTCCGCTGTGCCGTGCGTGTGATCATTGCTTGTACAGCCCTCTCGCAGTGTCCGGAGCAAGTATGGTGGGTCTGACACACCGGTGTCAATGTGTTCTTTTTTCCATTTCCAGGAGTGTACATAATGAATATTCGAGTACAGGCAGTAGACGCATGGTTGACGACATATGGAAGTTTGAGTCTGGGCGTCAGTCCTGCACGGATAGCGAAATGATTAGGCGATCACTGGCGAGCAGCGGGTTGGAGTCCCGATCCGGCACAAATTTTTGTTGACGTCTATCCATTCTACCGCTGATGGTTGTCCATATCCGCACCTGCAAATACATTGAATATATTTAGTGTACTAAATGGGTAATTGGTGTATGTGAGGTCCGCCTGTGATGCAAAACGCCGTTTTTCTCACAAGGGAACCTCCCCATCGCACCCCCCTCAGATTTAGTTATAAGTTGGCACAGTGGATAGGCCTTGAAAAACTAAACACAGATCTATCGAGAAAACAGGAAGAAGTTGTGTGGAACTATGAAAAAATAAGCAAAATATACAAACTGAGTAGTCCATGTGCAAGATAGGCAACATCAAGGAGACTGTGAGCTTAGGAGCGCCGTGGTCCCGTGGTTAGCGTGAGCAGCTGCGGAATGAGAGGTCCCTTGTTCAAGTCTTCCCTCGGGTAAAAAGTTTACTTTCTATATTTTTGCAAAGTTACGATCTGTCCGTTCGTTCATTGACGTCTCTGTTCACTGTAATAAGTTTAGAGTCTGTGCTTTGCGACCGCACCGCAAAACGGTGCGATTAGTAGACGAAAGGACGTGCCTCTCCAATGGGAATCGAAAACATTTGATCGCAAGGTCATAGGTCAACCGATTCCTCCACAGGAAAACACGTCTGATATATTCTATACGACACTGGTGACGGCATGTGCGTCACATGACAGGAATATGTTGTCGACCCACCTAACTTTTACACTTGGCGAATGGGTAAAAAGATTCTTCTACCTTGCCCTATTTAGGTTTTCTTGTGGATGTGATAATCACTCCCAAAAAAGTGATGAAAACATAAGCGTTTGTCACATAAACTGAAAAAAAACTTTTCACCCGAGGAAAGGCTTGAACCAAGGACCTCTCATTGCGCAGCTGTTCACGCTAACCACAGGACCACAGCACTCCTGAGCTTGTTCTTTCCTTGTTGTTGCCTATCTTGCACATGGACTACTCAGTTTGTATATTTTGCTTATTTTTTCATAGTTCCACACAACTTCCTGTTTTCTCGATTGATCTGTGTCCAGTTTTACAAGGCCTATCCACTGTGCCAACTTATAACTAAATCTGAGGGGGGTGCGATGGGGAGGTTCCCTTGTCAGTAGCCACACATGTTTCGGCACCACTGTGCCATCATCAGTCGGTTTTCGTTTTTATTTATTCTGCAATGTGAACATTTTTTTAAATGATTATAAAATTATGTGCATTTTTATAATCATTTACCAAATATGTTCACATTGCAGAATAAATAAAAACGAAAACCCACTGATGATGGCACAGTGGTGCCGCAACATGTTTGAGTACAGAGAAAAACGGTGTTCTACATATCTGGCGGACCTCACATCCAACAATTTCAACTGCAAACACGGCCAATATAAGGAGCTGAAAATCAAAATGATGGATAAATGGGTATGATATGAAGACATTTTACAGCATCGGGTACTGTGTACAGTTTAGAAACAGTTCGGAAACGACGTTTGTATGAGCATGACGGTGCACCGTGTTGTGAAGCAGTATCGGCGAGACCATGGTTGTACAGTGTCAAATGCTGAAATCGACTGTCCATCCCTGACTCTGGCACTGGACCCAGCGCACCGGGTTCAAGATGAGTCACAACGTCGGTTTCACATCCAGATCTCAGCGTTCGATGTCTGCCTACTCTGGCAGCAGAATGGACTGCCATTGCTCCACAGAAATTCAGGCATTTCATCTACATCTACATCGATACTTTGCAAATCACGTTTAAGTGCCTGGCAGAGGGTTCATCGAACCATATTCACAATAGTTCTCTATTATTCAAATCTCGTACAGCGCGCGGAAAGAACGTATATCTTCCCGTACGAGCTCTGATTTCCCTTATTTTATCATGGTGATAGTTTCTCCATGCGTAGATCGGTGCCAACAAAGTATTTTCACATTCGGAGGAGAAAGTTGGTGATCGGAATTTCGCGAGAGGATTTCGCCGCGACGGAAAACGCGCTCTGTTTTAATTACGTCCACCCCAAATCGCGTATCGTTTCAATGACACTCTCTCCCCTGTTTCGCAATAATACAAAACGAGCTGCCGTTCTTTGAATTCTTTCCATGTACTCTGTCAGTCCTACCCGGTAAGGATCCCACACCGCGCAGCAGTATTCTAAAAGAGGACGGACAAGCTTTGTGTAGGCAGTCTCCTTAGTAGATCTGTTACAGTTTCTAATTGTCCTGCCAATAAAACGCAGTCTTTGGTTCGCCTTCCCCGCGACATTTTCTATGTGTTTTTTCCAATTTAAGTTGTTCGTAACTGTAATTCCTAGGTGGTGGTGGTGGTTAGTGTTTAACGTCCCGTCGACAACGAGGCCATTAGAGACGGAGCGCAAGCTCGGGTTAGGGAAGGATTGGGAAGGAAATCGGCCGTGCCCTTTTAAAGGAACCATCCCGGCATTCGCCTGAAACGATTTAGGGAAATCACGGAAAACCCAAATCAGGATGGCCGGAGACGGGATTGAACCGTCGTCCTCCCGAATGCGAGTCCAGTGTGCTAACCACTGCGCCACCTCGAATTCCTAGGTATTCAGTTGAATTTACGGCCTTTAGATTTGACTGATTTATCGTGTAACCGAAGTGTAACAGATTCCTTTTAGCGCTCATATGGATGGCCTCTCATTTTTCGTTATTTAGGGTCAATTGTCAATTTTCGCACAATACATTTATCTTTTCTAAATCGTTTTGCAATTTGTTTTGATCTTATGATGACTTCATTAGTCGATAAACGACAGCATCGTCTGCAAACAACCAAAGAGGGCTACTCAGATTGTCTCCCAAATCGTTTATATAGGTAAGGAACAGCAAAGTGCCTGTAATACTACCTTGGGGAACGCCGGAAACCGCTTCTGTTTTACTCGATGACTTTCCGTCAGTTACTGCGAACTGTGATCTCCCTGACAGGAAATAACGAATCCAGTCGCGTAGCTGAGACGATATTCCACAAGCACGCAATTTCACTACAAGCCGCTTGTATGGTAAAGTATGAAAAGCCTTCCGGAAATCCAGAAATACGGGAATCCCTTATGAATAGGACCCAACACTCCATGCGAGTTAAAAGCTAGTTGTGCTTGACAATAACGATATTTTGTAAACCCATGTTGACTGCGTGTCAATAGACTGCTCTGTTCGAGGTAACTCATAATGCTCGAACACAGTATATGTTAGAAAATCCTGCTGCACATCGATGTTAATGATATGAGCCTGCCGGCCGGGGTGGCCGAGCGGTTCTAGGCGCTACAGTCTGGAACCGCGCGACCGCTACGGTCGCAGGTTCGAATCCTGCCTCGGGCATGGATGTGTGTGACGTCCTTAGGTTAGTTAGGTTTAAGTAGCTCTAAGTTCTAGGGGACTGATGACCTTAGAAGTTAAGTCCCATAGTGCTCAGAGCCATTTGAACCATTTTTTTTATATGATCCTGTAATTTAGTGGATTACTCCTACTACCTTTCTTGAATATTGGTGTGACCTGTGGAACTTTCTTTGGGTACGGATCTTGCGTCGAGTGAACGGTTGTATATGATTGTTAAGTATGGAGCTATTGTATCAGCATACACCGAAAGGAACCTAATTGGTATACAGTCTGGACCAGAAGACTTGCTTTTATTAAGTGATATAAGTATCTTAACTACTTCGACGATACTTATTTCTACGTTACTCATGTTCGCAGCTGTTCTTGATTCATCAAAAGTGACGCTAGTAGACTTCGAGCCGTCGTAAAGGCGGAAGGTAGGCACACCCCCATTTAAGGTCCGCTATGACCGAGCAGTTCTAGGCACTAGAGTCCGGAATCGCGCTGCTGCTACCGTCACGCGTTCGAATCCTGCCTCGGGCATGGATGTGTGTGAAGTCCTTAGGATAGTTAGGTTTAAGTAGTTCTAAGTCTAGGGGACTGATGACCTCAGATGTTAAGTAGAGTAAGCAGGCAGAAACAACGGCAAGGTGTGCGCGCCTGTTTGCAGTGTACGGGAATGCGGCAGCAAACCTGCCTCACGTACACACGCTGTACGCGTCCGCAATAGGGTCGAGTCTTTCAGCTTTCTCTCTGGCGCCACTCCCCTGGGAGGGAGCCAGTAGTCGCCATCTTGTCACACACACACACACACACTCACTCACACATAGCCGACCACACTCCTCGCTCTCTGTTGTGGATTCCCGCCATTGCCAGTAAGCATACGTCTTGTTCAGTTGCTGAGTGCCCAGACTGACAGAAACTACGTGGGGCGCAACACACAGGGCCTATACACTGACGTAAACAAAAACGCAGCACCAAAAAATAGCCGCGCGGAGTGGCCGCTAGGTTTGAGGCGTCATGTCACGGACTGCATGGCCCTTGCCGCCGGAGGTTCGAGTCTACCCTCGGGCATGGGTGTGTATTTGTTGTTCTTAGCATAAGTTAGTTTATGTAGTGTGTAAGTCTAGGGACCGAAGACCTAAGCAGTTTAGTCCCTTAGGAATTCACACACATTTGAACCAAACAATAATTAATGTAGAGTAATGAAAATCAAGCACGTATTAGATGAAGATCAATCCGACTGGGAAAAGGTAAAGGCACCGGAGAGGCAATTCTAGCGTTGCGGTTGATAATGGAAACAACACTAAAGAAAAATCAAGATACATTCATAGGATTCGTCGACCTGGAAAAAATGTAAAATGGTGCAAGATGTTTGAAATTCTGAGAAAAATATGTACAAGAGCCAAGAGAATTAAAAAGGGTGTAAGACAGTGACGTAATCCTTTGGTCCTACTACTAAATCTGTACATCGCAGAAGCAGTGATGGAAAATGGCTCTGATCATCGACTTACAATTAGGGAGATGGCTGATGAACTTAAGTTTCTATGCAGTTCAGTCAATTTTAACTGAAGATCTGGATATGCGTCGCATGTCTACAAAATTCATTCCGAAAGTGTTGTCAAGTGACCAGAGACAATATCGACTTGAAGTGTGCCAAGAACTGTTTAAGCGGACTAAAAATGACCCAGATTTGTTAAATAGAGTAATTACAGGTGACGAATCGTGGGTACATGGGTATGATCCCGAAACCAAAGTGCAGTCTCCGCAGTTTAAGACTCCAGGTTCACCACGACCGAAAAGAGCACGGCAAAGTCGGTCGAAGGTGAAGACAATGTTGGTGATTTGTTTCGAACCTACCGGTATTGTGCATCATGAATTTACCCCTGGAGGACAGACAATTAACCAGGACTACTACAAATGTGTCCTTGAGCGTTTGCCCGAAAAGGTGTAGGGGAAAAGGCCTGCATTGTGGAAAGACAGGAATTGGATGCTACACCATGACAATACTCCGGCTCATGGTGCCTCTCCATCGTCGAATTTTTGACCAAATTCAAAATTCCTGTGCTTCCACAACCACCAGATTCCCCTGATTTGGCCCCTGCGGACTTCTACTTGTTTCCTAAACTGAAATTTTCGCTGAAAGAGAAGCGATTTGACTCGATTGAAGACATCCAGGCAAATACGGATAGCATCCTTCACTTCAGGAAGAAAATTTCCAGGAATGTTTCTAAAAGTGGAAACAGCATTGGAGTCGGTGTGTTCGGTCAAAAGGGGGCAATTTTGAAGGAGATACATCACAGTTGCATTGAAGTACCACCATGGTACAATTTCAACCCCATTCTTAGCCGGCGGGAGTGGCAGAGCGGTTCTAGGCGCTTCAGTCTGGAACCGTGCGACCGCTATGGTCACAGGTTCGAATCCTGCCTCGGGCATGGATGTGTGTGATGTCCTTAGGTTAGTTAGGTTTAAGTAGTTCTAAGTTCTAGGGGACTGATGACCTCAGAGGTTAAGTCCCATAGTGCTCAGAGTCATTTGAACCATTTGAACCCCATTCTTACAACTTTCCAATCACACCTATCAACTTTCGTTTACAAAATTTTGTACATGGCTGCAGGTTCAGAGACCGTGAATAGTTAAAAAACAGCCCTCGGCCACTAATTTTTAACGAATTAACCGGGTTTCGACACTGCTAGGAGCGTCTTCCTCAGAAAAGTACTGCCAGTCTTTCACGATAATTCCGTACTTACAACTTGTATCATACGTTTTTAGTCACAATTCTGTGACCATGTTATAGACCATCTTTGGTTTAAATTCTGAGGAAGACACTCCTAGCAATGTCGAAACCCGATTAATTCGTTAAAAATTAGTGGCCGAGGGCTGTTTTCTTTTAATTGTAACTTTCGTTTATGTCGCTCAACTCCTTCTTGCTGTTGCGATGTTTTGTCAGTCAGCGCCCTTATGCAGTTGTTAGAAACGCAGATTCCGCTAGGCATTCGGATGTATGCCCATGACGAAGGAGCTCAAAAATCGAAAAACGTCTGAAAAATTCGCACAATACTTACGTCTAATAATTTGAGCAAAAGTGAGAACTAAAGTGGAATAGAGAAATATTTGACGCGGCTCCTTCGCTGTACACGATTTCGACCTTCATTCTACGTCTGTAATTTAGAAAACAAATTGGGGCAAGTAGTTAACAAATGAAAAATTTTCCGAAATTACTTCTTTGCTTCTCTGGATGTCCTGGAAAACTACTGCAGATACACGTCTGGGACATGTTTTATTAGATTCACCAGACCAATAACAACAAAGGGTTGGGTTGGGTTGTTTGGGGAAGGAGACCAGACAGCGAGGTCATCGGTCTCATCGGATAAGGGAAGGACGGGGAAGGAAGTCGGCCGTGCCCTTTCAAAGGAACCATCCCGGCATTTGCCTGGAGCGACTTAGGGAAATCACGGAAAACCTAAATCAGGATGGCCAGACGCGGGATTGAACCGTCGTCCTCCCGAATGCGAGTCCAGTGTCTAACCACTGCGCCACCTCGCTCGGTAATAACAACAAAATAAATGGAAATCGTGCTTTAATTTAGCCTCGTACAGTTTTGCGATGGCTTCATATTAGCGAAGTTGTTAAATTTCAGGCAAAATCTTTTATTAGCCGTAACTTCGTAACTAGACATTTGCGGCCCTATGTTTATACGAACTTTTTTCTTTACAAGCTGCGATATCGTCGCGAAAAAACAGTGACCTGTATATGTAATAAGTTTCCTTTAATTTACGTCTATGGTCACAATCTTTTTATTAACAGATTACCGGTTTCGGTCTTTCTCCATCTACATCTACATCCATACTCCGCAAGCCACCTGACGGTGTGTGGCGGAGGGTACCTTGAGTACCTCTATCGGTTCTCCCTTCTATTCCAGTCTCGTATTGTTCGTGGAAAGAAGGATTGTCGGTATGCCTCTGTGTGGGCTCCTCATGGTCTCTTCGCGAGATATACGTAGGAGGGAGCAATATACTGCTTGACTCTTCGGTGAAGGTATGTTCTCGAAACTTTGACAAAAGCCCGTACCGAGCTCTTGAGCGTCTCTCCTGCAGAGTCTTCCACTGGAGTTTATCTATCATCTCCGTAACGCTTTCGCGATTACTAAATGATCCTGTAACGAAGCGCGCTGCTCTCCGTTGAATCTTCTCTATATCTTCTATCAACCCTATCTGGTACGGATCCCACACTGCTGAGCAGTATTCAAGCAGTGGGCGAACAAGCGTACTGTAACCTACTTCCTTTGTTTTCGGATTGCATTTCCTTAGGATTCTTCCAATGAATCTCAGTCTGGCATCTGCTTTACCGACGATCAACATTATATGATCATTCCATTTTAAATCACTCCTAATGCGTACTCCCAGATAATTTATGGTATTAACTGCTTCCAGTTGCTGACCTGCTATATTGTAGCTAAATGATAAGAGATCTTTCTTTCTATGTATTCGCAGCACATTACACTTGTCTACAATGAGATTCAATTGCCATTCCCTGCACCATGCGTCAATTCGCTGCAGATCCTCCTGCATTTCAGTACAATTTTCCATTGTTACAACCTCTCGATACACCACAGCATCATCTGCAAAAAGCCTCAGTGAACTTCCGATGTCATCCACAAGGTCTTTAACGACCATCATCAGATCTGTTTCATAAAAACAAAGTTTTTTATGAAACAGATCTGATGATGGTTATTAAAGACCGAAACCGGTAATCTGTTAACAAAGAGACTGTGACCGTAGACGTAAATTAAAGGAAACTTTTTTCTTTACTTTTCCTTGTAGAATAACATGAGATATTTGCGTATCTTCGTGGATCACCCTGTATATAGGACTCACCAGCTCTTTTTTCCACCGAGTACGGGGTCCCGGATTCGATTCCCGGCGGGGCCAGGTATTTTCACCTGCCTCGAGATGACTGGGTGTTTGTGTTGTCATTATTTCATCATCATTCGTGAAAATGGCGAGTTTGGACTGAGCAAAGGTTGGGAATTTGTACGGGCGCTGATAACCGCACACCGCACAGTTGAGCGCCCCACAAACCAAACATCATCGTCATCATCATCATCATCATCATCTTTTTTTCAGTCGCTCGGGACTCGGTGCTGGGCGAGATATTCGCGGTAAATGCAGGCTAGGACATTCGCTCCCTATGAAAACCTGATATACTAAGTTCCGTCAACAATCCACAGAAGCGTGTGGTGGGAACAGTGACAGGCTGGAGTTACATGAACCGATCTCTTTCTTTCTAGTCTCTACAATCAGCGCGAGAATTGCACGCCTCGTTCTGGAAACATTCGTAGTGCTGGTTTCAGCTGACTCACCAGGTATTTATATTGCGCGCTCATGCGGATTCTTGTCACAGCCGCCGACACCGCCGTTCCAAGTCATGTTGCGTTACATTATACGCTAGCGAGCCACAAAGCCCCTACCTCGCACACCGGCGCACTGCCAGAAACCGCTGGCCCTGTTCCGACAAACAGCTGGCGCTCCTTGCGAAAACACCCGCAGCCGTCCGCAGTAGTCAGCTGTGGCTCTGCGGTACTTAGCAAACCCCACTGCAACTTAAGACTCTCTGTTCTTCAATGTGGTACAGTGCGCGAAACTCATCCATTTACAAATCCGATATCTTCAGATGGTTCAAATGGCTGTGAGTACTATGGGACTTAACATGTGAGGTCATCAGTCTCCTAGAACTTAGTACTTAAACCTAACTAACCTAAGGACATCACACACATCGATGCCCGAGGCAGGATTCGAACCTGCGACCGTAGCAGTCTCGCGGTTCCGGAATGAAGCGCCTAGAACCGCTCGGCCACCGCGGCCGGCCCGATATCTTCTTCGTACAGAGATACGAAATCATACTGTGGTGTCACCGCCAGACACCACACTTGCTAGGTGGTAGCCTTTAAATCGGCCGCGGTCCGTTAGTATACGTCGGACCCGCGTGTCGCCACTATCAGTGATTGCAGACCGAGCGCCGCCACACGGCAGGTCTAGAGAGACTTCCTAGCACTCCCCCCAGTTGTACAACCGACTTTGCTAGCGATGGTTCACTGACAAAATACGCTCTCATTTGCCGAGACGACAGTTTAGCATAGCCTTCAGCTACGTCATTTGCTACGACCTAGCAAGGCGCCATATTCAGTTACTATTAATATTATGAATCATGTCCCGTCAAGAGCGACGTTCATCATTAATGGATTAAAGTTAAGTATTCCACCAGCTACGTCCGTTTTTCTAAATTCTAATTTCCTTGTCATGTTCCAGACCTCACGCAGGCCTGCGTGAGCTAAAACGCGTGCATTTCGGCCTCCTTTAGTAAAACGGTGTTGGCTTTCCTGCCAACCACAACACATACACCACATGTTCAGAGCCTCTATACCCACATCTATCTTTTGCAAATCATGTCCAAGTGCATAGCAGAGCTTACTTCCGCTATACCACATGTTAACGATTCTTACCGTGCTAATCGCCTCCCCTCCCGAGTTCTTGTGTAGCATACACTTGAAACCTTCCCGTCTCCTCTATATCTCTTTTGTTACGCAACCATCCCTTCTACAATAACCCATGGAACCTTCCCTCAGGATTTCTATCTCTTGTTTAATAATAACAAATGAAATCTTCCCTTTGAAATTAATTCTCTTTCTCAGTAATAATAAGTGCAATCTTCGCATACAAATTTAAATGCTGCTTATTAAAAGTGATTTTCTGATTATTTCGACGAGACATAGAATGTGTCATCGTCGTGGGCCCTCAGTCGTTACCTGCAATAACCCAAAACTGTTCCTTACCTTTTTTTGCTGTTACTGGATCGCCATCTGACTGCTACATTGAACTGCGACGTAAATATACATACTCTGTTTTACTACACTGTATTAGCTGCTGGTGGGTTTTCATAATAAGTGGCTGTATTTATTACCAAAGCTGACGTTATTCTTTAATAGCAAAACTGACGTTATTCTTTAATTAATTTGACTGAAGTTACGTAATTCATAGTTAAACTTTTTCTTGACAACAATAAAATTTTGCAAAGTTTTACGTTGATGGTTTTTGGGATGGATTATAATCAGTAATGCAATATTGCTGGCAAAAATTAATTATATTCTGAGTGAAATGATTCTACAAACGTTCAAATGGGACTCACTTTTTACAATAATCTTACTACTAGCATTGTCCAAATATACCTTCAGTAGTCTTGAGTTTCTCAAAAAATTCAATAATATTAGTTCCTCTTATGATAGTAGTTAGCTGATGTCTCTGTACATCCGTTTATAATCTCTTGTAAATCATAGCTGGTGGCTGGCAGGCACACCGCTCCTCTCAACCTCTCGCTTCAGACCTGCTACCCACTCGCTTCACATCCCGCTTACTACTGACTTCCTACGAACGCTAAAGTGCGGTCTCTCGCGCCAACAATGCTTTCTGGTGCAGACGATCCCTGCTACCATTACAAAATGTATCAAAGCGCGGTCTTTCCAGCTCTTTTCTTAAAATGTATCCATACGTGGTCTCTCCCGACCTTTTTGAAATTATATCAATGTGCGGTCTCTCCTGCCAACAATACTTTGGTCCAGATATTCCCTGCTACCACAGTTATTTCCAACGTGGCAAATATTAATTATTCCTACATACTCCTATTAATAAAATATGAACATATTTCATAAATTGTGGTTTGACAATAGACAATAGAAATATACACGTCTTACAAATTGACTTGGAGAAAATATCGGAGTACCAGGTAAGAGTTGAGCTACATGAACGAAAGCTCGTAGGTGTATTTCTTCGTATGGAAGGTGATACCTATTCCGCTCTAGCTGCATACATGTACCGGTTTTAGCGCTACCGTGACAATGCAAATCAGAGTTGCTTGAAATACACGCTGTAACGGTCCCTTGACCGTTAGTTACCTTTCAGACTAGACGTCGTGAGTCGATATATCCCTATGATCACCCTTATGACAGGAGCTCTGGGACGATGGCCGTTTATTTTGTTGCAACCAGTTTCGACGCTTCAGTGCACCATCTTCAGGTGCAACCAGTTTCGACGCTTCAGTGCACCATCTTCAGGCCGTAGTTGATGCAGAATGGGTTCACACGATCCCTATAAAACATGATTCACGCACATGTGTAAATATTTTAATATGTTTTTCTACAAGTAAAACTAAAGAAAAAAGTTCATACAGGGTGGTCCATTGATCGTGACGGGGCCAAATATCTCACGAAATAAGCATCAAACGAAAAAACTACAAAGAACGAAACTTGTTTAGCTTGAAGGAGGAAACCAGATGGCGCTATGGTTGGCCCGCTAGATGGCGCTGCCATAGGTCAAACGGATATCAACGGCGTTTTTTAAAAATAGGAACCCCCATTTTTTATTACATATTCGTGTAGTACGTAAAGAAATATGAATGTTTTAGTTGGACCAATTTTTTGGCTTTGTGATAGATGGCGCTGTAATAGTCACAAACATATGACTCGCAATTTTAAACCAACAGTTGGAAACAGGTAGATTTTTAAAATTAAAATACAGAACGTAGGTACGTTTGAACATTTTATTTCGGTTGTTCCAATATCATACATGTATCTTTGTGAACTTATCGTTTCTGAGAACGCATCCTGTTACATCGTGATTACCTGTAAATATCACGTTAAAGCAATAATGCTGAAAATGCTGTCCGTCAAAGTCAATGTATTTCGCAATGCGTATAACGACATTGCTCTGAACAGCGAGTAGTTCGTCTTCCGTAATGTTCGCACATGCATTGACAATGCGCTGACGCATGCTGTGAGGCGTTGTCGGTGGATCACGATAGCAAATATCCTTCAACTTTCCATACAGAAAGAAATCCATCATCCAAGTGTCCGGAGCGTTCGCCGGATAGTTACGTTATTTAAGGAAACAGGAAGTGTTCAGCCTCATGGGAAACGTCAACCACGACCTGCAACAAATGATGATGCCCAAGTACATCAGTAGCAGACAAATTGCTTGAGAATCGGGAATCTCAAAAACGTCGGTGTTGAGAATGCTACGACAACATCGATTGCACCCGTACCATATTTCTATGCGCCAGGAATTGCATGGCGACGACTTTGAACGTCGTCTACAGTTCTGGGACTGGGCACAAGAGAAATTACAGGAATATGACAGATTTTTTGCACCCGTTCTATTTAGCTACGAAGCGTCATTCACCAACAGCGGTAACGGAAACCGGCATAATATGCACTATTGGGCAACGGAAAATCCACGATGGCTGCGACAAGTGGAACATCAGCGGCCTTGGCGGGTTAATGTATATTGCGGCATTATGGGAGGAAGGATAATTGGCCCCCATTCTATTAATGGCAGTCTAAATGGTGCAATGTATGCTGATTTCCTACGTAGTATTCTACCGATGTTACTACAAGATGTTTCACTGCATGACAGAATGGCGATGTACTCCGAACATCATGGATGTCCGGCACATAGCTCGCGTGCGCTTGAAGCGGTATGGAATAGCATGTTTCATGACAGGTGGATTGGTCGTCGAAGCACAATACCGTGGCCCGCACGTTCATCGGATCTGACGTCCCCGGATTTCTTTCTGTGAGGAAAGTTGAAGGATATTTGCTGTCGTGATCCACCGACAACGCCTGACAACATGCGTCAGCGCATTGTCAATGCATGTGCGAACGTTACGGAAGGCGAACTACTCGCTATTGAGAGGAATGTCGTTACACGTATTGACAAATGCATTGAGGTTGACCGACATCATTTTGAGCATTTATTGCATTAATGTGATATTGACAGGTAATCACGATGTAACAGGATGCGTTCTCAGAAACGATATGTTCACAAAGATACATGTATGACATTGGAACAACCGAAATAAAATGTTCAAACGTACGTACGTTCTGTATTTTAATTTTAAAGATCTACCTGTTTCCAACTGTTGGTTTAAAATTGTGAGTCATATGTTTGTGACTATTACAGCGCCACCTATCACAAAGCCAAAAAATTGGTCCAACTAAAACACTCATATTTCTTTACGTACTACACGAATATGTAATAAAAAATGGGCGTTCCTATTTTTAAAAAAACGCAGTTGATATCCGTTTGACCTACGGCAGCGCCATCTAGCGGGCCAACCATAGCGCCATCTGGTTTCCCCCTTCAAGCTAGACGAGTTTCGTTCTTTGTAGTTTTTTCGTTTGATGCTTATTTCGTGAGATATTTGGCCTGGTCACTATCAATAGACCAACCCGTATGTGTCGCACCAGTGGCCAGCATAACTGTTTTCGCAGTTTATCTGAAGACTTAGGTGTCAGCACTCTGTAACCATCAACTGGCCAGAGTGTTGACACCTAAGTCTTCAGATAAACTGCGAAACCAGTTATGCTGGCCACTGGTGCGACACATACGGGTTGGTTCAGGAAGATATGCAAACATTTTAATAAGTTATTCCACAAGTAAAACTAAACAAAAAAGTTGTTATAAAGATAGGTCCGCTTGCCACCAAACTCGCCAGACATGAACATTATTGAGCATATCTGGAATGCCTTGCAACGTGCTGTTCAGATGAGATCTCCACCCCTCGTACTCTTATGGATTTATGGTCAGCGCTGCTGGCTTAATGGCGACAGTTCCCTCCAGCACCAGATATATGTCGGGACCATGTCTCGTTGTGTTCCGGCACTTGTGCCTACTCATGGAGGTCCTACACGATATTAGACCACGAGTACCAGTTTCTTCAGTGTATTTAAGATACTCCATGCCCCTGGTCAGGCCACCCTTCTCTCGTCTGCATACCCAAAAACTTGTAGACCGCGAATCCCGCCGGGAACGCCTGTAAGACGTAGGCGCTAGTTGCTCGCTTAGCAGTCAGCGGGTTAAGAACCGTAGGTGTAGCCGGTGGATGCCCGTTATCTGGCGACCAGTGCCGGCAGCTCTCATTTGCATAGCACGGAGCTGCTCGAAGCTCCCCCCAGTTAGTCACTGTACAGATAAGGCAGGCCAGCCAGCTCCGACGCCTCCGTGCCGACACAGTAGCAGCTCGGCTTCTTCCCGCCTGCAGTTAATCCTCGAGTCCGTCTCTTCCCGTCTCGAGCTGTAGTTTGTGTTGCGCAATCGAGTTACTGCGTGGAGTGCTATCAACAGGCGCCGGTTTCTTGCACTCTTTCACGACCTTCCTTTTACTTTGCGCCCTCGGTGCTTTTCCCGCTGTGCGTCTTCCTCTTACTGCTGCAGCGCATGCACCTAGCTAGTAATGGGTTCATAAAAACTCAATCACAATTCCAGCAACGTGTACAGTGCGTCATAGGGTTACGTAAACATATTCTATTCCATTTTTAACCACCTTACGGTCGCAAGAGAGACATATACTGTCTGAAAGTTAAGGATAGACGTAGGGAAAAAAGCATTCTTAATATATATATATATATATATATATATATATATATATATATATATATATCACAAAACATTTTAAAGAACATAGATGAACATACATCTTATACATACCGCGCCCCAGTGGTGGAAACAGGCGAAATCGAGATATCGCTATCAAAAATTAAAGATTATTCTGACGATCGAAACACAGATCTTTGGTTTTTAATGTCTGGCAACACCGGCTTCCAAGTCTTACATAAAAGGTAACCCTTGTATCTTGCCATGCACCACCGCCTCCGGCAGACATTCATGGTCCGAAGATGATCTGATAGAAAGATCGAAACCGGTCACCATTAAAAAGGTTAAGCGATCAAGACTGCTTCTAATTTATTTACAATAATTACAGATCGCTGTTTTCCTATACAGGGTGTTACAAAAAGGTACGGCCAAACTTTGAGGAAACATTCCTTACACACAAATAAAGAAAAGATGTTATGTGGGCATGTGTCCGGAAATGCTTAATTTCCATGTTAAAGCTCATTTTAGTTTCGTCAGTATTCACCGCCATGATTTCATACGGGATACTCTACCTGTGCTGCTAGAGCATGTGCCTTTACAAGTACGACACAACGTGTGGTTCATGCACGATGGAGCTCCTGCACATTTCAGTCGAAGTGTTCGTACGCTTCTCAACAACAGATTCGGTGACGATGGATTGGTAGAGGCGGATCAATTCCATGGCCTCCACGCTCTCCTCACCTCAACCCTCTTAACTTTCATTTATGGGAGCATTTGAAAGCTCTTGTCTACACAATCTCGGTACCAAATGTAGAGACTCTTCGTGCTCGTATTGTGGACGGCTGTGATACAATACGCCATTCTCCAGGGCTGCATCAGCGCATGAGGGATTCCATGCGACGGAGGGTGGATGCATGTATCCTCGGTAACGGAGGACATTTTGAACATTTCCTGTAACAAAGTGTTTGAAGTCACGCTGGTACGTTCTGTTTCTGTGTGTTTCCATTCCATGATTAATGTGATTTGAAGAGAAGTAATAAAATGAGCTCTAACATGGAAAGTATGTGTTTCCGGACACATGTCCACATAACATATTTCCTTTCTTTGTGTGTGAGGAATGTTTCCTCAAAGTTTGGCCGTACCTTTTTGTAACACCCTGTATAGGAAAACAGCGATCTGTAATTATTGTAAATAAATTAGAAGCAGTCTTGATCGCTTAACCTTTTTAATGGTGACCGATTTCGATCTTTCTATCAGATCATCTTCGGATCATGAATGTCTGCCGGAGGCGGTGGTGCATGGCAAGATACAAGGGTTACCTTTTATGTAATACTTGGAAGCCGGTGTTACCAGACATTAAAAACCAAAGATCTGTGTTTCGATCGTCGGAATAATCTTTAATTTTTGATAGCGATATCTCGATTTCGCCTGTTTCCACCGCTGGGGCGCGGTATGTTTACTTGCGCTAGAGGGCAGTTACGGCACCTTCTCGCGCACGCCGTGTGGGCCTTCTGGGCCTATATAGGGGCCGCCGCTTGCGCTGAGAATCGTTTCCGGCGAGATCGTGTACCCGTGTACCAGCACTCTCACCTGAAGATGGCGGCCAGGTGGACCGCTGAAATATTGTGTCAAGATGATGTTAGGATCCACCTGCACACCTGGGAAGAATTTTATCATTTATTACGCCGGGAAAACCATTGTAGTCACAAGAGACAAGTGTCTTGGGGCACCCCGTACAGCGCTCATTATGCAAGACCACCCCTTCGCGCTGCCGTATTGAACCAATAGCGTGCTCACCTGCATCTACCTCTACACGGATACTCTTCAAATCACATTTAAGTGCCTGGCAGAGGGTACATCGAACCACCTTCACAATAATTCTGTATTATTCCAATCACATACACCACGTAGAAAACGGTAACACGTATATCGTTCGGTGCGAGCTATGATTACCTACAATTCCTCTCCATGTAGGTCGGTCACGAGTAAATGTTTTGACATTCGAAGGACGAAGTTGGTGACTGAAATTTCGTGACACGTTTCTGACACAACGAAGCAAGCCTTTGTTTTAATAATGTCCACTGCAAATCCCGTATCATTTCATAGACCCTTGTAATCTTATCCTCCCACACATCACCATTAAAATTATCATCCCTTGCAAAAATTTTTGAAAATTACGAGAGGATTAAGATTACAGAAGAAGAAATTTTTACTTATCTCGATTATCTCGTTGTTGTTGTCGATGGTTCAAAGTCTTGTCTAGAAGTACTTTCTTGCAGCTGAAAATTTCGGTTTCTTAGGTCCTTGATGACAAAATCAGTATTTTTATTTTATCTCATTCTTCTAAATCACGCTGACTTTACAATTTCCACGTTCAAAAATCCAATAATTACATTGTTGTTGACAAGTTTAGTAAAATATGTACATTTCCATCAGAGGCATGCAGTACTCACATTATTCCAAACAGTTTACAAAGTTAAAGAGTTCACAAAACAAAAGATGAATGATCGATCAAATACAGCATTATTTTATGGGGGTTACTCGGAAAGTAAGGAACGATCAGTCGCGAAATGGAAAGTGCAGTGAAAATCTGATGTAGCTTTGTGCAGATGCCTTGGGCACTGTGTGTAGTATGCCCGTCCATCACATCATGTCGCTCTTTTCAGTTCTGAGCTCACAGTAAGAACGTAAAGATGGCCAGAAATTATCCTCTCCCGCCAAGTATGAGGGCCCGGCGAAAGATTTCGCCTGAAGCTATGCAATCCAAATAACATAACTGCCATGCGGTTCATTCTACACGACAATTCTCGGCCGCACTCTGCAGGGGCAATGGAGATGCTCCTGCAGCGTTTTCGATGGGAAGTGTTTGACCACCAACAATACAGCCCGTAATTGGCTACCCCTGAGGTTCATCTCTGCTCAAATGAACCGCTGGCTACGAAGACAATATTTTGACACAGACAATGAGCTGCAGACCGGAGTAGAAAACTGTCGAAAAGCACTGGCGGCTGTCTTTTATAACGAGGGAATTGAAAAGTTGGTACAACGCTACAACAGATGTCTAAGTCTAAGCGGCTACTATGTAGAGAAGTAGCTGGAAGGTGTAGCTAACCGTTTCAAATAAAACAGTTTTGATTTTCACTGTGGTTTCCATTTCGCGACCTATCGTTCCTTACTTTCCGAAGAGCCCTCGTATAAATTAATCCAGAAATGAATTTAATAATTAGTATTAGATTGTGCAATTAATAATATCAATTTTATGTATGCTACAAATTTCGTAATTTCAATTATTCTTAGACTAAAAGAAAAGTAATTTTAACTGTTAGTGCATATCGATTGCAACACATTAATTTCATTTTTATACATTTTAGCCTGAAATATAATACATCGTATACAAAATCATACAGCTTCTTTTAATGAAAGAGCTGAGATAATTTTAACCTATACATGATTCGGGTTTATGCATGGTATCGGTTATCTCTATAAAAAAAAGAGATAATATTAGAGGAGGATGATCAATTACACACCCTTTCCGCCACTTCTCTATAGAGCAAAACGTGCTGGTCTTCTTGTAACCTTCTTGATGTACTCCGTTAATCCTATCTGATAAAGGTCCCACACCGCGCAGCAGAATTATAAAACAGAACAGATTATGATCTTTGGTTTTCCGGGGCTATCAACTGCGCAGTTATCAGCGCCCGTGCAAATTCCAAATCTGTACACAGTCCAGACTCGCCACTTTCACAAGTGATGATGAAATGATGCGGACAACATGAACAGCCACTCCCCGAACGGAGAAAATCCCCGACCCGACCGCAAACCGAGCCCGGGACCCCGTGCTATAGAGGCAGCAACGCTAGCCACTACAGCACGAACTGCCGTCTAAAATAACAGACAAGCATAATGTAAGCAGCCTCTATAGTAGATCGGTTACATTTTATAGATGTTCTGCCAATAAAACGCAATCTCTGGTTAGTCTTCCCCGCAACATTTCCTATGTATTGGTTAAAAACAGCCTTGGTTGCAATTTTAGTTTTTTATTTTTCAACGGCGCGTTTCGCCTTATTTAGGCATCTTCAGGTTATCCACATAGAAAACAGGGAACAAATACAACCTAAAAGCGTGTATAAACAGATCAAATACTGAAAGAGCAAATACCTTAATTTGGTATTTCTTAGAAGAACCCTTTAGTCAGTGTAGCCAAAGGGCATCGTCTAATATATCAGGCCAACATCGCCTTCGTTAAACTCAGCAAAAACTAACGAAGGCGATGTTGGCCTGATATATTCGACGATGTCCTTTGGCAATCCTTTAGTCAGTGTAGCCAAAGGGCATCGTCTAATATATCAGGCCAACATCGCCTTCGTTAAACTCAGTAAAAACTAACGAAGGCGATGTTGGCCTGACATATTCGACGATGTCCTTTGGCAACACTGACTAAAGGATTCTTCTAAGAAATACCAAATTAAGGTATTTGCTCTTTCAGTATTTGATCTGTTTACACACGCTTTTAGGTTATCCAAGTCTGCACAACGCGATCGCTATTCTTAAATACATGTATTTGTTCCCTGTTTTCTATGTGGATAACCTGAAGATGCCTAAATAAGGCGAAACGCGCCGTTGAAAAATAAAAATCTAAAATTGCAACCAAGGCTGTTTTTAATCAATGCTGTTAAGCACTGGTTTGCTGTATGCCACATATGGCATATGGCATATGTGTCCCTTTTAATTTATGTTGCTCGTAATTGTATTGTAGGTAATTAGATGAATTTACGGCCTTATGAATTGACTGATTTATCTTGTATCCGAGTTTTAACGGATTCCTTTTAGCAGTCATGTGGATGACCTCACGCTTTTCGTTATTTAGGGTCGATTGTCAATTTTCACACAATCCAAATATCTTTTCTAAATCGTTTTGCAGTTTATTTTGATCTTCTGATGACTTTATTAGTCGATAAACGTCAGCATCATCTGCAAACAACCTACGACGGCTGCTCAGATTGTCTCCCAGATGGTTTATATGGATAAGGAAGAGCAAAGGGCCTATAACACTACCTTGGGAAACACCAGAAATCACTTCTGTTTCACTCGATGAGTCTCCGTCAGTTACTACGAACTGTGACCTCTCTGACAGGAAATCACGAATACAGTCGCAGAACTGAGACGATATTCCTGAAGCACGCAATTTCACTACAAACCGCTATTATGGTACAGTGTCAAAAGGCTTCCGGAAATCCGGAAATACAGAATCAATTTGAAATCCCTTGTCAATAACACTCAAGACTTCATGTCATTAAAGAGTTAGTTGTGTTTGACACGAACGGTGTTTCCTAAACCCATGAACGTCAATAGACGGTTTTCTTCGAGGTAATTCATAATGTTTGAACACAATACATGTTCGAAAATCCTGCTGAATATCGACGTTAACGATGTGGGCCTCTAATTTACTGGATTACTCCTACTACCTTTCTTGAATATTGGTGTGACCTGTGCAATTTTCCAGTCTTTAGATACGGATCTTTCGTAGAGCGAACGGTTGTATATGATGGTTAAGTATGGAGCTATTGTACCAGCAAACTCTGAAAGGACCCTAACTGGTATAGTCTGGACCAGCAGACGTGCTTTTATTAAGTGATGTAATTTCCTTCGCTACTTCAAGGGTGTCTTAAGATTGCAGTGGCCACGGGGCTGTCGAGATTGGACCTCGGATCAATGGGAATGTGTTACCTGGCCAGATGATTTACGTTTTTGGTTGCACCAGATTGACTTTCATATGCGGATCACCCGTCATGGTGGGGAACGGCTGCTCGAAAACACGCATCGCGTCACATACGTAGATCGATGCGTGCTACGGGGTACGTTAAGCTGGGCTTCCACGGAATCTGTCGTAGTAATCGAAGGCACCACGCCAACTGCGGGATTCATTACTGCAGACCACCTACGTGCCTTTAAGCTCGATATCTTCCGCAATTGGGACCTACGAAGGACACGTCTGATTTGTACCACGTGGAGATCATTGGTGTACTGCGTTCCAGAGGTTAACTGTCATAGTAAAGTCTGGTGGTGAGTTTCCCCCTGTTTTTCTCTCTTAGATAGGGCCAACTTAGTATCTCGTTTGCTATTGCTCCGCAAAGAAGTGCTAGGCATGTGGTCTCGGACTCAGGTTGTTCGTTATAGGCACTTCAGTCTGGAACCCCGCGACCGCCACGTCGCGGGTTCGAATCCTGCCTTGAGCATGGATGTGTGTGATGTCCTTAGGTTAGTTAGGTTTAAGTAGTTCTAAGTTCTAGTGGACTGATGACCTCAGATGTTAAGTCTCATAGTGCTCAGAGCCATTTGAACCATTTTGTTCGTTATAGGACTGTTGATATTTTTAAAAATATCGGGAATCCGATGTTCAGGTATTTTAAAATATATCATTGTCGGCAGTCGATATGACAGAAAAATTACCGAAATATCAACGAAAAATGTATCGACGTATTGGCCTATAAAAGTTTCGGCTTGTAGGTGTCATTTGAGTATTAATCGATTGTACAATAATGTCATATCTTTGCTCTCGAGCTGTTACACGTGAGCGAGCAGCGATGTTGTAAGCTGTGTCGCACGGTTAGTTTATCATCTTTGGTGTGGGCGTAGGCGCAGTAACATAGGGGTTAGCTGTGTTGATGTGAGGAAGCGGCTGTTATGTTTCAAATTTATCGATGCGTTTAATTAAGGTGATTATGTAATGGCAAGTGATCTGAGAAAGAGGAAGCGTAATGGAATCCTTTATTTACGTGATGAGGAATTATAAGACAATTTTTTTGAAGTGACTCTTATTACTGCAGCGCCATTTTTCACCTAGTACCTTTCTCTTTCAATTTTTAAGTGATCACGGTTTTTTCAGAAGCACAATAGGTACCAAGTGCGTTCCGAAAATACTTCGATTTGCAACTAACAGAGTGTATCTGTGTGGATATAGTAATTTGTAGCTTTAGTACAGCACGCGCAAGGCAAATCAGTACAGCAACGCGTTATCCAGATTTCCACAGAACAGAGGTAAAGACTATATATTTTCATGTTTTTTTTTATGAAATCAGGTTCAACTTATGTCATTCAGAGACAGATTTTTTCTGTGTTGTGTATCAGTTTTAGTTCTGGGATCTGCGATCAGTTTTGAAAAACTAATTATCGTAGCTTTTATGTCAAAGTTCATTATTCACGCAGTTTATACACTTCAGAAGTTTTACAGTCAGATTATTCTTTTTAAAGGCTTGCCTTCTCATTACGACAGTTCAGTTTTCTATTACGATTCATTTTTTCTTCTCCAAAGCTCTTTTATTCAGAAAAGAGTACGTCAGTCATATTTTTATTATTTAAAGAGAACTTTCAGGCTGCGCACTGTAAATGTAATCCCTGTTTTACAGCTGTATATTTAAGTACTGGTTCATTATTAGATATTCTGTACATCAATAAGGTAGCAGCCTGTTTATCCCCCTTACAATAAGAATTGAAAGGAAAACAATGCACTTTCACGCTCGGTGATAAGGACTGTGCTAACAATCTTGTACTGCAATTTCAAAAGAATAATTTCAAACATTTACCGAAAATTGCGAAAAAAATAAAATATAGAAGAAACTCTTCTCTGTCTCTTAGTACGAGGGTGGTTTGAAAAGTTCTCAGAACAGAATAGAAAAAAGTATTTACATCACTGAATCTATTTTTATTTTTCAGTGTAGTCTCCTTGTAGATTAATGCACTTGGTCCAACGATGTTCCAGTGCCTTGATCCCATCTCGAAAAAGAGTTTCCTCCACGCCTGCGAAATAGTTGTCAACTCCGGCTAACAGCTCTTCGTTTGAAGTGAACTTTCGTCCACCAAGAAAAATTTTCAGTTTTGGTAAGAGATGGAAGACTGACGGAGCCATATCAGTTGAATAAGGCGAATGTGGCGACAATTCATACCTTCGTCCGTGTAATTTTGCCATTGCGGCGTCACATGTGTGCGGGCGCGCATTGTCTTGATGGACGATGACTTTCTTCCTTGCTAAACCTGGCCTTTTTTTCGCTTATCTTTGGTTGCAATTTGTCCAGGAGATCAGCACAGTATTTTCCAGTAATTGTTTGCACAGTGGGGAGATAGTCTACAAACAAACTCCCCTTAGCATCCCAGAACACTGATCCCCTGACCTTTCCCGCCAAAGGAATTGTCTTTGCTTTCTTTGGTGGCGGAGAATCAGCATGTTTCTTCTGCTTTGACGTTTTGTTGGGGGATGGGGCCAAACAGCGAGCTCATCGGTCTCATCGGATTAGGGAAGGATGAGGAAGGAAGTCGGCCATGCCCTTTCAAAGGAACCATCCCGGCATTTGCCTGGAGCGTTTTAAGGAAATCACGGAAAATCTAAATCAGGATGGACGGACGCGGGTTTGAACCGTCGCCCTCCCGAATACGAGTCCAGTGTCTAACCACTGCGCCACCTCGCTCGGTTGTTGTTTTGTCTCTGGGGTACAGTAGTGCCCCCAAGTTTCATATCTGGCTACAAACCGGCGCAAAAAAATCTTGTTCGTTTCTCCTCAAACGGGCCAAACATTGTTCCAATATTTTCATTCTCGTGCGTTTTTGATCCAGCGTCAAGAGTCGCGGCACCCATCTTGCAGATATTTTTTCATTTCTAATTCTTCAGTTAAAATGTGATATACACTTTCAGGTAACGTCCGGCAAGCGTGAGCAATTTCACGCTCTTTCAGTCGGCGATCCTCCGTGGCCATTTTGCGCACTTTTGCAGTGATTTCTGGAGTAGCGACACATCTTGGCCGACCACTGCGCGGATCATCATTTAAGCTCTCCCGAGCAAAATTAAATTCATTTGCCCACTTGGCAACCGTTGAATATGAAGGAGCAGAGTCCCCTAGTGTATTCTGGAAATCGGCACGAATCATAGCTTTCATACTTTTGCTTACGAAGTACTTAATCACTGCTCGAATCTTTATTTTTTCCATCTTCGCAAATCACTCCGCGGGAACAACAACAGAGCCACGTCACCGCCACAGCTCCCTTCCAAGAGCACTGACGTGGCCCGTGTTTACTGGCAACAGTCCGATTAATGTCCGCCTCCGTGGGGTAGCGGTAGCGTTACTGCCCACCACGCAGGGGGCCCGGGTTCGATTTCCGGCAGGGGGCTGGGTGTTGTGTGTCCTTCATCATCATTGACTCTAAAGTCGCCGATGTGGCGTCAACTAAAGAGAACTTGCAATACGGCGGCCGAACTCCCCCGAATGGGGCCCTCCCGGCCAACAATGTCTTACGATAACTTCATTTTAGTCCAACGAATATCACGTGAACAACTCGTTGCGTTAGTTCTGACCTCTCGTGGTGATTCTGAGAACTTTTCAAACCACCCTCGTACCTTTCCATCTCTCTCTCTCTCTCTCTCTCTCTCTCTCTCTCACTTACACACACACACACACACACACATATATATATATATATATATATATATATATATATATATATATATATAATAGACAAACAGTTGGTAACAGGTAGATTTTTTAAATTAAAATACAGGACGTAGGTACGCTTCAACATTTTATTTCGGTTGTTCCAAAGTGATACATGTACCTTTGTGAACTTGTCATCTCTGAGAACGCATGCTGTTACAGCGTGATTACCTGTAACTACCACATTAATGCAATAAATGCTCAAAATGATGTCCGTCAACCTCAACGCATTTGACAATACGCATAACGACATCCCTCTCAACAGCGAGTAGTTCGCCTTCCGTAATGTTCGCACATGCATTGACAATGCGCTGACGCATGTTGTCATGCATTGTCGGTGGATCACGATAGCAAATATCCTTCAACTTTCCCCACAGAAAGAAATCCGGGGACGTCAGATCCGGTGAACGTGTGGGCCACGGTATGGTGCTTCGACGACCAATCCACCTGTCATCAAATATGCTATTCAATACCGCTTCAACCGCACGCGAGCTATGTGCCGGACATCTATCATGTTGGAAGTACATCGCCGTTTTGTCATGCAGTGAAACATCTTGTAGTAACATCGGTACAACATTACTTAGAAAATCAGCATATATTGCACCATTTAGATTGCCATCGATAAAATGGGGGCCAATTATCCTTCCTCCCATAATGCCTAACCATACATTAACCCGCCAAGGTCACTGATGTTCCACTTGTCGCAGCCATCGTGGATTTACCGTTGCCCAATAGTGCATATTATGCCGGTTTACGTTACCACTGTTGGTGAATGACGCTTCGTCGCTAAACAGAACGCGTGCAAAAAATGTGTCATCGTCCCGTAATTTCTCTTGTGCCCAGTGGCAGAACTGTACACGACGTTCAAAGTCGTCGCCATGCAATTCCTGGTGCATAGAAATATGGTGCGGGTGCAATCGATGTTGATGTAGATTCTCAACACCGACGTTTTTGAAATTCCCGATGCTCGCGCAATTTCTCTGCTACTGATGTGCGGATTAGCCGCGACAGCAGCTAAAACACCTACTTGGGCATCATCATTTGTTGCAGGTCGTGGTCGATGTTTCACATGTGGCCGAACACTTCCTGTTTCCTTAAATAACGTAACTATCCGGCGAACGGTCCGGACATTCGGATGATGTCGTCCAGGATACCGAGAAGCATACATAGCACACGCCCGTTGGGCATTTTGATCACAATAGCCATACATCAACGCGATATCGACCTTTTCCGCAATTGGTAAACGGTCCATTTTAACACGGTTAATCTATCACGAAGCAAATACCGTCCGCAGTGGAGGAAAGTTACGTGATACCACGTACTTACACGTTTGTGACTATTACAGCGCCATCTATCACAAAGCGATATAGTGGTCCAAATAAAACATTCATGTTTCTTTATGTAGAACACGAATATGTAATAAAAAATGGGGGTTCCTATTAAAAAAAAAACGCAGTGGATATCCGTTTGACCTATGGCAGCCATCTAGCGGGCCAACCATAGCGTCATCTGGTTTCCCCCTTCAAGCTGGACAAGTTTCGTTCTTTGTAGTTTTTTCGTTTGACGCTTATTTCGTGAGATATTTGGGCCGGTCACGATCAGTGGACCACCCTGAGAGAGAGAGAGAGAGAGAGACAGTATTATTGCCCCTTCCCCGAAGCGCAGCCAATAAGGCGTCCTCTCTGACCGGCTTTCCCTCTGCCTTTCGCGGCACTCTTCAGCTCAAGGAGCTGACGCAGCGCACACACAGAGTCCCACACCAGGCTGACGCAGCCGGTCGATGCTTCTGCGTTGCCTTCTCCTGTAGGCCTGCCCCAACAGCCGACGCCAGCGAGACGTTCTAGATTAGGATCTGCAGTTAAGTCGCTAAATCGCCAACTGCCGCCTAATGAACAAAATAATACCGGGTTGGACGATCTACATCTACCTCCATACACCACAAGCCACCTGACAGTGTGCGGCGGAGGGTACTTTGAGTACCTCTATCGGTTCTCCCTTCTATTCCAGTCTCGTATTGTTCGTGGAAAGAAAGATTGTCGGTATGCCTCTTTGTAGGCTCTAATCTCTCTGATTTTATCCTCATGGTCTCTTCGCGAGATATACGTAGGAGGGAGCAATATACTGCTTGAATCCTCGGTGAAGGTATTGTGGTGTCACCGCCAGACACCACGCTTGCTAGGTGGTAGCCTTTAAATCGGCCGCGGTCCGTTAGTATACGTCGGACCCGCGTGTCGCCACTATCAGTGATTGCAGACCGAGCGCCGCCACACGGCAGGTCTAGAGAGACTTCCTTGCACTCGCCGCAGTTGTACAGCCGACTTTGCTAGCGATGGTTCACTAACAAATTACGCTCTCATTTGCCGAGACGATACTTAGCATAGCCTTCAGCTACGTCATTTGCTACGACCTAGCAAGGCGCCATTATAATTTTCTATTTATCTTGTGATGCATGTACCGTCAGACCAATGTTCACCAATTATGGATTAAAGTTAAGTATTCCAGCAGCTACGTACCTATTTTGCTAGTCTCTATTCCTTTAACTGTTCCAGACCTCGCGCCAGCCTGCGTGAGCTTAAACGCGTGCCTTTCGGCTATCTCATAGTGGCTTGGCTGTCTTGCCAAGTCACAACAGGTATGTTCTCGAAACTTCAACAAAAGACCGTACCGAGCTACTGAGCGTCTCTCTTGAAGAGTCTTCCACTGGAGTTTATCTGTCATCTCCGTAACGCTTTCGCGATTATTAAACGATCCTGTAACGAAGCGCGCTGCTCTCCGTTGGATCTTCTCTTTCTCTTCTATCAACTCTATCTGGTACGGATCCCACACTGCTGAGCAGTATTCAAGCAGTGGGCGAACAAGCATACTGTAACCTACTTCGTTTTCGGATTGCATTTCCTTAGGATTCTTCCAATGAATCTCAGTCTGGCATCTGCTTTGCCGACGATTAATTTTATAAGGTCATTCCAATTTAGATCACTCCTAATGCCTACTCCCAGATAATTTATGCAATTAACTGCTGCCAGTTGCTGGCCTGTTATATTGTAGCTAAATGATAAAGGATCATTCTCTCTATGTATTCGCAGCACATTACACTTGTCTACATTGAGATTCAATTGCCATTCCCTGCACCATGCGTCAATTCGTTGCAAAAAATGTTCAAATGTTTGTGAAGTCGTACGGGACTTAACTGCTAAGGTCATCAGTCCCTAAGCTTACACGCTACTTAACCTTAATCTAACCTAAGGACAAACACACACACCCATGCCCGAGGGAGGACTCGAACCTCCGCCGGGACCAGCCGCACAGTCCATGACTGCAGCGCCTGAGACCGCTCGGCTAATCCCGCGCGGCGTCACCAAGACTATGAAACATACTTACACCAAAATACAAATATGCACTTCGATGTTGAATATTATGCTGGATTGTAGTACCTGTAGTAATAACTACGTGTCACCAAGACAATGAAACATACTTACACCCAAACCTCCAAATGTCAGATAGATCGGTACCAAACGTATCTAGATAAAGTGTCAACTAAAACACCGATTCAGACTCAAGCGCCAAAGAAATTGGTATAGGCATACGTATTAAAATAAAAAGATACGTAAACAGGCAGAATACGGTGCTTCGGTCGGCAACGCCTGTATAAGACAACAAGTGTCTGGTGCAGTTGTTGGATGGGTTACTGCTGCTGTAATGGCAGGTTAACAAGGTAAGTGAGTTTGGACGTGATGTTTTAGTCGGCGCACAAGCGATGGGACACAGCATCTCCGTGTAGCGATGAAGTGGGGATTATCCCGTACGACCATTTCGCGAGTGGACCGTGAATATCAGGAACCTGGTAAAACATCAACTATCTGACATCGCTGCGACCGGAAAAAGATCCTCGAAGAACGGGGCCAACGACGACTGATGAGAATCTTTCACCATGACATAACTGCTATCCTTCCGCAAATTGCTGCAGATTTCAATGTTGGGCAATCAGCAAGTGTCAGTGTGTGAATCATTCAACGGAACATCATCGATATGGGCCTTCGGAGCCAAAGGGCCACTCGCGTTTCCTCGATGACTGCACAACACAAAGATTTATGCCTCGTCTGGAGCTCGACGAAATCGTCATTGGACTGTTGACGACTGGAGACATGTCGCCTGCTCGAACTAGTCTCGTTTCAAATTGTATCGGACGGAAGGATTCTATCGAACGGAAGGACGTTTATAGGTATGGAGATAACCTCATGAATTCATGAACCCTGCATCTCAGCAGAGGAGTGTTCAAGCTGGTGGAGTCTCTGTAACAGTGTGGGCCGTGTGCAGTTGGAGTGATATGGGACCACTGATAACGTCTAGATACGAATCTGGCAGGTGTCACATACGTAAGCATCCTGTCTGATCACTTGCATCCATTTGTGTCCTTTGTGCATTCTGACGGACTTGCGAAATTCCAGCAGGATAATGCGGCACCCCAAACGTCCAGAATTGCTACATAGGTGCTCTAGGAACGCACTTCTGAGTTCAAACACTTCCGCTGGCCACCAAACTCCCTAGACATGAACATTATTGAGCATATCAGAGATGGCTTGCAACGTGCTGTTCAGAAGAGATCGGAACCCTTCGAACTCTTACTGATTTGTGGACAGCCCTGCAGAATTCATGATTTCAGTTCCCTTCAGCACTACTTCAGACATCAGTCGAGTCCATGCCACGTCGTGTTGCGGCACTTCTGTGTACTCGCGGCGACCGTACACGATATTAGGCAGGTGTACCAATTTCTTTGGCTCGTCAGTGTATATATCTCGTAAGGACATTGTAAGCAAGGTTGCAGTATCATTGCCTACAACATTTATTGATTATTATGACAGCTGTTTCCGAAGATTTCCTGTGTGTACAAATTTTGAGTATTACCATGTGCTATAGTTCTATAGGATTTTAGACCTTTTTTTTTTTTTATAAGTGAAGAATTTCGTGAATTATTGAGATATAAGTGAAACTGCAGTCCAGGTTTTCATTGTGACCAATTGCACAACTCTATTGAAATTAACTGTTGTATTTCTAAATTATGTAAGTAAGAGGCAGACATACGTCTACGTTGTATTGACGTGTATATAACATCTGGTGTGACTGTATCTGATGACTTTTCTCGTTTTTATTTCACGTCAAATTTTAAAACACGTAATTATATTAACACCTCTTACCATAGTCTCTTACTATGTAAATATAAAACGTATGTAGTGTGAACCACAAAAAATTACAGGAATATTTACAAAATTATATGAAAATATTACACTGTATAGAACGGCACAAAATCAACTGAAATCGATGTTTTAGAATTTGACGTGAAACATAACGACAACAGTCACCAAATATAGTCACACAACATGTTATATACAAACGTCAGGACAGCGTAGACGTAAGTCTGTTCTTACTTACATAATTTACAAATTAAAAAATTAACTACAACACAGTTGTTTGTATTATTCGTCACAATGAAAAGTATGACTTCAGTTATACCTCAATAATTCACGAAATTTTCCAGTTACAAAAAAAAAGTCTTAAACTCGCGTAGAACTATAGCACATTGTAATTCTGAAACTTTGAATATACAGCAACTTGAACATGGAAATCTTCCGAAACAGCTGTCGTAATAATCAATAAATATTTTAAGCAGTGACAATGGAAACGTGCTTAGAACTGATTTTCTATCTGACCTCTTGATACTCATACAGGTGGTTCTCTTTTCTCCAAAGGTCTCTTTAATTTTCCTGTAGGCAGTATCTATCTTAGTCCTAGTGATATATGCCTACATCCTTAAATTTGTCCGGTAGCCATTCCTGCTCAGCCATTTTGCACTTCCTCTCCATTTCATTTTTGAGACTTTTGTATTCCTTTTTGTCTGCTTCATTTACTGCATTTTTGTATTTTCTCCTTTCATCAGTTAAATTCTCCCTCCTGTTACCCAAGGATTTCTGGTAGCTCTCGTCTTTTTACCTACTTGCTCCTTTGCTGCCTTCACTATTTCCATTCTTCTTCTACTGTATTTCTTTCCCCCGTTCTTGTTAATCGTTCCCTAATGCTCTCTCTGAAACTCTCTACAACCTCTGGTTCTTTCAGTTTATCCAGGTCCCACGTCCTTAAATTCCCACTTTTTTGCAATTTCTTCAGTGGTAATATACAGTTTATAACGAATAGATTGTGGCCAGAGTCCACATCTGCTCCGGGAAATGTCCTACATTTTAAAACCTGGTTCCTAAATCTCTGTCTTACCATTGGATAATCTATCTGATACCTTCTAGTATCTCCAGACTTCTTCCATGTATACAACCTTCTTTCATGATTGTTAAACCAAGTGTTAGCTATGATTAAGTTATGCACTGTGCAAAATCCTATCAGGCGGCTTCCTCTTTCATTCCTTACCCCCATTTCATTTTCACCCAGTACTTTTCCTTCTCTTCCTCTCCTACCATTCGCATATACAACTAAGTATCCGTGCAAAATTACACATGTAATTCGGCAGATGGGGCGTCATATGACTAAGATGCGTGAAGAATCAGATTTTGCTTAAAATGGAGCCCACGTTAGACAGTATTCATCCAGTGCCTCATGAGAGGATTTGATCACTTGCAAAAAATTTAAAAAAATTTCAGATCTTTTTCTTTTCTCACTTGTATGCTTATGCTCAAACGTTGAACAAATTAACTGATTTGAGAGTTACCAGACGTTTGAAGCTATTTAATACATGAGAGTTCGAGTCTCTGAAGTATCGGAAGTCCGCCTGCTTAGCTAGGTGGTAACGTTCTTCCCTGCCATGCAGCGGGCCCGGGTTCTATTCCCGGCCGGGTTGTTTATTTACTCCGCTCGTGGAGTGGGTGTTGTGTTGTCCTCATCATCATTTCATCCTCATCACCGGCATTATCCTGCTGAAATGTAGGGTTTCGCAGGGATCGAATGAAAGAGGTAGAGCCACGGGCCGTAACACATCTGAAATGTAACGTCCAGTGTTCAGAGTGCCGTCAATACGAACAAGAGGTGACCGAGACGTGTAACCAATGGCACCCTATACCATCACGCCGGGTGATACGCCAGTATGGCGATGACGAATACACGCTTCCAATGTGCGTTCACCGCGATGTCGCCAAACACGGATGCGACCATCATGATGCTGTAAACAGAACCTGGATTCATCTGAAAAAATGACGTTTTGCTATTCGTGCACCCAGGTTCGTCGTTGAGTACACCATCGCAGGCGCTCCTGTGTGTGATGCAGCGTCAAGGGTAACCGCAGCCACGGTCTCCGAGCTGATAGTCCATGCTGCTGCAAACGTCGTCGAACTGTTCTTTCAGATGGTTGTTGTCTTGCAAACGTTCATATCTGTTGACTCAGGGGTCGAGGCGTGTCTTCACGATCCGTTGCAGCCATGCGGATAGGATGCCTGTCATCTCGACTGCTAGTGATACGAGGCCGTTGGGATCCAGCACGGCGTTCCGTATTACCCTCCTGAACCCACCGATTCCATATTCTGCTAACAGTCATTGGATCTCGACCAACGCGAGCAGCAATGTCGCGATACGATAAACCGCAATCGCGATAGGCTACAATCCGACCTTTATCAAAGTCGGAAACGTCATGGTACGCATTTGTCCTCCTTACACGAGGCAGCACAACAACGTTTGACCAGGCAACGCCGGTCAACTGCTGTTTCTGTATGAGAAATCTGTTGGAAACTTTCCTCATGTCAGCACGTTGTAGGTGTCGCCACCGGCGCCAACGTTGTGCCAATGCTGTGAAAAGCTAATCATTTGCATATCACAGCATCTTCTTCCTGTCGGTTAAATTTCGCGTCTGTAGCACGTCATCTTCGTGGTGTAGCAATTTTAATGGCCGGTAGTGTATACAAAAGAAGTGAATAGCTCAGCGACAGGTTTACTGTGAAATGTCCCGAACTGTGTTTCCCGCGCTAGAGCGCGCGCGCTCACACAGTGTAGCCCGGCAGTACGTGCTTAGTTAGCACCGAGTGATTTCAGACGGCTCTGCGCCAAGGCCGTTGCACACGTCACCTCCACGATACGTTGCAATTGCCGTGCGCCCGCACCTCATGCACTTTCCGCTACCTGCAACGCGGGAACTCTGGCGGTTTATTCTCAGGTGAGCGCCGCAGTCTAAAGAGATCTACATCTACAACTACAGCCTGCTCTGCAAGCCGCCTTACGGTGTGTAGCGGAGAGTACTTTCGGTACCATTATGTGATCGCTCCTACCCTGTTCCACTCGCAAATTGTGCGTAGGAAGAATGATTGTCGGTAAGCCTCTGTTTTGGCACTAGTATCTCCAATTTTCTCCTCGTAGTCAATACGCGAGATGTATGGGGGGGGGGGGGGGGGGGAAGTAATATGTTGAAACTTCCTGGCAGATTAAAACTGTGTGCCGGGCCGAGACTCGAACTCGGGACCTTTGCCTTTCGCGGGCAACTGCTCTACCAACTGAGCTACCCAAGCACGACTCACACCCCCTCCTTACAGCTTTACTTCTGCCAGTACCTCGCCTCCTACCTTCCAAACTTTACAGAAGCTCCGCTGCAGAGTGAAAATCTCATTCTGGATTAATATGTTCTCCGACTCCTGTCCCGAAATTCCAATAGTAAATCTCCTCGTGATGCACAACGCCAGCCGGCCGCTGTGGCCGAGCGGTTCTAGGCGCTTCAGTCCGCAACCGCGCGGCTGCTACGGTCGCAGGTTTGAATCCTGCCTCGGGCATGGATGTGTGTGAAGTCCTTAGGTTAGTCAGGTTTAGGTAGTTCTAAGTTCTAGGGGACTGATGACCCCAGATGTTACGTCCCATAGTGCTTAGAGCCAGAGCACAACGCTTCTCTTGTAACGTCTGCCAGTGGAGCTCCGTAACGCTCTCTCGCCAGCTAAACGATCCCGTGACGAAACAGGCCGGTCTTCGTTGGATCTTCTCTATCAGTCCTTGCATGGGGGCTTAATTAATACGAAAGGACTAATATTAAAGAATAAATGCAATAATTTTAGTAACCGGTTGGCCCTGACTAGTATTAGCACGCAATCTGACTGCATAAAATAAAAATAAAGAATGACAAGGATTTTTCATTAGCATAATTGATTAATTAAGTCCGCTGCAACTATAAAAGCTATGAAACAACAAAGCACAAGTGTAACTGTTCTGTGTGTGGTGGTGTGACTCAGCGTGCATGTATCTGGCTCGATCTTTCTCAATACGACAAAATATTTTAAACACCGTTTACAATGAACTAATTGAACAACCAGAAATATTATCATTGCACATAGAACCCAGAATTACAAGTCTAATAAATTAACACGAGCCAGATGCTTTGTTGACTGTACCTGTGAGCAAGCGGGATTGCTATTAAAGAAAACTGTAATACCTTTTTACCTCATTATATATTGCCGAAAATATTCCATTACACCAGCATCATAAATCAAAAGCCTATCTCCTTTCTCAAATATATTCTGAGAATTGCAACTTCTTCCATCTATACATTAAACCAACCGAACAGCATCTACTCTCTCGCCCAACAGAACAACAACTGCCCTCGACATCCTCTGAACTACTACTGCACCAGTGGAGGCGGCGGAATAATAACCTTGGCGCAATCTCTGGCGCTGTGACTCAGTGTAGCCACCTTTCATCCTTCCTGATAGGGATCCCAGATAAATCAACGACACACAAGAATCGGACGAACAAGCGCCTCATATGTCACTTCTTTCGTGGATGAGTTACATTTCCTTAAGATTCTTACGATGAATCTGAGTCTGCTCTCTGCTTTTTCCACTCTCTGTTTTATGTGGTCACTGCACTTGAGGTGACCCGAAATAGTTACGCCGAGATATTTTATGGCAGACCCTCTCTCCAGCTGTTTGTCATCGGTAGTGTAACTGTACAGTAGCGGATTTCTGTTCCTATGCATGAGCAATACGTTACATTTATTTACGTTCAACGGTCAGCTGCAAGAGCCTCCACCATTCATCAATTCTCTGCGCGTCCTTCTGCAAATTCTTCTGGCGTTGCTACTTTGGTATAGACAACTGCATCATCGGCGAATATCCTTAAAGAGCATCCGACCCTTTCTACTAGATCATTTATACAGGGTGTTACAAAAAGGTACGGCCAAACTTTCAGAAAACATTCCTCACACACAAAGAAAGAAAATATGTTATGTGGACATGTGTCTGGAAACGCTTACTTTCCATGTTAGAGCTCGTTTTATTACTTCTCTTCAAATCACATTAATCATGGAATGGAAACACACACCAACAGAACATACCAGCGTGACTTCAAACACTTTGTTACAGGAAATGTTCAAAATGTCCTCCGTTAGCGAGGATACATGCATCCACCCTCCGTCGCATGGAATCCCTGATGCGCTGATGCAGCCCTGGAGAATGGCGTATTGTATCACAGCCGTCCACAATACGAGCACGAAGAGTCTCTACATTTGGTACCGGGGTTGCGTAGACAAGAGCTTTCAAATGCCCCCATAAATGAAAGTCAAGAGGGTTGAGGTCAGGAGAGCGTGGAGGCCATGGAATTGGTCCGCCTCTACCAATCCATCGTCACCGAATCTGTTGTTGAGAAGCGTACGAACACTTCGACTGAAATGTGCAGGAGCTCCATCGTGCGTGAACCACATGTTGTGTCGTACTTGTAAAGGCAGATGTTCTAGCAGCACAGGTAGAGTATCCCGTATGAAATCATGATAACGTGCTCCTTTGAGCGTAGGTGGAAGAACATGGGGCCCAATCGAGACATCACCAACAATGCCTGCCCAAACCTTCACCGAAAATCTGTGTTGATGGCGTGAATGCACAACTGCGTGTGGATTCTCGTCAGCGCACACATGTTGATTGTGAAAATTTACAATTTGATCACGTTGGAATGAAGCCTAATCCGTAAAGACAACATTTGCACTGAAATGAGGATTGACACATTGTTGGATGAACCATTCGCAGAAGTGTATCCGTGGAGGCCAATCAGCTGCTGATAGTGCCTGCACACGCTGTACATGGTACGGAAACAACTGGTTCTCCCATAGCACTCTCCATACAGTGACGTGGCCAACGTTACCTTGTACAGCAGCAACTTCTCTGACGCTGACATTAGTGTTATCGTCAACTGCACGAAGAATTGCCTCGTCCGTTGCAGGTGTCCTCGTCGTTCTAGGTCTTCCCCAGTCGCGAGTCATAGGCCGGAATGTTCCGTGCTCGCTAAGACGCCGATCAATTGCTTCGAACGTCTTCCTGTCGGGACACCTTCGTTCTGGAAATCTGTCTCGATACAAACGTACCGCGCCACGGGTATTGCCCCGTGCTAATCCATACATCATTTGGGCATCTGCCAACTCCGCATTTGTAAACATTGCACTGACTGCAAAACCACGTTCTTGATGAACACTAACCTGTTGATGCTACGTACTGATGCGCTTGATGCTAGTACTGTAGAGCAATGAGTCGCATGTCAACACAAGCACCGAAGTCAACATTACCTTCCTTGAATTGGGCCAACTGGCGGTGAATCGAGGAAGTACAGTACATACTGACGAATCTAAAATGAGCTCTAACATGGAAATTAAGCGTTTCCGGACCCGTGTCCACATAACATCTTTTCTTTATTTGTGTGTGAGCAATGTTTCCTGAAAGTTTGGCAGTACCTTTTTGTAACACCCTGTATATATTCTAAACACCACCGGTCCTATCACACTTCCCTGTGGTACTCCGGATATTACGTTTACATCTTTAGATTTCGTTCTGTTAAGAGCGACGTGTTGAGTTCTATCTAGAGAAAAGTCTTTAATCCAGTCGCAAGTCTGCTCCGATATTCCGTAAGTTCGTATTTTTTTCAGTAGACGGCAATGCGGGGCGGTGTCAAATGCCTCACTGAAATCAAGGAACACGGCATCAGTCTGAGCGCCGTTGTCCACTGCCCTGTGGATCTCATGGAGGAACAGAGCGAGCTGAGTTTCGCAGCACCTCTGTTTGCGGAATCCACGTTGATTTTTACAGATGAGATGTTAAATTTCCGAAAACGTCATAATTATTGAGCATAAATAATGTTCCATAATTCTACAAAAGATTGACGTCAATGAAATATGTCTGTAGTTGTGTGGATCTGTCTTACGGCGTTTCTTACAAACGGGAATGACCTGCGCTTTTTTCCAGTCGTTAGGTACCTTTCGTCGCTCAAGCGATCGACGATAAATTACTGCTAGAAGCGGAGCAAGTTCTTTCGCATAACCTTTATAGAATCTTATAGGTATCTCATCTGGTCCTCAGGCCTTTCCACTACTAAACGATTGTAGCTGCATTTCAATTCCGCGATCGGTTATCTCAGTATCTGCCATTCCGACATTCCCATGGCAATTGAGACAGTGTTACGATCTTCTGCTGTGAAACAACTTCCGAATTCACTGTTTCGGCCTTCTCTCTCTCCTCTTCCGTTTCGGTGCCGATGTGGTCGCTGAGAGAATAAACAGATGATTTTGATCCACTCACTGTTTTTACGTACGACCAAAATCTCGTAGGGTTTTTACTCAGGTCGGTTGACAACGTCTCACTTTCAAAATCATTAAACGCTTTTCTCATTGCTCTTCTTACCCTCACTTTCGCTTCGCTCAGCTCTTGTTTCTCAGCTAGGCTTTTACTCCACTTGAATCTGAGATGAAGTGCTCTTTGTTTACGTAGCGCTTTTCTTACACGGCTATGAAACCATGGTGGATCTTTCCGATCCCTTAAAACGTTTCTCGAAACATACATGTCTAGGGCATATTGAAGATGCCTTTGAATTTTTCCCATTTGTTCTCCACATCTTCGTCCTCATCATCGAATATTTGGTGCTGACTGCTGAGATAGTCTGAAATTTGTATCCTGTCACCCTTACTGAGCAAGGCCTTTCTCCAGGTTGTTTTCGAACAAGACATTCGGAACAATGCCACGCGGACCTCTGTCTCTGGCACCAGAGATTGCGGAATACATCTTCGCTACCTTCAGAGAACTGCGGAATTGCATGGCCGCACATCTCCGTGAACATGTAAAGTTTTGGAAATCAGTATTTGTAGGAAAATTAATGTTGTCGGTTGGAATAAATTCTTCATTTATGTTGCCATATTGTCCATAGTTGCTTTACAATTTTGCAGGGTACTTTTCTTCTGTCGTTGCAACTACAAAAATGCGTGGTTTTTTTTTTTTCCTTCATCAGGCGCGTACCGCTTTATTGAGGTAAAGCATCGTCAATGGCTGTAATTAAGTTATTTACATTTTGCTTTAAGATCGGAAAACAGTTCGTTAACAATATGTTGGTGTAGGGTTGCCAGACGTCCTGGTTTTTCCGTTTCGGATTTAATAAAATGAGTGTCCCGAAAATTGCTTTCGGGACGCCAATTTAGTCCCTGTTTTGTGATGCCAAAGAAATACCTTCATACCATTTATTCCCAAATGCTGGCGTGGATTTGTATTTTAACTGTCACTGTTAAGTATAATAATAATTTTTGTTTCATTGTTGCACCTGGCAGCGTCTACCAAGGGCCTTCATTGCGGGTAACGCTTCTTTCTATTATTAACTCATGTCCTGGGATTCAGTTCAGTTACGACGTTGCAGCTACGGTGTTCTCTGTCCGAGGATTATTGTCCTTAGTTCATAATTGCGTGTGTGTGAAGTGAACAAATGCCAAAGCGAAAGTGTTCCTTTCAAGACCAATATACGGAAGAATGGTCTTTCATGAAATGAGGAAGACATGACTATGAAGTGGAATGTGCAATATGTAAGTCAAATCTTTGAATTTCACATGGAGGCAGATATTACAGATCATTTAGAAAGCCAAAAGCATAAATGAAACATGTGCTCTGCTAGCCTTTTTGTTTCGAAAGCATCAAAACAGAGCCAATCAGTAGCAGCAGCGGAATTAACACCGTGTTATCATACCGTTCAACATCATATGTCTTTGAAATCTGTAGACTGTACTTCTAGGCTCAGCTCCAATCTTTTTAACGATTCTGTCACGGCGAAGAGTGTGACGTTGGACAGGACCAAAACAACATCACTTTTGAAAGCAGTTTTGGCACCTGACACTGTCAAACAAAATAATATGTGACGACCTTTCACTGGTCCGCTGGTATTCAATAGCTACAGATGCGAGTAATGACGAGGCTGAAAAAATATTTCGATTAATCGTTCAATACTTTATGTTGTGTTGGCAGAAGTGCCAACACCGTGTTACTCGTGGAGGCCGAAATGCACGCGTTTTAGCTCACGCAGGCTGACGTGAGGAGGGAAGGACTATACTGACGAGAGGTCTGGAACATGACAAGGAATTAGAATTCAGAAAGCGGACGGAATGAGTTTGATACTTAACTTTAATCCATTAATGATGAACGTCGCTCTTTACGGTACATGAGTCACAATATTATCTGTTCAGAAGACATAGTAACTGAATATGGCGCCTTGTTAGGTGGTAGCAAATGACGTAGCTGAAGGCTATGCTAGACTTTCGTCTCGGCAAATGAGAGCGTAATTTGTCAGTGAACCATCGCTAGCAAAGTCGGCTGTACAACTGGGGCGAGTGCTAGGGAGTCTCTCTAGACTAGACCTGCCGTGTGGCGGCGCTCGGTCTGCAATCACTGATAGTGGCGACACGCGGGTCCGACGTATACTAACGGACCGCGGCCGATTTAAAGGCTACCACCTAGCAAGTGTGGTGTCTGGCGGTGACACCACACTTTATACCTCAGAATGGCATTCAAGTGAAACTGCTTAAGTTACTTACTTTCGCTGCCAAATGAAGCCGCCTCTACGGTAAGTACGTACTGCATTACTGCATTAGAAGAAAATAAAATTGATGAGAGTTGGTGTTCAAAATGGTTCAAATGGCTCTGAGCACTATGCGACTTAACATCTGAGGTCATCAGTCGCCTAGAATTTAGAACTAATTAAACCTAACTAACCTAAGGACATCCCACACATCCATGCCCGAGGCAGGATTCGAACCTGCGACCGTAGCGGTCACGCGGTTCCAGACTGAAGCGCCTAGAACCGCACGGCCACACCGGCCGGCGAGAGTAAGTGTATTGCATTTTGCGGTGACAATGCTAACAGTAATTTCGGAGGAGTGACACGAGCAGGTACAAACAATATACTTACTAGACTGAAAAGTGAAGTAAACGAAAATCTTTTAGGACTTGGCTGCCTTGCTCACATACTACACATTACTGCCAAGACAGCCGCTGACGTGATGTTTGTTCACGTAGAAACCTTTATAATTAAACTTTTCAATTTCTTCTCCACATACACAGTACGAACGGAGCGTCTAAAGAAGTTCTGTGTATTTGTGGACATAGAATATCATGCATTGTTGTCACATACAAAAACAAGGTGGTTATCTTTGTTTGTAGCTCTAGAGAGCGCACGGAAGTTGGGTAAGACTCTTAAATCATTTTTCCTCTTAGAAGAAAAGGCACCTAAATTTCTGACGACCCTCTTCCATAATCCGTTAACGGAATCATATTTGTGGTTCCTGCATAGTCTCTGTCTCGTGATGGCTGGGTGTTGTGTGATGTCCTTAGGTTAGTTAGGTTTAAGTAGTTCTAAGTTCTAGGGGACTGATGACCATAGATGTTAAGTCCCATAGTGCTCAGAGCCAGCCTGCATAGTCAGTTGGAGCGTATTTCAGAGACAAATACTTGAGAGAGCAGACAGCAGTGTTATAGCTGCGATTTTGGAAGATACTAGCAGAATCATAGAACGTCGTAAAGAAGAAAGTTTTATTCCACTCAGTGACATCTCTTGGAGAACAGCGACGTTGCATTAACTAGTGAAGTTCAAAAATTTCATGTTGATGTAGAACAGTTGTATGAAATTTGTACAGCTCATTTAGAAAAAATGGTCAACAAATCTCAATGAGTTTTTCATTTTTAAATGGGTGTTGCAGTAGAGTGGAGCAATCTGACAAGGACAGTAACATCTATGCACGGTAGAGGACTGGCAATAGATGATTGTATTGTATTCTATTGAACTGGGGACCTCGGTACATCTACGTTACAGACATTGTATGTTACTTGCGTAGGAACAGTGCCTTTGTACCGATTTCCGCTACTGTGTGCTCCGGAAACGGCATTACGATGTTTGGCGGAGGGTACTTTTGGTACCGCAGTCCGTCGTTCACTTCTCTTTTCCGATCACGAACTGAGCTTAGGAATAACAACGGCTGATAAACGTCGACATGAGTTACAATCTCTCTGATTTTTCTCGTCGTGGTCATTTCGCGATGATGATGATTATTGGTATGTGGGCCGCTCAACTGCGCGGTCATCAGCGCTCGTACAAAGTCCCAATTTTTACACAGTCCAGCTTTCACACAACCCAACCTAGCGAGTATTACGAATGATCTACATCTACATCTACATTTCGCAAGCCACCCAACGCTGTGTGGCGGAGGGCACTTTACGTGCCACTGTCATTACCTCCCTTTCCTGTTCCAGTCGCGTATGGTTCCCGGGAAGAACGACTGCCGGAAAGCCTCCGTGCGCGCTCGAATCTCTCTAATTTCACATTCGTGATCTCCTCGGGAGGTATAAGTAGGGGGAAGCAATATATTCGATACCTCATCCAGAAACGCACCCTCTCGAAACCTGGACAGCAATCTACACCGCGATGCAGAGCGCCTCTCTTGCAGAGTCTGCCACTTGAGTTTGCTAAACATCTCCGTAACGCTATGACGCTTACCAAATAACTCTGTGACAAAACGCGCCGCTCTTCTTTGGATCTTCTCTATCTCCTCCGTCAACCCGATCTGGTACGGATCCCACACTGATGAGCAATACTCAAGTATAGGTCGAACGAGTGTTTTGTAAGCCACCTCCTTTGTTGATGGACTACATTTTCTAACGACTCTCCCTATGAATCTCAACCTGGTACCCGTCTTACCAACAACTAATTTTATATGATCATTCCACTTCAAATCGTTCCGTACGCATACTCCCAGATATTTTACGGAAGTAACTGCTACCAGTGTTTGTTCCGCTATCATATAATCATACAATAAAGGATTCTTCTTTCTATGTATTCGCAATACATTACATTTGTCTATGTTAAGGGTCTGTTGCCACTCCCTGCACCAAGTGCCTAACCGCTGCAGATCTTCCTGCATTGCGCTACAATTTTGTAATGCTGCAACTTCTCTGTATACTACAGCATCATCCGCGAAAAGCGGCATGGAACTTTCGACACTATCTACTACGTCATTTATCATCATTTATCATGATGATGATGATGACACAGTTCCCGGGCAGAGAAAAATCTCCAACCCGGCCGGGAATGGAACTCGGGACCCTGTGATCCAGAGGCAGCAACGCTAGCCACCAGATCACGAGCTTCGGACGGTCATTTCGCACTGAAGTAACGCCCCGAATGGAATTTTCGTTCTGCAGTGGAGTGTGCGCTGATATGGTGCTTCCTGGCGGGTTAAAAATGTTCGGAAATCTGATTTTGGAAACATCCCGCAGGCTGTGGGTAAGCCATGTCTCCCCACAACATCGTTTCTTCCAGCACTGTTAGCTTTGCAAGTTTCGCAGGAAAACTTATGTGAAGTGTGGAAGGTAGGAGATGAGGTACTGGCGGAAGTAAAGCTGTGCGGAGTGCTCGTGATTCATGCTTGGGTAGCTCAGTTGGTACAGCACTTCTCCGCGCAAATCAAAGGGCCCGAGTTCGAGTCTCGGTCTGGCACACACTTTTAATCTGTCAGTACGTTTCAGAAAGTAATACATTTTCCCAACTCCTCTTGCAAGGTACGCTCGCGGAATTTCAGTAGTTAACCTCTCCGTGATGCACAGTGCCTCGTCTGCCACTGGGTTTGTTGACCATGTCCGTAACGCACTCGCGACGACCAAACGATCTCATGACGAAACACGCCGCTCTTCGTTGGATGTCGTCTGTCCCTTCTACTCATCCAGTCTGGTCAGCGCTCCAGACTGATGAGACATACGAACTTACAGCACGCTGGAATAATTTTACGTCACTAATTTCTCTTAATCCGACTAACGAAAAACCAGTCAAAGTTACAAATATCACTTTTTTATTTATTCGATGACTAGCTTCGGGCCGGAACCCGTTTTCAAATGATGGTAAAAGATAGTCAAACGGTATTTGCGAAAATGCTAAAACCATCTCAAAAATGTATACGAACAGTCACATTGCATACAGATATTTGTATGGGCAGTAACTATTCGTTTGCACTTCATAATACGTATGCATTTCTGCCATAGTTTTTTGCATTTTCGGAAATACCATTTTGACTGTCTGTTACCATGATTTGAAAATGGGTCCCGGCCCGAAACTAGACATCGACTAAATAAAAAAAGTGAAATTTGCAACTTTGCCTGGTTTTTCGACGTTGTTTTTCCTGTTTTTGTGATCTTCAGTCCGGAGACTGGTTTGATGCAGCTCTCCATGCTACTCTATCCTGTGCAAGCTTCTTCATCTCCCAGTACCTACTGCAACCTACATCCTTCTGAATCTACTTAGTGTATTCATCTCTTGGTCTCCCTCTACGATTTTTACCCTCCACGCTGCCCTCCAATACTAAATTGGTGATCCCTTGATGCCTCAGAACATGTCCTACCAACCGATCCCTTCTTCTAGTCAAGTTGTGCCACAAACTCCTCTCCAGTTCTATTCAGTACGTGATCTACCCATGTAACCTTCACCATTGTTCTCTAGCACCACATTTCGAAAGCTTCTATTCTTTTCTTGTCTAAACTATTTGTCGTCCACGTTTCACTCCCATACATGGCTACACCCCATACAAATACTTTCAGAAATGACTTCCTGACACTTAAATCTATGCTCGATGTTAACAAATTTATCTTCCTCAGAAACGCTTTCCCTGCCGGTGGAAGTCTACATTTTATATCATCTCTACTTCCACCGTCATCAGTTATTTTGCTCCCCAAATAGCAAAACTCATCTACTACTTTAAGTGTCTCGTTTCCTAATCTACACTCCTGGAAATGGAAAAAAGAACACATTGACACCGGTGTGCCAGACCCACCATACTTGCTCCGGACACTGCGAGAGGGCTGTACAAGCAATGATCACACGCACGGCACAGCGGACACACCAGGAATCGCGGTGTTGGCCGTCGAATGGCGCTAGCTGCGCAGCATTTGTGCACAGCCGCCGTCAGTGTCAGCCAGTTTGCCGTGGCATGCGGAGCTCCATCGCAGTCTTTAACACTGGTAGCATGCCGCGACAGCGTGGACGTGAACTGTATGTGCAGTTGACGGACTTTGAGCGAGGGCGTATAGTGGGCATGCGGGAGGCCGGGTGGACGTACCGCCGAATTGCTCAACACGTGGGGCGTGAGGTCTCCACAGTACATCGATGTTGTCGCCAGTGGTCGGCGGAAGGTGCACGTGCCCGTCGACCTGGGACCGGACCGCAGCGACGCACGGATGCACGCCAAGACCGTAGGATCCTACGCAGTGCCGTAGGGAACCGCACCGCCACTTCCCAGCAAATTAGGGACACTGTTGCTCCTGCGGTATCGGCGAGGACCATTCGCAACCGTCTCCATGAAGCTGGGCTACGGTCCCGCACACCGTTAGGCCGTCTTCCGCTCACGCCCCAACATCGTGCAGCCCGCCTCCAGTGGTGTCGCGACAGGCGTGAATGGAGGGACGAATGGAGACGTGTCGTCTTCAGCGATGAGAGTCGCTTCTGCCTTGGTGCCAATGATGGTCGTATGCGTGTTTGGCGTCGTGCAGGTGAGCGCCACAATCAGGACTGCATACGACCGAGGCACACAGGGCCAACACCCGGCATCATGGTGTGGGGAGCGATCTCCTACACTGGCTGTACACCACTGGTGATCGTCGAGGGGACACTGAATAGTGCACGGTACATCCAAACCGTCATCGAACCCATCGTTCTACCATTCCTAGACCGTCAAGGGAACTTGCTGTTCCAACAGGACAATGCACGTCCGCATGTATCCCGTGCCACCCAACGTGCTCTAGAAGGTGTAAGTCAACTACCCTGGCCAGCAAGATCTCCGGATCTGTCCCCCATTGAGCATGTTTGGGACTGGATGAAGTGTCGTCTCACGCGGTCTGCACGTCCAGCACGAACGCTGGTCCAACTGAGGCGCCAGGTGGAAATGGCATGGCAAGCCGTTCCACAGGACTACATCCAGCATCTCTACGATCGTCTCCATGGGAGAATAGTAGCCTGCATTGCTGCGAAAGGTGGATATACACTGTACTAGTGCCGACATTGTGCATGCTCTGTTGCCTGTGTCTATGTGCCTGTGGTTCTGTCAGTGTGATCATGTGATGTATCTGACCCCAGGAATGTGTCAATAAAGTTTCCCCTTCCTGGGACAATGAATTCACGGTGTTCTTATTTCAATTTCCAGGAGTGTAGTTCCCTCAGCATCGACTACATTCCATTATTCTTGTTTTGTTGAAGATACTGTCCATTCCGTTCAACTGCTCTTCCAGGTCCTTTGCTGTCTCTGACAGAACTACAATGTCATCGGCAAACCTCAACGTTTTTACTTCTTCTCCCTGGACTTTAATTCTTACTCCGAACTTTTCTTTTGTTTCCTTTACTGCTTGCTCAATATACAAATTGAATAACATCGTGGATACGTACAACTCTGTCTCAGTCCCTTCCCAACCACTGGTTCCCTTTCGTGTCCCTCGACTTACACAACTGCCATCTGGTTTCTGTACAAATTGTAAATAGCCTTTCGCTCCCTGTTTGTCGTTGTACTGATGAGACTCGGTCGAACAGACTTTTTTTTTCGAACCACTTCTTTCGCGGATGTGTTACATTTTCCTTATGACCCCTCTGGCGTCTGCTGTATCTATTATTAGATTTACGTGGCCATACTACTTTATGTCGCTCCGGACGGTTAGTCGTAAGTATTTTAACTGAAGTTACTGTTTCCAATGATTTACCGCCAGCCCCGTAATCCAACAGCAGTGGATCTCTTGCCACTATTTATGCGCTCTGTGCTGCGTTAATTGGTGTTGTGCCGATTCAAACGTATCCACTACCGCAATGCATTCCAATTTCCACCGCAGCTGTGGGTAGCGCGACTGTGGCGGCATCTAAACGAAGCTGCCTGGAGTCTGATGCGGAGACAACGTGATCTCTCTTCTGCCATCGAGCATCCCGCTGGAACCTTCAACATGTTTGGTTTTGTAGCCCCGTATCGTCAGCAGATGCATCCACCATCGCTTGGTGCAATGTGATTAGCACTTTGAACACCGGAGTACCCTGCTACACGTGTAGAGGTCATGGATGGCTCTTTTTTTCTTATCCAGACAGGCTCCGGTCTTGATTCAGACAACCGTAGCTATAGCTTATAGCTGCCCTAAGGGAAGTTAACTGTGAGACCCAGGCAATCATCGTAGGTCGTACCACTCGCTCCTTCCGGCTCCTGTCTGTGCCCGGCCTGTCCGCCTCACCCCCACCCTCACCTACCTTGGCCTCACCATTAACCGTCACCTCACCTGGATCCCTCATCTCCGCTCCATCCAATCAAAAGCCCACAACCGCCTCTGACTCCTCAAACTCCTCTCTGGCCGGACATGGGGGTTGCACCCCTCTACCATCCTCCACACCTACAAATCCTTAATCCGTCCCATCCTCTGTTATGCCAGTCCTGCCTGAATATCTGCCCCCCCCCCCAAATTCTATAAGTCTCTCCAGATCCTCGAGCGTCATGCACTCAGCCTCGCCTTCCGTATACACCTCCCATCCCCCATGCGGATCCTCTATGATCTCCTTCCTTTCCTCCATTTGCTCCTATTCCTCGAACATATCCGCATCCTCTACACTTCCCACTGCCTTGATCCCCCTCACCCCCTGGTTACCCCCTCCTCTCCCATCCCCACCCCTGCCCTGCCTTCACTGTTGTGTCCCCCCTACCCTCCACCTCTACACCCCACATCTCCTTTCCCAAGGTGGCTTCCATCACCTCCACCTCCCAGATGATGCCCTCTCTCCCTCCATTTATCCCTCCTATCAACTCTGATCCTCACCCCCCTCCTTTCCCTGGGCTCCGTCTTCCTCCCCCCTTCCATCCTGTTTTCTCCCCGCCTAACCTCTCCCTATCTCCTTTCTCCCCTCCCCCCCCCCCCCCGAGTCCTTTTGTATTCCCCTCCTCTGCCTTCCCCACTCCCTGGCACGTCTGCTCAGCACCCCCCACCCCTCTTATGGATCCTCATCTTCCATTGGCTCCTTTCCTCCCTCCCCCCTTCACTTTTCCTCTCCTTCCCCCCCCCCTTTTTTCCCGTCATCTGTCCAGTTTCCCCCCACCTGCTCTCGGCTATGGTATGTCATATTTGTGCCAACTTTTTAGTGCAGTGTTTAAGTGAGTGTTCAGTGTTGTGCGTCTTTCCACAGTGTTGCGAACAGAAATCATGCTGTCGCTGGGTGTGCATTTTATATCTTTTGCGAACAGAGACCAGACTGTCGCCATGTTTTTTAATTGTCTGTCTATTATTTTTCTGCTTCCTGTGTATTTTATTAGCATCATCCACCCTGTGTTTTATGTTTTAAGCTCCAGCATTTTCTGCCATTTTACCTGGAAGTCACCGATTTTATCGCCAACTGTTATTATTTTTTCTTATTTCATCTTTTTAAAACAAATTCTGTAGGCTGAAGAGCGGCGTAATAAGCTGCTGCCAGCCTGCCCCCTTCAGGGGGAATCGAAACTCAATAAAGGAAAAAAAAAAAGTTAACTGTGTTTAAGTCGATGAGTGCGATCGCTCAAAAATGGCCCAAATGGCTCCAAGCACTATGGGACTAAGCTGCTGAGGTCATCAGTCCCCTAGAACTGCTTAAATGACTGTGCTGATAAACCTCTTACGTTATTTGATTTTCAAACAGCTGAGCAAAACTGAACGTACTCAGACATTTCTCTCTCTACTTATTCTGATCATCACTAAACTCACACACAATATTTTTAGCGCAACGCAATCTGACTTTCAATAATCCCTACAAAAGAATGGCCCTGACTAACAATAACCTATACCTTTCATGAATCACTTACCTCACAAAAATCTTCGTTACTCGAACTAGCGCAATACAGCGGGCGCCAATACTGCCAGCTAAGTAAAAGATTCTAACTACTGAAGGCACTAACTACTGATAGGCATAGTCAGCAAATGAAAGATTTTGATAGACAACAAACAATGTATTTACCGTAATAGTGTTCAAAAGTCATTCATGATATCCAGTATTACAAATTAACTCTTTCTGATAGACACACGTACAGATCGTCCGCTCTCAAAATTCTGGCATCTCTCTCCACATCCACCACTGCTGGCGGCTCACCTCCAACTGCGCAACGTTACGCGCTGCTCACATCCAACTGCCCAACACTACAATAGCAAAAATTCCAACAATGCGAACCAGCCACAGACTGCACACAGCACAGTCAGTGATTTACATACAAAGCGCTACGTGGCGTTACCAACATAAAAACCTAAACAGACTACCTACAACCTCTCCCATCAATCGTAGTTGCGTGTATACTGGTTTCTTGTAGACGCTTTAATAAAACTAGCTTACTTACACGTGGTAATTCGAGACATATCGTCTCAACTACACGATTCATGACATGGTCTTTTCAGCTGATTTGAGTGATATGTTTGTTGCAACAATGGCTCGACGCAGGTCAAGACGAAATTCGTTTTTGTTTGTAGCATTTGGTTTAGTTACAAACGTTTGTTTCAAGTTTGATTTATTTTTGAAATTTGCCTGGTGTTTAGTCCCTGCAACATGCTGACTTATATGCGATCTCTATCCAGAACGCACAAAAAAAAAAAAAAAAAAAAAAAAAGAATCTGCTTAGCATAATTAACCTACATTAAAGGTTTAGAAGCAATATTTTTGCGTTGGCATGTGTTTGGTCCAAGTTAACTCGGGAAAAACAGTGGCATCACTGTTCCGTGAGTGGGCGTAGCAGATAAAAGGTAAACATTGTACTTACGTCCTTGTTGCTCACATTATAGTGAACGACACGTTCGTCTGTAGAGAAACCAGGAAATTCTTGTAACCACTGACGAATCAGATGATTTGGAGCTGGGTACTTTCGGCATGCTTGTCTTTCCACAAATACACTGTCGCTGTAATATTTCACCACATCCAAGCAGCATGCTGTAACAAACCGGTTATCATTCAGTTACTAATTAGCCGGGAAGACCAGAAGAGTAGTTTTAGTCATCACATTTTATCTGAGTGGATTATTAAAAATTAGATACAGTCAGGTTGTAACATGAAATTAGGTATTTTTAGGATTTTTAAAAATGAGGTACCGTATGGTTCTAACATGAGATTAGGTATTTTAGGTACGATGCCCACTGTGGACAAACGGTAGTTACTGTTATTCTGAAGAAGGTTGGGTTATCCCGACTGAAACATAAGTAAATTCTAGCTAAACGGTGCAGCTGAGGCTGTTTATTATTAAAATTAGAATTTATTTAATTTGATTTTTAAAATTTATATACAATCTACATCTACATTTATACTTCGCAAGCCACCCGACGATGTGTGGCGGAGGGCACTTTACGTGCCACTGTCATTACCTCCCTTTCCTGTTCCACTCGCGTATGGTTCGCGGGAAGAACGACTGCCGGAATGCCTCCGTGCCCGCTCGAATCTCTCTAATTTTGCATTCGTGATCTCCTCGGGAGGTATAAGTAGGGGGAAGCAATATATTCGATACCTCATCCAGAAACGCACCCTCTCGAAACGTGGACAGCAAGCTACACCGCGATTCAGAGCGCCTCTCTTGCAGAGTCTGCCACTTGAGTTTGCTAAACATCTCCGTAACACTATCACGGTTACAAAATAACCCTGTGACGAAACGCGCCGCTTTTCTTTGCATCTTCTCTATCTCCTCCGTCAACCCGATCTGGTACGGATCCCACACTGAGGAACCATACTCAAGTATAGGTCGGACGAGTGTTTTGTAAGCCACTTCCTTTGTTGATGGACTACATTTTCTAAGGACTCTCCCAATGAATCTCAAGCGGCACCCGCCTTACCAACAATTAAGTACTAAGCTGAAACTAGGCGTTTTTAGGTGCTATAAAATTAGCGTTTTCGATCATAAATTGGCGTAATTAGTTTATGTACAACTTTTAATGCCTTTATTTAATGAGGGACAAAATAGGTTTTTACATGAAATCCGAGGTCTAGTTATATTTCTGTGGCACTGACCCACGGATTAAGGTGTTAAGTGACAATTGGTGGTGCCCTTCTCAGTATACGTTCAATATACCCTGTTTGTCCTATTTGGTACGAGTCTCCACAAGTGATTTGTAAGCAGTCTCCTTCGTAGACTGATTGCACTTCCCCAGTATTCTACCAATAAAGTGAAGTCTACTACCTGCTTTATCCACGAATGAGCCTACGTGATCATTCCATCACTGCTTTCAGACATTGCCAGACAGTAGTCAAGTAAGTATATATGGCGTCGCTTCAGTAACTGCAGTGCTTCCAACGCACCAACCATTTCAGCATTGTCGTAACCATAGTCATAGTACACCCGGAGTGGCAGCCAACTTTGATTCCCCACAACAAAAACTCTACAGTAGCACATTACTGTCCCTGGGTCAGTCTTCATCAATCGATGCAATGTTGGGTGATTCTCAGGATGGCTCTGAGCTCTATGGGACTTAACTTCGGAGGTAATCAGTCCCCCATAACTTACAACTACTTGAACCTAACTAACCTAAGGACATCACACACACCCATGCCCGAGGAGGATTCGAACCTGCGATCGTAGCGGTCGCGCGGTTCCAGACTGTAGCGCCTAGAACCGCTCGGCCACTCCGGCCGGCGATTCTCACGACACCTTTAAGATCATCGCAGATAGGATTCTAGGTGAATTATTCCATAGTGAGTGTTTGTCATTTATGTGCAGGTCAATACGAAGATATGAGAAGGCCTGGGTATCAAATGCAGTGGAGCCTTCGGACTTGTCAGTGTATCGATATGCGAGGCGTGTCTTGAAACTCCACCCCTGCCACGCCGGAATTGGACCCATGGGCCTCTTCCCTCTTCGTAACGTGGAGGGCGTGGCCGCGGAATGGGGGTTGTTATCTGAGGCAGCCACCCTTGCGGAAACCACCCCACAGACTCGCCACCAGCGAGGGATCTGGCGGAGTAGACATCGCACTACGGTCTACTATAGTGGCGCCAACAACTTCCTCAACAACATTCGTTGTCGCCGAACGAAATCAAATACTAGGCAGTATCCAGAACGAAGTTTAGCAACTAGCTTAATTGAAGAGTACTGGTATTCCATATTTCTGACAAGCTATTAGAGGAAACTGTATCAAAATCCCTCGAGCAGTTGTTGAGGTTAGACTTAAAGGACAAACAAAAGACTGCGGCACGAGACTTAAATGTACAATATACCAGCTGAGCAACTGTCATTTCTCGATAGGAGTGTGTACTTATTTTGATAGGTGTCATTTGAGAATCAATCGACTGTCCAATAATATCATATCTTTGCTCTCGAGCTGTTACATGTGAGAGGGCAGCGATGATGTAGGCTGTATCGCAGAGTTAGGTTATCATCTTTGGTGTGCGAGTAGGCGCAGTAGCAGATAGTGGTGAGCTGTTTTAAAGTGAGGAAGCAGCTGTAATATTATGTTTCAAATGAAAAGCCTGAATTTATCGATATATTTAATTAAGATGATTATGTAATGCTAAGTGTGCATGGGGGCTTAATTAAATATGATTGAAAATACTTTTAGTTTTTAGTAGCTGTATGTCCGATTACGCTGTGTCTCGTAATCGGTTGGCCCTGACTAGTATTATTACGCAATCTGACTGCATAGAATAACAACAAACAATGAAAGAAAATTTTCGTAAACACAGTTAATTAATTAAGTCCCCAGCAACTATAAAACCTACTAAACCAAAGCACAAGTATAACTGTTCTGTATGTGGAAGTATAACTCAACGCACATCTGGCACGGTTCTTCTTCAACAAGACAAGAATTTTTAAATACCAATTATACTGACGTGATAAAAGAAAATTAGAAATACTATAATTGCGCAAGAAAGCAGAATTAAACTTTAATACAAGAACACACGCCAGATGCTTTGTTGACTGAACCTGTAATGACGCATTATTTAGGACACTGAAATAAAAAGAAACGGAGTTTGTTACCTCATTTATATTGATGAAAATCACTCTAATCCTTACATTATATCTCACACCGAGTCTCTACTATCACATCTCAACCAGAACTCTCCAATATCACATCTCAGCAAGCACTGCCTAATAGCACATCTCAACAAACACTCTCTGCTACAACATCTCAGCACAGACTACCCCGAGTCCTCGACAGGCACTGACTACTACGAGCTCTCTCCAAGCACTGACTACTACGAGCTCTCGACAAGCACTGTGGAGGCGGCTTAATAATACTCTTTGGCGCAATCTCTGGCGCAGTGGCTCAGTGTAGCCACCTTTCAAGTGATCTGAGAAGGAGAAAGTGTAATGGGATCTTTTATTTACGTGAAGAGGAATTATAAGGTAATTTTTTTAAGTTACTCTTTTATTATTGCAGCGTCATTTTTCACCTAGAACCCTTCTCTTACAATTTTTAATTGATCAAGGTGTTTTCAAAAGCAGAAAAGGTACGAAGTGTGATCCGAAAATCGGTTTGCCACTAACAGAGAACTAATCGGACGATTTAAAAATTTCAGGTATCTCGGTGAAGTCGTCCAGGAGAATGGATTAGAAGAAGAAGCAATTAATGTTAGGATGAGGAAGTTAGACCAAGCTTACCAACTGACAAAGAATACCTATAACAAGAAGTCTGTGAATATAAGGACCAAGTTCCGACTTTATAATACAGTTGTAAAACCTGAGGACTTACACTACTGGCCATTAAAATTGCTACACCACGAAGATGACGTGCTACAGACGCGAAATTTAACCGACAGGAAGAAGATGCTGTGATATGCAAATGATTAGCTTTTCAGAGCATTCACAGAAGGTTGGCGCCGGTGGCGACACCTACAACGTGCTGACATGAGGAAAGTTTCCAAAGCCGGCCGCGGTGGCCGTGCAGTTCTAGGCGCTGCAGTCCGGCACCGCGGGACTGCTGCGGTCGCAGGTTCGAATCCTGCCTCGGGCATGGATGTGTGTGACGTCCTTAGGTTAGCTAGGTTTAAGTAGTTCTAAGTTCTAGGGGACTGATGACAAGATGTTAAGTCCCATAGTGCTGAGAGCCATTTGAACCATTTTTTTTTTAAAAGTTTCCAAACGATTTGTGATACACAAACAGCAGCTGACCGCCGTTGGGTGGTGAAACGTTGTTGTGATGCCTTGTGTAAGGAGGAGAAAAGCGTACCATCACGTTTCCGACTTTGATAAAGGTCGGATTGTAGCCTATCGCGATTACGGTTTATCGTATCGCGACAATGCTGCTCGCGTTGGTCGAGATCCAATGACTGTTAGTATAATATGGAATCGGTGGGTTCAGGAGGGTAATACGGAACGCCGTGCTGGATCCCAACGGTCTCGTATCACTAGCATTCGAGATGACAGGCATCTTATCCGCACGGCTGTAACGGATCGTGCAGCCACGTCTCGATCCCTGAGTCAACAGATGGGGAGGTTTGCAAGACAACAACCATCTGCACGAACAGTTCGACGACGTTTGCAGCAGCATGGACTATCAGCTCGGAAACCATGGTTGCGGCTACCCTTGACAGGAGCGCCTGCGATGGTGTACTCGACGACGAACCTGCGTGCACGAATGGTAACACTTCATTTTTTCGGATGAATCCAGGTTCTGTTTACAGCATCGTGATGGTCGGATCCGTGTTTGGTGACATCGCGGTGAACGCATATTGGAAGCGTGTATTCGTCATCGCCATACTGGCGTATCACCCGGCGTGATGGTATGATGTGCCTCTGATTACACGTCTCGGTCACCTCTTGTTCGCATTGACGGCACTTTGAACAGTGGACGTTACATTTCAGATGTGTTACCACCCGTGGCTCTCTACCCTTCATTCGATCCCTTACATTTCAGCAGTATAATGCACGGCCGCATGTTGCAGGTCCTGTACGGGCCTTTCTGGATACAGAAAATGTTCGACTGCTGCCCTGGCCAACAGATTCTCCAGATCTCTCACCAACTGAAAACGTCTGGTCAATGTTGGCCGAGCAACTGGCTCGTCACAATACGCCAGTCACTACCCTTGATGAACTGTGGTATCGTGTTGAAGCTGCATGGGCAGCTGTACCTGTACACGCCATGCAAGCTCTGTTTGATTCAATGCCCAGGCATATGAAGGCCGTTATTACGGCCAGAGGTGGTTGTTCTGGGTACTGATTTCTCAGGATCTATGCACCCAAATTGCGGGAAAATGTAATCACATGTCAGTTCTAGTATAATATATTTGTCCAATGAATACCCGTTTATCATCTGCATTTCTTCTTGGTGTAGCAATTTTAATGGCCAGTAGTGTATATGCGTCCAAAACTTTGACCATGATTAGAGAAGGTCACGCTGAGCGGCTGGAAAAGCGTGAGCGTAGGATATTATGGAAAATTCTAGGTAATAGATGGGTTGATGGACAATGGCGAATGACAGCAAAAGAGGACTTGTACAGCAAGACAGAACCTGTCACAGCATCCATTAAGAAGAGACGATTGTTATTTTACGGTCATCTCATGAGGATGGACGGTGACCGACTAACCAAAAGAATATGGAGTTTCATCCAGTCTAAGAAAAGAAGGCCAAGATGGTTCGAAGAATGTGAAAAAGATCTTAGGCGGATTGGTATCTCAGAAAGAGAAATTCCTGACAAGGACAAATTGAGAAGATTGGTGAACAACTACCAAGGTTTTAAAATGGCATCAAAGACGGAGAGGACCATTATCCAAAGAGCATAAACAGGCGCTTCTTGGTGGGCTCAGATGATACTTGCAGGAAGTCAAATCTGGAACAAGAACAAGACCTGGACACTAAAATGAATTTGGTTGTTACCACGCAGTCCATAGAGGCTCAACTCTATAATAAAAAAAAGAGAACTAAATGCACCTCACGACTGCCTCTGTGCAGATACAGTAATTTGCAGCTTTAGCACAGCGGCGCGCAAGACAGCAGTACTGCAACGCGTTATCCAGATTTGCGCAGAATAGAGGTAACGACTAAATATTTTGATTTTTTTTGTCTAATCAGGGTCAACGTATGTCATTCGGAGACAGTTAGATTTTTCTATGTGTGTGCCAGTTATAGTTCTGGGATCTGTGATCAGTTTTGCAAAACTAATTATCGTCGGTTTTACGTCAAAGTTCATTTTTCAGGCAGTTTACACGGTTCAAAATTCTATCAGTCAGTTTATTCAATTTTGCAGTATTAATGGTTTGCCTTCTCATTACGACAGTTCAGTTTTCATTACGATTCATTATTACTTCTGCACAGCTCTTATTATTCATAACGGAGTACGTCAGTCCTATTTTTATCATTTAAAGAGAATTTTTAAAGCGAACTGATATTTCATGTTGCCTAGTCTGATGAGCCATCTCCTAGAGCAACCAAAGAACTTTTGCCTGATCACGATCCTCTTTACCTCCGATTCCCCTGCAGACGTAATCGTGTATTCATCCCACTGTACTGTAAACACACAATGACAAAAACATCGTTATTCACACCACCTCACTAAAAAAAGTAAAGCACCCAGAAAGATAGGAAGATAGCCCACGGGTTGTGACGGTACGTGATGTTTTTTCAGTAATTACAAAATCTCGTCGAGTTCACCGAGAACGTGGCAGTACGCATCCACTCAGTACTACGACGTGGTACTATCCCTGGTCTAGATTTATGCAATCATTCGGTTGGCAGGAATGTTGTAATCCAGTCGTATCCTCTCTCCAGAGGTGACCGCGAGGTCTTCGGCGCCTTGCCACGGTTCACGCAGCTCCCGCGTCGGAGGTTCGAGTCCTCCCTCGGGCATGTGTGTATGTGTGTGTGTGTGTGTGTGTGTGTGTGTGTGTGTGTGTGTGTGTCCTTAGCGTAAATTACTTTAAGTTAGATTAAGTAGTGTGCAAACCTATAGACCGATAACCTCAGCCGGCCGCCGTGGCCGAGCAGTTCTAGGCGCTTCAGTCTGGAACCAAGCGGCTGCTGCGGTCGCAGGTTCGAATCCTGCCTCGGGCATTGATGTGTGTGATGTCCTTAGGTTAGTTAGGTTTAAGTAGTTTTAAATCTAGGGAACTGATGACATCAGATGTTAAGTCTCATGGTGCTCAGAGCCATTTGAACCATTTGAATTTGATAACATCAGCAGCATGGTCCCATAGGAATTTACCACAAATTTCTAATTTCTCCCGAGCAATATGGCCCCCAATTGTAACTGGTCCCTGATATCCTGGATACTGGGGCACTGGGACGGAACTGGCTGCCGAGCTGGTCCCAAATATCCTATTGGGGATCCATCCAGGGATTTCGCTCGCCACAGAAGTGCCTCAATATCATGCAAACATCTGTTAGAGACACGTGTCGTGTATGGACAGACAGTGCAAGGATTGTAAAGATAGCATCACAATGTTGAGAGGTAACACATGAGGATACATTTTTTATTTACCGCATGGCATTATGGCATACACCAATATTATTATACACTTATATACGATTGTATATTGAGCGAGCAGTGAAGGAAACAAAAGAAAAATTGAGTGTAGGAATTAAAATCCATGGAGAAGAAAGAAAAACTTCGAGGTTCGTCGATGACATTGCACTTCTGTCAGAGACAGCAAAGGACCTGGAAGAGCTGTTGAACGGAATGGACAGTGTCTTGAAATGAGGATATAAGATGAACATCAATAAAAGCAAAACGAGGGAAACTGAATGTAGTCGAATTAAATCAGGTGATGCTGAGGGAATTAGATTCGGAAATGAGACACTTAAAGTAGTAGATGAGTTTTGCTATTTGGGAAGCAAACTAACTGATGATGGTAGAAGTGGAGAGGATATAAAATGTAGAGTGGCAGTGGGAAGGGAAGCGTTTCTGAAGAAGAGAAATTTGTTAACATCGAGTATAGATTTAAGTGTCAGGAAGTCGTTTCTGAAAGTATTTGTATGGAGTGAAGCCATGTACGGATGTGAAACATGGACGGTAAATAGTTTGGACAATAAGAGAATAGAATCTTTAGAAATGTGGTGCTATAGAAGAATGCTGAAGATCAGATGGGTAGATCACATAACTAACGAGGAGGTATTGAACAGAATTGGGGAGAACAACTTGACAAGAAGAAGGGATCGGTTGGTAGGACACATTCTGAGGCATCAAGGAATCAGCAATTTAGTATTGGAGGGTAAAAATTGGAGGGAGACCAAGAGATGAATACACTAATAGCTTCAGGAGGATGTTGGTTGCAGTAGGTACTAGGAGACGAAGAAGCATGCACAGGATAGAGTAGCATGGAGAGCTGCATCAAACCAGTCTCTGGACTGAAGACCACAACAACAACAACAACATATACGATTTAATTACAAATTGACATCCAGACGTTGAATATAATCGGTAGCCTCGTATGGTGCAGCTAGGAAGTCGATGAAGGTAAACTCGAACTGGGCATTCTTCTACTATGTGGTGGACTGTTTGCTTATCAGCACGGCAGTCGAGTTTGCAGCTGGTATGTTTCCCCACTTCGTGGCCAGTGCGCATGTGGTTTAAAGTTGTCCACACTTCGCATGACTCATTCAAATCAGACAGCTTGTCATTTATCATGAAGCTTTGGCATTTTGATGGGCAGTGTTCTACCTAGTGTTGTTTTCAGTGATTGTGGATGGCAGAGTTGGAGGTCGCCATCTCTTTAGCAGAGATGAGTGGTGATCTTCTCGGTTTAAGTTCTCTTCGCTCCATTTTTTAAATCTTTTTTAATAGTGCGGAGCCCCTCCACTCCCGCACCGGCATGATGGCCAAGACAAAAGGTCTACTGCCATCTTTCTGCACATGAGTTAGTTTTCACAAGATGAGGTCTCGCAGGATATGGCTACTGCGATCTTTCTACATCGACACATATACTCCGCTCACCAAGCGGTATGTAGCGGAGGGCACAATTCGCGCCAAAGTCATGTTTGCCCTCCTCTGTTCCACCCGCGGATCGCGCAGGGGAAAAACGACTGTCTGAACGCGTCAGTACTAGCTCTAATTTGCCTTATCTTTGAATGGTGATCATTGCGCGATTTGATCGTTGGTGGTAATAATATATGCTCTAGATACTCGGTGAAGATCGGATTTCGGAATTTAGCGAGCAGCCTCTTCTGTTCAGCACGCCGTCTATCTGCAAGTGTGTCTCACTTCAAACTTTCTATGAGATTTGTAACGCTCTCGTCATGGCTAAATGTACCAGTCACGAATCTTGCCGCTCTTCTTTGGACCTTCTCAATCTCTTGAATCACACCCAGCTGGTAACGGTCCCATACAGATGAGCAATACTCCAAGACTGAACGAACTAATGTATTGTAAGCAATTTCCTTTGTTGAAGGACTGCATCGCTTCAGGATTCTAACAATAAATTGCAATATAGAGTTCGCCTTCCATTTGAGATCATTTCGAATGGTCACACCCAGACACTTCCAAAGACTGATCATTTATTTTGTACTCGCACATTAATGGGGATTTTCGCCTTGTTATACGCAGTAGATTACACTTACTAATATTGAGAGATAACTGTCTGTCATTACAACACGCATTTATTTTCTGCAAATCCTATTGATTCGTTCACAACTTTCGTGTGATACTACATTCCTGCAGACTACAGCATCATCGGCAAACAGTCTAATGCCGCTGGTCAATACCATCAACCAGATCGTCTATGTAAATCGTAGAAAGCAGCGGACCTATTACGCTGCCTTGGGGAACACCTAAAGTTACGCTTGTTTCTCTTGAAGTCATTCCGTTCAGGACGACATACTGCTCCCTGTCTGTTAGACTTTCTATCCAAGCGCATATGTCATCGGATAGATCGTAAGCGCACACTTTTTGTAGCAAGCGACAGTGCGAAACTGAGCCGAACGCCTTTCGAAAGTCGAGGAATATGGCATCAACCTGGGAGCCGGTATCTAGGGCCTGTTGTGTATCATGCACAAAGAGGGCCAGCTCTGTCTCGCATGACCGCTGTCTGTACGTCTGGTTAAGGTTAACCATTAATACGCGCTCATCTGGAGATAGATTGGGTCGAAAGTTGAACGAAGGGTAGCGGTTTGAAGGACAGAGGAAAAAAGGCGCAAAGGAATAGTTGGGTCGTGTTGCAAGAGCAGTAGCTGCCTGCAACAGGTCGTGCGAGGGTAGTCTTCGTCAGTAGTGGGTGTCACGGAGGTGGATACCTTTGACGTTGTAGAGTTGTCTTACTCGACGGCTGCAGCTGGGTACCGGTATTGCCTTCTCGGTCAGCATCTGCATACCTGTAACGGTGAGGTTCATCATCGGTTAGTGTCTGATAGATCAAATTTCGGATTCAGAGTAGGGCGTGTTCGTGGTTCGTTTGTGCGTCAGTGTGAGAGCTTGTATGTTTTCCTGCTGCAGCCTGTTGGTCGGCTGTGATAGCAACTGGCGTATCCAGTCAATGATATGCAGGGGTTTGCCGATGTTGTCGCTTGTGAGTGTATGCTAGCTCACAATAGGTGGTTATACCCTAGCTAGTAGTGTCTTTGGCCGCTTATGCTTCCATACATGGTTCCAGGTCAGCTGTGTCATTATCTCTGGGCAGCTAAGGGTTATTAATTACCTGTTTGTATTTATGAGGAGAACATTTTTTCGTTGTATCTCTGATGGTAGTATACGGCTTAGAGCTGCCAGCCGTACGGTAGGGGTAGATTTTATTTTGCCGCTGATGATGTGTTTCGTGTTAATACCACATCACCTGTGTTTGTCTACGGACTATTAATACATACTGGAATGCAGTAGTGTACCACTGAGTAGACAACCTCAACTGCTGATGTGCAGAGTGTGTTTGCCCTGGACCCCAGATAGTAGCCGGCCGCTGTGACCGAGCGGTTCTAGGCGCTTCAGTCCGGAGACGTGGCTGCTGCAGCGGTCGCAGGTTCGAATCCTGCCTCGGGCATGGATGTGAGTGATGTCCTTAGGTTAGTTAGGTTTAAGTAGTTCTAAGTCTAGGGGACCGATGACCTCAGATGTTAAGTCCCAAAGTGCTTAGAGCCATTTGACCCCAAATAGTGCTGCACAATTTTTTTTCATTTTGCCTGAAGTCTTTGTCAGGTGCTCCTTGTAAGCTTCGTATCCAACGTAACTCTTAGACACCTGGAGTAGCTGCCATAATTAAGGCGTTTCCATTCAAAGATAATATTGAGCTCTCGTCCTGTTGCGGCAAAGGCGGAAGCATGATACTTTGGTCTTCATTGGGTTTGCCTGCAATTTCCATTTGCGAAAGTAGCTACTCGGTGACTTCAGACTGGAGGATGTCTCCAGTGGCCTCAAATGATCCACATTGTGCAGCTAGGGCTCAGTCGTCTGCATAGGCAAACTTCGTAGATTGTGTGTTTGGAACGTCAGAGATGTAAAGATAGAAGAACAGTGAGGCGAGGATTGAGCCTTGTGGTAGCACGTTGTTGAGAACCTTGGTGGAGCTCTTTCTATCTCCAGTAAACACTCTCCCACCCAGCATCATCGATCAGTCTGTTTGTACTGCTGTATGGAATTCTTTGAATTATACTGAAGCGCCAAACACCCGGTATTTAGGCAGGCATATTCAAGTACAGAGATACGTAAACAGGCAGAATACGGCGTTGCGGTCGGCAACTCCTATATAAGGCAACTAGTGCCTGGCGCAGTTGTTAGATCGGTTACTGCTGCTTCAATGGCAGGTTATCAAGACAAATAAATTTGAAGGTGTTGTTATAGTCGGCGCACGAGCGGTTGGACACAGCATCTCAAGAGGCGGCGATGAAGTGGGGATTTTCCCGTACGACCATCAGTGTAGCGCGAATATCAGGAATCCGGTAAAACGTCAAATCTTCAACATCGCTGCGGCCGGAAAAAGATCCTGCAAGACCAGAAAGAGAACCGTTCAACGTGACAGAAGTGCAACCCTTCCACAAATTGCTGTAGATTTCAATGCTTGGCCGTCAACACCTGTCAGCGTGCGAATTATTGAACGAAACATGATCGATATGGGCTTTCGGAGCCGAAGGCCCACACTCGTACCCTTGATGACTGCACGGCACAAAGCTCTACGCCTCGCCTGCCCCGGTCAACACCAACATTGGACTGTTGATGACTGGATACATGTTGGCTGGTCGGATGAGTCTCGTTTCAAATTGTATCTAGCAGATGGATGTGTATGGGTATGGAGAAAACCTCATGAATTGATGGACCCTGCATGTGAGCAGGGGACTGTTCAAGCTGCTGCAAGCTCTGTAAAGCTGTGGGGCGTGTGCAGTTGGAGTGATATGTGACCCTGATATGTGTAGATACGACTCTGACAGGTAACACGTACGTAAGCGTCCTATCTGATCACCTGCATCCTTCTGTGTCCATTATGCATTCCGATGGTGAATTCCAGCAGGACAATGCGACACCCCACACGTCCAGAATTGCTGTAGTGGGTCTATGAACACTCTTGTGAGTTTAAACACTCCCGCTGGCCACCAAACTCCCTAGACATGAGCAATATCTGGGATGCCTTGCAACGTCTGTTCAGAAGAGATCTCCACCCCCTCATATTATTACAGATTTATGGACAGTCCTGCAGGCTTCATGCTGTCAGTTTCCTCCAGCACTACTTCATACATTAGTCGAGTCCATGCGACGTCGTGTTGCGGCACCTGTGTGTGCTCGCAATGGACCCTACACGATATTAGACAGGTGTACCAATTTCTTTGGCTCTTCGGTGGATATGTTGCATTATGCACTGAACGCTCGTCATATTATGCTTCACAGGTTTGCAGTTCTACTGCTCAGCAGAGTACGATGAAGACAGCACCGCTACGTTTCTGCTCGAAAGTTGGATGCGTGCCTTGGCTGTACTGTCCCCGAGATATCGACCAATTCTGTGTCACAAAATAAATTATCTGCGTATTGTTGTCACTAAGTGGCGATCTCGTCTCGACACAATGGAAGCTTGGCGGCAGTTTATTTTGGGAGAACAAAACTGTTGTCCAAGTGTGTGAACGCGCCTCTGACGTCACCTACTGTGTTGAGAGGGGCAAACAATGGCGCGTGCGACCCGACCCAGCTCTGAGGAACGCCGGCTATTAATTGAATTTCTGATGGCGCCGCGACACAATACTTGTCTCCAGAGGAGTGGAGTAGGTTAGGATTCTCCCGGGCATCGTCTCCGTAGTGAAACAGCAGTCGGAGAGATCGTAAGCGGCTGCCCAATCTGCGGAGGTGCTTAGCTGTTGCTGGACACCGTAGTAGCTGTCAAACATTTCACACATCAAGTCCGAGAAATACTTTGTACTTTTCATCTATTCGTTCATGTGATTCTTTCAAATCTTCTTTAACCCTTTAGTGACCAGTGGGAATTATAGTTCCCACTTATTTGTTTTCGCTGTAAGTTCAGTGGTAACCCGTGTTCCCACTTATAACTTGTCATTTTTTGGATAGTGTGCTTTCCTTTTGCGTGTGAAGTGACTTGTGTCGTATTTATCTACTTTTACATCTACGAGAGAGACAGTATTCATGTACATTTGCTGAATTTGACTGAAAATTACGTAAATGTTACAAGGTAAGTTAGTGGGGATTATTTTTCCCACTGAACTTGGGTGAAGTGCAATGCATATGGCTGCGTAATTGGCATCGTAGTTATTGTCTGTCTCTTATTGTTTAGAATGCCTGGACTGACGGCAGAAGGCGTTCTCAGAATTTTGTATGCTTTACCAGAAGATGTAGAAGATTCAGATATCGATGCTGACTCTGATGATGATTTTGAGTCACCAAATACTTCACAGATATGCTGAAAGAAAATTCTAGACTTAGCAGGGGAGAATTCGAATTTGCTGTCAGGTCGTGTGTTGCAGCAGTGAAGTAGCAGGATAGCAAACCTGTTTGTATACTATCAAATTACCACAATCCAAACACATTACAACTGTTTTGAGAACAAACAAAGATGGAAGCAGAAGTGAAGTATTCTGCCCATTGGCTGTGGCAGAGTACAATAAAATAATGGGAGGAGTGGATAGATTTGATCACCTGTGTGAACGGTATCATGTAGGCCATTGTTCATGGAAGTGGTGGCACAGACTGTTTTTCTTTCTTACAGATTTGGCAGCTGTCAATTCCTACATTATGTGGAAGCTGCGGAAGACAGAAGCAGACCAGCTAACATTTAGATTGCACGTGGCGAGGCAGCTTGTCTCCTGATTCTCAAGTCATAAGCGAAGAGGGAGGCCCGTTCGTTTTCAAAGACCAGGGAGGGGGCAGGTCTGGAGTACCAGGTGAAGTTCGTCTGGAGAAAGTTGGAACTCATTTGCCTACAAAATGTACAACAAACAGAAGATGCCACCAATGTAGCACCAAGAACAAAGAAAAGATAACAAAATTAATGTGCAGCAACTGTCGTGTACCTTTGTGTGTAGCACCATACTTCTCTAAGTTCCATAGTACATCACCTTAGTGAACTCAAAGGACAATATGAACAAATACAAATATAAATGTAATGTTTAACATACTTTTTGTATTAAAAAAAAAGGATATATATTTTTTTTTTAAATTAGCAAGAGAAGTTACTCCAGAGTTCGGTGGGAACAATAGTTCCCACTATTTTTTTTATACTCGCAGGCTGAACTCTCACTTTCAAAATTATGATTTTATGAATGGTTCCTTAGCCCAATAAAGTGTTCATGAAAAGTCTACAACTTCTGGAAATAATTCGGTCACTAAAGGGTTAACGTCCTCTTCCATGTCGAGGAAATTATTCGGTTGGGTATTGCGCCAGCCGCGTTGCATTTGGATGGTGGATAAAGGGTACTTCATGTGTGAGGTGATGCACTGCGAGCAGCGAATTCTCTGCAACAAACGAGACAAATCTTACGCATCTTACGAAAAAAATGTTCTCGGTGAAAAGTTAGTAAGGACGACGTGTATCTGTGCTGTCACTGACATCCCTCCTGCGTGAGAGGGGTCAGCGTTGTATTTTCATCTACATCTACAGGGATACTCTGAAAATCGCATTTACGTGCCTGGCAGAGGTTTCATCGAACCACCTCCACAATTCTCTATTATTTCCATCTCGTATAGCGCGCGGAAAGAATGAAGACCTGTATCTTCCCATACGAGCTCTGATTTCCCTCATTTTATCATGGTGATCGTTTCTCCCTGCGTAGGTCGGCGTCAACACTGTATTTTCCCATTGGGAGGAGATAGTTGGTGATTGGAATTTCGTGAGAAGATTCCTCCGCAACGAAAAACACATATGTTTTAATGATGCCCATCCCAAATCCTGTATCGTTTCAGTGAACTCTCTCTCCTATTTCGCGATAATACAAAACGATGTACTCCGTCAGTCCTATCTGGTAATGATCCCACAGCGCGCAGCAGTATTCTAAAAGAGGACGGACAAGCGTAATGTAGGCAGTCTCCTTAGTAGGTCTCTTACATTTCCTGAGTGTCCTGCCAATAAAACGCAGTGTTTGGTTAGCCTTCCCCGCAACGATGTACTCCGTCAGTCCTATCTGGTAAGGATCCCACACCGCGCAACAGTATTTTAAAAGAGGACGGACAAGCGTAGTGTAGGCAGTCTCTTTAGTAGGTCTGTTACATTTCCTGAGTGTCCTGCCAATAAAACGCAGTCTTTGGTTAGCCTTCCCCGCAACGATGTACTCCGTCAGTCCTATCTGGTAAGGATCCCACACCGCGCAACAGTATTCTAAAAGAGGACGGACAAGCGTAGTGTAGGCAGTCTCTTTAGTAGGTCTGTTACATTTCCTGAGTGTCCTGCCAATAAAACGCAGTCTTTGGTTAGCCTTCCCCGCAACGATGTACTCCGTCAGTCCTATCTGGTAAGGATCCCACACCGCGCAACAGTATTCTAAAAGAGGACGGACAAGCGTAGTGTAGGCAGTCTCTTTAGTAGGTCTGTTACATTTCCTGAGTGTCCTGCCAATAAAACGCAGTCTTTGGTTAGCCTTCCCCGCAACGATGTACTCCGTCAGTCCTATCTGGTAAGGATCCCACACCGCGCAACAGTATTCTAAAAGAGGACGGACAAGCGTAGTGTAGGCAGTCTCTTTAGTAGGTCTGTTACATTTCCTGAGTGTCCTGCCAATAAAACGCAGTCTTTGGTTAGCCTTCCCCGCAACGATGTACTCCGTCAGTCCTATCTGGTAAGGATCCCACACCGCGCAACAGTATTCTAAAAGAGGACGGACAAGCGTAGTGTAGGCAGTCTCTTTAGTAGGTCTGTTACATTTCCTGAGTGTCCTGCCAATAAAACGCAGTCTTTGGTTAGCCTTCCCCACAACATTTTCTATGTGTTCCCTCCAATTTAAGTTGTTCGTAATTGTAATTCCTAGGTATTTAGTTGAACGTACGGCCGTTAGATTTGAGTCATTTGCCCTGTAATCGAAATTTAACGGATTCCTTTTACCACACACGTGGGTGACCTCACACTTTTCGTAATTTATGGTCAATTGGCAACTTTCGCACCATTCATATATATCATTTCTAAATCGTTTTACAGTTTGTTTCGATCATCTGATGACTTTATTAGTCGATAAACGACAGCGTCATCTGCAAACAACCTAAGACGGCTGTCTCATATTTCGTCCCAAATCGTTTATACAGATAAGGAATACCAAAGGGCCTATAACACCATAAATCACTTTTGTTTTACTCGATGACTTTCTGTCAATTACTATGAAGTGTATCCTCTCTGACAGAAAACCAAGAATCCAGTCACATAACTGGGATGGATATTCCATAAGCACGCAATTTCACTACAAGCCGCTCGCGAGGTACATTATCAAAAGCTTTCCGGAAATCCAGAATCTGGAATCAATTTGAAATTCCTTGTCAATAGCACTCAGTACTTCGTGCGAGTAAAGAGCTAGTTGTTTCAGAAGAACGATGTTTTCATTTTTCAAATGGTAACACCCCCCGACCCCCATTTTTATTGCACGTTGGGATTCTACACCGAAATATACGTACGGTTTACTCAAATCACTGTTCGTTCGTTTTTGTGGTTGACAGCACTGTAATCGACAAATATCAAGTGTGCCTGCCTTTTGCAATTTAGACTCGACGCATCTGATTGTACATTTCTTTTACGTTCTGAATTACGGAGAGATCGGGCGACTGTACCGGCCAATATAAAGTTTCACAAACACGAAGACAAGCAGTAGAAACTTCTCTCCGTTTGGGGGCGGGCTTTACCTTACTGGAATTTAAGCTCAGGATGGCTTGCCATGACCTACTCTAGACACGTCTTAGGCCCGGAATCGACATGTACATCTATACTCTGCAAACCACCGTGAGGTGCATGGTAGAGGGTACGTCCCACTGTACCAGTTATTAGTGTTTCTTCTCGTCCAGATCACGAATGGAGCGCGGGAGGAATGATTGTTTGAATCCCTCTGTGCGTTCTGTAATTATTCTAATCTTATCCTCACGATCCCTATGTGAGTGGTAAGCAAAACTAGGATAATGGAATGTAGTCTAATTAAGTCGGGTGATGTTGAGGGAATTAGATTAGGAAATGAGACACTTAAAATAGTAAAGGGGTTTTGCTATTGGGGAGCAAAATAACTGATGATGGTCGAAGTGGAGAGGATATAAAATGTAGACTGGCAATGGCAAGGAAAGCGTTTCTGATGAAGAAAAATTTGTTAACATCGAGTATAGATTTAAGTGTCAGGAAGTCGTTTCTGAAAGTATTTGTATGGAGTGTAGCCATGTATGGAAGTGAAACGTGGACGATAAATAGTTTAGACAAGAAGAGAATAGAAGCTTTCGAAATGTCGTGCTACAGAAGAATGCTGAAGATTAGATGGATAGATCACATAACTAATGAGGAGGTATTGAATAGAATTGGGGAGAAGAGGAGCTTGTGGCACAACTTGACTAGAAGAAGGGATCGGTTGGTAGGACATGTTCTGGGACATCGAGGGATCACCAATTTAGTATTGGAGGGCAGCGTGGAGGGTAAAAATCGTAGAGGGAGACCAAGAGATGAATACACTAAGCAGATTCAGAAGGACGTAGGTTGCAGTAGGTACTGGGAGATGAAGGAGCTTGCACAGGATAGTGTAGCATGGAGAGCTGCATCAAACCAGTCTCAGGACTGAAGACCACAGCAACAAACAACAACATGAATTCTTTAGACGATAACCGGTTTCAGTCCGTAATGACCATCCTTAGATCTTTTTACACCATGTCCTAAAGTGATAAGGCCATAATGGATTCCTCAAAACATATATATATACACAATCTGCATGGCCTTAGGACATGGTGTAAAAAAGATCTGAGAATGGTCATTACGGACTGAAACCGGTCATCGTCTAAAGAATTCATATTCTGATGAAAGACTGGAATAAAAAACATTTGACAGTATTGGATCACTGATTATACAGGGTGTTACAAAAAGGTACGGCCAAACTTTCAGGAAACATTGCTCACACACAAAGAAAGAAAATATGTTATGTGGACATGTGTCCGGAAACGCTTACTTTCCTTGTTGGAGCTCATTTTATTACTTCTCTTCAAATCACATTAATCATGGAATGGAAACATACAGCAACAGAACGTACCAGCGGGACTTCAAACACATTGTTACAGGAAATGTTCAAAATGTCGTCCGTTAGCGAGGATACATGCATCCACCCTCCGTCGCACGGAATCCCTGATGTACTGATGCAGCCCTGGAGAATGGCGTATTGTATCACAGCCGTCCACAATACGAGCACGAAGAGTCTCTACATTTGGCACCGGGGTTGCGTAGACAAGAGCTTTCAAATGCCCCCATAAATGAAAGTCAAGAGGGTTGAGGTCAGGAGAGCGTGTAGGTCACGGAATTTGTCGGCCTCTACCAATCCATCGGTCACCGAATATGTTGTTGAGAAGCGTACGAACACTTCGATTGAAATGTGCAGGAGCTCCATCGTGCATGAACCACATGTTGTGTATTACTTGTAAAGGCACATGTTCTAGCAGCACAGGTAGAGTATCCCGTATGAAATAATGATAACGTGCTCCATTGACCGTAGGTGGAAGAAACTAAAATGAGCTCTAACATGGAAATTAAGCGTTTCCGGACACATGTCCACATAACATCTTTTCTTTATTTGTGTGTGAGGAATGTTTCCTGAAAGTTTGGCCGTACCTTTTTGTAACACCCTGTATACGCGACCATGTCGGAGTCGGTGAGACAAGCAACATGTCATAACCAAAATCTGAATGTCGGTAGTGGCGTTTACGTATAGAATAAAGTGTGTGCACGTTGTAGTTTGTAACTAATTTACGTGGTTTTTTTCATATACACTGAAGGGGCAAAGAGACTGGTGCATGTGCCTAATAACGTGAATCCGTAAGAGCACGAGTAGGTGGACATCTCTCCTGAGCAGCACGTTGCAAGATATCCCAGATATGCCAGGGAGTTGTGTGGGCAGAAGAAACGTTTAAACTCAGAAGAATGTTCATGGAGATAGACTGTAGCAGTTTAGGACGCGTGCTATGTCACATTGTTGTGCTGGAATTTCCCAACTCCGTCGGAAAACACAATGAACATGAATGGATGCAGGTGATCAGACTGGATGTTTACGTTCGTGTCACCTGTCAGAAAAAATGTTCAAATGTGTGCGAAATCTTATGGGACTTAACTGCTAAGGTCATCAGTACCTAAGCTTACACACTACTTAACCTAAATTATCCTAAGGACAAACACACACACACATGCCCGAGGGAGGACTCGAAGCTCCGCCGGGACCAGCCGCACAGTCCATGACTGCAGCGCCTAGGCCGCTCGGCTAATCCCGAGCGGCTCACCTGTCAGAGTCGTATCTAGACGTATCAGGAGTCCCTCATCAATCCAACTGCACACCTCGCACACCATTACAGAGCCTCCACCAGCTTCAACAGTCCCCTGCTGACAGGCAGGGTAGATGGATTCATGAGGTCTCCAAACCCGTACGCATCTATTCGCTCGATACAATTTGACACGGGACTCGTTCGACCAGGCAACATGGTTCCAGTCATCAACAGTGAGGTTTCACGACAAGGCACCACACTTGCTAGGTTGTACATCCGTCAGTACACATCGGACCCGCGAGTCGCCACTGTCGACGCTAGCAGACCGAGCGCCGCCACTGGGCTGGCCTTACGAGATAATCTAGCGCACTGGCCAGTTCTGCTACAGCCGACTTTAATAGGAATGGTTCACTAGTTATAGCTTCAGAGATCTCATTTGCAGAGACACTAGTTGGCACAGCCTTCAGCTAAGACAGTAGCTACGGCCTAGCCAGGCGCCACACACAGTTTATGCACTGACTATTGATCTATACGTGTGAAGCAACTAGAACTGTAAAGAAGTATTTGTAGTTCAGTCTATAACTACACTTGTATATATTATTGTACAAAGTCATTGCCGACGTTCACCGCTGATGCTGAATTAAAGCTCAGTATTTAATTGTATTCCTGTCTACTAGCTTCTAATCACCTAAGATGTTCCAGATACATCCCGTCCAGTATAGTTCATTGATCCTCAAGTCAGCCTACGTGATCAACGCGTGCAATTAATGGCCACACCTCGCGATCACACTAAGAGTCAAAATGCGTTACTCATCCAGGTCACCCTTTTTTCCGTGAGGCCCATAGTTCCGTCTCATACATAACAAACGGTCCAATGTCTATGTTGACGGATCCAGAAGAAAGTGTAAAGCTTTGTGTCGTGCAGTCATCAAGGGTATACGAGTGGTCCTTCCGCTCCGAAGGCCCATATCGATGATGTTTCGTTGAATGGTTCGCACGCTGACACTTGTTGATGACCCAGCATTGAAACCTGCAGCAATTTGCGGAAGGTTTGCACTTCTGTCATGCTGAACAATTCTCTTCAAAAGTCGTTGGTCCCTTTTTTGCAGGAACTTTTACCAGCCGCAGTTATGTCGGACATTTGACATTTTAGCTGATTCCTAATATTCACGTTACACTGGTGAAATGGTCGTACCGGAAAATCCCCACTTCATCGCTTCCTCGCTGATGCTGTGTCCCATCGCTCGTGCGCCGACTATAACACCACGTTTAACCTGACATAAATCTTGATAACCTGCCTTTGCAGCAGCAGTACCTCATCTAACAACTGTTCAAAAAATGGTTCAAATGGCTCTGAGCGCTATGGGACTTAACATCTGAGGTCATCAGTTCCGTAGACTTAGAACTACTTAAACCTAACTAACCTAAGGACATCACACACATCCATGTCCGAGGCAGGATTCGAACCTGCGACCGTTGCGGGTGCGCGGTTCCAGACTAAAGCGCCTAGAACCGCTCGGTCACCGCGGCCGGCCTCTAACAACTGCGTCAGACACTTGTTCTATTACACAGGGTGGTCCATTGACCGTCACCGGGCCAGATATCTCACGAAATAAGTGTCAAACGAAAAAACTACAAAGGACGAAACTCATCTAGCTTGAAGGGGAAAACCTGATGGCACCATGGTTGGTCCGCTAGATGGCGCTGCCATAGGTCAAACGGAATAAACTCCGTTTTTTTTTTTAAAACAGGAACGCCCATTATTTATTACATATGCGTGTAGTACGTAAATAAATATCAATGTTTTAGTTGGACCACTATATTAGCTTTGTGATAGATGGTGCTGTAATAGTCACAAACATATGGCTCACAATTTTAGACGAACAGTTGGTAACAGGTAGGTTTTTTAAAATTAAAATACAGAACGTAGGTACGCTTCAACATTTTATTTATGTTGTTCCAATGTGATACATGTACATTTGTGAACTAATCATTTCTGAGAACGCATGCTGTTACAGCGTGATTACCTGTGAATAACACATTAATGCAATAAATGCTCAAAATGATGTCGGTCAACCTCAATGCATTTGGCAATACGTGTAACGATATTCCTCTCAACAGCGAGTAGTTCGCCTTCCGTAATGTTCGCACATGCATTGAGAATGCGCTGACGAATGTTGTCAGGCGTTGTTGGTGGATCAAGATAGCAAATATCCTTCAACTTTCCCCACAGAAAGAAATCCGGGGACGTCAGATCCGGTGAACGTGCGGGCCACGGTATGGTGCTTCGAAGAGCAATCCACCTGTCATCAAATATGATATTCAATACCGCTTAAACCGCACGCGAGCTATGTGCCGGACATCCATCATGTTGGGAGTACATCGCCATTCTGTCATGCAGTGAAACATCTTGTAGTAACATCGGTAGAACATTACGTAGGAAATCAGCATACATTGCACCATTTAGATTCCCATCGATAAATTGGGGCCCAATTATCCTTTTTCCCATAATACCGCACCATACATTAACCTGCCAAGGTTCTACTTGTCGCAGCCATCGTGGATTTTCCGTTGCCCAATAGTGCATATCGTGCCGGTTTACGTTACTGCTGTTGGTGAATGACGCTTCGTCGCTAAATAGAACGCGTGCAAAAAATCTGTCAATGTCCCGTAATTTCTCTTGTGCCCAGTGGCAGAACTGTACACGACGTTCAAAGTCGTCGCCATGCAATCCCTGGTGCATAGAAATATGGTACGGGTGCAATCGATGTTGTAGCATTCGCAACACCGACGTTTTTGAGATTCCCGATTCTCGTGGAATTTGTCTGCTACTGATGTACGCATTAGCCGCGACAGCAGCTAAAACACCTACTTGGGGATCATCATTTGTTCCAGGTTGTGGCTGACGTTTCACACGTGGCTGAACACTTCCTGTTCCCTTAAATAACGTGACTATCCGGGGAACGGTCCGGACACTTCGATGATGGAGTCCAGGATACCGAGCAGCATACATAGCACACGCCCGTAGGCCATTTCTATCACAACAGCCATACATCAACACAATATCGACCTTTTCCGCAATTGGTAAACGGTCCATTTTAACACGGGTAATGTATCACGAAGCAAATACCATCCGCACTGGCGGAATGTTACGTGACTCCTCGTACTTCCACGTTTGTGACTATTACAGCGCCATCTGTCACAAAGCGAAAAAAGTAGTCCAACTAAAACATTCATATTTGTCCACGTACTACACGAATATGTAACAAAAAATGGGGGTTCCTATTTAAAAAACGCAGTTGATATCCGTTTGACTTACGGCAGGGCCATCTAGCGGGCGAAACATAGCGCCATCTGGTTTCCCCCTTCAAGCTATACGAGTTTCGTTCTTTGTAGTTTTTTCGTTTGATGCTTATTTCGTGAGATATTTGGCCCGGTCACTATCAGTGGACCACCCTGTATAGGCGTTGCCGAAAAAAAAAAAAAGGCTCTGAGCACTATGGGACTTAACATCTATGGTCAGCAGTCCCCTAGAACTTAGAACTACCTAAACCTAACTAACCTAAGGACATCACACAACACCCAGCCATCACGAGGCAGAGAAAATCCCTGACCCCGCCGGGAATCGAACCCGGGAACCCGGGCGTGGGAAGCAAGAATGCTACCTCACGACCACGAGATGCAGGCATAGGCGTTCCCGACTGCAGCGCCGTATTCTACCTGTTTACATGTCCCTGTATTTGAATACTCATGCCAAAAGCTTCTTTGGCGCTTCAGTGTTGTCCAATATTTGTCACCATGTAGGTACGATGTACAGGCGCTACGCCTCACAGTGAAACGGAGACGTGTGTGTAGAAATTACCATTCACTGAGTCTGACTCGTCAAATACGTACCATCTGCCCGCTATTAGCGTAATTCCTAAGATCAACAAAACGCCGAGCTTACACAGTGAAAGCATTCCTCTGCCAGGCGACATGCTCTGCTGGAGGATTAGGCCACTCCTCTCCACTTTGTCTTTCTCCCTTCTCCCTACCCGCTCTCCTTCTGGCTTTTCTGCACATCCGCAAAGAGGGCCGCATAGGTCGGTGACGAGGTGTGGGGTCCCCAGGGTCTGGCGGTGAATTATTTACCCGGACAGCGGGGAGTCCGCTGCGCGGCCGGATTACACGCAGGCCCAACTGCCCCCGCTGCGGGGGCGGGGGGTGTGGGGGTGGGATACCCTCCTCAACCGCCCCCACCCCCTACAGAAGCACCAGCCGACAACCAGCTCTCACTTTGCAGTATTCATGCGGCTGGGGGCAGAGAAAAGAGCCGTTTTAAAATATTCATCCGCCGCCAACAGCCCAAGAGCCACTCGCGGAAACCTCTGCCAAGTGCCTGAGGCCGCCACATCATGGGTGAGCCCTTTAAGAGCACTGCGAGGAGCGTTACCATTACCAGCATTACCAGCAGGTCACTGTGGAAGCGAGGACTTCTCACCTTAGACCTCCTGAAGCAGTAGGATAAACACAAACTGAAATCTCTAACCACTCCCATACATCTCACCCGGATTTCACAAAAAAATGGCTCTGAGCACTATGGGACTTAACGTCAAAGGTCATCAGTCCCCTAGAACTTAGAACTACTTAAACCTAACTAACCTAAGGACATCACACACATCCATGCCCGACGCAGGATTCGAACTTGCGACCGTAGCAGTCGCGCGGTTCCGGACTGAAGCGCCTAGAACCGCTCGCCCACCGCGGCCGGCCCGGATTTCACACTTACAGTACATTTCTATATCATTTAAAAAGGGAAATGGATAGGTTAAAGTTAGATATAGTAGGAATTAGTGAAGTTCGGTGGCAGGAGGAGGAAGACTTTTGGTCAGGCGAATACAGGGCTATAAGTACAAAATCAAATGGGGGTAATGCAGGAGTTGGTTTAATAATGAATAAAAAAATAGGAGTGCGGGTAAGCTACTACAAGCAGCATAGTGAACGCATTATTGTGGCCAAGATAGACACGAAGCCTACGCCTACTACAGTAGTACAAGCTTATATGCCAACTAGCTCAGCAGATGACGAAGAAATTTAAGAATTTTATGAGGAAATAAAAGAAATTATTCAGGTAGTGAAGGGAGACGAAAATTTAATAGTCACGGGTGACTGGAATTCGGTAGTAGGAAAAGGGAGAGAAGGAAACGTAGTAGGTGAATATGGATTGGGGGAAAGAAATGAAAGAGGAAGCCGCCTGGTAGAATTTTGCACAGAGCACAACTTAATCATAGCTAACACTCGGTTCAAGAATCATGAAAGAAGGTTGTATACATGGAAAAATCCTGGAGATACTAGAAGGTATCAGATAGATTATATAATGGTAGGACAGAGATTTAGGAACCAGGTTGTAAATTGTAAGACATTTCCAGGGGCAGATGTGGACTCTGACCACAATCTATTGGTTATGAACTGTAGATTAAAACTGAAGAAACTGCAAAAAGGTGGGAATTTAAGGAGATGGGACCTGGATAAACTGACTAAACCAGAGGTTGTACAGAGTTTCAGGGAGAGCATAAGGAAACAACTGACAGCAATGGGGGAAAAATACAGTAGGAGAAGAATGGGTAGCTTTTGAGAGATGAAATAGTGAAGGCAGCAGAGGATCATGTACGTAAAAAGACGAGGATTAGTAGAAATCCTTGGGTAACAGAAGAAATATTGAATTTAATTGATGAAAGGAGAAAATATAAAAATGCAGTCAATGAAGCAGGCAAAAAGGAATACAAACGTCTCAAAAATGAGATCGACAGGAAGTGCAAAATGGCTAATCAGGGATGGCTAGAGGACAAAAGTGAGGATGTAGAGGCTTATCTCACTAGGGGTAAGATAGATACTGCCTACAGGAAAATTAAAGAGACCTTTGGAGAAAAGAGAACCACTTGTATGAATATCAAGAGCTCAGATGGAAACCCAGTTCTAAGCAAAGAAGGGAAAGCAGAAAGGTGGAAGGAGTATATAGAGGGTCTATACAAGGGCGATGTACTTGAGGACAAAATTATGGAAATGGAAGAGAATGTAGATGAAGATGAAATGGGAGATACAATACTGCGTGAAGAGTTTGGCAGGGCACTGAAAGACCTGAGTCGAAACAAGGCCCCGGGAATAGACAACATTCCGTTAGAACAACTGACGGCCTTGGGAGAGCCAGTCCTGACAAAACTCTACCATCTGGTGAGCAAGATGTATGAGACAGGCGAAATACCCTCAGAATTCAAGAGGAATATAATAATTCCAATCTCAAAGAATGCAGATGCTGACAGATGTGAAAATTACCGAACTATCAGTTTAATAAGTCACGATGCAAAATACTAACACGAATTCTTTACAGACGAATGGAAAAACTGGTAGAAGCCGACCTCTGGGAAGATCAGTTTGAATTCCGTAGAAATGTTGGAACACGTGAGGCAATTCTGACGCTACGACTTATCTTAGAAGCTAGATTAAGAAAAGGCAAACCTACGTTTCTAGCATTTGTAGACTTAGAGAATGCTTTTGACAGGGTTGACTGGAATAGTCTCTTTCAAATTCTGAATGTGGCAGGGGTATAAAATGGGGAGCGAAAAGCTATTTACAATTTGTACAGAAATCAGATGGCAGTTATAAGAGTCGAAGGGGCATGAATGGAAAGCAGTGGTTGGGAAGGGAGTGAGACAGGGTTGTAGCCTCTCCCCGATGTTATTCAGTCTGTGTATTGAGCAAGCAGTAAAAGAAAAAAAAGTTCGGAGTGGGCATTAAAATCCATGGAGAAGAAACAAAAACTTTGAGGTTCGCCGATGACATTGTAATTCTGTCAGAGACAGCAAAGGACTCGGAAGAGCAGTTGAATGGAATGGACAGTGTCTTGAAAGAAGGGTATAAGACGAACATCAGCAACAGCAAAACGAGGATAATGGAATGTCGTCGAATTAAATCGGGTGAGCTACTTAAAGTAGTAAAGGAGTTTTGCTATTTGGGGGGCAAAATAACTGATGATGGTCAAAGTCGAGAGAATATAAAATGTAGACTGGCAATGGCAAGGAAAGCGTCTCTGAAAAGAAGAAATTTGTTAACATCGAGTATAGATTTAAGTGTCAGGAAGTCTTTTCTGAAAGTATTTGTATGGAGTGTAGCCATATATGGCAGTGAAAAATGGACAATAAATAGTTTGGACAAGAAGAGAATAGAAGCTTTCGTAATGTGGCGATACATAAAAATGCTGATGGGTAGATCACGTAGCTAATGCGGAGGTACTGAATAGAACTGGGGAGAGGACAAATTTGTGTCACAGCTTGACTAGAAGGGATCAGTTCATACGACATATTCTGAGGCATCAAGGGATCACCAATTCATCTTATATCCTCCTTTCACGACACCGTCCATTCCGTTCAGCTGTTCTTCCAGGTCCTTTGCTGTCTCTCACAGAATTACGATGTCGTCGGCAAACCTCAAAGTTTTTATTCCTTCTCCATGGATTATAATTGCTACACCAAATTTTTCTTTTGTTTCCTTTACTGCTTGCTCAATATACAGATTGAATAACATCGGGGATAGGCTACAACCGTGTCTCACTTCCTTCTCAATCACTGCTTCCCTTTAATGAAATTCATTTAATGTTTTAAATAATCTGGTTTTATAGAGTGAACCGTATTCGTTTAAAACTTGTTTGCCTTCTGCTATTGGCTTGTGTATGCGGAAATTCTCTTCTATTGTCAGTTTGTGGCGTAGGCTGTCAAAACAAAACGTAATAAGAAATACAAATATATACATAAGACACCAAAGTCACGTTTTTAAAAATCAAGGGGTGGATTAATTCTCACATAAAGTTCAGATTTACATCGTTTGGTTTGCAGATGAGAAAGTATCGGTGCAGCACACCATAAAGATAGTCCTGCAAAACCTTATAATGTAAAATCGAGGTAAGAAAAAAAACAACAAAAACTGGCTTCAGGATTCATTTTATTAGATCAGTTACAACCTGAAATATGTTCCTTTAAAGTTATCCAATAAAAACAAACCAGTGATGATGGCACAGAGGTACTGAAACATGTGTGGATAACAAAAATTCAAATGGCTCTGAGCACTATGGGACTTAACATCTGAGGTCGTCAGTCCCCTAGGCTTAGAACTACTTAAACCTAACTAACCTAAGGACATCACACACATCCATGCCCGAGGCACGATTCGAACCTGCGACCGTAGCAGTCGCGCGGTTCCAGACTGAAGCGCCTAGAACCGCTCGGCCACCACGGCCGGGTGTTTGGGTAACTGCAAAAACAGTGTTTTGCATAGAAGGCGGAACTTATATCCAATAATTGGAACTGCAGACAAGGAGGAAGTACAACTGCAAATCCAGGAGATGAAGAACTACATAATACTGACTATGAACTAGCATTATTAATACTGGCAGTGTTTGTACTACTGCTGCTTTTGCTATTAATAGTCATAATAGTTATAATAATGACAATAATAAGAATAGTGATAGTGCCAGATATGAAAAAAAATTATATGTGTACGAAATATTGTGAAATTTGTCATTTTCCCGGATAAGCTATAAATCTGAAGACTATAATTTATCAACATTCGCAACTGATATTTAATGAATGTTGAAATGTCGTTTTTCCTTATTTTTTCCTCAAGACTGAGGCTCGTGTACAATCCTAAAATGACAGTTCGTTTTCCGCATAGCGAACCATCATGTGGCTTCAAAAACAGTGCAGAAAGTGCTAAAATTAAGGACGACATTGGCAAAAAATCGGGCGGAAATTGGTAGTAAACATGCCGAATTTGTCAATAAACACAGCGAAATTGCCAAAAAAAGCAGCATTGGCGAGAATAGCTACACTACTGATGACAAACCGCTGGAAACAGTGTATTATCGTAAGATATCTGGGAGTAACTATCCAGAGCGACTTTAAGTGGAAGGACCGTGTAAAACAAATAGTGGGAAAATAAGAGGCGAGATTCAGATTCTTAGGAAAAATCTTAAGGAAATGTAATGTAACTCATCGACGAAGGAAATGGCTTATGAGGCGCATAGTAGACCGATTCTTGAGTGTTGTTAACGTGTCTGGGATCCCTGTTAGGTAGGATTGATAGAGGAGATAGGGAAGATCCAACGAAGAGCGGCGCGTTTCGTCACGGGATCGTTTAGCTGGGGAGAGAGCGTTATAGAGATGCTAAACAAACTCCACTCGCATAAGTTACAAGAGAGGCGTTGTGCATCACGGAGAGATTTAATATTGAAATTTCGAGAGAGCACTTTCCCGGGAAGAGTCAGACAGCACATTACTTCCCCCCCCCCCCCATACACGTCTCGCGTAATGATGAGGAGGAGAAAATTCGAGAAAGTAGAGCGAGTACAGAGATTTGCCGGCAATCATGATTACCTGTTGAAGAAACCAGTGACAAAATTGCTCCCGATGCGAAAAGTCTGTCGCTGGTAAGCCTTAGGATACGCGTAGCAACAGTTGTCGTGGAGAATGTTCCACACGGGCGTATGGCTTACCCTGTGCTGGCGGGCCAACTGCCTGGTACTGTCACGGCCGTCGCCTTCCACATTTTCCTCCAAGTCTGGTGTCCGAACATTTCTGGTAGGCCTTCGTCCTTCACGATTTCCTGCTTCCTGAAACGACCCTCCCTTAGACAAACGGCGAAACCATGCATTCATACTTTGAATGCTGCGGTTATAGTCGGCGGGGATAGGTCTCCTGATACAAACTTGCTGCCCGCGACCTGGTACCAAATTTCAGGCATTAACTTTCTCCACGGACAATGCAGTGGCCGACGGCGTTCAGTTAACGACCGAGAGCAGCTGCTTTTGCATAGTGTCGTCAGTGCTAACAGACAAGCAATTCTTCGCGAAATAACCGCAGAAACCAATATGGGACGTACGGCGAACGTACCGAGCGAGGTGGCGCAGTGGTTAGCACACTGGACTGGCATTCGGGAGGACGTCGGTTCAATCTCGGGTCCGGCCATCCTGATTTAGGTTTTCCGTGATTATCCTAAATCGCTCCAGGCAAATGCCGGGATGGTTCCTTTGAAAGGGCACGGCCGACTTCCTTCCCCATCATTCCCTAATCCGATGAGACCGATGACCTCGCTGTCTGGTCTCCTCTCCCAAAACCAACCAACCAACCAACGGCGATCGTTCCTCTTACAAGGGAACCTCCCCATCGCACCCCCCGCAGATTTAGTTATAAGTTGGCACACTGGATAGGCCTTGAAAAACTGGACACAGATCAATCGAGAAAACAGGAAGAAGTTGTGTGGAACTATAAAAAAAATAAGCAAAATATGCAAAGTGAGTAGTCCATGCGAAGATAGGCAACATCAAGGATAATCTGAGCTCAGGAGCGCCGTGTCCCGTGGTTAGCGTGAGCAGCTGCGGAACGAGAGGTCCTTGGTTCAAGTCTTCCTTCGAGCTTCAAATTTTATTTTTTATTTTCAGACAATTATCAAAGTTCAGGCACTCACACATAATCAACTTCGCTCTCCAAAATTCCAGGACATGTTCAGATTTGCTTGAACATATGCAGGATTTGACGGTCTACACACGGAAAAATTTGAAAACGTTAAAAACATATGTTTTGGCAGAGCACAGGGAAAAGTATGCGACTGTGAAACTGTTGGATTCATTTGTTGCAGTTTATGTGACAAACTCTTATGTTTTCATCAGTTTTTTGGAAGTAATTCTCACATCCACAAGAAAACCTAAATAGGGCAAGGTAGAAGAATCTTTTTACCCATTCGCCAAGTGTACATGTTAGGTGGGTCGACAACATATTCCTGTCATGTGACGCACATGCCGTCACCAGTGTCGTATAGAATATACCAGACGTGGTTTCCTGTGGAGGAATCGGTTGACCTATGACCTTGCGATCAAATGTTTTCGGTTCCCATTGGAGAGGCACGTCCTTTCGTCTACTAATCGCACGGTTTTGCGGTGCGGTCGCAAAACAGAGACACTAAACTTATTACGGTGAACAGAGACGTCAATGAACGAACGGACGGATCATATCTTTGCGAAAATAAAGAAAGTAAACTTGTCACTCGAGGGAAGACTTGAACCAAGGACCTCTCATTCCGCATCTGTTCATGCTAACCACGGGACCACGGCACTCCTGAGCTCACACTCTTCTTGATGTTGCTTATGTTGCGCATGGACTACTCAGTTTGTATATTTTGCTTATTTTTTTTTATAGTTCCAGATAACTTCTGCCTGTTTTCTCGATTGATCTGTGTTCAGTTTTTCAAGGCCTATCCACTGTGCCAACTTACAACTAAATCTGAGGGGGGTGCGATGGGGAGGTTCCCTTGTTAGGAGACTGAGGTGAACCTCGGCGTTAACGGCCTATGGCAGCAGACGACCGACATCGCCTGCTGGTGCTCTCCTGGGGTCGTGGCCATTTCGACTGGACCGCAAACGACTTGAAGACCGTGCCTTGGTCAGGTGAGCCAGATTTCAATTGGTAAGAATTGATGGTAGGGTTCGAGTCTGCCGCACTGTGCAAGCTGGTGGTGGCTGCGTAATGGTGTGAGCTGTGTTTACATGGAATGCAGTGGGTCCCCCGGTCCACCTGAACGGATTATTGGCTCGAAATGGTAATGTTCAGCTAGTTGTTGACTATTTGAAGCCATTCATGGACTTCATGTTTCCAAACAATGGTGCGCCATGTCACCGGCCGCAATTTTTCGCGTTTCCTTTGCAGGAGGTTATCGACAATTCGAAGGAATGATTTGGCCACCCAATCGCTTGACATGAATCTCGTCCAACTACGTAATCGAAAGGTAAGTTCTGGCACAAAATCGTCCTCCGGCAACACTGCACAGTACTTTGTAATGGTACTTGAATTACGTAAGCATTACGGCACCTCACCTCAACCTCTCGATACCAGCAATATTCTACTGTGTTTCTGTAAAATAGTTAACATATTTCTGTGACAACATTCAGAATTGATTTCATTAATGTAGAGGTACTTCGATACATCGATATTTTTACATTGCAATGACACTAATCTTATGTGTATTCTTTCTTTTGTCTCTACGATCTTTGACGTACTTGTAACTCTGATTTTTGGGCGCGTAAGCGGTTATTAGAGAGTCAAGTCTTGGTCGTCATGCTGAAAAGACGCAAATTGTAGTTAGTTTATGAAGTGTCAACTTTAACAGTGAGGAAGATATTTTCAAGTACGTTTTATATTGTGAAGTGATATTGCAACAAAAGTAATAAAAAAGAAAGTAACTTGAATTCGGAGTGCTGATTGCTTTTCTGCATCACCATTGTCCTAACTTGCAAAAGTTTAATCTACAAGAATGGTTTGTGAAACACATCTATAAAACTTTTGAGTATCGCAGAATAACACCTAGGCCTCTTTGCATCCGAGCTTGGAATCACCACCACCTAGATTTTCGACGATTGAGCCATGAGTTCACAACGAGACCAGCGTGGGAAACACGAAAAAATGAGTGCCTAGTTTATTCATTATTTCAAGAAATGACTTTATTAACTGTGCTCTAATGACACCTGCCACATAGCTTTGTTGTTGCCCGAAAATGCAATATTTAGCAGCGTGAGCAACACTACAATCATAATTAATTTTTGACCTTTGTTGTGGTTGGGTTGTTTCAACTTCCAACGCCCTGTTGATTCCATGTCACGTCGTGTTGTTGTACTATGCCGCCCAAAAGGAGGTCTGTCACAATATTAGGAGCTATCCCATGATTTTTTCCACATAAATCTACTTCTCTCACAACGTTAAATGTTAAACATAACATTATTTACATCTGCATGGCTGCTATGCAAATCACGCTTAAGTGCCTGGCAGAGGGTTCATCGAACCGCCTTCTCCGTAACTACCTATTATACCACACTCGAGCTACAGAAGAATGCTGAAGATTAGATGGCTAGATCACATAACTAATGAGGAGGTACTGAATAGGACTGAGGAGAAGAGGAGTTTGTGACACAACTTGACTAGAAGAAGGTATAGGTTGGTAGGGCATGTTCTGAGGCATCAAGGTATCACAAATTTAGCATTGGAGGGCAGCGTGGAGGGTAAAAATCGTAGAGGGAGACCAAGAGATGAATACACTAAGCAGATTCAGAGGGATGTAGGCTGCAGTACGTACTGGGAGACGATGAAGCTTGCACAGGATAGAGTAGCATGCAGAGCTGCATCAAACCAGTCTCAGAGCTGAAGACCACAACAACAACAACCACACTCGAACAGCGCGCGGGAGAAACGAACATTGGTACCTTTCCGTGCAGCTCTGATTTCTCTTACTTTATTATGATGATAGTTATGTGCCAATACAGGTCAGCATCAACAAAAATTTTTCGCATTCAAATAGTTCAAAAATGGTTCAAAATGGCTCTGAGCACTATGGGACTTAACATCTGTGGTCATCAGTCCCCTAGAACTTAGAACTACTGAAACCTAACTAAACTAACGACATCACACGCACCCATGCCCGAGGCAGGATTCGAACCTCCGACCGTAGCAGTCCCGCGGTTCCGGACTGCAGCGCCAGAACCGCACGGCCACCGCAGCCGACTCAAATGGTTCAAATGGCTGTAAGCACTATGGGACTTAACATCTGAGGTCATCACCCCCTAGAACTTAGAACTACTTAAACCTAACCTAAGGACATCACACACATCCATGCCCAAGGCAGGATCGAACCGGCGACCATAGCAGCAGTGCGGTTCCAGACTGAAGCGCCTAGAACCGCTCGTCCACAGCGGCCGGCATTTTCGCATTCAGAGCAGAAAGTTAATGATTGAATTTTCGTGAGAAGGCCGGCCGCAGAGGCCGAGCGGTTCTAGGCGCTACAGTGTGGAGCCGTGCGACTGTTACGGTCGCAGGTTCGAATCCTGCCTCGGGCATGGATGTGTGTGATGTCCTTAGGTTAGTTAGGTTTAAGTAGTTCTAAGTTCTAGGGGAGTGATGAGCACAGCAGTTAAGTCCGATAGTGCTCAGAGCCATTTGAACCATTTTTTTTCGTGAGAAGATTGCGCCGCAATGTACAACGCCTTCATTTTGGTGATGTCAGTGACACTCTCCCCTTATTCCTCGACAATGCAAGTCTTTGTTGCTCTTCCTTGAACTTTCTCGATGTAATCGCTCAGTCTACGGGAGACCTGCCGGTCCATTGTGTCCAACGGGGACAATATTTCGGCGATCAGACATGTCGCCATCGTCAGGTGCGCTGACGAACTGAGCTGCTGAGGGCGGTCGGCCGTCTTAAATACCCTCCGCCTGCGAGCCGTTCTCCCCGCGGTCAGAGGTCGGTGAGACGCTGGCGTCGGTGTAACTACCACGTCCGCCCCGGTCGCCCGTTCGTTTTCTTTGGTGAACGTCTTTTTAATTAGGCTCAATGCTGGTTTCATAATTGTTGTGTACACAGTTCCGCGTAGTCAGCGCGTACACAACTTTCCCACTAGAGCGCGCCCCACTAAGCACAACAGCGCAGGCGCAGCGCTCGTCCGCCTCCGCACTACGAGATGGCGCTGCCTTAGAGACGGACCAAATTCTGCTTCCGCCGATCCGCGTATTAATATGTAACGCAGCCAATGAGATTGCAGCTAACGTAGAACCTTTTCTCCTAGCGGTTCACACCCGCGCAGTGATACATGAACTCGCGTTGTATTATAAGGAGTGTAGAGACCTCCGATTAGTCAGTCTGCATTTGTCTGCACCAGTCTGCATAAGTCTGTACCAGTCTATAGTCAAGTTTCAGTCTGGACCTAAGAGGATTATCATATTCCTGTACATAGTCATGAAGATAAATGTGTAGACACTTTGTCAAGTATCAGAGATATGTGAGAATAAGATTAACGTACCAAGACCAAAGGAACTTCAGATTGTCAATTGTAAACAGCATCCAGAATCAAGTTACATAATGTTTATGCCTGTTATTATTTTAATAAATGTGTTTGAAAATTAATCAAGTTCTGTTTAAAGTTGGTCACCGTCAATCTGCTACTCTAAGCGTGCAAGTGGCATTTCTATCGTCTGACCTAACGGCAGAAGATAAACACACCACGATAAGACCACGAGACATATTGCTGACACTCGCCTACTTCGTAAGAGCGACAAGTCCAATAATCTGATGGCGTGTGTATCGAAGGTCTTACAGTACGCACACCACAATAATTTTTAACATTTTTATGCAGCGACAGCAACTGATATTGTTTATATAAGAATATACAGCCTACAGTTGCAGGTTACCTTTATCGTTTACCTATGTTTCATCGTTAGTAATAACGTCTTCTTCAGAACATAAAATACAGGGTGATTCAAAAAGAATACCACAACTTTAGGAATTTAAAACTCTGCAACGACAAAAGGCAGAGCTAAGCACTATCTGTCGGCGAAGTAAGGGAGCTATAAAGTTTCATTTAGTTGTACATTTGTTCGCTTGAGGCGCTGTTGACTAGGCGTCAGCGTCAGTTGATGCTAAGATGGCGACCGCTCAGCAGAAAGCTTTTTGTGTTATTGAGTACGGCAGAAGTGAATCGACGACAGGTGTTCAGCGTGCATTTCGAACGAAGTATGGTGTTAAACCTCCTGATAGGTGGTGTATTAAACGTTGGTATAAACGGTTTACAGAGGATGGGTGTTTGTGCAAAGGGAAAAGTTCTGGACGGCCGAGAACGAGTGATGAAAATGTAGCACGCATCCAGCAAGCATTTGTTTGCAGCCCAGGAAAATCGACTTACAGAGCTAGCAGAGAGCTGCAAATTCCATAATCAACTGTATGGAGAGTCCACATTGGCACTTATCTGTCCGTAACTACCTGAACGTCAACTACCCGAGGCGATGGATCGGCCGCCAGGCAGCCCGTGACAGAGCACTTCATCACTGGCCTCCAAGAAACCCTGATCTTACCCCCTGCGATTTTTTCTTATGGGGATATGTGAAGGATATGGTGTTTCGGCCACCTCTCCCAGCCACCATTGATGATTTGAAACGAGAAATAACAGCAGCTATCCAAACTGTTACGCCTGATATGCTACAGAGAGTGTGGAACGAGTTGGAGTATCGGGTTGATATTGCTCGAGTGTCTGGAGGGGGCCATATTGAACATCTCTGAACTTGTTTTTGAGTGAAAAAAAAACCTTTTTAAATACTCTTTGTAATGATGTATAACAGAAGGTTATATTATGTTTCTTTCATTAAATACACATTTTTAAATTTGTGGCATTCTTTTTGAATCACCCTGTATTATTTAAACGTTTGCTTAATACAAGCCATGTCCTAAGTCAACTTTATAAAACTTGATGCCTAACCATAAGGTTTAATAGAAGTGACAAAACCTTATGGTTATGCATGAAGTTTTATAAAGTTGACTTAGGACATGGCTTGTTTGTGGCAAACATTTAAATAATATTTTATGTTCTGAAGAAGACATTATTACTAACGTTGAAACCCAGGCAAACGATAAAGTGAACCTGCAACTGTAGGCTGAATATTCTTATATAATCAATGCTGGTTCCCATGCCTTCCTGAGGTTTCAGCCGCAATCTCGGTTGATGAGTCCATCCCTGGTACGAATTTCGATAGCCTCTCTAGCGACGCTGCCCCAGTATTTAGATTATGTTTTATGTTGCAATCTGACACATTCTCATTGGTGTCTGTGTGTACGGATGTGTGTTGATGTTTCCTTGTCTTATGACAAATAAGTGACAGAAACTCTTTTTTTTCCACTTTGCAGGTATGTGGCTGGCACCTTCAGAGTTTCATTCAGAGTGTTCGTTGGAAAGATGGCTGACGGGCGAGAAAGGTAAGATTGAATGGCACTGTAGAGTGCGTTCTCTCTTCCTTCTTTACTGTGTTATCTTCGTGTGCTACTTTTCGTTCGATACACAACATGTAAGTTCTGCTGCGAAACTGGCCCCAACTAGAAACTTATTAAACTTCCTGGCAGATTAAAACTGTGTGCCGGCCCAAGACTCGAACTCGCGATCTTTGCCTTTCGCGGGAAAGTGCTCTACCAACTGAGCTACCCAAGCACGACTCACACCCCATCCTCACAGATTTACTTCTGCCGGTATCTCGTCTCCTACCTTCAATCTTTACAGAAGCTCTCCTGCGAACCCTGCAGAACTAGCACTCCTGGAAGAAAGGATATTGCGGAGACATGGCTTAGCCACAGCCTAGGGGATGTTTCCAGAATGAGATTTTCACTCTGCAGCGGAGTGTGCGCTGATATGAAACTTCCTGGCACATTAAAACTGTGTGCCGGACCGAGACTCGAACTCGGGACCTTTGCCTTTCGCGGGCAAGTGCTCTTTCAACTGAGCTACCCAAGCACGACTCACATCCCCTCCTCACAGAAATTTATTATATTAAAGCGATTCAAACCGTATCTTTGATTCTTCGATTACAGATTTGTACGGCGAGTATAGTGATACATGAGAGTCGTCCACAAAGTAAGTTCCGTTTCTGTCTCTATCCGCGGCAGCGCTACGATCGCAGGTCCGAGCATGCGCGGCAGTTACTCTGACTCAAGGAGGAGACATGTACGCCATTTTCAGATCGCTGCTGCGAGCGTGTGCTTTGTAGTGCTTGTTTATAATGTCAGCCGTAATTGAAAATGCCGCAGCATGTGAAATCAGATCTGTGATTCGTTTTACTAAATGTAAGGAAAGTTAAACCAAAGGAAATTCATTGGCGAATCTGCGAGGTTTACGGACAAAATGCTGAGAGTGATTCAATGGTTACAAGGTAAGTCAGACTGTTCAATGAAGGACGTGATCAAGTGCACGATGAACAACAAAGTGGAAGGCCATCTGTGGTTACTGATCAACTGGTTCACACAATTGAAGAGAAGATTAAGCACAACCGTAAGTTTACACTTAGTGCGCTTGCTATGGAAATTCTGGAAATCTCACGATCACTAATTCATGAAATTGTTACTGAAAAACTGAAATTTCGAAAACTTTGCTTACATTGGGTACCCAAAATTCTTACTGATCAACACCAAAAACAATGGATGGGCAGTGTACTTCAGCTTTTGACACGCTTCAATGAAGAAGGTGATGGTTTTCTTTCTCCGATAGACATGGCGGAAGAAACTTGGGTATTGTACGACACCCCTGAAACAAATGGCTATCGATGGAATGGAGGCACACTTCATCCCCAACTAAGGTGAAGCCTAAGCAGATCTTGACACCTCGAAAAGTCATGTGCACCGTTTTTTGCGACAGAAAAGGCATTTTGCTGATTCATTTCTTACCATGAGGCCAAACAATCAATGCACATGGTTACTGCGAGACCATTACAGAACAAGCCCCGAGGATTACTGTCGAAAGGTGTTGTTCCTTTCCACAATGTTGAACAATACAGAACAACCCCCAAGGATTACTGTCGAAAGGTATTGTTCACTGTCAAAAGGTGTTGTTCCTTTCCACGATATTGAACAATACTGAACAAGCCCCGAGGATTACTGTGAAAACGTGTTGTTCCTTTCCACGATATTTAACAATACAGAACAAGCCCCGAGGATTACTGTCAAAAGGTGTTGTTCCTTTCCACGATATTGAACAATACAGAACAACCCCAAGGGTTACTGTCGAAAGGTATTGTTCACTGTCAAAAGGTGTTGTTCCTTTCTACGATATTGAACTATACAGAACAAGCCCCGAGGATTACTGTCAAAATATGTTGTTCCCTTCCACTATATTGAACAATACAGAACAAGCCCCGAGCATTACTGTCAAAAGGTGTTGTTCCTTTCCACGATATTGAACAATACAGAACAAGCCTCGAGGATTACTGTCAAAACGTGTTGTTCCTTTCCACGATATTTAACAATACAGAATGAGCCCCGACGATTACTGTCAAAAGGTGTTGTTCCTTTCCACGATATTGAACAATACAGAACAAGCCCCGAGGATTACTGTCAAAACTTGTTGTTCCTTTCCACTATATTGAACAATACAGAACAAGCCCCGAGGATTACTGTCGAAAGGTGTTCTTTTTTTTTCCACGATAATGCCCGACCTCACACGGCGAATGTGACCAAACAACTCTTACGGGAATTTCACTGGGACGCGTTTGATCATCCTCCTTTCATCTCTTCTTACACCTAAAATCTGTCCTTGGTGGTCAACACTTCAACGACGATGACGAGCTGAAAGAACATGTTACCACATGGTTGAATGCGGGGTGGCAAGCTTCTATGAAGGAGGCATGCGAAAACTTGTGCCACTCTATGACAAGTGCCTACAAAATTTCGGAAGCTATGTAGAAAGGTAGTTTAACGGTTGTAGATTTTTGTACAATAAATATTTTTTTCTGTGTTTGTACACATTGGTTTTGTATAACCAAACGGAACTTACTTTGCCGACATACCCCGTATTACACTGATCAGCCAGAACATTTTGCCCACCTACCTAGCCAGCCGGGGTGGCCGAGCGGTTCTAGGCGCTACAGTCTGGTACCGCGCGACCGCTACGGTCGCAGGTTCGAATCCTGCCTCGGGCATGGATGTGTGTGATGTCCTTAGGTTAGTTAGGTTTAAGTAGTTGTAAGTTCTAGGGAACTGATGACCTCAGAAGTCCCGGTGGGGTCAGGGATTTTCTCTGCCTCGTGATGACTGGGTGTTGTGTGATGTCCTTAGGTGAGTTAGGTTTAAGTAGTTCTAAGTTATAGGGGACTGATGACCATAGATGTTAAGTCCCATAGTGCTCAGAGCCATTTTTGAACCACTGACCTACTATCGTTATAAAGCCGTCCAGGCGATAGCAGCATCGCTTGGCAAGGAATGACTGCTTGTCAAACACACGCACGGTGCATGTAGTATCTGTGAGCGTACTGTCGGTGTGTAGAACAGGAAAGGCGCGCGATGTATCCGAGGGCAGATTGTAATGGCACCCAGGCTCGGCACGAGCATTTCGGAAACCGCACGATTTGTCGGGTGTTAGACGAGTGCTGTGGTGAGTGTCTTCAAACGCATGGCGAATCCAAGGCGGAACCACGTCTAGACACGTCATGGGATTGGGTGGCCATCCCTCCTTACAGACATCGTATGTTGTAGGCTGGGCAGACTGGTGAAACGGGATAGGCAGCGAACCGTGCCGGAACTAAAATTAGGCTTTAACGCTGGGCAGAGTACAATTGTGTGTGAACACTCCTAATAATAGCCGACGACCATTCACGTGACCATCGGCACAGCAAGTTCGTCCAGTGGCAGAGCGTTGCAGAGTCTTACGTATCACGGTACCTTCTTCATCCTGCCCGTATCCGTGGTCTTCCGCGGGAACAGCTCCTTGATGCCTGTACTGCGGGACGGGTACACGCTAGCGGCGGCTGCGTTACACTCTGGGGAACATGTATATGGTCGTTCATGGGTCCAGTGGAACTCGTGCAAGAGACCATGGCCATCAAGGCTTACCATACACTGGTTTGCAGACCGACTCAACCCCTTGGCACGGTATCCCTCAGGTGGACACCCAGCAACTCCGCGGATCAATGCCAAGCCGAATATCTGCTTGCATCAGTGCCATATGTGGACCAACACTATATTAACATGGTTCAAATAGCTCTGAGCACTATGGGACTTAACTGCTGAGGTCATCAGTCAGCTAGAACTACTTAAACCTAAGTAATCTAAGGACATCACACACATCCATGCCCAAGGCAGGATTCGAACCGGCGTGATCGCGCGGTTCCATACTGTAGCGCCTAGAACCGCTCGGCCACTCCGGCCGGCTACTATATTAACTTGCTCAATTTGTGAAGCTATTTCTCTTGAATAAATCGTCTAATTTTTCTGAAATTAAAATCATTTGTTTATATGTCCAATTTCCGTGCCATTCACATAATCCCGTCATGCTGCGTTGATTTATTTTTTATTTTTTTCATACAGTCTTACAGTGTATAATGAACTGGCTAGAGCGGAATGTCTGAAAAATATAGCTAAGTACGACAATCTATCGTATTTATCTGAGAAACGAGTTTACTTTTCCGATTGTCGGTAACAGAGGATTCTCGTGGATCGGCTAAAGCAGAGGATCCAATATTGTCCCCTGTGGGACACCGCCATCCTCATTATCGTGCCTGCATATTTTTGAAAAGTTACCCGTGGCTAAAAACACAGACATTCAGGGGCGACGCGCTGCTGCAGCGACGATTTGCTAATTTGCGACGGCTCCAGTGTGTGTGTCTGTGTGTGAGAGAGAGAGAGAGCAGATAGCAGACACAAAGACTTGTTGCGCCAAGGCCGGGTCAGCACAGTATGTGCGCTAAGCACTATAAATAGCGGCCACCGCACTCCATTACACACGGCGCACCGCTCCCACTACCTCTTGGCATTCCAGTCCGCTGTGAAACAGGTGTCCGTAACAGGCAGTTACTGGCGACAGGCGGCGTGGATCTGCACGGCTTCTCTCTTCTCACACCACTGTTCTCTCACCGACACATGCACTGTAGTTGGTGCATATGTACAAGGGGCTTAAAAAAAGAGTATGTACATACACCAAACTCCTCCCGAGTAGATCATGAAAGCCCAACGGTACCGACCGGCCGCCGTGTCATCCTCAGCCGGATGCGGATATGGAGCGCCATCGACATATACATCTACATTTATACTCCGAAAGCCACCCAACGGTGTGTGGCGGAGGGCACTTTACGTGCCACTGTCATTACCTCCCTTTCCTGTTCCAGCTGCGTATGGTTCGCGGGAAGAACGACTGCCGGAAAGCCTCCGTGCGCGCTCGAATCTCACTAATTTTACATTCGTGATCTCCTCGGGAGGTATAACTAGGAGGAAGCAATATATTGGATACCTCGTCCAGAAACGCACGCTCTCGAAACCTGGACAGCAAGCTACACCGCGATGCAGAGCGCCTCTCTTGCAGAGTCTGCCACTCGAGTTAGCTAAAATCTCCGTAAAGCTATCACGCTTACCAGATATCCCTGTGACGAAACGCGCCGCTCTTCTTTGGATCTTCTCTATCTCCTCTGTCAACGCGACCTCGTACGCATCCCACACTGATGAGCAATACTCAAGTGTAGGCCGAACGAGTGTTTTGTAAGCCACCTCCTTTGTTGATGGACTACATTTTCTCAGGACTCTCCCAATGAACCTCAACCTGGCACCCGCCTTACCAACAATTAATTTTATATGATCATTCCACTTCAAATCGTTCTGTACTCATACTCCCAGATATTTTACAGAAGTAACTGCTACCAGTGTTTGTTCCGCTATCATATAATCATACAGTAAAGGATCCTTCTTTGTATGTATCCGCAATACATTACGTTTGTCTATGTTAAGGGTCAGTTGCCACTCCCTGCACCAAATGCCTATCCGCTGCAGATCTTCCTGCATTTCGCTGCAATTTTCTAATGCTGCAACTTCTCTGTATACTACAGCATCATCCGCGAAAAGCCGCATGGAACTTCCGACACTATCTACTAGGTCATTTATATTCTGCCTGTTTACTGTGGTATCAATGTTCGATAGCACACTTGTTAGGAGTTGCAGATATCGACCGCGGTCCGTAATAGATATGGCTGGACCCGCGAGTCGCGACTAGCGCCGTTCGCGGCTTGTGACAGGTACACCACTGGCCATTAAAATTGCTACACCACGAAGATGACGTGCTACAGACGCGAAATTTAACCAACAGGAAGAAGATGCTGTGATATGCAAATGATTAGCTTTTCAGACCATTCACACAAGGTTGGCGCCGGTGGCGACACCTACAGCGTGCTGACATGACGAGAGTTCCCAACCGATTTCTCATACACAAACGGCAGTTGACCGGCGTTGCCTGGTGAAACGTTGTTGTAATGCCTCGTGTAAGGAGGAGAAATGCGTACCATCACGTTTCCGACTTTGATAAAGGTCGGATTGTAGTCTATCGCGATTGCGGTTTATCGTATCGCGACATTGCTGTTCGCGTTGGTCGAGATCCGATGACTCTTAGCAGAATGTGGAATCTGTGGGTTCAGGAGGGTAATACGGAACGCCGTGCTGGATCCCAACGGCCTCGTATCACTAGCAGTCGAGATGACAGGCATCATATCCGCATGGCTGTAACGGATCGTGCAGCCACGTCTCGATCCCTGAGTCAACACATGGGGACGTTTACAAGACAACAAGTTCACAAGGTATATAATATCTTATTAATGTAGCAAGAAGTTGATAGAATAAATAACAAGCTGAAGTACACCACAGAAACATAAAACCGTACTGTAAACACAGTTTTAAAGCATATAAACAAACAATTAACAGCAACACGATTTGGAGGGAAAATGACAAATGTTATCAACTGTGAAAAATTCGGTGATTTCACAGTTGCTTGGAAGAGAAATTTCGTGGCATCACTCAAACCATTAAAACAAATCACTTATTACACTCTCCTATTTTTACACCAGAAATCCTAACGAGTATCAAAAATAATCGTTTTGTCTCATAATTTGAACACGTTTGCATGCTTACCGATAACTTACACGCTTGCATTCAAGATTCTGGCGAATACACCGACTAGTAATGTACCAGTATTTCACATGAGCTATGACTTATGTAGCGCTTATATTATCGTGTGATCTTATAATGTTAATAACTTAAATGTGTTACCTAGACAAATGTATTCCCGAAATTGCATTACTCTATGTTAACTCTTTTTAGTGTTGTTGTGACCCCCAGTTCAAAGACTAGTTTGATGTAGCTTTCCATACTGTTCTATCCTGTGCGAGATTCTTCAACTCCGAGTAACTACTGCAACCCAAATCTTTCTTAATCTTTGCCTCCCTCTACGATTTTTAGCCCCCTCTCTTCTCTCCAGTAGTACATCGGTCATCCCTTGATGGCTCGGTGTCCTACCAACCAATCCCTTCTTCTATTCATGTTGTAGCACAAATTTCTCTCCTCCCTAATTCTACTCAGTACCTCCTCATTAGTTAGGACCGAGCGAGGTGGCGCAGTGGTTAGACACTGGACTCGCATTCGGGAGGACGACGGTTCAATCCCGCGTCCGGCCATCCTGATTTAGGTTTTCCGTGATTTCCCTAAATCACTCCAGGCAAATGCCGGGATGGTTCCTTTCAAAGGGCACGGCCGACTTCCTTCCCCGTCCTTCCCTAATCCGATGAGACCGATGACCTCGCTGTCTGGTCTCCTTCCCCCAAAAACCACCACCATCATTAGTTAGGTGATCTACCCATCTAATCTTCTGCTTTCTTCTGTAGCACCACATTTCAAACGCTTCTATTCGCTTCTTGTCTAAACTGTACATCGCCCATGTTTCACTTCCATACATGGCTACACTTCATACAAATACTTTCAGAAACGACTTTCTGTCCCTTACGTCTATACTCGAAGTTAACAAATTTCTGTTCTTCAGTAACGCTTTCCTTGTCTATGCCACTCTACATTTTATAGACTCCCTACTTCGACCATCATCAGTTATTTTGCTCCCCAAATAGCAAAACTTATCTGCTACTTTCTCATTTTCTAATCAAATTCCCTCTGAATCACCTGATTTAACTCGAATACATTCCATCATCCTCGTTTTGCTTTTGTTGGTGTTCATCTTATATCCTCCTTTCAAGACACTGTCCATTCCGTTCAATTACTCTTCCAGATCCTTTGCTGTCTTTAACGGATTTACAATGTCTTCGACAAAGTTCAGAGTTTTTGTTTCTTGTCCCTGGATTTTAACTCCTACTCCAGATGCCTTGCTGCAGTGATAACACTGGTTCCCGTCAGATCACCGAAGTTAGGCGCTGCTCGACTGGGCTAGCACTGGGATGGGTGACCATCCGGTCTGCCGAGCGCTGTTGGCAAGCGGGGTGCACTCAGCCCTTGTGAGGCAAACTGAGGAGCTACTTGACTAAGGAGTAGTGGCTCCGGTCTCGGAAACTGACATAGGACTGGGAGAGTGGTGTGCTGTCTTCTGGAAGGCGTTCTTCTTGTCCAAACTATTCATCGTCCACGTTTCACTTCCATACGTGGCTACACTCCATACAAAAACTTTCAGAAACGACTTCCTGACACTGAAGTCTATACTCGATGTTAACAAATCTCTCTTCTTCAGAAACGCTTTCCTTGACATTGCCAGTCTACATTTTATATCCTCTCTACTTCCACCATCATCAGTTAATTTGCTCCCCAAATAGCAAAATTCCTTTACTACTTTAAGTGTCTCATTTCCTAATCTAATTCCCTCAGCATCACCCGACTTCATTCGACTACATTCCATTATCCTCGTTTTGCTTTTGTTGATGTTCATCTCATATCCTCCTTTCAAGACACTGTCCATTCCGTTCAGCTGCTCTTCCAGGTCCTTTGCTGTCTCTGACAGAATTACAATGTCATCGGCGAACCTCTAAGTTTTTATTTCTTCTCCATGAATTTTAATACCTACTCCGAATTTTTCTTTTGTTTCCTTTACTGCTTGCTCAATATACAGATTAAATAACATGGGGGGAGGCTACAACCCTGTCTCACTCCCTTCCCAACCACTGCTTCCCTTTCGTGCCCCTCGACTCTTATAACTGTCATCTGCTTTCTGTACAAATTGTAAATAGCCTTTCGCTCCCTGTATTTTACCCCTGCCACCTTCAGAATTTGAAAGCGAGTATTCCAGTCAACATTGTCAAAAGCTTTCTCTAAGTCTACAAATGCTAGAAACGTAGGTTTACCTTTCCTTAATCTTTCTTCTAAGATAAGTCGTAAGGTCAGTCTTGCCTCACGTACTCCAATATGTGTACGGTATCCAAACTGATCTTCCCCGAGGTCGGCTTCTACTAGTTTTTCCATTCGTCTGTAAAGAATCCGCGTTAGTATTTTGCAGCCGTGACTTATGAAACGGATACTTCGGTAATTTTCACATCTGTAAATTTCAACTTTTATGCGTCTACAAGTTCTTGAGAAAATCGGGCCTTAACATTTGAATAGACAGACAGGCGGACAGCAAAACGATATTATCAAGGTTCCGTTTTTACCGGTTGAAGTCTCCCACCACACTGATATTGGTATGACGCCATATCGTGTGTATGCAGCTGTCTCCTACCTCCTTTGAGATTCTTAACATTAGTTGAAACGCGTCAATTGAGTCGCTGAACATCAAATGACAAAAAGTTTTCTCTAGCGACCGTAACAGCACTGCTGTTCCTTCTCTAAATCCTCGCACAGACGAAAAAATGCCTGACATCGAAATAAGTGTCCAAGGAATAGAAAAGCAACTGGAATCACTCAACAGAGGAAAGTCCACTGGATTCTACCCACAGTACGCGAAAGAACTTGCCCCGCTTCTAACAGCCGTGTACAGCAAGTCTCTAGAGGAACGGAAGGTTCCAAATGACTGGAAAAGAGCACAGGTAGTCCCAGTCTTCAAGAAGGGTCGTCGAGTAGATGCGCAAAACTATAGACCTATATCTCTGACGTCGATCTGTTGTAGAATTTTAGAACATGTTTTTTGCTCGAGTATCATGTCGTTTTTGAAAACCCAGAATCTACTATGTAGGAATCAACATGGATTCCGGAAACAGCGATCCTGTAAGACCCAACTCGCTTTATTTGTTCATGAGACCCAGAAAATATTAGATACAGGCTCCCAGGTAGATGCTATTTTTCTTGACTTCCGGAAGGCGTTCGATACAGTTCCGCACTGTCGCCTGATAAACAAAGTAAGAGCCTACGGAATATCAGACCAGCTGTGTGGCTGGATTGAAGAGTTTTTAGCAAACAGAACACAGCATGTTGTTCTCAATGGAGATACGTCTACAGACGTTAAAGTAACCTCTGGCGTGCCACAGGGGAGTGTTATGGGACAACTGTTACATTGCAGAAAGTGTCGCCCCTTCTTTCGCAAAGTTGGTCGCAGGTGATGCTCCAAAAACGAACAGTAATACTGTGCATTGACGGTCTGCCGTGGAGAAACGTAATGCGTTAGGATAACACCATCACAGTCGTACACGAGAATTACCATAACTTCCTCCATACACGCACTTTCGACTTCTGCGGCGACCAATAATGATGCCATTCGTTTGACTGCCGTTTCGGTTTTGGCTCGTAGGATGTGGCCCATGTCTCGTCCAGTGTAAGAAAGCCTCACCTTCGCGCTCATAGCGCTCCAAGTGCGTCTGAGCAGCGTCGTAACGCATACATTTCTGCATTTCCGTCAAGTCATGCGGAACCCAAAGTGATGCAACTTTTAGCATGCCCAGGCGTTCCTTCAGGATGCGAAACACAGTCCTATGCGCTAATCCGGTTTCGTGGGCGAGCTCACAAATCATATGGCGTTGATCACTGTCCACTAACGCGGCAACAGCATGCACTTCTTCTTCAGAGACGCTAGGACGACCTGCCCGATGCATGCCTGCCACAGCTTGCCGACCTTCGTTGAAGGCTTTTACTCAATGTGGCAATGTTCTGTACGGCAATGCCGATTCCCTGCACGCCTCTTGAAGACCTCGATGACACTGTCGTGCTGTTCGAACCTCTGGCACATTCAATCTTAATCTAACTCTGTTGTTCCTGTTTCGAAAACACAGTGACACCGTTACGTTAGACGGCTCGCTCACAAGTGACTGTGTTTCCCTCGATCATCCGCACGGCTGTGACGTGGGACGGACGAGTCTATCTGCTCGGAGGTTGAGGTAGGTTTGTCAACAACGTGTCCTATCAGCAACAATAGTAGATTCCATTGGGTAGTATCTCCGCAGCAGTGTTGCCAATATTTAAGCTCCAACCTACGTATCTGGCGGGCTGCTTCAACTTGCGCGCACGGTGAAAGTTATGGTCACCCATGCTCCAGTATATACAGCAACGCAGATTGGCTGAAATGTGTGTCAGCTGCCGCCAGTACAGCCAGCGTTCACTGTAAGCGATGCCAGCTGAGAAATAACGCGGCGCAAGTCAAGAAACGGGCAGTTACGTAAGCAGCAGAGCTGAGGAGACGAGGTTCAAACACGAGCGAGGCGAGACAGAACTGTGGGGAAAAAGCCGGCCGGAAAACCCCAGAAGCTGATTTTATCCTAGAAATTTTATTATTGTTCGTAACAGAATATATAAACTCTTTTAGGTATTCTTAATGATCTGCTAACAGAATGATTATTAATGTCAGCAAACAAAATATTGGCCAACGGCCTTGCCACAGTGGTAATGCCGGTTCCCGTCAGATCACTGAAGTTAAGCGCTGTCGGCCTGGGCTAGCACTTGTATGGGTGACCATCTGGTCTGCCGAGCGGGGTGCACTCAGCTCTTGTGAGGCAAACTGAGGAGCTACTTGACTGAGAAGTAGCGGCTCCGGTCTGGGAAACTGACATACGTCCGGGAGAGCGGTGTGCTGACCACACGCCCCTCCATATCCCCATCCGGCTGAGGATGACACGGCGGCCGATCGGTACCGTTGGGCATGGCCTGTTCGGAAGGACTTTCCTTTCGAACAAAATATTGATCACTCACGTAAAAAGCAGACTGGTAGTTCCGGAGTGATGTACGCTGTGCGCAAGCGCAATCAGGATATTTTGTCTTTAAGCGACGTTAGAAGCTTACTCTGCGACGTGCAGACACCATCTCTTGTTACCAAGACTAATCGACGGCCAATGCCTATTACCAAAGCAACCAAGGAAAGCGAAAAATGTCGCGAAGAAGGTGCAATTTCTGTCGATGGAGTGATAGGATAATAATAAACGTAACCAAATCCTCGTTGATCCAGCGAAAATCGCAGGTCGAAAAGGGGCACGTTTTAAAGACATCTCACTACCGCCGTTGTACTTTAAGACTACATTATATGGAAGAAGAATGGGAAGGTGAGTATTATTCCTCTATACTGAAGAGCCAAAGAAACTGCCTAATATCGCCAGGGCCCCCTAGCGCACGCAGAAGTGCCGCAACACGACGTGGCACGGACTCGACTAATGTCTGAAGAAGTGCTGGATGGAATTGTCACCATGAATCCAGCAGGGATGTCCATAAATCCGTAAGAGTACGAGGGGGTGGGAAATGGAAATCTCCTCTGAACAGCACGTTGCAAGGCATCCTAGATATGCTCAATGATGTTCAGGTCTGGGGAGTTTCGTGGCCAGCGGAGGTGTTTAAGCTCAGAAGAGTATTCCTGGAGTCACTCTGTACCAATTCAATACGTTTGGGGTGTCGCATCGTCCGGCTGGAATCCCCCAACTCCGTCGGAATGCACAATGGACACGAATGGATGGAAGTGATGACACAGGGTGAAACTTCCTGGCAGATTAAAACTTTGTGCCGGACGGAGACTCGAACTCGGGACCTTTGCCTTTCACGGGCAAGTGCTCTACCAACTGAGCTACCCAGGCACGACACACGGCCCCCCCCCCCCCACCTTCGCAGGAGAGTTTCTGTGAAGTTTGGAAGGTAGGAGATGAGGTACTGGCAGAATTAAAGCTGTGCGGAGGTGCCTGGGTAGCTCAGTTGGTAGAGCACTTGCCCGCGAATTGCAAAGGTCCCGAGTTCGAATCTCGGTCCGGCACAAAGTTTTAATCTGCCAGGAATTTTCATATTAGCGCACACTCCGCTGCAGAGTGAAACTTTAGTTCTGGATCAGACTGGATGCATACGTTCGTGTCACCTGTCAGAGTAGTATGTAGACGTATCGGGGGTCCCATATCGGGGATCCCATATAAATGCTTCAGGTGGCTCTGAGCACTATCGGACTTACCATCCGACGTCATCAGTCCCCTGGACATAGGACTACTTAAACCTAACTAACCTAAGAACAGCTCACACATCTATTCCCGAGGCAGGATTCGAAGCTGTGACCGTAGCAGCAGCGCGGTTCCAGACTGAAGGGTCCCATATAACTCCAAGTGCGCACGCCCCACACCATTACAGACCCTCCACGAACTTCAACAGTCCCCTGCTGAGAGGCACTGTCCAAATCCGTACACGGCCATCCGCACAATGCATTTTGACACGACACCAGGCAACATGTTTCCGGTCATCAGTAGTTCAACGTCGGTGTTGACGGGCCCAAGCGAGGCGAACAGCTTTGTGTCATGCAACTTCAACAGTCCCCTGCTGAGATGCACAGTCCATGGATCCATGAGATTGCTCCATATCCGTACACGTCCATCCGCTCGATGCCATTTGAAACGACACCAGGCAACATGTTTCCAGTCATCAGTAGTCCAACGTCGGTGTTGACGGGCCCAAGCGAGGCGAACAGCTTTGTGTCATGCAACTTCAACAGTCCCCTGCTGAGATGCACAGTCCATGGATCCATGAGGTTGTCTCCATACCGGTACACGTCCATCCGCTCGATGCAATTTGAAACGACACCAGGCAACATGTTTCCAGTCATCAGTAGTCCTACGTCGGTGTTGACGGGCCTAAGCGAGGCGAACAGCTTTGTGTCACGCAACTTCTACAGTCCCCTTGTGAGATGCACAGTCCATGGATCCATGAGGTTGTCTCCATACCGGTACACGTCCATCCGCTCGATGCAATTTGAAACGACACCAGGCAACATGTTTCCAGTCATCAGTAGTCCAACGTCGCTGTTGACGGGCCCAAGCGAGGCGAACAGCTTTATGTCATGCAACTTCAACAGTCCCCTGCTGAGATGCACAGTCCATGGATCCATGAGGTTGTCTCCATACCCGTACACGTCCATGCACTCGATGCAATTTGAAACGACACCAGGCAACATGTTTTCAGTCATCAGTAGTCCAACGTCGGTGTTGACGGGCCCAAGCGAGGCGAACAGCTTTGTGTCATGCAACTTCAACAGTCCCCTGCTGAGATGCACAGTCCATGGATCCATGAGGTTGTCTCCATACCGGTACACGTCCATCCGCTCGATGCAATTTGAAACGACACCAAGCAACATGTTTCCAGTCGTCAGTAGTCCAACGTCGGTGTTGACAGGCCCAAGCAACGCGAATAGCTTTGTGTCATGCAACTCCAAAAGTCCCCTGCTGAGATGCACAGTCCATTGATCCATGAGGTTGTCTCCATACCCGTACACGTCCATCCGCACGATTCAATTTGAAACGACACCAGGCAACATGTTTCCAGTCATCAGTAGTCCTACGTCGGTGTTGACGGGCCTAAGCGAGGCGAACAGCTTTGTGTCATGCAACTTCTACAGTCCCCTGGTGAGATGCTCAGTCCATGGATCCATGAGGTTGTCTCCATACCCATACACGTCCATCCGCTCGATGCAATTTGAAACGACACCAGGCAACATGTTTCCAGTCATCAGTAGTCCAACGTCGGTGTTGACGGGCCCAAGCGAGGCGAACAGCTTTATGTCATGCAACTTCAACAGTCCCCTGCTGAGATGCACAGTCCATGGATCCATGAGGTTGTCTCCATACCCGTACACGTCCATCCGCTCGATGCAATTTGAAACGACACCAGGCAACATGTTTCCAGTCATCAGTAGTCCAACGTCGGTGTTGAAAGGCCCAAGCGAGGCGAATATCTTTATGTCATGCAACTTCAACAGTCCCCTGCTGAGATGCACAGTCCATGGATCCATGAGGTTGTCTCCATACCCGTACACATCCATGCACTCGATGCAATTTGAAACGACACCAGGCAACATGTTTTCAGTCATCAGTAGTCCAACGTCGGTGTTGACGGGCCCAAGCGAGGCGAACAGCTTTGTGTCATGCAACTTCAACAGTCCCCTGGTGAGATGCACAGTCCATGGATCCATGAGGTTGTCTCCATACCCGTACACGTCCATGCACTCGATGCAATTTGAAACGACACCAGGCAACATGTTTCCAGTCATCAGTAGTCCAACATCGGTGGTGACGGGCCCAAGCGATACGAACAGCTTTGTGTCATGCAACTTCTACAGTCCCCTGGTGAGATGCACAGTCCATGGATCCATGAGGTTGTCTCCATACCCATACACGTCCATCCGCTCGATGCAATTTGAAACGACACCAGGCAACATGTTTCCAGTCATCAGTAGTCCTATGTCGGTGTTGACGGGCCCAAGCGAGGCGAACAGCTTTGTGTCATGCAACTTCAACAGTCCCCTGCTGAGATGCACAGTCCATGGATCTATGAGGTTGTCTCCATACCCGTACACATCCATCCGCTCGATGCAATTTGAAACGACACCAGGCAACATGTTTCCAGTCATCAGTAGTCCAACGTCGGTGTTGACGGGCCTAAGCGAGGCGAATAGCTTTGTGTCATGCAACTTCTACAGTCCCCTGGTGAGATACACAGTCCATGGATCCATGAGGTTGTCTCCATACCCATACACGTCCATCCGCTCGATGCAATTTGAAACGACACCAGGCAACATGTTTCCAGTCATCAGTAGTCCAACGTCGGTGTTGACGGGCCCAAGCGAGGCGAACAGCTTTATGTCATGCAACTTCAACAGTCCCTAGCTGAGATGCACAGTCCATGGATCCATGATGTTGTCTCCATTCCCGTACACGTCCATCCACTCGATGCAATTTTAAACGACACCAGGCAACATGTTTCCAGTCATCAGTAGTCCAACGTCGGTGTTGACGGGCCCAAGCGAGGCGAACAGCTTTATGTCATGCAACTTCAACAGTCCCCTGCTGAGATGCACAGTCCATGGATCCATGAGGTTGTCTCCATACCCGTACACGTCCATGCACTCGATGCAATTTGAAACGACACCAGGCAACATGTTTTCAGTCATCAGTAGTCCAACGTCGGTGGTGACGGGCCCAAGTGATACGAACAGCTTTGTGTCATGCAACTTCAACAGTCCCCTGCTGAGATGCACAGTCCATGGATCCATGAGGTTGTCTCCATACCCATACACGTCCATCCGCTCGATGCAATTTGAAACGAGACCAGCTAACATGTTTCCAGTCATCAGTAGTCCAACGTCGGTGGTGACGGGCCCAAGCGATACGAACAGCTTTGTGTCATGCAACTTCTACAGTCCCCTGGTGAGATGCACAGTCCATGGATCCATGAGGTTGTCTCCATACCGGTACACGTCCATCTGCTCGATGCAATTTGAAACGACACCAGGCAACATGTTTTCAGTCATCAGTAGTCCAACGTCGCTGTTGACGGGCCCAAGCGAGGCGAACAGCTTTATGTCATGCAACTTCAACAGTCCCCTGCTGAGATGCACAGTCCATGGATCCATGAGGTTGTCTCCATACCCGTACACGTCCATGCACTCGATGCAATTTGAAACGACACCAGGCAACATTTTTTCAGTCATGAGTAGTCCAACGTCGGTGTTGACTGGCCCAAGCGAGGCGAACAGCTTTGTGTCATGCAACTTCAACAGTCCCCTGCTGAGATGCACAGTCCATGGATCCATGAGGTTGTGTCCATACCGGTACACATCCATCCGCTCGATGCAATTTGAAACGACACCAGGCAACATGTTTCCGGTCATCAGTAGTTCAACGTCGGTGTTGACGGGCCCAAGCGAGGCGAACAGCTTTCTGTCATGCAACTTCAACAGTCCCCTGCTGAGATGCACAGTCCATGGATCCATGAGGTTGTCTCCATATCCGTACACGTCCATCCGCTCGATGCAATTTGAAATGACACCAAGCAACATGGTTCCAGTCGTCAGTAGTCCAACGTCGGTGTTGACAGGCCCAAGCGACGCGAATAGCTTTGTGTCATGCAACTCCAAAAGTCCCCTGCTGAGATGCACAGTCCATGGATCCATGAAGTTGTCTCCATACCCGTACATGTCCATCCGCACGATTCAATTTGAAACGACACCAGGCAACATGTTTCCAGTCATCAGTAGTCCTACGTCGGTGTTGACGGGCCTAAGCGAGGCGAACAGCTTTGTGTCATGCAACTTCTACAGTCCCCTGGTGAAATGCACAGTCCATGGATCCATGAGGTTGTCTCCATACCCATACACGTCCATCCGCTCGATGCAATTTGAAACGACACCAGGCAACATGTTTCCAGTCATCAGTAGTCCAACGTCGGTGTTGACGGGCCCAAGCGAGGGGAACAGCTTTATGTCATGCAACTTCAACAGTCCCCTGCTGAGATGCACAGTCCATGGATCCATGAGGTTGTCTCCATACCCGTACACGTCCATCCGCACGATTCAATTTGAAACGACACCAGGCAACATGTTTCCAGTCATCAGTAGTCCTACGTCGGTGTTGACGGGCCTAAGCGAGGCGAACAGCTTTGTGTCATGCAACTTCTACAGTCCCCTGGTGAGATGCTCAGTCCATGGATCCATGAGGTTGTCTCCATACCCATACACGTCCATCCGCTCGATGCAATTTGAAACGACACCAGGCAACATGTTTCCAGTCATCAGTAGTCCAACGTCGGTGTTGACGGGCCCAAGCGAGGCGAACAGCTTTATGTCATGCAACTTCAACAGTCCCCTGCTGAGATGCACAGTCCATGGATCCATGAGGTTGTCTCCATACCCGTACACGTCCATCCGCTCGATGCAATTTGAAACGACACCAGGCAACATGTTTCCAGTCATCAGTAGTCCAACGTCGGTGTTGACAGGCCCAAGCGAGGCGAATAGCTTTATGTCATGCAACTTCAACAGTCCCCTGCTGAGATGCACAGTCCATGGATCCATGAGGTTGTCTCCATACCCGTACACATCCATGCACTCGATGCAATTTGGAACGACACCAGGCAACATGTTTTCAGTCATCAGTAGTCCAACGTCGGTGTTGACGGGCCCAAGCGAGGCGAACAGCTTTGTGTCATGCAACTTCAACAGTCCCCTGGTGAGATGCACAGTCCATGGATCCATGAGGTTGTCTCCATACCCGTACACGTCCATGCACTCGATGCAATTTGAAACGACACCAGGCAACATGTTTCCAGTCACCAGTAGTCCAACATCGGTGGTGACGGGCCCAAGCGATACGAACAGCTTTGTGTCATGCAACTTCTACAGTCCCCTGGTGAGCTGCACAGTCCATGGATCCATGAGGTTGTCTCCATACCCATACACGTCCATCCGCTCGATGCAATTTGAAACGACACCAGGCAACATGTTTCCAGTCATCAGTAATCCTATGTCGGTGTTGACGGGCCCAAGCGAGGCGAACAGCTTTGTGTCATGCAACTTCAACAGTCCCCTGCTGAGATGCACAGTCCATGGATCTATGAGGTTGACTCCATACCCGTACACATCCATCCGCTCGATGCAATTTGAAACGACACCAGGCAACATGTTTCCAGTCATCAGTAGTCCAACGTCGGTGTTGACGGGCCTAAGCGAGGCGAATAGCTTTGTGTCATGCAACTTCTACAGTCCCCTGGTGAGATACACAGTCCATGGATCCATGAGGTTGTCTCCATACCCATACACGTCCATCCGCTCGATGCAATTTGAAACGACACCAGGCAACATGTTTCCAGTCATCAGTAGTCCAACGTCGGTGTTGACGGGCCCAAGCGAGGCGAACAGCTTTATGTCATGCAACTTCAACAGTCCCTAGCTGAGATGCACAGTCCATGGATCCATGATGTTGTCTCCATTCCCGTACACGTCCATCCGCTCGATGCAATTTGAAACGACACCAGGCAACATGTTTCCAGTCATCAGTAGTCCAACGTCGGTGTTGACGGGCCCAAGCGAGGCGAACAGCTTTATGGCATGCAACTTCAACAGTCCCCTGCTGAGATGCACAGTCCATGGATCCATGAGGTTGTCTCCATACCCGTACACGTCCATGCACTCGATGCAATTTGAAACGACACCAGGCAACATGTTTTCAGTCATCAGTAGTCCAACGTCGGTGGTGACGGGCCCAAGTGATACGAACAGCTTTGTGTCATGCAACTTCAACAGTCCCCTGCTGAGATGCACAGTCCATGGATCCATGAGGTTGTCTCCATACCCATACACGTCCATCCGCTCGATACAATTTGAAACGAGACCAGCTAACATGTTTCCAGTCATCAGTAGTCCAACGTCGGTGGTGACGGGCCCAAGCGATACGAACAGCTTTGTGTCATGCAACTTCTACAGTCCCCTGGTGAGATGCACAGTCCATGGATCCATGAGGTTGTCTCCATACCGGTACACGTCCATCTGATCGATGCAATTTGAAACGACACCAGGCAACATGTTTCCAGTCATCAGTAGTCCAACGTCGGTGTTGACGGGCCCAAGCGAGGCGAACAGCTTTATGTCATGCAACTTCAACAGTACCCTGCTGAGATGCACAGTCCATGGATCCATGAGGTTGTCTCCATACCCGTACACGTCCATGCACTCGATGCAATTTGAAACGACACCAGGCAACATTTCTTCAGTCATGAGTAGTCCAACGTCGGTGTTGACGGGCCCAAGCGAGGCGAACAGCTTTGTGTCATGCAACTTCAACAGTCCCCTGCTGAGATGCACAGTCCATGGATCCATGAGGTTGTGTCCATACCGGTACACATCCATCCGCTCGATGCAATTTGAAACGACACCAGGCAACATGTTTCCGGTCATCAGTAGTTCAACGTCGGTGTTGACGGGCCCAAGCGAGGCGAACAGCTTTGTGTCATGCAACTTCAACAGTCCCCTGCTGAGATGCACAGTCCATGGATCCATGAGGTTGTCTCCATATCCGTACACGTCCATCCGCTCGATGCAATTTGAAACGACACCAAGCAACATGGTTCCAGTCGTCAGTAGTCCAACGTCGGTGTTGACAGGCCCAAGCGACGGGAATAGCTTTGTGTCATGCAACTCCAAAAGTCCCCTGCTGAGATGCACAGTCCATGGATCCATGAAGTTGTCTCCATACCCGTACACGTCCATCCGCACGATTCAATTTGAAACGACACCAGGCAACATGTTTCCAGTCATCAGTAGTCCTACGTCGGTGTTGACGGGCCTAAGCGAGGCGAACAGCTTTGTGTCATGCAACTTCTACAGTCCCCTGGTGAGATGCACAGTCCATGGATCCATGAGGTTGTCTCCATACCCATACACGTCCATCCGCTCGATGCAAATTGAAACGACACCAGGCAACATGTTTCCAGTCATCAGTAGTCCAACGTCGGTGTTGACGGGCCCAAGCGAGGGGAACAGCTTTATGTCATGCAACTTCAACAGTCCCCTGCTGAGATGCACAGTCCATGGATCCATGAGGTTGTCTCCATACCCGTACACGTCCATCCACTCGATGCAATTTGAAACGACACCAGGCAACATGTTTCCAGTCATCAGTAGTCCAACGTCGGTGTTGACAGGCCCAAGCGAGGCGAATAGCTTTATGTCATGCAACTTCAACAGTCCCCTGCTGAGATGCACAGTCCATGGATCCATGAGGTTGTCTCCATACCCGTACACGTCCATGCACTCGATGCAATTTGAAACGACACCAGGCAACATGTTTTCAGTCATCAGTAGTCCAACGTCGGTGTTGACAGGCCCAAGCGAGGCGAACAGCTTTGTGTCATGCAACTTCAACAGTCCCCTGGTGAGATGCACAATCTATGGATCCATGAGGTTGTCTCCATACCCGTACACGTCCATGCACTCGATGCAATTTGAAACGACACCAGGCAACATGTTTCCAGTCATCAGTAGTCCAACGTCGGTGGTGACGGGCCCAAGCGATACGAACAGCTTTGTGTGATGCAACTTCTACAGTCCCCTGGTGAGATGCACAGTCCATGGATCCATGAGGTTGTCTCCATACCCATACACGTCCATCCGCTCGATGCAATTTGAAACGACACCAGGCAACATGTTTCCAGTCATCAGTAGTCCAACGTCGGTGTTGACGGGCCCAAGCGAGGCGAACAGCTTTGTGTCATGCAACTTCAACAGTCCCCTGGTGAGATGCACAGTCCATGGATCCATGAGGTTGTCTCCATACCCGTACACGTCCATGCACTCGATGCGATTTGAAACAACATCAGGCAACATGTTTTCAGTCATCAGTAGTCCAACGTCGGTGTTGACGGGCCCAAGCGAGGCGAACAGCTTTGTGTCAAGCAACTTCAACAGTCCCCTGGTGAGATGCACAGTCCATGGATCCATGAGGTTGTCTCCATACCCGTACACGTCCATGCACTCGATGCAATTTGAAACGACACCAGGCAACATGTTTCCAGTCATCAGTAGTCCAACGTCGGTGGTGATGGGCCCAAGCGATACGAACAGCTTTGTGTCATGCAACTTCTACAGTCCCCTGGTGTGATGCACAGTCCATGGATCCATGAGGTTGTCTCCATACCCATACACGTCCATCCGCTCGATGCAATTTGAAACGACACCAGGCAACATGTTTCCAGTCATCAGTAATCCTATGTCGGTGTTGACAGGCCCAAAGGAGGCGAACAGCTTTGTGTAATGCAACTTCAACAGTCCCCTGCTGAGATGCACAGTCCATGGATCCATGAGGTTGTCTCCATACCCGTACACGTCCAAACGCTCGATGCAATTTGAAACGACACCAGGCAACATGTTTCCAGTCATCAGTAGTCCAACGTCGGTGGTGACGGGCCCAAGCGATACGAACAGCTTTGTGTCATGCAACTTCAACAGTCCCATGCTGAGATGCACAGTCCATGGATCCATGAGGTTGTCTCCATACCCGTACACGTCCATCCGCTCGATGCAATTTGAAACGACACTAGGCAACATGCTTCCAGTCATCAGTAGTCCAACGTCAGTGGTGACAGGCCCAAGCGATACGAACAGCTTTGTGTCATGCAACTTCAACAGTCCCACGCTGAGATGCACAGTCCATGGATCCATGAGGTTGTCTCCATACCCGTACACGTCCACGCACTCGATGCAATTTGAAGCGACACCAGGCAACATGTTTCCAGTCATCAGTAGTCCAACGTCGGTGGTGACGGGCCCAAGCGATACGAACAGCTTTGTGTCATGCAACTTCTACAGTCCCCTGGTGAGATGCACAGTCCATGGATCCATGAGGTTGTCTCCATACCCATACACGTCCATCCGCTCGATGCAATTTGAAACGACACCAGGCAACATGTTTTCAGTCATCAGTAGTCCTATGTCGGTGTTGACGGGCCCAAGCGAGGCGAACAGCTTTGTGTCATGCAACTTCAACAGTCCCCTGCTGAGATGCACATTCCATGGATCCATGAGGTTGTCTCCATACCCGTACACGTCCATGCACTCGATGCAATTTGAAACGACACCAGGCAACATGTTTTCAGTCATCAGTAGTCCAACGTCGGTGTTGACGGGCCCAAGCGAGGCGAACAGCTTTGTGTCATGCAACTTCAACAGTCCCCTGGTGAGATGCACAGTCCATGGATCGATGAGGTTGTCTCCATACCCGTACACGTCCATGCACTCGATGCAATTTGAAACGACACCAGGCAACATGTTTCCAGTCATCAGTAGTCCAACGTCGGTGGTGATGGGCCCAAGCGATACGAACAGCTTTGTGTCATGCAACTTCTACAGTCCCCTGGTGTGATGCACAGTCCATGGATCCATGAGGTTGTCTCCATACCCATACACGTCCATCCGCTCGATGCAATTTGAAACGACACCAGGCAACATGTTTCCAGTCATCAGTAATCCTATGTCGGTGTTGACAGGCCCAAAGGAGGCGAACAGCTTTGTGTAATGCAACTTCAACAGTCCCCTGCTGAGATGCACAGTCCATGGATCCATGAGGTTGTCTCCATACCCGTACACGTCCAAACGCTCGATGCAATTTGAAACGACACCAGGCAACATGTTTCCAGTCATCAGTAGTCCAACGTCGGTGGTGACGGGCCCAAGCGATACGAACAGCTTTGTGTCATGCAACTTCAACAGTCCCATGCTGAGATGCACAGTCCATGGATCCATGAGGTTGTCTCCATACCCGTACACGTCCATCCGCTCGATGCAATTTGAAACGACACCAGGCAACATGTTTCCAGTCATCAGTGGTCCAACGTCGGTGGTGACGGGCCCAAGCGAGGCGAACAGCTTTGTGTCATACAACTTCAACAGTCCCCTGCTGAGATGCACAGTCCATGGATCCATGAGGTTGTCTCCATACTCGTACACGTCCATCCGCTCGATGCAATTTGAAACGACACCAGGCAACATGTTTCCCGTCATCAGTGGTCCAACGTCGGTGTTGACGGGCCCAAGCGAGGCGAACAGCTTTGTGTCATGCAACTTCAACAGTCCCCTGCTGAGATGCACAGTCCATGGATCCATGAGGTTGTCTCCATACCCGTACACATCCATCCGCTCGATGCAATTTGAAACGACACCAGGCAACATGTTTCCAGTCATCAGTAGTCCAACGTCGGTGTTGACGGGCCCAAGCGAGGCGAACAGCTTTGTGTCATGCAACTTCAACAGACCCCTGCTGAGATGCACAGTCCATGGATCCATGAGGTTGTCTCCATACCCGTACACGTCCATCCGCTCGATGCAACTTGAAACGACACCAGGCAACATGTTTCCAGTCATCAGTGGTCCAACGTCGGTGTTGACGGGCCCAAGCGAGGCGAACAGCTTTGTGTCATGCAACTTCAACAGTCCCCTGCTGAGATGCACAGTCCATGGATCCATGAGGTTGTCTCCATACCCGTACACGTCCATCCGCTCGATGCAATTTGAAACGACACCAGGCAACATGTTTCCAGTCATCAGTGGTCCAACGTCGGTGTTGACGGGCCCAAGCGAGGCGAACAGCTTTGTGTCATGCAACTTCAACAGTCCCCTGCTGAGATGCGCAGTCCATGGATCCATGAGGTTGTCTCCATACCCGTACACGTCCATCCGCTCGATGCAATTTGAAACGACACCAGGCAACATGTTTCCAGTCATCAGTGGTCCAACGTCGGTGTTGACGGGCCCAAGCGAGGCGAACAGCTTTGTGTCATGCAACTTCAACAGTCCCCTGCTGAGATGCACAGTCCATGGATCCATGAGGTTGTCTCCATACCCGTACACGTCCATCCGCTCGATGCAATTTGAAACGACATCAGGCAACATGTTTCCAGTCATCAGTAGTCCAACGTCGGTGTTGACGGGCCCAAGCGAGGCGAACAGCTTTGTGTCATGCAACTTCAACAGTCCCCTGCTGAGATGCACAGTCCATGGATCCATGAGGTTGTCTCCATACCCGTACACGTCCATCCGCTCGATGCAATTTGAAACGACACCAGGCAACATGTTTTCAGTCATCAGTGGTCCAACGTCGGTGTTGACGGGGCCAAGCGAGGCGAACAGCTTTGTGTCATGCAACTTCAACAGTCCCCTGCTGAGATGCACAGTCCACGGATGCATGAGGTTGTCTCCATACCCGTACACGTCCATCCACTCGATGCAATTTGAAACGACACCAGGCAACATGTTTCCAGTCATCAGTAGTCCAACGTCGGTGTTGACGGGCCCAAGCGAGGCGAACAGCTTTCTGTCATGCAACTTCAACAGTCCCCTGGTGAGATGCACAGTGCATGGATCCATGAGGTTGTCTCCGTACCCATACACGTCCATGCACTCGATGCGATTTGAAACAACACCATGCAACATGTTTTCAGTCATCAGTAGTCCAACGTCGGTCTTGACGGGCCCAAGCGAGGCGAACAGCTTTGTGTCATGCAACTTCAACAGTCCCCTGGTGAGATGCACAGTCCATGGATCCATGAGGTTGTCTCCTTACCCGTACACGTCCATGCACTCGATGCAATTTGAAACGACACCAGGCAACATGTTTCCAGTCATCAGTAGTCCAACGTCGGTGGTGACGGGCCCAAGCGATACGAACAGCTTTGTGTCATGCAACTTCTACAGTCCCCTGGTGAGATGCACAGTCCATGGATCCATTAGGTTGTCTCCATACCCATACACGTCCATCCGCTCGATGCAATTTGAAACGACACCAGGCAACATGTTTCCAGTCATCAGTAGTCCTATGTCGGTGTTGACGGGCCCAAGCGAGGCGAACAGCTTTGTGTCATGCAACTTCAACAGTCCCCTGCTGAGATGCACAGTCCATGGATCCATGAGGTTGTCTCCATACCCATACACGTCCATCCGCTCGATGCAATTTGAAACGACACCAGGCAACATGTTTCCAGTCATCAGTAATCCTATGTCGGTGTTGACGGGCCCAAGCGAGGCGAACAGCTTTGTGTCATGCAACTTCAACAGTCCCCTGCTGAGATGCACAGTCCATGGATCTATGAGGTTGTCTCCATACCCGTACACATCCATCCGCTCGATGCAATTTGAAACGACACCAGGCAACATGTTTCCAGTCATCAGTAGTCCAACGTCGGTGTTGACGGGCCTAAGCGAGGCGAATAGCTTTGTGTCATGCAACTTCTACAGTCCCCTGGTGAGATACACAGTCCATGGATCCATGAGGTTGTCTCCATACCCATACACGTCCATCCGCTCGATGCAATTTGAAACGACACCAGGCAACATGTTTCCAGTCATCAGTAGTCCAACGTCGGTGTTGACGGGCCCAAGCGAGGCGAACAGCTTTATGTCATGCAACTTCAACAGTCCCTAGCTGAGATGCACAGTCCATGGATCCATGATGTTGTCTCCATTCCCGTACACGTCCATCCGCTCGATGCAATTTGAAACGACACCAGGCAACATGTTTCCAGTCATCAGTAGTCCAACGTCGGTGTTGACGGGCCCAAGCGAGGCGAACAGCTTTATGGCATGCAACTTCAACAGTCCCCTGCTGAGATGCACAGTCCATGGATCCATGAGGTTGTCTCCATACCCGTACACGTCCATGCACTCGATGCAATTTGAAACGACACCAGGCAACATGTTTTCAGTCATCAGTAGTCCAACGTCGGTGGTGACGGGCCCAAGTGATACGAACAGCTTTGTGTCATGCAACTTCAACAGTCCCCTGCTGAGATGCACAGTCCATGGATCCATGAGGTTGTCTCCATACCCATACACGTCCATCCGCTCGATACAATTTGAAACGAGACCAGCTAACATGTTTCCAGTCATCAGTAGTCCAACGTCGGTGGTGACGGGCCCAAGCGATACGAACAGCTTTGTGTCATGCAACTTCTACAGTCCCCTGGTGAGATGCACAGTCCATGGATCCATGAGGTTGTCTCCATACCGGTACACGTCCATCTGCTCGATGCAATTTGAAACGACACCAGGCAACATGTTTCCAGTCATCAGTAGTCCAACGTCGGTGTTGACGGGCCCAAGCGAGGCGAACAGCTTTATGTCATGCAACTTCAACAGTACCCTGCTGAGATGCACAGTCCATGGATCCATGAGGTTGTCTCCATACCCGTACACGTCCATGCACTCGATGCAATTTGAAACGACACCAGGCAACATTTCTTCAGTCATGAGTAGTCCAACGTCGGTGTTGACGGGCCCAAGCGAGGCGAACAGCTTTGTGTCATGCAACTTCAACAGTCCCCTGCTGAGATGCACAGTCCATGGATCCATGAGGTTGTGTCCATACCGGTACACATCCATCCGCTCGATGCAATTTGAAACGACACCAGGCAACATGTTTCCGGTCATCAGTAGTTCAACGTCGGTGTTGACGGGCCCAAGCGAGGCGAACAGCTTTGTGTCATGCAACTTCAACAGTCCCCTGCTGAGATGCACAGTCCATGGATCCATGAGGTTGTCTCCATATCCGTACACGTCCATCCGCTCGATGCAATTTGAAACGACACCAAGCAACATGGTTCCAGTCGTCAGTAGTCCAACGTCGGTGTTGACAGGCCCAAACGACGGGAATAGCTTTGTGTCATGCAACTCCAAAAGTCCCCTGCTGAGATGCACAGTCCATGGATCCATGAAGTTGTCTCCATACCCGTACACGTCCATCCGCACGATTCAATTTGAAACGACACCAGGCAACATGTTTCCAGTCATCAGTAGTCCTACGTCGGTGTTGACGGGCCTAAGCGAGGCGAACAGCTTTGTGTCATGCAACTTCTACAGTCCCCTGGTGAGATGCACAGTCCATGGATCCATGAGGTTGTCTCCATACCCATACACGTCCATCCGCTCGATGCAAATTGAAACGACACCAGGCAACATGTTTCCAGTCATCAGTAGTCCAACGTCGGTGTTGACGGGCCCAAGCGAGGGGAACAGCTTTATGTCATGCAACTTCAACAGTCCCCTGCTGAGATGCACAGTCCATGGATCCATGAGGTTGTCTCCATACCCGTACACGTCCATCCACTCGATGCAATTTGAAACGACACCAGGCAACATGTTTCCAGTCATCAGTAGTCCAACGTCGGTGTTGACAGGCCCAAGCGAGGCGAATAGCTTTATGTCATGCAACTTCAACAGTCCCCTGCTGAGATGCACAGTCCATGGATCCATGAGGTTGTCTCCATACCCGTACACGTCCATGCACTCGATGCAATTTGAAACGACACCAGGCAACATGTTTTCAGTCATCAGTAGTCCAACGTCGGTGTTGACAGGCCCAAGCGAGGCGAACAGCTTTGTGTCATGCAACTTCAACAGTCCCCTGGTGAGATGCACAATCTATGGATCCATGAGGTTGTCTCCACACCCGTACACGTCCATGCACTCGATGCAATTTGAAACGACACCAGGCAACATGTTTCCAGTCATCAGTAGTCCAACGTCGGTGGTGACGGGCCCAAGCGATACGAACAGCTTTGTGTCATGCAACTTCTACAGTCCCCTGGTGAGATGCACAGTCCATGGATCCATGAGGTTGTCTCCATACCCATACACGTCCATCCGCTCGATGCAATTTGAAACGACACCAGGCAACATGTTTCCAGTCATCAGTAGTCCAACGTCGGTGTTGACGGGCCCAAGCGAGGCGAACAGCTTTGTGTCATGCAACTTCAACAGTCCCCTGGTGAGATGCACAGTCCATGGATCCATGAGGTTGTCTCCATACCCGTACACGTCCATGCACTCGATGCGATTTGAAACAACATCAGGCAACATGTTTTCAGTCATCAGTAGTCCAACGTCGGTGTTGACGGGCCCAAGCGAGGCGAACAGCTTTGTGTCATGCAACTTCAACAGTCCCCTGGTGAGATGCACAGTCCATGGATCCATGAGGTTGTCTCCATACCCGTACACGTCCATGCACTCGATGCAATTTGAAACGACACCAGGCAACATGTTTCCAGTCATCAGTAGTCCAACGTCGGTGGTGATGGGCCCAAGCGATACGAACAGCTTTGTGTCATGCAACTTCTACAGTCCCCTGGTGTGATGCACAGTCCATGGATCCATGAGGTTGTCTCCATACCCATACACGTCCATCCGCTCGATGCAATTTGAAACGACACCAGGCAACATGTTTCCAGTCATCAGTAATCCTATGTCGGTGTTGACAGGCCCAAAGGAGGCGAACAGCTTTGTGTAATGCAACTTCAACAGTCCCCTGCTGAGATGCACAGTCCATGGATCCATGAGGTTGTCTCCATACCCGTACACGTCCAAACGCTCGATGCAATTTGAAACGACACCAGGCAACATGTTTCCAGTCATCAGTAGTCCAACGTCGGTGGTGACGGGCCCAAGCGATACGAACAGCTTTGTGTCGTGCAACTTCAACAGTCCCATGCTGAGATGCACAGTCCATGGATCCATGAGGTTGTCTCCATACCCGTACACGTCCATCCGCTCGATGCAATTTGAAACGACACTAGGCAACATGCTTCCAGTCATCAGTAGTCCAACGTCAGTGGTGACAGGCCCAAGCGATACGAACAGCTTTGTGTCATGCAACTTCAACAGTCCCACGCTGAGATGCACAGTCCATGGATCCATGAGGTTGTCTCCATACCCGTACACGTCCATGCACTCGATGCAATTTGAAACGACACCAGGCAACATGTTTCCAGTCATCAGTAGTCCAACGTCGGTGGTGACGGGCCCAAGCGATACGAACAGCTTTGTGTCATGCAACTTCTACAGTCCCCTGGTGAGATGCACAGTCCATGGATCCATGAGGTTGTCTCCATACCCATACACGTCCATCCGCTCGATGCAATTTGAAACGACACCAGGCAACATGTTTTCAGTCATCAGTAGTCCTATGTCGGTGTTGACGGGCCCAAGCGAGGCAAACAGCTTTGTGTCATGCAACTTCAACAGTCCCCTGCTGAGATGCACATTCCATGGATCCATGAGGTTGTCTCCATACCCGTACACGTCCATGCACTCGATGCAATTTGAAACGACACCAGGCAACATGTTTTCAGTCATCAGTAGTCCAACGTCGGTGTTGACGGGCCCAAGCGAGGCGAACAGCTTTGTGTCATGCAACTTCAACAGTCCCCTGGTGAGATGCACAGTCCATGGATCGATGAGGTTGTCTCCATACCCGTACACGTCCATGCACTCGATGCAATTTGAAACGACACCAGGCAACATGTTTCCAGTCATCAGTAGTCCAACGTCGGTGGTGATGGGCCCAAGCGATACGAACAGCTTTGTGTCATGCAACTTCTACAGTCCCCTGGTGTGATGCACAGTCCATGGATCCATGAGGTTGTCTCCATACCCATACACGTCCATCCGCTCGATGCAATTTGAAACGACACCAGGCAACATGTTTCCAGTCATCAGTAATCCTATGTCGGTGTTGACAGGCCCAAAGGAGGCGAACAGCTTTGTGTAATGCAACTTCAACAGTCCCCTGCTGAGATGCACAGTCCATGGATCCATGAGGTTGTCTCCATACCCGTACACGTCCAAACGCTCGATGCAATTTGAAACGACACCAGGCAACATGTTTCCAGTCATCAGTAGTCCAACGTCGGTGTTGACGGGCCCAAGCGAGGCGAACAGCTTTGTGTCATGCAACTTCAACAGACCCCTGCTGAGATGCACAGTCCATGGATCCATGAGGTTGTCTCCATACCCGTACACGTCCATCCGCTCGATGCAACTTGAAACGACACCAGGCAACATGTTTCCAGTCATCAGTGGTCCAACGTCGGTGTTGACGGGCCCAAGCGAGGCGAACAGCTTTGTGTCATGCAACTTCAACAGTCCCCTGCTGAGATGCACAGTCCATGGATCCATGAGGTTGTCTCCATACCCGTACACGTCCATCCGCTCGATGCAATTTGAAACGACACCAGGCAACATGTTTCCAGTCATCAGTGGTCCAACGTCGGTGTTGACGGGCCCAAGCGAGGCGAACAGCTTTGTGTCATGCAACTTCAACAGTCCCCTGCTGAGATGCGCAGTCCATGGATCCATGAGGTTGTCTCCATACCCGTACACGTCCATCCGCTCGATGCAATTTGAAACGACACCAGGCAACATGTTTCCAGTCATCAGTGGTCCAACGTCGGTGTTGACGGGCCCAAGCGAGGCGAACAGCTTTGTGTCATGCAACTTCAACAGTCCCCTGCTGAGATGCACAGTCCATGGATCCATGAGGTTGTCTCCATACCCGTACACGTCCATCCGCTCGATGCAATTTGAAACGACATCAGGCAACATGTTTCCAGTCATCAGTAGTCCAACGTCGGTGTTGACGGGCCCAAGCGAGGCGAACAGCTTTGTGTCATGCAACTTCAACAGTCCCCTGCTGAGATGCACAGTCCATGGATCCATGAGGTTGTCTCCATACCCGTACACGTCCATCCGCTCGATGCAATTTGAAACGACACCAGGCAACATGTTTTCAGTCATCAGTGGTCCAACGTCGGTGTTGACGGGGCCAAGCGAGGCGAACAGCTTTGTGTCATGCAACTTCAACAGTCCCCTGCTGAGATGCACAGTCCATGGATGCATGAGGTTGTCTCCATACCCGTACACGTCCATCCGCTCGATGCAATTTGAAACGACACCAGGCAACATGTTTCCAGTCATCAGTAGTCCAACGTCGGTGTTGACGGGCCCAAGCGAGGCGAACAGCTTTCTGTCATGCAACTTCAACAGTCCCCTGGTGAGATGCACAGTGCATGGATCCATGAGGTTGTCTCCGTACCCATACACGTCCATGCACTCGATGCGATTTGAAACAACACCATGCAACATGTTTTCAGTCATCAGTAGTCCAACGTCGGTGTTGACGGGCCCAAGCGAGGCGAACAGCTTTGTGTCATGCAACTTCAACAGTCCCCTGGTGAGATGCACAGTCCATGGATCCATGAGGTTGTCTCCTTACCCGTACACGTCCATGCACTCGATGCAATTTGAAACGACACCAGGCAACATGTTTCCAGTCATCAGTTGTCCAACGTCGGTGGTGACGGGCCCAAGCGATACGAACAGCTTTGTGTCATGCAACTTCTACAGTCCCCTGGTGAGATGCACAGTCCATGGATCCATTAGGTTGTCTCCATACCCATACACGTCCATCCGCTCGATGCAATTTGAAACGACACCAGGCAACATGTTTCCAGTCATCAGTAGTCCTATGTCGGTGTTGACGGGCCCAAGCGAGGCGAACAGCTTTGTGTCATGCAACTTCAACAGTCCCCTGCTGATATGCACATTCCATGGATCCATGAGGTTGCCTCCATATCCGTACACGTCCATCCGCTCGATGCAATTTTGAAACGACACCATGCAACATGTTTTCAGTCATCAGTAGTCCAACGTCGGTGTTGACGGGCCCAAGCGAGGCGAACAGCTTTGTGTCATGCAACTTCTACAGTCCCCTGGTGAGATGCACAGTCCATGGATCCATGAGGTTGTCTCCATTCCCATACACGTCCATCCGCTCGATGCAATTTGAAACGACACCAGGCAACATGTTTCCAGTCATCAGTAGTCCTATGTCGGTGTTGACGGGCCCAAGCGAGGCGAACAGCTTTGTGTCATGCAACTTCAACAGTCCCCTGCTGAGATGCACAGTCCATGGATCTATGAGGTTGTCTCCATACCCGTACACATCCATCCGCTCGATGCAATTTGAAACGACACCAGGCAACATGTTTCCAGTCATCAGTGGTCCAACGTCGGTGTTGACGGGCCCAAGCGAGGCGAACAGCTTTGTGTCATGCAACTTCAACAGTCCCCTGCTGAGATCCGCAGTCCATGGATCCATGAGGTTGTCTCCATACCCGTACACGTCCATCCGCTCGATGCAATTTGAAACGACACCAGGCAACATGTTTCCAGTCATCAGTGGTCCAACGTCGGTGTTGACGGGCCCAAGCGAGGCGAACAGCTTTGTGTCATGCAACTTCAACAGTCCCCTGCTGAGATGCACAGTCCATGGATCCATGAGGTTGTCTCCATACCCGTACACGTCCATCCGCTCGATGCAATTTGAAACGACACCAGGCAACATGTTTCCAGTCATCAGTGGTCCAACGTCGGTGTTGACGGGCCCAAGCGAGGCGAACAGCTTTGTGTCATGCAACTTCAACAGTCCCCTGCTGAGATGCACAGTCCATGGATCCATGAGGTTGTCTCCATACCCGTACACGTCCATCCGCTCGATGCAATTTGAAACGACACCAGGCAACATGTTTCCAGTCATCAGTGGTCCAACGTCGGTGTTGACGGGCCCAAGCGAGGCGAACAGCTTTGTGTCATGCAACTTCAACAGTCCCCTGCCGAGATGCACAGTCCATGGATCCATGAGGTTGTCTCCATACCCGTACACGTCCATCCGCTCGATGCAATTTGAAACGACACCAGGCAACATGTTTCCAGTCATCAGTAGTCCAACGTCGGTGTTGACGGGCCCAAACGAGGCGAACAGCTTTGTGTCATGCAACTTCAACAGTCCCCTGCTGAGATGCACAGTCCATGGATCCATGAGGTGTTCTCCATACCCGTACACGTCCATCCGCTCGATGCAATTTGAAACGACACCAGGCAACATGTTTCCAGTCATCAGTGGTCCAACGTCGGTGTTGACGGGCCCAAGCGAGGCGAACTGCTTTGTGTCATGCAACTTCAACAGTCCCCTGGTGAGATGCACAGTCCATGGATCCATGAGGTTGTCTCCATACCCGTACACGTCCATCCGCACGATGCAATTTGAAACGACACCAGGCAACATGTTTCCAGTCATCAGTGGTCCAACGTCGGTGTTGACGGGCCCAAGCGAGGCGAACAGGTTTGTGTCGTCCAGTAATCGAGCGTACACCGCTGGGCCTTCGCTCCGAAAACCCCTATATCCATGATGTAGGTTCACGCGGTGACAGTTGTTGAAGACCCATCATTGATATCTGCAGCAATTTGCGGAAGGCTTGCACTTCTATCGCGTTAAACGAAACTCTTCAATTGTGGTTAATCCTTTTCCACCTCAGCGATATCGGAGATCTGATGTTTTACCGGATTCCTGATATTCACGGTACGTTCGTGAAATGGTCGTACCTGAAAATCCACACTTCCTTCCTACCTCGGAGATACTGCGTACTACCCCTCGTGCGTCGACTATAATACCGCGTTCAATCTCACTTAAATCTTGATAGCCTGCCATTGTAGCAACAGTAGCCGATGTAACAGTTGTTTTATATGAGCGATGCTGACCGCAGCGCCGTATTCTGCCTGTTTAGTGCAGTATCCCACAGTCGTTAGGGGTTGCAGATGTCGACCGCGGTCCGTAATAGATATCGCTGGACGAGCGAGTCGCGACTAGCGCCGCTCCGCGCCTTGTGACAAGTATCTAGCGAGCTCTCCTCCACTCTTGCTCGGGACGTCAACTAGGAATGTAGCATAGCCTCCAGCTGATAGGAAGCTAACAAGGCGCTTAGTCAACTATGGTATAAGTAACGCCTCTCTAGATATCTGTTTGTAATTATATGTATGCAGCATATTAAGAAGCCCCTGTAATACAAGTACAGGGTGGTCCATTGATAGTGACCGGGCCAAATATCTCACGAAATAATCGTCAAACGAAAAAACTACAAAGAACGAAACTCGTCTACCTTGAAGGGGGAAACCAGATGGCGCTATGGTTGACCCTCTAGATGGCGCTGCCATAGGTCACACGGATATCAACTGCGTTTTTTTTTAAATAGGAACCCCCATTTTCTATTACATATTCGTGTAGTACGTAAAGAAATATGAATGTTTTAGTTGGACCACTTTTTTCGCTTTGTGACAGATGGCGCTGTAATAGCCATAAACATGTGGCTCACAATTTTACGCGAACAGTTGGTAACAGGTAGGTTTTTAAAATTAAAATACAGAACGTAGGTACGTTTGAACATTTTATTTCGATTGTTCCAATGTGATACATGTTCCTTTGTCAACTTATCATTTCTGAGAACGCATGCTGTTACAGCGTGATTACCTGTAAATACCACATTAATGTAATAAATGCTCAAAATGATGTCCGTCAACCTCAATGCATTTGGCAATACGTGTAACGACATTCCTCTCAACAGCGAATAATTCGCCTTCCGTAATGTTCGCACATGCATTGAGAATACGCTGACGCCTGTTGTCAGGCGTTGTCGGTGGCTCACGATATCAAATATCCTTCAACTTTCCCCACAGAAAGAAATCCGGGGACGTCAGATCCGGTGAACTTGCGGACCACGGTATGGTGCTTCGACGATCAATCCACCTGTCATGAAATATACTGTTCAATACCGCTTCATCCGCACGCGAACTATGTGCAGGACATCCATCATGTTGAAAGTACATCGCCATTCTGTCATGCAGTGAAACATTTTGTAGTAACATCGGTAGAACATTACGTAGGAAATCAGCATACATTGCAGCATTTACATTGCCATCGATAAAATGGGAGCCAATTATCGTTCCTCCTACAGTACCGCACCATACATTAACCCGCCAAGGTCGCTGATGTTCCACTAGTCGCAGCCATCGTGGATTTTCCGTTGCCCAACAGTGCATATCATGCCGGTTTGCGTTACCGCTGTTGGTGAATGACGCTTCGTCGCTAAATAGAACGCGTGCAAAAATCTGTCATCGTCCCGTAATTTCTCTTGTGCCCAGTGGCAGTATTGTACATGACGTTCAAAGTCGTCGCCATGCAATTCCTGGTGAACAGAAATATGGTGCGGGTGCAATCGGGGTTGATGTAGCATTCTCAACACCGATATTTTTGAGATTCCCGATTATCACGCAATTTGTCTGCTACGGATGTGCGGATTAGTCGCGACAGCAGCTAAAACACCTACTCGGGCATCATCATTTGTTGCAGGTCGTGGTTGACGTTTCACATGTGGCTGAATACTTCCTTTTTGGTAAACATTTTTCGAATACAGTGATCAATAGATTACTATATTTTAACTAAAGTTCAGTCTTGATCACAACACTTATGTCTTGGCAGCAGCTGAGGAGAGCTCCGCCTACCATCCTCCAAGGAAGCCATGGGTCTGAAGATGGTTATGTAAAAATAACTGAAACCGGTCACCTATGTTATTGAGACATAAGTGTTGTCATCAAGACTGAACTTTAGTTAATATATATATATATATAAAAAAAATAACGTAGCTATCCGGCGAACGGTCCGGACGCTTGGATGATGTCGTCCAGGATACCGAGCAGCATACATAGCACACGCACGTTGGGCATTTTGGTCACAATAGCCATACATCAACACGATATCGACCTTTTCCGCGATTGGTAAACGGTCCATTTTAACACCTGTAATGTATCACGAAGCAAATACCGTCCGCACTGGTGGAATGTTACGTTATAGCACGTACTTATACGCTTGTGACTATTACAGCGCCATCTATCACAAAGCGAAAACAGTAGTCCAACTAAATTATTCATATTTCTTTACGTACTACACGAATATGTAATAAAAATGGTGGTTGGTATTTTAAAAATAACGCATTTGATATCCGTTTGACGTATGGCAGCATCATCTAGCGGGCCAACCATAGCGCCATCTGGTTTCCCCCTTCAAGCTAGACGAGTTTCGTTCTTTGTAGTTTTTCGTTTGATGTTTATTTGTTGAGATATTTGGCCCGGTCACTATCAATGGACCACCCTGTACATTATATTTTACCAGCGACTGCTAATTATTTCAGTCGTTGCAGATACAGACTATTGATCCAGCTCCTTACCGACTTCACTGCCAAATTTACAACAGATGTTTCTATTTGGCGTTGGCCACCTATCATCATAACAACAGACGACGAGAATCATAACAAATGGCGACGAGGATGACGGTCCAGTTTTTTTAGGAAAGGAGCAGTGACAGCAGAGCTGATTCATCGATGTGCAAAAATGATGAGGTTGTGGAACGTTTTCCTGTTGACTTTCGCCGTATAGCCACGTATAGCCAGTACTAAGTGATGTTTTGCGTTATGTCACTACGCAATGGCCTTTGTCTAAAAATAGGATTGAAGTTGGATCGTCGTTTTCTTGTGCACCGACAACGACTTTTTGTACAACGTGGTGTCCTGTTGCTCCGCACGGAGAACGATCAGACTCGTGTTACTAGAATGAGATTTTCACTCTGCAGCGGAGTGTGCGCTGATGCGAAACTTCCTGGCAGATTAAAACTGTGCGCTGGACCGAGACTCGAACTCGGGACCTTTGCCTTTCGCGGGCAAGTGCTCTACCATCTGAGCTACCGAAGCACGACTCACGCCCGATACTCACAGCTTTACTTCTGCCAGTACCTCGTCTCCTACCTTCCAAACTTTACAGAAGCTCTCCTGCGAACCTTGCAGAACTAGCACTCCTGAAAGAAAGGATACTGCGGAGACATGGCCCAGCCACAGCCTGGGGGATGTTTTCAGAATGAGACTTTCACTCTGCAGTGGAGTGTGCGCTGATATGAAACTTCCTGGCAGATTAAAACTGTGCGCCGGACCGAGACTCGAACTCGGGACCTTTGCCTTTCGCGGGCAAGTGATCGAGACGAGATATTAAAAAACGAGGACTGTTAACCTGTATCTTGTGCAAAGAGCACGTGTTGCTATGCCGTCGCTCAGAACGTATTGTTACATTTAATGAAAATTGATATTTTAGTGATAAAACCGAGTGAAGTATGTGTAAGAGTTGCCAAACATTTATGTATACAGATTTTCTGGAAGTGCAGAATAGGTCCCGGCGCAGGTCCGAGTCCTCCCTCGGGCACGGGGTGTGTGTGTGTTTGTCCTTAGGATAATTTAGGTTAAGTACTGTGTACGCTTAGGGACTGATGACCTTAGCAGTTAAGTCTCATAAGATTTCACACACATTTGAACATTTGAAGCGAAGAAGAGGAACAGCTTGTTTTTGGAAAAGGAGGCGAACTTCATTGTCGTCGGCGTCTGTCAATGGACAGAATTTTAAGTGTACAAAGTTCAGTAAAATGCAGGAAAAGAAATGTATTCTCTATAGTTTGCATTCAGAACGTAACAAACTCTCACAATTTCTTAATTACTGTAATTGGATTATGTTCTTGTACAATAGTATGGTGCTGAACTCCACAGACCAATTTTGAAGCAGCAGGACGTGTAGTTTGAAGGAAGTTTGTGTGCCAAGCAATCTCCTTTTGTCACGAAAAGCAGATTGCTGTTTGTGGTCCCTTGGGTATGAAAAGCTACGAAAACTTGGGCTCAAAGCTATCCGCAATACGGCCAAGTACCTAACAGAGTCGTATTTTAAACCTTAAAGATCAATAACTTCCTCCAAATTGTAATACGTCACCAACTGGTTCAGAAGCTGATCATTCAAGGAGGCAGCAACCAAAATTCAGGTACCTGTTACGACTTAAAGTAGAAACCTCAATCAAAAATCAATCTCTCTCTCTCTCTCTCTCTCTCAAAACACATATATAAATATTCATATTATTAAAAAAAAGTAATTTTATAAACCGACATTTACATATTTCTGTATATGAATACGCAGCCGGCCGGTGTGGCTGAGCGGTTCTAGGCGCTTCAGCATGGAACCGCGCGACCGCTACGGTCGCAGGTTCGAATCCTGCCTCGGGCATGGATGTGTGTGATGTCCTTAGGTCAGTTAGGTTTAAGCGGTTCTAAGTTCTAGGGCACTGATGACCTCAGATGTTAAGTCCCACAGTGCTCAGAGCCATTTGAACCATTTTTTTTTTTTTTTTGAATACGCATGCCTATTTTAGTTTCCTCAGCGCTTCAGTCTACATGCAGTGAAGGGAAACACACAGTCTCGATTAGCATGATACTTCGTATGTTCGACGTGAACGTGCAGTAACCACTCACAGACGGTAGGTGGAAGAACTAGCAGTGTAGAGGGCTATGTAAAGCATGACGGGGGACGAGGAAAACAGTGTAGTCGTTGTCGCCGTAATGTCCAAGCGGACCGATCGTCCAAAACAGCATGATCATTGAATTTCAGGGCAAGTTTGTAGACCATCGCGTACCACCGTGATTATAAAGTATACCGTGCGTGGGAAAATGATGTTATCCAAAACAGGCGCGGAAGCCACTGTGGTGCACTACGGGCCATAGATGACACTGGTGAATGACAGCTGCGGAGATGCTTTACTGGCCAACAGACATACAGCTGTTGAGCAGCTGACCACCTGATGAACCGAGGGGCTGCGAACACTGCTACGCATGGGCTTCCGGAGCAGGCGGCTGGTACACATTCTAATGCTGACTGCTGCTTGTCGGTGACGGAAATCTGGAATTTGCATTCCAATATTGCAGCTGGACGTCCACTGTATGGTGACAAACAGCCCTCTCTAACGAACTGCGTTCTATGCTCCATCAGCACTTTATGCCCCATCGGACAGAAAACAAACTGAACCGTGTCGTGGTTCGCGTTGGTGCCGTTGGTAGGTTGGCATTGTGTAATAGGCATAGTGGCGTCTAGTTTTCTTGTTGTGGTTACTGGCGCCACTACGTTTGCTGCGTTGTCTGTCTGCGAGTGGCAGCAGCAGCGGTTATCGATATCTAGTACTGTGGTACTATCTTTGGAAGGACCTCATGTGTTTTCCAGGTCAGAGTGTGTTGGAGGCGAGCAGGCACTGCTGGGTCGAGGGGCTGTAGTTGCGAGGGCCTCAACCACATTGTCCACTGGACCCAGGACGTTTAATTTGAGTGAACATTAACCCAGTAGTGAAACCTCCACTATTTTGTGATCACGACGTTTGTTCGCGCGTTGCTGCTCGCAGGGTCACTGAGATGAAGAGCAAATAGTGGAGTGTTTGGAGTTGTCGAAATTAATTAGCCGTCCTCCATATTTTATTACTAATCATTGAATTCCTTGTGTTTATGGTTGAAGTTCAACTAGCGGTAATTTTCTGCCTAGTGGCCGCTAACGAAAAAATGGTTCAAATCGCTCTGACAAGGGAACCTCCCCATCGCACCCCCCTCAGATTTAATTATAAGTTGGCACAGAGGATAGGCCTTGAAAAACTGAACACAGATCAATCAAGAAACAGGAAGAAGTTGTGTGGAACTATGAAAAAAATAAGCAAAATATACAAACTGAGTAGTCCATGCGCAAGATAAGCAGCATCAAGGGCACTGGAAACTCTGAAGCGCCGTGGTCCCGTGGTTAGCGTGAGCAGCTGCGGTAACGAAAGGTCTTTGGTTCAAGCCTCCGTCGGGTGAAAATTTTTTTATTTTTAGACTATTATCAAAGTTAAGGCACTCAAACATAATCAACTTCCCTCTCCAAAATTCCAGGACATGTTCAGATTTGCTTGGACACATGCAGGATTTGACGGTCTACACACGGAAAAATTTGAAAACGTTAAAAACATATGTTTTGACAGAGCACAGGGAAAACTGTGCGACTGTGAAACTGTTGCATGCATTTGTTGCAGTTTATGTGACAAACTCTTATGTTTTCATCACTTGTTTGGGAGTGATTATCATATCCACAAGAAAACCTAAATCGGCAAGGTAGAAGAATCTTTTTACCCATTCGCCAAGTGTACAAGTTAGATGGGTCGACAACATATTCCTGTCAGGTGACGCACATGCCGTCACCAGTGTCGTATAGAATATATCAGACGTGTTGTCCTGTGGAGGAATCGGTTGACCTATGACCTTGCGAGCAAATGTTTCCGGTGCCCATTGGAGAGGCACGTCCTTTCGTCTACTAATCGCACGGTTTTGCGGTGCGGTGGCAAAACACAGACACTAAACTTATTACAGTGAACAGAGACGTCAATGAACGAACGGACGGATCATAACTTTGCGATGGAAGACTTGAACCAAGGACCTCTCACGCCGGAGCTGCTCACGCTAACCACGAGACCACGGCGCTCCTGAGCTCACAGTATCCTTAATGTTGCTTATGATGCGCATGGACTACTCAGTTCGTATATTTTGCTTATTTTTTTCGTAGTTCCACACAACTTCTTCCTGTTTTCTCGATTGATCTGTGTCCAGTTTTTCAAGGCCTATCCACTGTCCCAACTTATAACAAAATCTGAGAGGGGTGCGACGGGGAGGTTCCCTTGTGAGCACTATGGGACTTAACATCTGAAGTCATCAGTCCCCTAGAACTTAGAACTGATTGAACCTAACTAAGGTAAGGACGTCACACACATTCGTGCCCGAGGCAGGATTAGAACCTGCGACCGTAGCAGCAACGCGGTTTCGGACTGAAGCTCCTAGAACTGCTTGGCCACAGTGGCTGGCGGCCGCTAACGCCCCAGTTTCCTGCCCTGGAGGTCAGCGTATTTTCGTGGCAGTCTACATTTCCTCGCCTTGCCGCTGCTGTGTGGTAAGGCATGTAGTTCGACAGCCTCCTCGATTGTGGTTCGGATATTTGTTTCTTTGGGACTGCTTTGGTCGTAGTGGTTCCTTCTGCTCCTGGATGTTCTAAACACAGGATTCTGAAGACGCAGTGCTGCCCACCGGATTTCCCTTGCCCGGGTTATTCTATCACTCTATTGGTTGTCAGACGCTAGGTAGATGTTGCAAGAGTGTCCGCTTGTTTGAGTTGCCATCCGGTTAACTGAATACAACTCTTGGTTACCTGTTTCATAATTTTCGAAGTTGAGGGACTTTCCCAGGTAAATCCTTGGAGAACCGTCTGAGGCCCACTTCCCTATTGATTTGATCAGATTGTGATGATTGTCAATAAGGCCTTTAGTCGTGAATGCAATTTGTATTAAGAATGTTTAATTAGATATTGTTTCTTAATAGTGAAAATTGATGATTGTCCTTTTTCATATTATTGTAGTGTCTGTTGGAGAAGTTCTTAATAATTTGCTATCTAAGCCCTCAGCCATCAAATTGTTTTTGAGTTATTACTATTGGGGCCTTCAGCCGACAAATAAGTTGAATTTCTGGTCAATAACGTCTTCAGCCATGAGTGTAACTTGCTTTATTGTACATTGTGTCTTAACAGTCAAATCTGATAACTCTTCCTTATTGTCAACCTTACTTACAATTGTTTTCAAATAAAGTATACGTGATTTTTAAAAAAGTGAGTAACCAACGGTAACTAAGGGTTTTCCCTCTGTCCCATGTTTCACAAATACCCTGCAGCAATCATTGGAAGTGTCCAGCCAGAAGGAGAGGCTTTTATGACCTGGGAAATACACTACCGGCCATTAAAATTGCTACACCACGAAGATGACGTGCTACAGAAGCGAGATGTGACCGGCAGGAAGAAGATGCTGTGATATGCAAATGATTAGCTTTTCAGAGCATTCACACAAGGCTGGCGCCGGTGGCGACACCTACAACGTGCTGACATGACAAGAGTTCCCAACCGATTTCTCATACACAAACGGCAGTTGACCGGCGTTGCCTGGTGAAACGTGGTTGTGATGCCTCGTGTAAGGAGGAGAAATGCGTACCATCACGTTTCCGACTTTGATAAAGGTCGAATTGTAGCCTATCGCGATTGCGGTTTATCGTATCGCGACATTGCTGCTCGCGTTGGTCGAGATCCAAGGACTGTTAGCAGAATATGGAATCGGTGGGTTCAGGAGGGTAATACGGAACGCCGTGCTAGATCCCAACGGCCTCGTAGCAATCGAGGTGGCAGGGATCTTATCCGCACGGCTGTAATGGATCGTTCAGCCACGTCTCGATCCCTGAGTCAACAGATGAGGACGTTTGCAAGACAACAACCATCTGCACGAACAATTCGACGACGTTTGCAGCAGCATGGACTATCAGCTCGGAGACCGTGGATGCGGTTAACTTTGACGGTGCATCACAGACAGGAGCGCCTGCGATGGTGTACTCGACGACGAACCTGGGTGCACGAATTGCAAAACGTCATTTTCTCGGATGAATCCCGGTTCTGTTTACAGCACCATAATGGTCGCATCCGTGTTTGGCGACATCGCGGTGAACGCACATTGGAAGCGTGTATTCGTCATCGCCATACTGGCGCATCACCCGGCGTGATGGTATGGGGTGCCATTGGTTACACTTCTCGGTCACCCCTTGTTCGCATTCACGGCACTTTGAACAGTGGACGTTACATTTCAGATGTGTTACGACCCGTGGCTCTACCCTTCATTCGATCCCTGCAAAACCCTACATTTCAGCAGGATAACGCACGACCGCATGTTGCAGGTCCTGTACGGGCCTTTCTGGATACAGAAAGTGTTCGACTGCTGCTCTGGCCAGCACATTCTCCAGATCTCTCACCAACTGAAAACGTTTGGCCAATGGTGGCCCAGTAACTGGCTCGTCACAATACACCAGTCACTACTCTTGATGAACTGTGGTATCGTGTTGAAGCTGCATGGACAGCTGTACCTGTGCACGCCATCCGAGCTCTGACTCAATGCCCAGGCGTATCAAGGCCGTTATTACGGCCAGAGGTGGTTGTTCTGGATACTGATTTGTCAGGGTCTATGCACCCAAACTGCGTGAAAATATGATCACTTGTCAGTTCTAGTATAATTTATTTGTCCAATGAATACCCGTTTATCATCTGCATTTCTTATTGGTGTAGCAATTTTAATGGGCAGTGGTGTATATTGAAAATCTGTGGGTCCACCTCTGTCAGGCTGTTCGTGCCACAGATCGTCAATCGAGAAACCTGCCGCAGCGGGACACTGCGCTGGGGACGCCCTGATTCCGCATCGCTGTTGGTAACTTGCACAACCTCACTTACTCCACACCACACCGCATCGTTCCGCGCTGCATAATGTGGTCATGCAAGCACTCTAGAGACGGTCTCATTCACGTGACTTCACAGTGTATTGTGAACGAATGCAAGCAAATATTCCCCGGAAGCCCCGTTTGCACACAACCTAGGGAAGTCTCCAAGTTACGCAAGTCATACAAAATTTGAGACCTTAACTTTTTTCGGCGAATTGAATGTTCAAATAACTTACGGGTTTGCTGCCGGGTGACGTCGTCGACCACCGCCGATATTTCGACAGGAGCACACCCTGGCATTCTCAAGGCACAAATGCAAGGAGGAAGCAATGTGCAAGGGAATTTAATACCTCGGTTCACAGAGGAGAAACAAGGAAGACACCACACACAGAACAAGTAACCACAGAGTCAACACACAACCAAAGATAACCAACATCAGTAAGTTCCATAGTGACTATTAATGAGGTAGCACTAATTCTGTCCCTCTGTCGAAATGTCGGCGGTGGTCGACGACATCACTCGGCAGCAAACCCGTAAGTTATTTGAACACAGGAAATTTAATCGCGGATCATCCCCTAGCCATCTTCATCCGTTTGCCCACCCGCGGGAAAGTGGTTGTTTATAAATTGGGTGGTCCGTTTTTTTCCTTGTGGAACAGGGGCGGGTTAGAGCAACCTGCGGTTCGGGTTGTTCGGTAATCTCCCTATCAATCTACCGTACGTTAGTAGTTTCCTCTGTCATGTTTGTTGGATTTGGTGTGTTAACGAATTTATTGCTTGGAGTGTAACGGCCTAATACCTGAAATATGTTTTGATCTTTGGAAACTTTGATATTATTGCCTGTGATCTTGAGAGGCGGTATCTGTGTACTGTAGAGCATCTTAACTATTGTTTGGCCAACCTTGTAGAATTTTATATAAGATTGCATTTCATGGGCTTTTATTTAAATCATCATTTTAGTATATAAAGTTGCCACCCTTTCACCGTAAGACTTTTCTTAGAAGTTAAAATCAAATTGCACCTTCGGTGGCATGGTTAATATTTTAATTGTTAGTGTTTTGTACCATTTCCATCCCTCCTGCGGGGAGTCCATTGTTTGTGTGCTTGTGTAAATTGTTAAAACTCTTAGTTCAAAGTTATCTGGTGTGTTGCAGATTTGTACCAGTTTAGTCTTTCAGAATCTGTTGTGAGCGGTCGGTAACTACGGTCGTGTCAAAAGGGAGCGGCAAGGTTCTCTGCCCGAAAGCTCATACAGTCAAAACTTGTTTCTTTCTGCCTCTGAATAAATTGTAAGTTTGATATTTGGAGGGTGCTTTCTCATTATAATATTAAATCTGATTCTTTTAAAAATGCTTTTAGGCGCTAGTAGAGTGAATAAAATTCCCATTTATTAAACAGAATTTGGTTATGATTTCATCAGTTACTCTCTGGCAACTACTTCCATGCTTACATAGTATGATTAAATGTGTTAATGTTCTTGATGAATCGCTAGTAAATGAAATAAATTCTTAAGAATGTTCTTTGAAAAATAAATCACGGTTCAAAACTTATTGCCTTAATGCAGCTGGTTTGGAGCATTCATTTTGATGTCTTGTCGACCTTTGTTCGATTCCTGAGTTTATAAGAATAAGTAATAGGAATAATAAACCGAAAATCGGTATGTTTCAGTAACCGTTTATTGTGATATAACCGAAAGCCGGTTGTTCGAGCGATAACAGGCAGAGCGGCAGAGTAGGCGACACGTAGGCTGGTCCGCAGTGCGTGCACGCACCGCGCTGGCGATCGATAGTGCGTGCCGGCGCGTGCCAGCCCTGTGATGCGGGGGTGGAAGTCGGGGGGAGACGGGCGGACGGCAGGCGCCAAGGTTAAGGCCGGAGCTGCCGCGCGGGTTGCAGCCAGGCAGGGGCGGGCGCGTCTCTGGCGCTGCGTGAACGTCCGAGAGGAGGCGTCCGCCGTGACCGAGAAGGCACTGGTGTCTGTGATGTGGTGTCTCTGCGTCCCACTGCTGGAGCGGTGCTGTACTCTGGTGCTAATTACCGGGGCGTGGCGCAGGAATATCCCATACTACCGCACACGTACGCGTCTTCCTTATTACACTACTGGCCATTAAAATTGCTACACCACGAAGATGACGTGCTACAGCTGCGAAAGTTAACCGACAGGAAGAAGATGCTGTGATATGCAAATGATTAGCATTTCAGAGCATTCACACACGGTGGACGCGACACCTACAGCGTGCTGGCCTTAGGAAAGTTTCCAACCGATTTCTCTCATACACAATCAGCAGTTGACCGGCGTTGCCTGGTGATGCCTCGTGTAAGGAGGAGAAATGCGTAACATCGCGCTTCCGACTTTGATAAAGGTCGGATTGTAGCCTATCGCGTTTGCGGTTTATCGCATCGCGACATTGCTGCTCGTGTTGGTCGAGATCCAATGACTGTTAGCAGAATATGGAATCGGTAGACTCATGAGGGTAATACGGAACGCCGCGCTGGATCCCAACGGCCTCGTATCACTAGCAGTCGAGATGACAGGCATCTTATCCGCATGGCTGTAAACGGATCCCTGAGTCAACAGATGGGGACGTTTGCAAGACAACAACCGTCGGCACGAACAGTTCGACAACGTTTGCAGCAGCATGGACTATCAGCTCCCATGACGCTGCATCACAGAGAGGAACGTCTGCGATGGTGTACTCAACGACGAACCTGGGTGCACGAATGGCAAAAAAAATCGAGAAAACAGGAAGAAGTTGTGTGGAACTACGAAAAAATAAGCAAAATATACAAACTGAGTAGCCCATGCGCAAGATAGGCAACATCAAGGATAGTGTGAGCTTAGAAGCGCCGTGGTCCCGTGCTTAGCGTGAGAAGCTGCGGAACGAGAGGTCCTTGGTTCAAGTCTTCCCTCGAGTGAAGAGTTTACTTTCTTTATTTTCACAAAGTTATGATCTGTCCTTTCGTTCATGGACGTCTCTGTTCACTGTAATAAGTTTAGTGTCTCTGTTTTGCGACCGCACCGCAAAACCGTGCGATTAGTAGACGTAAGGACGTGCCTCTCCAATGGGAACCGAAAACGTTTGATCGCAAGGTCATAGGTCAACCGATTCCTCCACAGGAAAACACGTCTGGTATATTCTATACGACACTGGTGTGTGCCTGACCTTCGACAATTGTCTGAAAATAAAAAATTTCACTCGAGGGAAGACTTGAAACAAGGACCTCTCGTTCGGCAGCTGCTCACGCTAACCACGGGACCACGGCGCTCCTGAGGTCGCATTATCCTTGATGTTGCCTATCTTGCACATGGACTACCCAGTTTGTATATTTTGCTTATTTTTCTCACAGTTCCACACAACTTCTTCCTGTTTTCTCGATTGATCTGTGTTCAGTTTTTCAAGGCCTATCCACTGTGCCAACTCATAACTAAATCTGAGGGGGGTGCGATGGGGAGGTTTCCTTGTAAGAAGAGACAACGCCTGCGAGGCCGACTACCCACCAAACACAGAAGCAACGCCGCACACGCTAACCGGCAGGCGGATCGAAGCTCCGGCCACGCTGCCTCCAGAGGCTGCGTGCCAGCTTGCCTCCCCTCCCTACGCAGCTGCAAGTCCAGGGCTCCAGCTTACCGGTTTAATCGTCAAAAACTCTCCGTCCGCGTAATGTGAATGAAATAAGTTTACGAGATCCGTTGGGATTTTCTATTTTTGTACCTAAAACATTGTCACACTTATGCTATTTGTGGAATGAACTCAGAGCTCTGAATTATTTGTCCACTTGTAATAATCTGTTACGAGGGACAGATGACATAACATCTTGCGCTTGGTTGCACTCTGGGCGTGATAGTACTGCACGTTTCACTTTGGCCTCATAATTTAGACCCAGACAACAAGTTCAAGAAACCAGCAGGAGTTTTACGCAGAGTAAGCTATTTCTCTTTGTTGTATCCTCGTTAGCCGCTTTTACATCGCCTCGTCGTCCCTGTAGAGCTGTACCTTGGGGAGCAAGGAGAGGATGTTGGTTGGCGGCCAGTATCCTCGTTGTGTGACACAAACTGCACGGAATTAATAACCGGGTTCTTTATTCATAAAGAAAGAGCTACTTAAGTTTCCATGTGCTGTGGTACAAGCTCTCTTCTGTATAGTCCACGTAGCCTCAATGCTGTTAAACTACAAGTCCGCTATATGGTTACTATGTCCTGTCTGTGTCTGTGCTAGAGGCTAAGTCTGCAGCTCCATCTCGGTGCCATACTGGAACTCCACGGCGTACAGACTCGAATTATGTGGCGTAACAGGCTCGAACTGACTGGCTAAAACTGGCTCTCTGGTCCGCGGAGACGATCATAAATACTGGCAGCTGTGAGGGCGTTGGCGGCGCGTTGCCTGCGAGTCTTGCCCTTGGCCTCTATCGATACTCTCGTAACCTCTATGCCTCAGGGTGTGCTGGCGCCAGCGTACGCCAGCACGCTCTTAAGGTAGCCAAATGGGTCGTCTGGTGGAGCCCTTGAGATTGCCAAAAACGTAGTCACTGCACATACCTCTTGCGGCAGCCAAATGCATCATCAGGTTGTGGTTCCCTGAAGGTAGCCAAATACCTCAACCTGGCAGCAGCTGAATACAAGAGGAGCATAAAGTTGCCGTGCTTGGCAATCCATCCTGGTCTTACATTTCTGCAAGATAATGCCCGCCCACAGACGGATAGAGTTACCTGATTACAGAAGTTTTTTTCTAAGGAACTATGATAGATACATCTGTGTGGTTTGTTGCAAATTGTAACTTCACTCTTAAAGAGTTTCTACTGTTTGTCTTCGTGCTTGCCAAACCCTATCATGGTCAGCAAGGTCACCAGATCTCTCCACGGTTGAGAACGTCGGAAACATTATGGGCAGTGTCCTCCAGCCAGCTCTCGATTTTGACGATCTGATGCGTCAGCTGGACAGAATTTGACACGATATCCCTCAGTAACACATTCAACAAGCCTATTGGTCAGTGTCAGGTCGATTAACAGGATGTATAAGGGCCAGAGGAGGTCCAACCCGTTGTTCACTTCCTCAATTTGTGGAGCTCTTTCTCATGAGTAAATCATCCAATTTTGCAGAAATTGCTATGATTTGTTTGCCTGTACATGTACATCACTTCTACCGATTTCCGTCTCATTCGGCTAATTCCTTTGCGGTGCGCCTTTTTTTCTTGTTGCAGAGTGTATTTCATGCACTTTGAGATAGGCAACGCAACTTACATCGTGTTACACGGGTGCAGCGATGTATGTTGGGTTGCCTATTATGAGGTGCGTGAAATATTTTCAGGAACAGTCTTATTTTGCAGGCCGGCTTGCATTACACTTACATACATCAAATTTTTTGACAAATACACAAACACTTGTAGACAGACGAATACCACTTGCAATCAGTATCTTTCGGTTACTTACGCTCTGGCAACCAACAAGTTCCAGAAATGAGCAGAAGTTTTACACGAAGTAAGCTATTTCTGCCAAGGCAGCCAAATGCTTTGTGTTGTGGTGCCCTTAATGTAGCAGTAAACCTCGTCAGCACGCACACCTCTTGTAGTAACCAAATGCGTCGTCAGGTGGCAGGTAGCCAGATACCTCGGCACTACGCACCTCTCTTAAGGAAGTCAAATGCTTCGTCACACGTCTGTTCTGTTAAGCGTCTCAGTCCTAAAAATATAAAGACAAGTTTAGTTTCACAATTTTTCGTAAAACTGACCTTCATTCTCATAATGAGCAGTGAATACAAGAAAATAAACAATCACTTACAACGAAATGAACACCCCTTTTTTTTCATATTATTGAAGAACAGTGACGCTGCTCACTTCCTTTTTTTTATTTTTTTTATTTTTCATTTTGTTCATTGTTGATCGTTGTGTTTGCTCGTTGCGGACGTCGCATGACATCCGGTAAAGTTCGTTTGTTGATCTTTCGACTCACTTTTTTTTCACAGAGGCCAACCAGCTCTCTGACCGAACACGCTGAGCTACCGTGCCGGCTAATATGACAGACGCTCTATCCATCTGAGCCACCGAGGACACAGAGGATAGCGCGACTGCAGGGATTTATCTCTGGCACGGCTCCCGCGAAACCCACATTCTCAGCGTATTGTCCCGCACTACATTCGTACACTCTTAGTGCCCCCGAAAGAACAGATACCACCTTAGTAAATATATAGTTAAGGCTCACCGTCCACTTGACCATCTTCTTCTTCTGTGCGAATGCACAAACAGAGCCCGAACTCTTACGGGAATCGGCAACGCACCGCGAGTAATGAGTATAATGGGCGGGGGCACTACGAATGTAGTGCGGGACAATACGTTGAGAATGTGGGTTTCGCGGGAGGCGTGCCAGAGATAAATCCCTGCAGTCGCGCTATCCTCTGTGTCCTCGGTGGCTCAGATGGATAGAGCGTCTGCCATGTAAGCAGGAGTTCCTGGGTTCGAGTCCCGATCGGGGCACACATTTTCATCTGTCCCCGTTGATGCGTGTCAACGCCTGTAAGCAGCTAAGGGTGTTCATTTCATTGTAATTTCATTCTAACGATCTGCTTGGTCACCGATGGTATCTGTTCTTTCGGACATGTCCGAAAGATCAGATAGCATCTTAGTAAGTAAAAAAACAATCAATTGTTTTATGGAGGTGGTTTCACTTTGAGACCACCGGGACATTTAGTTTTCAAACCAGCCATCGTTTCGTTAGCTATATTTTAATGTGATTTCTCATTTTAGTAGACTCAATATCACATCTCGAAACATTCGACAACTTACAATGCTTAAAGCGAACAATAGTCCTAAATAACAAGCGAAAATGGGCCTGAAGTGTAATAAAAAATAATTATCAAAATAAAACGAAATCTCAATGGTTTCATTTCGGAACTATTGTTAAAAACAGTGATATAAACGTACATTTACGTTACAGTAACTTCAGATATACTTACTTCCACTGTTAGTTATCTCCCCAAGGTGATCATTACAAAAAAAAAAAAAAAAAAAAACAATGTCAGAATCTTGTACAGTCATGTAACACAATCTTAGTGCTGAATGTCGGTTTGAATGCTGTAAGTGACTGCTAGACTGTACTACCCATTCGTAGAAGTACCTCTGCTCAGTGTATCATTACAACATGTGTCTGTCTCGCAGGAGCATCGGTGCTTGCGTGTCAAAGGCACTGGCACACCATAAAAAATTAATGAAACCGTGACTTCACGCAGATACCATTGGCACGCAAAGGTTTGAGGTAACCAAATGCCCCATTTCTGACATTGTCTACGGGCGAGTCAGAAACGGCTTTACAACTTTGGAATAATACAGAAATTTGTCGAGGTAACTTTCGGAATCGGTGATGTGTCATTTTGTAGCAAACACCTTCAAGCTTCACATAAAAGTGTCAAGTGTCATTTTGATTCGATGTGACTACCATTTTATTTATTTATTTACACGTCAAGTTTCGTAGGGCCATTTGAGGAGCCAATCTCGAAGGTCATGCAACGTGTCACTACATCAAATTACAACGTAAAAGTAATAACAGATAAAAATAAAATGTTGAAGAACCCAAGAAAGTCTAGCCATAAGTTTAAGTACACGCAATCAACAATGTGAGACAGAAATCAGCTTAATTTTTCAAGGAACTCCTCGACAGAATAGGGGCGACCCATGAGGAACTCTTCAGTTTCCATATGAAAGTGCGTCGATTACTGCTAAGATTCTTGAATTCTTGTCGTAGCTTATTGAAAATGGATGCAGCAGTATACTGCAACGTTTCTGCACAAGAGTTTAGGAAATCCGATCCAAATGCAGGTTTTAATTTCTGCCGAGTGTTAACTGAGTGAAAGCTGCTTATTCTCACTTGGCGGCCGAATCCGAATGGGACTTGGCGGCCAACAATGCCATTCGATCATTTCATTGGGAATAAACTGATATTGTTAACAAGAAACGACAGTAAAGAATTTATATATTGAGAGGCAAATTCCAAAATACCCAGACTAGTGAACAGGGGTCGACAAGAGGTTCGCGAAATTATTGCCGGAACCGAGCAAAAAATGGTTCAAATGGCTCTGAGCACTATGGGACTTAACATCTATGGTCCCCTAGAACTTAGAACTACTTAAACCTAACTAACCTAAGGACATCACACAACACCCAGTCATCACGAGGCAGAGAAAATCCCTGACCCCGCCGGGAATGGAACCGAGCATTTCTGAGCGAGAAAAATCCTTTTAGAATGGGATGAGTTACCCCAAAATATAATACCATACGACAACAGCGAATGAAAATAAGCTGAGTAGATTAATTTTCGTGTCGAACGATCAGTTACTTCAGATACTGTAACCAATTTTTTCACACACTCGTTGCAACAAATCGGGCGTAACTTGTGCAACGGCAGCGGTGATTTGATTTTTCAGGCCGGCTGAAATGTTTTGTAGAGGAGGAACACATACACGGCCTTTGATGAAATCCCAGAGAGAGAAATCGAATAGTGTCAAGTCTGGCGACGGAGGTGGTCAGGCGGCTGGTCCTTCACGGTCAACCCACCGACCTGTGAAGCGATTGTCGAGCAGACTTGGAACTTCCGCGAGGAAATAAGGTGGTGCATTGTCTTGCTGGTCCCATCTCGGTCATGGTCATCGCTTTGTGGAATTAAACGGTTTTCAAGAATATCCATATACGAGGTGCGACTAGAAAAAAACCGGACTGATGCTGGAAAAAACATTTATTTACAATTAGTTACAATTTCATGTTATCTCCTTCAATGTACTCTCCTCCTCGGTCTCTACACCGCTCCATACGAATTTTCCACTGTTCATAGCAATGCTGCAGATCATTTTCGGTAAGTCCATACATTACTTCCGTCGCTTTTTCTTTTACTGCTTCAACAGTCTCAAATCTAGTTCCTTTCAAAGCTGACTTGACTTTAGGGAAAAAGAAAAAAGTCACAGGGGGCCAAATCAGGTGAGTAGGGTGGATGATCTAAGATGGGAATGTTGTGTTTTGCCAAAAACGTCTTCACTGACAACGCACTGTGAGCTGGGGCATTGTCTTGGTGAAGGATCCATGACTTTTTTTCTCCACAAATCGTTCCGTTTTCTCCGTACTCGCTCACGTAGGGTAGCCAGGACGCTAATGTAGTAATGCTGATTCACTGTTTGTCCCTCTGGTACCCAATCAATGTGCACAATCCCTTTGATGTCAAAAAAAAACAATCATCATTGCCTTGAATTTCGATTTTGACATTCGTGCTTTTTTTTGTCGTGGAGAACCAGGAGTTTTCCAATGCATCGATTTTGTAAGAAGATGGGATCACTTTCAATGTTTTCCAGGATGTCAGAATAAATCATTCTTCAGCGTTCCTTCTGTTCAATTGTGAGACACTTTGGAACCATTTTTGAACACACTTTGTTCATGTTGAAACTTTCATGAAGAATCTGCCTAACACTTTCCTTGTCAACTCCTGTTACCTCAGACACTGCTCTGATTGTTAAACGGCGATCTTGTCGAACAAGTTTACCGATTTTTTCAATGTTTGCATCAGTTTTTGCTGACAATGGTCTGCCAGTGCGAGTGTCATCACTGGTGTCTTCGCGGCCATCTTTAAATCGTTTAAACCACTCAAACACTTGTGTTCGCGATAAACAATCATCGCCGTACACTTGTTGTAACATTACAAACGTTTCACTTGCAGATTTTCCTAGTTTGAAACAAAATTTGATGTTAACACGCTGTTCTTTCTGTACACTCAACATTTTCCGACGCACAGACAAAACGTCAACTACTTAAAACAGACGCCAAGGGGAGACTGAGTGCAGGAGGCAGATGAAACTCGAGCAGTAGGCGGAGCGAGAGTCACGTGACAGGCCACGCGACTTTCAGCCTTATTGCATTCGTTTTATTGTTTCACCAGTACTAGCCCGTTTTTTTTCTAGCCACACCTCGTACACAATACACCAGTGAAAGTAGTCGTGTTAACTTCACACTACGCCCATGACGGCTGAAAGATGTTGCTCAAGCACTGCGTGAATCAAACTTGAGGTTGTCTGCTACAAAATGACACATCTACCAATTCAGTAAGTTATCTCGGTAAATTTCTGTATCATTCCAGAGTTGTAAAGTTCTTTTTAACTAACTGTATGAAGGTAGCCATATGCGTGGAACTCCTGGCTCGTCACTAGTAATTTTGCTTAATATACCGAAATGTCCGTCCCTAGGCATTTCATTGTAGGTTATCAAATATCTCGTCAATCGGCTGTACTCTTAAGGTAGACAAATGCCTCGTCGCTTGCGCTTTCTCTTAAAGTATTCAAATGCATCTGAGCAGGCAGGAGATATTTAGTCCGACCCGATATTCTGAACCTCTTAAACAGTAACTGACCAACGACTACATGAGAGTGAAACATATCCAGTCGTTCTGTAGGTTTCTTTTAAGTAAGTGCTCACCGTAATGTCTCGTTCTCCGCCCTAAGCGTGTAAGACATATGTGTTGCCGGCGATGGGCGAGGCATGGCAGAATCTCTGACAAGAGAGTAGTGTGTAGTTAGTTGTTGCTTGTCGCTAGTCGACAGTAGTCTGTGCTAGTCTGCGTGAGTCGGCAGTAGTCGGCGGTAGTCGGCGCGTGTCTGCGCGTATCTGCAGTCTGCTCTGGTCGCGACTCTGGAGGATGAGTATTATTGTAGAAGGTAAAGAAGCAGCCTTGCGCATATCTAGTAATGTATGTTAACTGTCATCCAATTTCTTTCAAAAAATACCCCAATAATAATTTTTATAATATAAAGTAATTTTTTTTAAAAAGGCATTCATTTCAATTTAAAGATTCTATCCAATGAATAATTATTCCTTTCACGAATCACAAAGCATACGCCAGCATTGCACAGAGCTGTGCCGAAATTTTTTTTAGGTAAGAGCAGATATATTCGCAGTTTTTATTGAGATAAGAATTTTTGCTTTTTTATTCACAGGGCCGTAGCGCAGCGCTGTTGTCGTCATAAAATTTACCAGGTTATTGAATTTTTTTTATTTTTTTGGTTTAGGAATTTTTCTGTTTCGAGCTTAACATTAAATGAGAAAACAATTTTGTGGGTACATCAAATGTGAATGCATTTCTGCACAGAGATTATGAATGGGAACCAATTTTGTTCAGAGGTTACAATATTTAAAATTCATTTAATTCTTATTTCCGTGGGGAGGTTACACTTGGTTCATTTAATTAATATTTTTGTGGGGAGGTTACAAGCGCGCACACGGAATTTAAAGAGATGTTCACACGCGAATATCTCCCAAAGTAAACCACCCACAAAGCTGGAACCTTCACTAAATGTTAAATACTATAGTCGCATTTCGTCAGCAACACGAGAGCCGACCAAACGCACGAGTATACCGATTTTGGTACAAAGTGGATCAGCGCGGTATACAGTGAGTCTAAAACGTATTCGTCTAGCTGCATATCTTTCAGAAGACAAATCGTGTGTAACATGAAAAGAAATGTACACAAAATCTAAAGAGGCAGTCATGTAAGAAGTACATCGATAAGTCATTTTTGTTGAAAAGCAATGAAAGAAACACATCCAAATCGGCAACGAGGTAAACAAAATAGAAAATGTAATACAAAAGCTAGTTCATCAAGTAATCGGCCACCAGCTGAACACGCCGGAATTCTGCGCGCAGTGGTTAAACTATAACGCCGACCCACGGCACTCACTTGAAGAGTCAACCGTGTGCGGCCCCACCCTATCGCCTGCTGTGATTCTGAACGGCGCCGGTACAGCGCAATTATCGCCATGGGCCATAACGGTAGTGAGACGACGCTGATCGAAGGGAAACTTATTCTGCGCTTATATCTTGAGTGCAAATCTTCTTACGAGATTGCTAAAGTAGTTGGTAGACCTAGATCGACGGTTCAGTCGATAATAGATCGATGTTGCGCAACAAAATCATTAAGAAACCAACCACGTACCGGTCGCCGTCACACTTTGACTGATGCAGACTTGAGATTTGTTGTGTTGTTGTGGTCTTCAGTCCTGAGACTGGTTTGATGCAGCTCTGCATGCTACTCTATCCTGTGCAAGTTTCTTCATCTCCCAGTACCTACTGCAACCTACATCCTTCAGAATCTGCTTAGTGTATTCGGCTCTTGGTCTCCCTCTACGATTTTTACCCTCCACGCTGCCCTCCAGTACCAAATTGGTGATCCCTTGATGCCTCAGAACATGTCCTACCAACCGATCCCTTCTTCTAGTCAAGTTGTGCCACAAACTTCTCTTCTCCCCAATCCTATTCAATACCTCCTCATTAGTTATGTCATCTACCCATCTAATCTTCAGCATTCTTCTGTAGCACCCCATTTCGAAAGCTTCTATTCTCTTCTTGTCCAAACTAGTTATCGTCCATGTTTCACTTCCATACATGGCTACACTCCACACAAATACTTCCAGAAACGACTTCCTGACACTTAAATCTATACTCGATGTTAACAAATTTCTCTTCTTCAGAAACACTTTCCTTGCCATTGCCAGTCTACATTTTATATCCTCTCTACTTCGACCATCAGCAGTTATTTTGCTCCCCAAGTAGCAAAACTCCTTTACTACTTTAAGTGTCTCATTTCCTAATCTAATTCCCTCAGCATCACCCGATTTAATTTGACTACATTCCATTATCCTCGTTTTGCTTTTGTTGATGTTCATCTTATATCCTCCTTTCAAGACACTGTCTATTCCATTCAACTGCTCTTCCAAGTCCTTTGCTGTCTCTGACAGAATTACAATGTCATCGGCGAACCTCAAAGTTTTTATTTCTTCTCCATGGATTTTAATACCTACTCCGAACTTTTCTTTTATTTCCTTCACTGCTTGCTCAATATACAGATTGAATATCATCGGGGAGAGGCTACAACCCTGTCTCACTCCCTTCCCAACCACTGCTTCCCTTTCATGCCCCTCGACTCTTATAACTGCCATCTGGTTTCTGTACAAATTGTAAATAGTCTTTCGCTCCCTGTATTTTACCTTCAGAATTTGAAAGAGAGTATTTCAGACAACATTATCAAACGCTTTCTCTAAGTCTACAAAGGCTAGAAATGTAGGTTTGCCTTTCCTTAATCTAGCTTCTAAGATACGTCGTAGGTTCATTATTGCCTCACGTGTTCCAAGATTTCTACGGAATCCAAACTGATCTTCCCCGAGGCCAGCTTCTACCAGTTTTTCCATTCGTCTGTAAAGAATTCGTGTTAGTATTTTGCAGCTGTGACTTATTAAACTGACAGTTCGGTAATTTTCACTTCTGTCAACACCTGCTTTCTTTGGGATTGGAATTACTACATTCTTCTTGAAGTCTGTGGGTATTTCGCCTGTCTCATACATCTTGCTCACCAGATGGTAGAGTTTTGTTAGGTCTGGCTCCCCCAAGGCTGTCAGTAGTTCTAATGGAATGTTGTCTACTCCCGGGGCCTTTTTTCGACTTAAGTCTTTCAGTGCTCTGTCACACTCTTCACGCAGTATCATATCTCACATTTCATCTTCATCTACATCCTCTTCCATTTCCATAATATTGTCCTCAAGTACATCGCCCTTGTATAGACCCTCTATATACTCCTTCCACCTTTCTGCTTTCCCTTCTTTGCTTAGAACTGGGTTTCTATCTGAGCTCTTGATATTCATGCAAGTGGTTCTCTTTTCTCCAAAGGTCTCTGAGGGAAATGAAGAAGAAACCTAAAATCAGCGCTCCTAAGTTGGCCTTAAGAGTAGAAATACCTTCAAAACGTGTGGGGATCACGGCTGGGTAGCGCGCAAGAAATTTTGGGTCAGAGAACAGAATCGAAAGAAACGTCTTCAGTTTGCAGTGGAACATAGATTCAAAAATGAAGACTTCTGGAATAGAGTAATATTTTCTAAAACGTATTCGGGTCGGATGGCAGGCGAATGGTGTGGCGTAAGAAGAATGTGCAGATGTTGCCAACGGTTAAACACAGTGGTAGCTCCCTGATGGTGTGGGGCTGCTTGAGTGCTGCAGGTGTTGGAAAATTGCATTTCATAGAAGGTACAATGCATCACCATATGTATATCAACATTTTAAAGGACAATCTGAATCACAGCGCCGAAAAATTAGGTCTGCAAGGAAATCACATTGTTCAGCAAGATAACGACCCAAAGCATTCGGCTCTAAGTACAAGGTTGTGGCTTCTGTACAAAACAACTTAACACCCCTCCTCAGAGGCGAGACATTAATCCTACTGAACACCTTAGGGAAGTACCGGAACATAGCATCAGAAGAAGACACATTTCTAACAGAGACCTAAAAGAAGCACTTCAAGACGAATGGGACAAAATTCCAGCCTCTCTGACAGCAAACTTGGTCTTATCGATGCCCAGACGACTACAAGCAGTAATAGCTTCAAAGCAAAACCCACTAAATATTAAGTAGTGTAATTGAAATCATATTTTCAGACAGTAACTTAAAAAAAATTATGGACGAATACTTTTTGAAGTAGCCCTTGAATAGATTCCCCATTTTGTCAAATTTGTTATCGCTATGGATCTATTTATTTCGTTGTCCATCTATAAAAATTATTTACGAAAGTTTTTTGCATATGACTGCATATTCACATTTTATGTTCCTTTCCTTACACGTGACGGATACTTAGTTAAAAAAAAGAGAACTAGACGATTAGTTTTTGGACTCACTGTAGGTGTTTACCAGAAGATGGCCCCGAACGAATATCTCGAATTATAGATCTGAGGGATAAAGCCGTACTCAGACGCGCAGGAAATGTTGAATGCCTGTCGGCTAGTATGTTAAGCAGCAAATCAGATCATCTCAAGCACTTCTATACTCGTGATATTTCTAATACCAGCCAATCAGATTCGCCACAAGTAATGTGGACTAGAAATCTCCTAATTTCAAAACAATAAAATTTAATGAAAACAAAATAGATTCCACAAAATAAATTACTAAAAAATTTAATAATCAACGCCACTTCAGGCTGTCTTTTACAAAATCAAGCTCACTCGGACATACGTCACAAATTTCCCTATTGCACAACTATTGCACTATAGACCTATATCTCTAACGTCGATCAGTTGTAGAATTTTGGAACACGTATTGTGTTCGAGTATAATAACTTTTCTGGAGACTAGAAATCTACTCTGTAGCAATCAGCATGGGTTTCGAAAAAGACGGTCATGTGAAACCCAGCTCGCGCTATTCGTCCACGAGACACAGAGGGCCATAGACACGGGTTCACAGGTAGATGCCGTGTTTCTTGACTTCCGCAAGGCGTTCGATACAGTTCCCCACAGTCGTTTAATGAACAAAGTAAGAGCATATGGGCTATCAGACCAATTGTGTGATTGGACTGAGGAGTTCCTAGATAACAGGACGCAGCATGTCATTCTCAATGGAGAGAAGTCTTCCGAAGTAAGAATGATTTCAGGTGTGCCGCAGGGGAGTGTTGTAGCACCGTTGCTATTCACAATATACATAAATGACCTGGTGGATGACATCGGAATTTCACTGAGGCTTTTTGCAAATGATGGTGTGGTGTATCGAGAGGTTGTAACAATGGAAAATTGTACTGAAATGCAGGAGGATCTGCAGCGAATTGACGGATGGTGCAGGGAATGGCAATTGAATCTCAATGTAGACAAGTGTAATGTGCTGCGAATACACAGAAAGATAGATCCTTTATCATTTAGCTACAAAATGGCAGGTCAGCAACTGGAAGCAGTTAATACCATAAATTATCTGGGAGTACGCATTAGGAGTGATTTAAAATGGAATGATCATATAATGTTGATCGTCGGTAAAGCAGGCGCCAGACTGAGATTCATTGGAAGAATCCTAAGGAAATACAATCCGAAAACAAAGGACGCGTGTTCGCCCACTGCTTGAATACTGCTCAGCAGTGTGGGATCCGTACCAGATAGGGTTGATAGAAGATATAGAGAAGATTCAACGGAGAGCAGCGCGCTTCGTTACAGGATCATTTAGTAATCACGAAAGCGTTACGGAGATGATAGATAAACTCCAGTGGAAGACTCTGCAGGAGAGACGCTCAAGAGCTCGGTACGGGCTTTTGTTGAAGTTTCGAGAACATACCTTCACCGAAGAGTCAAGCAGTACATTGCTCCCTCCGACGTATATCTCGCGAAGAGACCATGAGGATAAAATCACTCACACAACCAAAACAAGATGAAATATTAATTGTCCGAAGTACTTCTAATCAGAGAGATTAGAGCCCACGCAGAGGCATACCGACAATCCTTCTTTCCACGAACAATACGAGACTGGAATAGAAGGGAGAACCGATAGAGGTACTCAAGGTACCCTCCGCCACACACCGTCAGGTGGGTTGCGGAGTATGGATGTAGATGTAGATGTAGATGTACTTTGTGACACTTACACAGATAAACTAAAAAACTAAACTCCTCCCGAACAGGCCATGAAGGCCCAACGGTACCGACCGGCCGCCGTGTCATCCTCAGATCATAGGCGTCACTGGATGCTGATGTGGAGGGTCATGTGGTCAGCTCACCGCTGTCCCGGCCGTCTGTCAGTTTACGAGACCGCAGCCGCCACTTCTCGATGAAGCAGCTGCTCAGTTTCCCTCACGAGAGCTGAGTGCATCCCGTTCACCAACAGCGCTCGGCAGACCGGATGGTCACCCATTCTCTCATTCTCTCCTAAACACTCACACAACCAAAACACGATGAAATATTAATTGTCCGAAGTACTTCTAATTATGTCACAAATCTGTGGTAAATGAAACTTAAGAAAGTTCCAGGAAATTAGATTATATGAACGTATCCTCTTGGCTGTAGTTACTATAGATGAATACATAAGAATCCTGCTCAGTTTGACAATGCCAGCACAGTTATTACGTGTTTCAGGTAAAAGTCCATGTCTCCGAAGGTTCTGTAGCTATTGATCTGAAATTGTGACACTATTGCTGTGTTATGTATAGAATTTGGTACACTAAGTATGAAAAGGATCGATTAATATTTAATAGTACATCTTCAGATTCATAGAGAGTATGTGTAACGTATTGCGCGCAGCATTAAGCAGGTACACACACGGCTGGGCTGGACCCACCAGCTAGCGCCAACTCTGCCAGCGTGAGAACCGAACATCTCCTCTCCCCCCGACTCGACGGCAAGCTACGCTTTTAATGCAAGATGACGACTCGTAAATTTTGCCACGTTACAATCACATGATTGGAGAAGAGGAGACTGTTCCCATCTTTAAAAAAAGCAATAAAAGACTTTGTAAAAACTACAGAGGAATAACCCTTGTGAGTCATACAGTCAAGATTTTTGAAAGAATTTTACTAAATCGATTAAGTGAAAAGATAGAAAAGGAGCTGAGTGAAGAACAGCATGGGTTTAGGAAAGGAAGAAGCACTATCGACCTCATATTTTCTATCCCTCAAATGATGGAAAAAAGTTGGGAGTATAACAAGAGGGTGATAATGGTTTTTATAGACATAGAAAAGGCATATGACTCAGTTGACAGAGAAAGACTCTGGGAAGAAATGAAGAAAGTAGGTATAGAAGATGGATACATTTATGTAATAAAGACAATGTACAAAGGACATATTTGTAGAATTAGAACAACATTGGGGAACTCTGACTGCTTCGAAATAAGACAAGGACTTCAGCAAGGAAGTATTCCATCTCCTGCACTTTTTAATGTTGTGATGGAGGGAATGAATAGGGCAGTTGAAAATATAGTAAAAGAAACAGACAAAAAGATGATTTTTGCAGATGATATGGTAATATGGGGTGATAAAGAGGTAGATGTACAGTTACAACTTGATGCGTGGAAGGAAATAATGAAAAGGTATGGATTAAAAATAAATAAACATAAGAGTGAAGTTCAAAAAAAAAAATTGTTCAAATGGCTCTGAGCACTATGCGGCTCAACATCTGAGGTCATTAGTCCCCTAGAACTTAGAACTACTTAAACCTAACTAACCTAAGGACATGACACACATCCATGCCCGAGGCAGGATTCGAACCTGCGACCGTAGCAGTTACGCGGTTCCGGACTGAAGTGCCTAGAACCGCAAGGCCACCGCGGCCGGCTAAGAGTGAAGTAATGGTATTTGGAAGTGAGAAAGGGATCAACGGAAATATTAACTTGAATGGAGAACCCCTCAAAGTGTTAGAAAGTTTCACTTATTTAGGGAGTGAAATATCTAGGGATGGAAGAATAACTAACGAAATTAGTAGGAGGTTATAGAAGGGAGGCAGTTTCTACCAAACAATAAAACACCTGATTTGGAATAAGGAAAGTTTCAGAAAAAGCAAAACTCCTTACGTATAAGAATTATTACTTGCCTATTGTCACCTATGGTGGAGAAATATGGACACTGACAGAAAAGGACTGGAGCATACTGCAAGCAGGGGAAATGAAATTTCTCAGAGCAGTTAATGGAAAAACAAGAATGGATTGGTTTCAAATGGCTCTGAGCACTATGGGACTTAACTTCTGAGGTCATCAGTCCCCTAGAACTTAGGACTAGTTAAACCTAACTGTTGTGTCTAGACAAGACAGCCTAGACACAATGAGAGGAAGCCGAAAAGCACGCGCTTAAACTCACGCAGGCTGGCGTGAGGTCTGAAACAGGATACGTAATGAATGCTATAAAGAAAAGTACGTAGCTTCTGGAATACTTAACTTTAATCCAAAATTGTAGAACATCGCTCTTGATGATACATGCTTCATATAATAAATATCAATTGAATACGGCGCCTTGCTAGGTCGTAGCAATTGTAGCTGAAGGCTATGCTAACTACCGTCTCGGCAAATGAGAGCGTATTTGTCAGTGAACCATTGCTATGAACGTCGGCTGTACAACTGGGGCGAGTCCCAGGATGTCTCTCTAGACCTGCCGTGTGATGGCGCTCGGTCTGCTATCACTGACAGTGGCGACACGCGGGTCCGGCGTATACTAATGGACCGCGGCCGATTTAAAGGCTACCACCTAGCAAGTGTGGTGTCTGGCGGTGACACCACACTAACTAACCTAAGGACATCACACAGATCCATGCCCGAGGCAGGATTCGAACCTGCGACCGTAGCGGTGGCACGGTTGCAGACTGTAGCGCCTAGAACCGCTCGGCCACCCCGGCCGGCCACAAGAATGGACAGAGTAAGGAATGTAGAAAGGACCTTAAACAAGAAAGTATGAGAGAAGAAACTGAAAAAAAGAGATTAAGATGGTATGGGCATGTTAAGAGGATGCATACATGGAAGAACTAAAGATGGATGGGAAAAGACCTAGAGGGCGCCCAAGAACACGGTGGAAGATGGGAATGAGAATATCTGTAGAAAGGAGAGGTGTGACCTGGCAGCAAGTGGAGGAAGAAAAGTGGTGGGAGGAGCGAGCCAAATGGAGGGGACCCGGCAGTAGCTGGAGCGGGATGCGGATATAGGTAGACAATGACATGGCTGTTCTCTTAAGGTAGCCAACGCCTCGTCACGTGACGCTGGTGTTAAGGTGTACAGTGCAGTGGAATTGCGTAGTTAGCGCTGGCCGTTCGGTATAACGGGAAGCCAGAGAGGGAGCCCTCATTAGCCGTGGCTGCGGGGGCCCGCCTCATGACTTATGAGTCGGTGCATTGAGTGGGTGCGGGATGCGGTAATAGCCCGGCGGCTGTGTGTCTGTGTGTGTGTGTGTGTGTGTGTGTGTGTGTGTGTGTGCTGTTGCTCTGGGGGGCGTTAATGCAAGGGCCACTCCAGCAGTGCGTGCCCACAGACTGTTTGCGGAGAGTAGGGGTGTGGCGCGAATGCAGAGCAGCGCTAAAAGCTCACTGCACTGTTATCGGGGTCGTTCTAAAGGTAAACAAGGTCTGTATCTCCAGAAATTTTACTACAGTCGTTCCTAATTTCGGGGTAATTACCCCCTAAGGGCTAAAATGAAACTTTCTGAGCGGTAAAAAACTAAACGGTTAGATTCTGTTTCAGTCAGGAAACTAAATTATTTGCAAAATGTCACTACCATTATCAAAATTTTATAAGACTCTAATATTGATTATATAAGTTGTAGCGTTGGCAGAAGAGCCAACACCGCGTAGCTAGAGGAGGCCGAAATGCACGCTTTTAAGCTCACGCAAACTGGCGTGAGGTCTGGAACAGGACAATGTAATTAATGTAGCCAATAAGTTACGTTGCTTATGGAATACTTAACTTTAATCCATAATTGGTGTACATCGCTCTTGACGGTACATGTTTTACAATCTCAATATTAACTGGTAATGGCGCCTTGCTAGGTCGTAGCAAATGACGTAGCTGAAGGCTATGCTAACTGTCGTCTCGGCAAATGAGAGTGTATTTGTCAGTGTAGCATCGCTAGCAAAGTCGGCTGTACAACTGGGGCGAGTGCTAGGACGTCCCTCTAGACCTGCCGTGTGGCGGCGCTCGGTCTGCAATCACTGACAGTGGCGACACGCGGGTCCGACGTATACTAACGGACCGCGGCCGATTTAAAGGCTACCACCTAGCAAGTGTGGTGTCTGGCGGTGACACCACATAAGTTATCAATAATTTCTTCTTTACAATTAGTAGCATTAATGTGGTGGAGGTTACAGTTTCTTCACATAGTCCACCCACTAACGCACGTAACTAGGGTATTAATAATCGCTTCAGCTGCGTTTTGATTCTTTACCACTACCGGTGTCGTGGCGTTAAAGGCACATCTTCATGTGACACCTGTATAACAATAAATCGCCGGCCACGGTGGCCGAGCGGTTCTAGGCGCTCCGTCCAGAACCGCGCGATTGCTATGGTCGCAGTTTCGAATCCTGCCTCGGGCATGGATGTGTGTGATGTCCTTAGGTTAGTTACGTTTAAGTAGTTCTAAGTTCTAGGGGACTGATGACCACAGATGTTGAGTCCCATAGTGCTCAGAGCCCAACAATAAATCCAGAAGTAATAAAAAACCTGACACACACACGCTGGTATGGTAAATTTTTAAAAAAATATTAAAAAGTTTTACATGAGAATACGAAAATGTTATTACTCACGTGATTAAAACAGTAGAGCGGAAAAGCTCGGAATATTTTTTCCCAACATTCATTGTCTGTCAAATATAAACACCGCTAGTAGACGGTATGTCATGGATTAAAAACTGCGGAATTGCAATATAGTGGATGGGTCCAGAGCAAATCGTATCGTAGTGATCTATTTGTTTTATTCTTACCGATAGATCACACAGTTGTTAAGCGGTGTTTGAATGTAGGGGACTGTTGATATTTTTAAAAATATCGGGAATATTTTTAAAAAATGATTATCGGACCTCCAAAAAAATGGTTCAAATGGCTCTGAGCACTATGGGACTTAACATGTGTTGTCATCAGTCCCCTAGAACTTAGAACTACTTAAACCTAACTAACCTAAGGACATCACACAACACCCAGTCATCACGAGGCAGAGAAAATCCCTGACCCCACCGGGAATCGAACCCGGGAACGTGGGCGCGGGAAGCGAAAACGCTACCGCACGACCACGAGCTGCGGACTCGGAACTCCATATGTCGATATATCGATACATGGACGGAAGAAATATCGACGCACCGGCTTACGATTATAAAGGATAGCGAGAGAGCAACCATCCTCACCGCAGACTACCCTAAGCTTCGTGTTAATTACCCAAGACTCCGGTCTCGAAAAGCGCCTTTTGATTGGCTCACCTTTTTACCATTCTGACGCGTGCGAAAGTCGTGTTAACTTTCAGTCTTGGCCCGGCTTCGCAGTGGCTGTGTCTCTCCTTCGCCGTACCACGCGCCGCCATACGACGTCACAACCGTATCGCGTGACAGAAGCACTCTCCTTTCATTACTCCGTACATTTCGGAGGCCTCTTGTAGGCAGACTGGCGCCGACGGACATATTGCCCTCCGTCTCGGAGCATCGGCAGTTCGCAAAGGGCGGTTCGCGAGGGACGGAATTGCGGCGATTCAGCACTCTCGACGAAAGCTGTGCTGTTAAGGAGAAGTGCGTCTTCTCACGTAAAGCCCGCTGTTCTAAAGTGGCAATGTGCGTTCCAGACCGTATCTCCCTCTCGATTAGGCGTATGGTTGATGGCAAGCAATACATCGTTGGATATACAGGATGGTTCATTGATAGTGACCGGGCCAAATATCTTACGAAATAAGCATCAAACGAAAAAACTACAAACAAGGAGACGGCACGTCGGTGGGGTCGGGGGTTTGTCCGAAATTTTGTGTGGTGAAGGAGGACCCCTAACACCTCACGTGGTTAAAATATTAGGACGCACTACCCGGAAAATCCCGGGAAAATCGATCCAAAGTTTCGTAGGTGCCGTATAAGTATAAAATGCTAGTGCTTTCCCAACGCGCTGTCTGGTCTAGATGTTGCCGGTACGGTAGCTCAGCGTGTTCGGTCAGAGGGTTAGCAGCCCTCTGTAATAAAAAAAACTGAGTTAACCGATCAACGACGAACATTAACGGATGTATTACGACGTCCGCCCTGAGCACATACAACGAACGAAAATGAACAAAATGAGAATTTAAAAAAAAAAAAAGATGTTTAGGGGTCGGACTTTTACGCCAGAGGTCTCGGGTTCGATTCCACCTCCTCCACTCTTTTTTCTTCTTTTTCATTTTCTTTTGTTATTCCACCAGTTATTCAGAAAGTTTCCCAAACCTACATTATTTTTTACAAATTAGTTACATTATTGAATAAAAATTATTTTCTTTTTGTCGAACAACACAATTCATGACGGTGGGTTTTCCATTTTTCATTGTAAAATATCTGATGAGAAGCCGGCCGCGGTGGTCTCGCGGTTCTAGGCGCGCAGTCCGGAACCGCGCGACTGCTACGGTCGCAGGTTCGAATCCTGCCTCGGGCATGGATGTGTGTGATGTCCTTAGGTTAGTTAGGTTTAAGTAGTTCTATGTTCTAGGGGACTGATGACCACAGCCGTTGAGTCCCATAGTGCTCAGAGCCATATCTGAGGAGAAACATTGGGTTTTTAATCAGAATAGCAAAGTCGATTGGGAAACATTCAATTTTTAGACATACAATAATTATAAACAAGAATCGCACTGGTAATTATCGTAAAAACAAACAAACCTGCGACATCTTGCGCAACATATGACAGCGGATTTCTTACAATCGCAGGGCCTTTGCAATAAACATGCCCCATTAACATTTACGAATGTTTTGAGTTTCTGATAATTTTGAGGCAAACCAGGAATATTGAACAATGTCTCGGAATATTGGTGACGATAATTGATGGTGAATTATAGAATTAATTTTTATACAATCTTCTCGGGAATTAATTTCACGATTCTCCTGTAACAATGCGCAGCAACTTTGCAAGCAACAGAAGAAAAAAAATGTGTGGGAGGAGGAATCGAACCCCAGACCTCTGGCATAGAGGTCCGAACGCTAACCATGTAGGCTAAAAGGCTGCTCGGCAATACACTAACATTTTATACTCTAATGGCACCTAAGAAACTTTGCATCGATTTTTCTTGGGATTTTCCAAGTAATGCGTCCTAATATTTTAACCACGTGAGGTGTTAGGGGTCCTCTTTCGCCACACAAAATTTCGGACAAATCCCCGACCCCACGGTCGTGCCGTCTCCTTGTAAGAACGAAACTTGTCTAGCTTGAAGGGGGAAACCAGATGGCGCTATGGTTGGCGCGCTAGATGGCTGCCATAAGTCAAACGGATATCAACTGCGTTTTTTTAAACAGGAACCCCCATTTTTATTACATTTTCGTGTAGTACGCAAAGAAATGTGAATGTTTTAGTTGGACCACTTTTTTCGCTTTATAATCGATGGCGCTGTAATAGTCACAAACGTATAAGTACGTGGTATCACGTAACATTCCGCCAGTGCGGACGGTATTTGCTTCGTGATACATTACCCGTGTTAAAATGGACCGTTTACCAATTGCGGAAAAGGTCGATATCGTGTTGATATATGGCTATTGTGATCAAAATGCCCAACGGGAGTGTGCTATGTATGCTGCTCGGTATCCTGGACGACAACATCCGAGTGTCCGGACCGTTCGCCGGATAGTTACGTTATTTAAGGAAACAGGAAGTGTTCAGCCTCATGTGAAACGTCAACCACGATCTGCAACAAATGTTGATGCCCAAGTAGGTCTTTTAGCTGCTGTCGCGGCTAATCCGCACATCAGTAGCAGACAAATTGCGCGAGAATCGGGAATCTCAGAAACGTCAGTGTTGAGAATGCTACATCAACATCGACTGCACCCGTACCATATTTCTCTGCACCAGGACCTGCATGGCGACGACTTTGAACGTCGTGTACAGTTCTGCCACTGGGCACAAGAGAAACTACGGGACGATAACAGATTTTTTGCACGCGTTCTATTTAGCGACGAAGCGTCATTCACCAAGAGCGGTAACGTAAACCGGCGTAATATGCACTATTGGGCAACGGAAAATCCACAATGGCTGCGACAAGTGGAACATCAGCGACCTTGGCGGGTTAATGTATGGTGCGGCATTGTGGGAGGAAGGATAATTGACCCCCATTTTATCGATGGCGCAATTTATTCTGATTTCCTACGTAATGTTCTACCGATGTTACTACAAGATGTTTCACTGCATGACAGAATGGCGATGTACTTCCAACATGATGGATGTCCGGCACATAGCTGGCGTGCGGTTGAAGCGGTATTGAATAGCATATTTGTTGACAGGTAGATGGGCCGTCGAAGGACCAAACCAAGACCCGCAGGTTCACCGGATCTGACGTCCCCGGATTTCTTTCTGTAGGGAAAGTTGAAGGATATTTGCTACCATGATCCACCGACAACGCCTGAAAACATGCGTCAGCGCATTGTCAGTGTATGTGCGAACATTACGGAAGGCGAACTACTCGCTGTTGAGAGGTATGTCTTTACACGTATTGCCAAATGCACTGAGGCTGACGGACATCATTTTGAGCATTTATTGCATTAATGCGGTATTTACAGGTAGTCACGCTTTAACACCACGCGTTCTCAGAAATGATAACTTCACAAAGGTACATGTATCAAATTGGAACAATCGAAATAAAATGTTCAAACGTACCTACGTTCTGTATTTTAATTTAAAAAACCTACCTGTTACCAACTGTTCGTCTAAAATTGAGAGCCATATGTTTGTGACAATTACAGCGCCATCTATCACAAAGCGAAAAAAGTGGTCCAACTAAAACATTCATATTTCTTTACGTACTAGACGAATATATAATAAAATTCGGGGTTCCAATTTAAAAAAAGAAAACGCAGTTGATATCCGTTTGACCTATGGCAGCGCCATCTAGCGGGCCAGCCATAGCGCCATCTGGTTTCCCCCTTCAAGCTAGACAAGTTTTGTTTTTGTAGTTTTTGCGTTTGATGCTTATTTCGTGAGATATTTGGCGCGGTCACTATCAATGGACCACGCTGTATATAAGAGTTTTGCAGTCCTCGTCTGTCGCACTGGGCCAAACTGCACAAACTTGTCTTTTCTGGCATGGTGAAATAAACCAAGAGATCAATCAAATCAAACATGAAGTTTCGTAAGCTAATGCATTACGATACAATTTTTTTCTGCATTTTTAAAACCTACAGAAAAATGCGGAAAATCTCCAACACGAAAATCTCAAATTGGCCACTGCCAACCTAACAATAAGCAAATAACAAGAAGAAGGCATTGCGGTACCCGCTTCTATGCATGCGCGTGTTATCGCTGCCCAGTGCGCATCCGTCGATTGACGGCCGTTCAGAACTGCTGTCTATACTGGCGCGCGGATAACGTGTCTGCTAATTTTCGTAGTTCACCCGTTCTAGAGCTTGATGGCTGTCGCACTAGACCAGTACCGTTCGTGGCGTATCGTCGTGTAATACCCTCCTTACACTCACTCTTTCTTGAGCCTGGTCCCTCAGTTATGCAGGGTCGGCCATGGTTAATCGGATGCGGCATGTTAATTTAAGGGGTGGCTGCCTTTCGCCGCCCTGTACCCCCCCAGGACGAAATTAGTGTACCCCCAAGTGTCTGTGTCTAGTGTAAGGCATGGAAGAATGCTAATGTCTTCAGATGTCTGCGAGCCATGAAACTGAGGCGGAATGTGGGGACCAGCCCAGTATTCACCTAGCGGGATGTGGAAAACCGCCTAAAAACCACATCCAGGCTGGCCGGCGCACCGGTCCTCGTCGTTAATCCGACGGGCGCATTCGGTACGGGGCCGACACGCCTACCCGAATCCAGGAAGCAGCGCGTTAGCACTCTCGGCTACCCTGGCAGTACTAGTACCCTCTTAACACTAACCGTGCATAGACGTGCCGACCCACTGGACAATAAAGCAAGAAAAAGATGAAAAGGAGGTATTAGACGCGTTATGTTGACTGTATAGCTCTGCCACTTTCTGATTTCCTCTAACGCAATAATCGCTAAATGTCTACTTGCACTATCTTTGTAGCTGCTGCTCTGCATGCGTTCTCGACCTTATTGGCAAGCGAGCGAGGTGTCCCAGTGGTTAAAACACAGAACCCGCATTCGGAAGCCCGACAGTTCAACCCCGCGTCCGGCCAGTCTAATTTTCCGTGATTTCCCCAAATCACTTAAGGCAAATGCCGGGATGGTTCCTTTGAAAGGGCACAGCCGACTTCCTTCGCTATACTCCCTAATATGATCGGACGATGACCTCGCTTTTGGGTGCCCCTCCCTCAAATTAACCAACCAATCTTATTGTCGTTTTAGAGCTGTTCTTCTGATTTGCCGCGCGGGGTACCCACGCGGTCTCAGACGCCTTGTCACGGTTTGCGCGGCACCCCCTTCGGAGGTTCGAGTCCTCCCTCGGGCATGGCTGTGTGTGTTGCCCTTAGTGCAAGTCAGTTTCAGATTAAGTAGTGTGTACGCCCAAATTTCTTCTGATTTCTGCCATCCGAATTGTCATTAGCACAGCACTAAGAAAGAACACTTTCTTCATGTTATGCGGTCTCTCTCTCTTTCTCTCTCTCTCTCTCTCTCTCTCTCTCTCTTTTTCTATCTCTCTCCCTCTCTCTCTTTCTCTCTCCCTCTCTCTTTCTCTCTCTTTCCCTCTCTTTCTTTCTCTTCCTCTCTCTCTCTCTCTCTTTCTCTCTCTCTCTCTCTCTCTTTCTCTCTCCCTCTCTTTCTTTCTCGCTGTATCTCTCTCTTTCTCTCTCCCTCCCTCTCTCACTTTTTCTCTCTTGTCTCTCTCTCTCTCTCTCTCTCCATCTCTCTCTCTTTCTCTCATTCTATCTCTCTCTCTCTCTCGCTCTCTCTCTCTCTCTCTCTCTCTCCCTCCCTCTGTGTGTGTGTGTGTGTGTGTGTGTGTGTTTTGTAATTGGTGTGTGCTTCAGTACAGTGTATGCATACATTTTTTCACACAAACTAATTATGTGTAGACACAGTTCATGCATTGAGCATTTTGACGATTTTTACGTGTTACGGACATCGATATTGGCAAGACATAGATCCCACAGATTCCAAGACTTTCGTGAATGTTTTAGTTTCAAAATCGAAGGCCTATAACTATTGACAAAAGAGAAAATTTTTCGCTTTAGACAATTAAAAAATAAACACTCTTCGGAATTTTTCTTTCGGCTGTACTGTGAAACTTTGCTTCTTGTCAAATTTCTAGGTCAACAGGAAATAGCCAACAGGTTTCGATTGAATTTGCAGGTATAAAAACATGCGACATAAATTGCCAAATCCTTTCATTCTATCAACCTGGAAGCTGACATTTATTATACCGCCATGGGACCGTAGACTTAGTAAGTGACATAAATTTCGAAATGGTACGTCTGCTGAGAAACAGGGTTTTTAACAGCCTGACAGACAGACAGACAGGGGGAGAACGAAGTGGTGTTGCAAGGGTTCTGTACGTACCGACTGAGGTAAGGAACCGCAAAAATGAAATAGCAAAGTAAAGTTGTGTATTGTGCGTCTAAAAAGCTGTCGCATGTTCCTACAGGAAGTAGAAGAAAATCCCGTGTAGTAGTCTCCTATATGAGATGGAAAAAATTGTTTTTAGCAGAGACATCTACATGCGCTTGCATCTTTTTGCGTCCAAAGAGAAAACACTTCTTGTTAAGTAATTCTTCGAATAACAGGTGCGAAGTAGTTCGTATCATCCGAGACACCTGTATCCATTCGCCACAAGATATATTGTTTGCTCCGCTACAGTATGGTGCACATATCTTAAAATATTCGGATTTGTCCCTTACAGCCCTTTGCTTCTAACCTCATAAGTTGTTACACCGGCGTACTTGTTGTGGCACTATGGTCTTCTCTCTTTCGTTTCAGGTATGGCTCCATCACGATGTCTCGATAGCTGGTATACCGAACGGTGAATGACGTAAGTATGACTCGGTCCATCTGCATCGGAGGTAGTTCATTTGTAAATGATATTTATAATCGCATCGCAACGGAAACTCGAGAAGAAATTATATTGTTGGCGTGCGTATATGGACAAGACATGCCGCTACTACATAACTAAACAAGGTGACTCACAATTCCTGTTAGAGGCTTCTAGGTGTTGTAGAAGGGACTTCGTAGACACGATTTTGATGAGGATCGCATGTCCAGAAATGCAGCGTTCGGATGCACCACCCAAACAGACCTTGGACGTCCAGCGGTACCGACCGGCCGCCGTGCCACCCTAACCCCTTAGCCGACAACGTTGCGGATATGGAGGGGCATGTGGTCAGCACACCGCACTCCCAGCCGTTGTCAGTTTTCGTGATCGGAGCCGCTACTTTTCAGTGAAGTACTGTGCGGTCGGAAAGCGACACCTGCTGACATGTGAACCAGTTTGTCCTCTGTTACTCAGACGCAGACGCTATAGCTATTCCTGTATGACGCCACCTCGCAACCTGACTAGGACTGTTGATATTTTTAAAAATATCGACAGTTCGATACACTGTTATTTGAAAACAAAATCACAATCGGCCGTAGATATGCCGCAGTTAGTATCGATGTGGTTGTTGTTGTGGTCTTTCATTGATGCAGCCCTCCATGCTACTCTATTCTGTGCAAGCTTCTTCATCTCCCAGTACCTACTGCATCTTACATCCTTCTGAATCTGCTTAGTGTATTCATCTCTTGGTCTCCCTATGCGATTTTTACCCTCCACGCTGGCGTCTAATACTAAGTTGGTGATCCCTTGATGCCTCAGAATTTCCCCTAACAACCGATCCCTTCTTCTAGTCAAGTTGTGCCACAAATTTCTCTTCTCTCCAATTCTATCCACTACCTCCTCATTACTTATGTGACCAACCCATCCAATATTCAGCATTCTTCTGTAGCACCACATTTCGAAAGCTTCTATTCTTTTCTTTTCTAAAGTGTTTATCGTCCATGTTTCACTTCCAAACATGGCTACACTCCATACAAATACTCCCAGAAACGACTTCCTGACACTTAAATCTATACTCAATGTTAACAAATTTCTCTTCTTCAGTAACGCTTTCCTTGCCATTGTCAGTCTACATTTTATATCCTCTCTACTTCGACCATCATCAGTTATTTTGCTCCCCAAAAACTCCTTTACTACTTTAAGTGTCTCATTTCCTAATCTAATTCCCTCAGCATCACCCGACTTAATTCGACTACATTCCATTATCCTCGTTTTGCTTTTGTTATTGTTCATCTCATACCCTCCTTCCATTCCGTTCAACTGCTCTTCCAAGTCCTTTACTGTCTCTGACAGAATTACATGTCATCGGCGAACCTCAAAGTTTTTACTTCTTCTGCATGCCACAAGCTGCTCTTCTCCCCAATTCTGTTCAATACCTCCTCATTAGTTATGTGATTCACCCTTCTAATCTTCTGCATTCTTCTGTAGCACCACATTTCGAAAGCTTCTATTCTCTTCTTGTGTAAACTATTTATCGTCCATGTTTCACTCTATACACATACTTTCAGAAACGACTCGTGACACTTAAATCAATACTCGATGTTAACAAATTTCTCTTCTTCGCAAACGCTTTCCTTGCCATTGCCAGTCTAAATTTTATGTCCTCTCTACTTCAATCATCATCAGTTATTTTGCTCCCCAAATAGCAGAACTCCTTTACTACTTTAAGTGTCTCATTTCCTAATCTAATTCCCGCAGCATCACCCGACTTAATTCGACTATATTCCATTATCCTCGTTTTGCTTTTGTTGATGTTCATCTTATACCCTTCTTTCAATACACTGTCCATTCTGTTCAACTGTTCTTCCAAGTCATTTGCTGTCTCTGACAGAATTACAATGTCATCGGCGAACCTCAAAGTTTTTATTTCTTCTCCATGGATTTTAATACCAACTCCGAACTTTTCTTTCGTTTCCTTTACTGCTTGCTCGATATGCAGATTGAATAGCATTAGGGAGAGGCTACAACCCTGTCTCATTCCCTACCCAACCACTGCTTCCCTTTCATGTCACCTTTCTGCTTTCCCTTCTTTGCTTAGAACTGGGTTTCCATCTGAGCTCTTGATATTCATGCAAGTCTTTCTCTTTTCTCCAAAGCTCGCTTTCATTTTCCTGTAGGCAGTATCTATCTTACCCCTCATGAGATAAGCCTCTACATCCTTACGTTTGTCCTCCAGCCATCCCTGCTTAGTCATTTTGCACTTCCTGTCAATCTCATTTTTGAGACGTTTGTATTCCTTTTTTCCTGCTTCACTTGTTGCATTTTTGTATTTTCTCCTTTCATCAATTCAATATCTCTTCTTTTACCCAAGGATTTCTAGTAGCCCTCGTCTTTTTACCTACTTGATCCTCTTCTGCCTTCACTATTTCATTCCTCAAAGCTACCCATTCTTCTTCTACTGTATTTCTTTCCCCCATTCCTGTCAATTGTTCCCTTATGCCCTCCCTGAAACTCTGTACAACCTCTGGTTCTTTCAGTTTATGCATGTCCCATTTCCTTAAATTCCCACCTTTTTGCAGTTTCTTCAGTTTTAATCTACATAACCAATAGATTGTGGTCAGAGTCCACATCTGCCCCTGGAAATGTCTTAAAATTTAAAATCTGGTTCCTAAATTCAGAAATATAAACGTACCAAATCGGATGACTCTTTTTTGAAACACCCTATATCTTACGCAACTCGGGAGGACAGGACAGTGGGGTTGGAAGCAGCTGTCAGCTGTCTGGTTGACTGGAATTTCCCCGCCGGCCAGCAGTAATGGCGCAGAAGGTTGTAGCGTTTGGCGGCGCTAGCAGCGGCCCCAGAGAGGAGCCGTGTGGGACCGCCTGTCGCTCGGTGCGTGTCCCCCCAGTGCGTCCAGTTTAGTGGCGGTGGGTGGGGAGGCAACATCACTGGAGCGCGCCCGGAGCCTCCAGAAGATCCTCAGCAGCCATGTCCGCCAGCGGAAGCGACAGCGCCGGCAGCGACCGGGACCTGGCGTGTCTCTGGCCGCCCGCCGTGCTGCAGCTGATGATGCGCGAGACGCCGAAACGCAGCAGCCGAGGAGCTGCAGGTAGGCAGTAGCTTCGCAGTTGAACTGAGCCACGTCTCTTTAGTTTTCTGTGAAACGTCCCCTTAGAAAAATTATTGAGTTACTGTGCTGGTTAACCCCTTACGTTATTTGAACGTGCTCAGACATTTCGCTCTTTACTTATACTGATCAACACTATCTGACACACAATATTTTTAGCGAAACGCAATCTGACTTTCAAAAATTCCTACAAAAGAATGGCCCTGACTAACATTAACCTATACCTTTCACAAATCACTTACCTCACAAAAATCTTCGTTACTCGAACTACTGCAATACAGCGAGCGCCTATACTGCCAGCTAAATAAAAGATTCTAACTACTGAAGGCACTAACTACTGATAGGCATAGTTAGCAAATGAAAGATTTAGGTAGAGAACAAATAATCTATTTACCTTAATAGTGTTCAAAGGTCATAATATGTATATCAGTCCATGATATCCAGTCTTACAAATTTACTGTCTCTGATGGACACACGTCCAGACCATCCGCTCTCAAAACTCCGCCATCTCTCTCCCCACATCCACCACTGCTGGCGGCTGACCTCCAACTACCCAACGCTGCTCGCTGTTAACAGCCAACTGCCCAACACTACAATAGCATATACTCCAACAATGCAAACCAACCACAGCCTTCACACAGCACATTCAGTGATTTTCATATAGAGCGCTACATGGCGTTACAAACATAAAAACCTAAACAGCCTACTTACATAGCCCCCATGCTCCCCACAAAAAATTTTGGAAATTGTTTTGGGTAGTGGCTAATACAGGTTTGAAAAAATTTTTCATAATTTCGATAACAAAGAAATCAAATGCACACACTTACTGATACATTTGTCAAAACCTAAAATTTTCTCACAGTCCATAATAGCAGTCCTGATCACTCATCACAATAAAATTGCAGTGGTTTTTTTTTCCTCAAAGTCTGAGCAGTAAAAGAACATGCACACGGAAGTAGTGGATTTCCATGCAGTCTTGAAGAAGTAGTGTTGTCCTTCCTACAGAAAGACAGTGCTGACTCTTGACATGCAGGCAGGTAATGGGCCACAACAGAGCAAACCCACAGCCGAGTCAGTCGAAGTTTTGAAGAATATTGGTAAGTAGGTCATCACAGAGCAGGCCACTGTAGTCCTGTTACAGAATACGGTATTGGTGGGCCAGCAGAGGTGCAGACCCACTGCAGTCCTTGTAGAAATAATGGTATTGTAAGTAGGCTGTTTAGGTTTTTATGTTGGTAACGCCACGTAGCGCTCTATATGAAAATCACTGACTGTGCTGTGTGAAGGCTGTGGTTGGTTTGCATTGTTGGAGTATATTCTATTGTAGTGTTGGGCAGTTGGCTGTTAACAGCGCGTAGCGTTGCGCAGTTGGAGGTGAGCCGCCAGCAGTGGTGGATGTGGGGAGAGAGATGGCGGAGTTTTGAGAGCGGATGATCTGGACATGTGCCCATCAGAGACAGTAAATTTGTAAGACTGGATGTCATGAACTGCTATATATTATGACCTTTGAACATTATTAAGGTAAATACATTATTTGCTCTCTATTAAAATCTTTCACTTGCTAACTATGCCTATCAGTAGTTAGTGCCTTCAGTAGTTTGAATCTTTTATTTAGCTGGCAGTAGTGGCACTCGTTGTATTGCAGCAGTTCGAGTAACGAAGATTTATGTGAGGTAAGTGATTTGTGAAAGGTATAGGTTAATGTTACTCAGGGCCATTCTTTTGTAGGGATTTTTGAAAGTCAGATTGCGTTGCGCTAAAAATATTGTGTCACTTTAGTGTTGATCAGAATAAGTAAAGAGCGAAATGTCTGAGTACGTTCAAATAACGTAAGGGGTTAATCAGCACAGTAACTCAATAATTTTTCTAAGGGGACGTTTCATCTGTAACAAAAATGCAACTCTGGAACAGTGCTCAAGGTCTGTTCAAAAACATCGGGAACTGACATCAGTCTGTTGTAGAATTTTAGAACATGTGTTTTGCTCGCGTATCATATCATTTCTGGAAACCCAGAATCTACTCTGTAGGAATCAACATGGATTCCCGAAACAGCGATCGTGTGAGACCCAATTCGCTTTATTTGTTAATGAGACCCAGAAAATATTAGATACTGGCTCCCAGGTAGATGCCATTATCCTAGACTTCCGGAAGGCGTTCGATACAGTTCCATACTGTCGCCTGATAAACAAAGTGAGAGCCTACGGAATATCAGACCAGCTGTCATCTTCGTGGTGTAGCAATTTTAATGGCCAGTAGTGTACCTGTCACAAGCCGCGAACGGCGCTAGTCGCGATTCGCGGGTCCAGCCATATCTATTACGGACCGCGGTCGATATCTGCAACTCCTAACAAGTGTGCTATCGAACATTGATACCACAGTAAACAGGCAGAATATAAATGACCTAGTAGATAGTGTCGGAAGTTCCATGCGGCTTTTCGCGGATGATGCTGTAGTATACAGAGAAGTTGCAGCATTAGAAAATTGCAGCGAAATGCAGGAAGATCTGCAGCGGATAGGCACTTGGTGCAGGGAGTGGCAACTGACCCTTAACATAGACAAACGTAATGTATTGCGGATACATACAAAGAAGGATCCTTTACTGTATGATTATATGATAGCGGAACAAACACTGGTAGCAGTTACTTCTGTAAAATATCTGGGAGTATGCGTACGGAACGATTTGAAGTGGAATGATCACATAAAATTAATTGTTGGTAAGGCGGGTAGCAGGTTGAGATTCATTGGGAGAGTCCTTAGAAAATGTAGTCCAGCGACAAAGGAGGTGGCTTACAAAAAACTCGTTCGACCTATACTTGAGTATTGCTCATCAGTGTGGGATCCGTACCAGGTCTGGTTGACGGAGGAGATAGAGAAGATCCAAAGAAGAGCTGCGCGTTTCGTCACAGGGTTATTTGGTAACCGTGATAGCGTTACGGAGATGTTTAGCAAACTCGAGTGGTAGACTCTGCAAGAGAGGCGCTCTGCATCGCTGTGTAGGTTGCAGTCCAGGTTTTCGAGAGGGTGCGTTTCTGGATGAGGTATCGAATATATTGCTTCCCCCTACTTATACCTCCGGAGGAGATCACGATTGTGATTTGTGCAACAAAGATTCGAGCGCGCACCGAGGCTTTCCGGCAGTCGTTCCTCCCGCGAACGATACGCGACTGGAACGGGAAAGGGAGGTAATGACAGTGGCACGTAAAGTGCCCTTCGCCACACACGGTTGGGTGGCTGCGGAGTATAAATGTAGATGTAGATGAACTTTGTCCACAAAATTGTTCTACACACATACACTCACTGGTCATACCGAACTCGAGAGTCCATTACCGCAGCAACGTATTTTCGCCACCTGTCCCTGTCTTGGGCTATTTCCTTCCATTCACCTTCAATACCTAGGCTCCTCAAATCAGCCTTCACATTGTCCTCCCATCTACGCCTCGGTCTCCCCACGTGACGTTTTCCCTCTAGGTGCCCTACCAGCACTCTGCGCGCTGCCCTGCCCTCATCCATTCGAGCTACGTGACCCGCCCATCGCAGCCTACGTGATTTAATAATACTGATTATGTCAGGGCTGGAATAGAGTTCGTGAACCTCTTCGTTATGCAGTTTTCTCCACTCTCCGCTAATGTCATCCCTTTTTGCTCCGAAGATTTTCCTCAAAATTTTGTTTTCAAACACTCGAAACGGCTTTTCATTTTGCACAGTGAGAGACCAAGTCTCACACCCATACGGCATCTGGTAGAATAATAGTTTTGTATATTCTAATCTTTAAATTCCTAGACAATATCCGTGATGAAAGTAATCTATTCAGTGAGAAGTAGCACGCATTTCCCGCCCGTAATCTCTTCTTCAGTTCGGATTCAATCTCATTTCTCGAAGTGATGTCCACGCCTAGACACTTAAATGTGTTCACTTTTTCAAACTGCATGTCTCCAACTCTTAACATTTCCTGATCTACTGCTGTTGGCATTCTAGTGGTAACCAGATATTTAGTTTTGTCTTCACTCATCCTTAGACCTACATCGTCACTAGCCTTGATTAACGCATTCGCATTTGCTGTTACAGATTCTTTGCTATCGCTAATGATGTTTAGATCATCTGCATACCCTAATATCTTAATACACTAGTGGCCATTAAAATTGCTACACCAAGAAGAAATGCAGATGATAAACGGGTGTTCATTCGACAAATATATTACACTAGAACTGACATGTGATTACATTTTCACGCAAATTGGGTGCATAGATCCTGAGAAATCATCACCCAGAACAACCACCTCTGGCCGTAATAACGGCCTTGATACGCCTGGGTATTGAGTCAAACAGATCTTGGATGGCGTGTACAGGTACAGCTGCCCATGCAGCTTCAACACGATACCACAGTTCATCAAGAGTAGTGACTGGCGTATTGTGACGAGCCAGTTGCTCAGCCACCATTGACCAGACGTTTTCAATTGGTGCGAGATCTGGAGAATGTGCTGGCCAGGGCAGCAGTCGAACATTTTCTGTATCCAGAAAGGCGCGTACAGGACCTGCAACATGCGGTCGTACATTATCCTGCTGAAATGTAGGGTTTCGCAGGGATCGAATGAAGGGTAGAGCCACGGGGCGTAACACATCTGAAATGTAATGTCCACTGTTCAAAGTGCCGTCAATGCGAACAAGAGGTGACCGAGACGTGTAACCAACGGCACCCCATACCATCACGCCGGATGATACGCCAGTATGGCGATGACGAATGTGCGTTCACCGCGATGTCGCCAAACACGGATGCGACTATCATGATGCTGTAAACAGAATCTGTATTGATCCGAAAAAATGACGTTTTGCCATTCGTGCACTCAGGTTCGTCTTTGAGTACACCATCGCAGGCGCTCCTGTCTGTGATGCAACATCAAGGGTAACCGCAGCCGTGGTCTCCGCGCTGATAGTCCATGCTGCTGCAAACGTTGTCGAACTGTTCGTGCAGACGGTTGTTGTCTTGCAACCGTCCCCATCTGTTGACTCAGGGATCGAGACGTGGCTGCACGATCCGTTACAGCCATGCGGATAAGATGCCTGTCATCTCGACTGCTAGTGATACGAGGCCGTTGGGATCCAGCACGGCGTTCCGTATTACCCTCCTGAACCCACCGATTCCATATTCTGCTAACAGTCATTCGATCTCGACCAATGCGAGCAGCAATGTCGCTATACGATAAACAGCAATCGCGATAGGCTACAATTCGACCTTTATCAAAGTCGGAAACGTGATGGTACGCATTTCTCCTCCTTACACGAGGTATCACAACAACGTTTCACCAGGCAACGCCGGTCAACTGCTGTTTGTGTATGAGAAATCTGTTGGAAACTTCCCTCACGTCAGCACGTTGTAGGTGTCGCCACCGGCGCCAACCTTGTGTGAATGCTCTGAAAAGCTAATCATTGGCATATCACAGCGTCTTCTTCATGTTTGTTAAATTTCGCGTCTGTATCCCGTCATCTTCGTGGTGTAGCAATTTTAATGGCCAGTAGTGTATTTCCATTTAACTCCACTCCCTCTAAATTATCTGCTGCCATTCGTACAATATATTCTAGGACTAAATTAAAAAGTAGCGGAGACAGGGCATCTCCCTATTTAAGTCCATTCTTTATTACAAATTCTTCTGACTCCAATTTCCCCACGCGTACTCTTAGTGTTTTTCAAACTGCAAGTCTCCAACTCTTAACTTTGTTCTACGCTTACCTTTTACTTACTGTTTATTGTCCCCTTAGAAATACCCTGCTCCACAATTGGCGTATCGCTCCCATCGCCGTTTCGACTTCCGGAAGCCGTCTTGGTACGCCCCTTGCTGGATCGCACGAAGCGCCATCTGCCCATTTTCTTTTATTCGTCTGTCGTTGCAAATCTTCGACATTTCAACAGAGTTTTCGACCTTGGAAATAAAAAAAAAACATTCTCAAGGTCCAGGTCTGGAGAGCACAGAGGGTGAGGCAGCACATTGATTTTTCTTTGCAATAGTCACGCACCAACAGGGATGAATGTGCGGGTGCGTTATCGTGATGAAAGAGCCTCGAATTGTCTCGCCACATTTCAGGCCGTTTCCTTCTCACAATTTCTCTCAGGCTTCACATCACGTCCCGATAGTACCATCGATTAACAGGTTGTTCCTGTGGCACGGATTCGTGATGAATTAATCCTTCAAAGTCAAAGAAAACTATTAGCGTGGCTTCGACATTTGACATGATCTGTCGAGCTTTGCCGGCCGGGATGGCCGATCGGTTCTAGGAACCGCGCGACCGCCATGGTCGCAGGTTCGAATGCTGCCTCGGGCATGGATGTGTGTGATGTCCTTAGGTTAGTTAGGTTTAAGTAGTTCTAAGTTCTAGGGGACTGATTACCTCAGTCCCATAGTGCTCAGAGGCATTTGAACCATTTTGTCGAGCTTTCTTGGTGGAGATCCTTTCCCGACCAACTCTGAAGCTTGGTCTCACCATCATAACTCTGGACCCATGTCTTGTCACGACTTATGACTCTCTTAAGGAACATCTCATTCTCATTTGCGCGACCCAAAAGGTTCTTCAGAGATTGTGAGGCGAAGGTCTTTTTGGTCTTGACTCATGATCCGAGGGACGAACTCGGCTGCAATACGATGCATTCTAAGATGCGGTGTCAGGATTTCGTGATATGATTTTCGTACAAGCGGGGTGCAGTCAGCCCTTGCGAGGCAAACTGAGGAGCTACTTGATTTAGAAGTTGCTGCTCCGGTCTGGTTAACTGACATCCAGCGGGTAGAGCGCTGTGCTGACAACATTCCCCTCCATATACTCATCTAGTGACGCCTAATGGAGTGAGGATTACACGTTGGCCAGTCGGTACCGTTGGGTCTTCCATGGCCTGTTCGGGTGGAGTTTAGTTTTTTTCTGCAATCTCTAGGGAAGTCAGTCTTCGATTGCCACGGGCCATTTCATTGGCGCTCCTGACATGAGGGTCATCGGTAGACGTCGAAGGGCGTCTCCAACGAGGGTCACCTTCAACTTCCGTCCGGCCATTTTTAAACCGTGTGAGCCATTCGTAACACCGAGTACGGCTTAAGCACTCATCACCGTAGGCTTCCTGTCACCTCACTCACTCCGTCTTGAGGCCACGAGTGACCCAACTGCACCATCCGACCGCCGTGTCATCCTCAGTTGAGGATGCGGATAGGAGGGGCGTGGGGTCAGCACACCGCTCTCTCGGTCGTCATGGTGGTATTCTTTGACAGAAGCCGCTACTATTCGGTCGAGTAGCTCCTCAATTGGCATCACGAGGCTGAGTGCACCCCGAGAAATGGCAACAGCCAAGTGGCGGCCACGCCCGACAGCGCTTAAGAGCAAATTAAATAAAATTATCTTCTTAGGACGTAACTTATTTTCTGATAAACAAAATATTAATTATTTTATTAATTTGAGCTTTTCCTCATTACAGAGGCTTATCTCCAACGTAATTACAATACAAAGAATAAACGTTCTTAAACTATATTTTCAAAATATTCCTCCAGGTGTTTCGATCTTGTGTGTCCTCTTCCTCTGCTGCCCATTCTCCTCATTGTGAGATGTACATTTTGGAGCGAAGTGGTCATAGGTCGTCCTCTTCTTTTTCTCCCCTCCGTATCAATTTTGGTATTCTGGCTTCCTCCGTTCGTTGTACATGCCCGTACCACTGTAATTTCTTCCTATCCATTACGTCATATATTCTGTCTTTTATTTCCATTCTCCTTATTATTTCGGTGTTCCTTATCTTTTCTTTCCTGGACATTCTTGCCGATCTCCTCCAGAAGTCCATCTCTAGAGCTTGTAATCTTTTTAACGTGCTTTAGGTTAACAGTTCAGGTCTCCGTTCCATACAGAACCGCACTCTCTAATATGGACTTGTGTATCAATTTTTTAGTTCTGCTCATTACATTCCTGCTCCATAAGACTGAGTTAAGCATCCCAATGACCTTCCGACCGCTACTAATTCTTTTATTGATTTCTGACTGATTTTTCCTCGATCTCTAAAATGGATCCCAAATAACAGAAGGTGTTTATCTTTCTGATTTTCTTTCCTTCAATGTGTGGCTCATCTGAATCATTAGTCAAGTATTCTGTTTTTTGGTAATTAATCTTAAACGCGAAGTTTTGTATGCTACTGCTAGTTGATTGCACATATAGTTAGCATCCTCCCCATCTTGTGCTACAACTACTTGATCGTCAGCAAACAATAAATGATGTAGGTAAACTCCACCTCCTATTTCTAATGCCATACTATTACATTTACGAGACCATGTTCTAAGGCTAAAACATAATAGAAATTAAAAACTGCTTCTTCGTCAAAACTGTATTTCTGTATGCATAGAGAGACTAAGTCTTATTATCACTGAACTAGAACCTCTGAATTAGATTTAAAATTCTTCGTTTTACTCCTCTGAATTCTTATGGCAATATACAAATAAGAAGGTTTTGAAACTATGTTCCGCAATCGCGTATTTTTTGAAAGGGGGGAGGCTTGTCTGGAAAATATGTACCGTTTTCGAAAAAAAACTTCGTAAATACATTTTCCTTTCAAATGGAAATACATTTTCTAAAGAATATTTTTCTGCATTGTTGCCACCGTTGTTCACACATTTGCCAAGGCGGGAAACCTAGAATTTTTATGGAATGAGATTTTCACTCTGCAGCGGAGTGTGCGCTGATATGAAACTTCCTGGCAGATTAAAACTGTGTGCCCGACCGAGACTCGAGCTCGGGACCTTTGCCTTTCGGGGGCAAGTGCTCTACCGAAGCACGACTCACGCCCGGTCCTCACAGCTTTAATTCCGCCAGTACCTCGTCTCCTACCTTCCAAACTTTACAGAAACTCACCTGCGAACATTGCAGAACTAGCACTCCTGAAAGAAAGGATACTGCGGAGACATAGCTTAGCCACAGCCTGTGGGATGTTTCCAGAACTTGCCCGCGAAAGGCAAAGGTCCCGAGTTCGAGTCTCGGTCGGGCACACAGTTTTAATTTGCCAGGAAGCTAGAATTTTTATGCCCTCTCCGCCGAAGAGAGCCATAGTTGATCGCGGTTTTTTGCTTCGCCGTCACCGTCTAGGCGCCTTCCTCCAAAATCACGCTTCAAAAATAAGTGACAGTCAAAAGGTACGAGATCGGGGCAGTATGGCGGGTGATCGAACTGCACCCAATCGAACTGCTCAATAATGTTTTGAGTGACACCAGGAGAATGTGGACGCGTGCTGTCGTGATGCTGCACAAAGCCTCGATTTAGCATTTTTGTTTCGAATTGCGCGCCGAAGTTTTCTGTGTTTCGCAGTATCTCAGGCAGCACAATCCCCTGTCTGTTGCAGAATATAGTACACATGATCATACAATGAAGGCTTTCACGACCGGTTGTTTCAGCTGCTGAGAATTGTTCCGTGTTGTATGGCCATGGTCCATGGAACTCTTCAATCCCTGACGTTTCGTCCAAGGCTACGTTGGACATCTTCGGCGGTGTTTCTGGTTGTGCTAAGTCTTGCACACGTGAATTTTTGTGCTGACAACGTCGTTTTAAATTTTTGTTTCTGTGGGATCGGGCGTGCCTCCACTCCACCGACTATCGTTTTGATTCTGGAGTGACATGAAAAATCCAGATTTCATCATTGGTCACAATTTGTAGTGTCAATGGCGATATTTTGTGTCACCCGTGTATGGAGATTTATCAAGTGATGAATATTTTTCCAGAAACTACTTTCAAGCCTATGTGTGAAAACTGATAAAGAGAAGACTTATTATTATACTATGAAATGTAAATAATTACCAACAACAATATGTTTTATCATTTTTGTAATCAGTTTTCTACAAAGAAATATCACATCACAAAACACAACACTACTAAAAGAATGTATTGGCATTGTATTTTCTGTGAATTTTTGTTTTCTTCTATTGTTCTCTGTGATGTAAGAAGCGGCTGACATCAAAGATTAAGCTGAGGTCTATTCCTTTAAATAATGTAAAAAGTATTCGTATTGTCTGAGGTACAAATAATCTAAAATATAACGTACAATTTACTTAATGGAATTCTAGTGTACGGACTTGTATTTGTAACTAGGTAACCTACTACGAATGTTTAAAGTTCTGTGTCCACAGAGCCATTAGAGCTTGGTACGGCGATACTGAATTATTCGTAACTGGTGAATAAGATTGATATTGTGAACAGTCAGAACGGTGTAGGATTCTGACATTTAATCCAGCATAAAGGGAAATGTTGATGTTACTGATTTTCTACGAAAAATTACATTGGGAAGAATACCCAGTCCAGACTGTGTTTTGTCTGCTGCCATTACGTGAAGGATGGAGCGGCAATTTAAAACAGCTGAAATAATCAGACGTTAATTCTTCTTCTTTCGTTTCACCCTCTTTGGGGTACGCTGGATCAATCATTTCTTTGTGCGTTGTTCTTTTCTTAGGTCCCAGTATTTCTTCATTCTTTCTGATCTTCTTCTCCTCTCTTCTTCCGAGATGAAGGATTTGGACTTTTGTGTGGATTTGTCTTGGAACGTTATGTTTTCATCTTTAGTAATTAATTTAGCAGTTCGATCAATAAGTGAATTTTCTGAAATATTTAATTCCACTAGGTCTTTCTCAGTTTCTTTAAACCAGTTGGGCTTCGTTTTTCGGTTACGGAAGAAGTCAAAGATTTGTTTAGTTAATCTGTTGGAATTCATTCTGAGAAGATGACCATAAAAATTTATTCTCCTTTTTCGCATAGAATCTGAAAGTTTTTCAAGTTTCTTGTAGAGAATTTCATTTTTGATGTATATAATCTTATTATCTTGAAATTTTGGCCCAATGATTTTTCTTAAAATTTTTCTTTCCTTTAGCTCAAGTTTCTCCATTTGGCCTTTGAAATTCATGTTTAGTGTTTTGCTGCATACAATGCCTCTTGGTTAATCACTGTCTTGTTATGTGTAGTTCTGTATCCCCATGACAGTGATTTTTTGTTGCATGTGTATTTTGTTAGTTCGAAGGCCAATTCCAATTTATTTTTTTCTGGATTCCATTGCTTTGCTTTCCCCAGCATTCCAACTAGTCCGTTCTCCGAGATACTTGAATTCTTTTACTATTTCAATCTTCTGTTCTTGAACTTTGAGGTATTTACATGAGTGCTTGATGTTTGTCAATATCTTAGTTTTTTCAGAGGAGATGTGAAGACCAATTTTAGCTGCTTGTTTCTTTAGTTCGAGGATTTGCTCCCGTGCTTCTTCCATTGTTTCAGCAAACAGGGCCATATCATCTGCAAAAGCAATGCAATTTACTTTAAGGTTCTTCTTTTTGCAACCCAGTCTTATACCACTCTTAATATTTGTGTTCCATTCTCTGCCTACTTTCTCAAGCGCACAATTGAACAGCAACGGTGAGAGCCAATCGCCCTGTCGCACTCCCGTTTTTATTTCAAAGGGTTCCGATAGTTCGCCCATAAATTTAACTTTCGAAAATGTTAATTCATTCGATCGATATTACAATATTTGAACTCCGAGGACAGGGACCCACAGGAATTAATTATTTTTCTATTCAAACAGGGAAAATTAATTTTTTGATAAATTAAATAAATGCAACAGACTTATTTAATTTATCAAAAAATGAATGATGTTACATTTTAAACTTCATGTTTTGAAAAAAAAACTCAAATTTTATAGTATTAGTTGAAAACAGTCTTGGTTGCAATTTTAGTTTTTTTATTTATCAACTACGCGTTTCACCTTATTTAGCCATCTTCAGGCTGATCATAATTTGTTATTTCTTAGGCCGATCCTTTAGACAGTGTAGCTAAATGGCATCATCGAGTACATCAGGCCAACATCGCCTTCGTTAACCTCACTAAATACTTTCTAGATTGACGTGATGAGTGACTCAAAGACCTGCATAAAGCGTACACGTTCACAGGAGCAAATAATAGAATAAGATGGGGCTTAAGTAGTTCGCTTAGTTACCGAGGTTAACGAAGGCGATGTTGGCCTGATGTACTCGATAATGCCCTTTAGCTACACTGTCTAATGGATCTGCCTAAGAAATACCAAATTAAGATCAGCCTGAAGATGGCTAAATTAAGGTGAAACGCGTAGTTCATAAATAAAAAAACTAAAATTGCAACCAAGACTGTTTTCAACTAATACTATTAAACACTGGTTTGTTGATTCATGCCACAGATTGATTGGAAGAATTTCAAATTTTATAGTTGATTATCTCAATTTTTACCACAGTTTTAAATGGATTTGGAAAATTCTAGAGTTTCATACACGTGTAAGTATCGCTTGTATGCTGTGCAAAATTCATCGAAGAATCTCTCTCACTTATAAAGTAAAATGTGCCTATAGCAACAAATGCACCCAGTAGTAAGTAAAAATGTAAATTTCACATGCAAAGAAAAATTACTTTATTATGTTTTTGAACTTCCACTGCTATGCGTGGCAATCTTGAATCCTTCCTGGCCATTCTGAAAAAGTTTTATGAATTTATTTGTAAAAGCATAGACACTGGAAATTAAAATGTCGCGTGGTGCGTCTCCTGTTCCAAGTCGTCCCGTCTGAAGTCCTACCCCCCTTAAATCAGGAGACATCTTTAGTTGGGAGTGAGTCGGACGGGACATTTCCGTTGGTTGACGTTATCTTCAGGAAGGCTCGACTGTGGTCTGTACCTTGTTTCTAACGCTAGCGCTGACGTCACTTTGCCGCTGACCATCGCGGTAACTGGAAAGAACGCCACTCGTTACACTGTTGACGCCTGCAGCAATGGCGACGGCCATCTGTCCCCGTTTGCAACAATTAAACCTTGCAGCAATGTCGGTCGTAAACGTTTGGCGCCACTCCACATCTTTCGCCTTCGCGCGAACATCACTCTCCATTGGGCTCCGCCGTCGTTTCCAAAAGCGGCGGACGGCCAGTTTTTGTGGCGAGCGAAACGGCAAAGTACATCAGGTCTACCGTACGGTGTAACTCTACTAAACTCTGCCCGAGCAGGTCTTGGAAGGCCCAACGGCACCGACCGGCCACCGTGTCATCCTAAGCCGACAGGCGTCACCGGAGGCGGATGTGGAAATATGTGGTCAACACATCGCTCTCCCGGCCGTATGACAGTTTACGAGACCGGTGCCGCTACTTCTCAGTCAAGTAGCTCCTCAGTTTGCCTCACAAGGGCTGAGTGCACCCCTCTTGCCAACAGCGCTCGGCAGAGCGGATGGTCACCCATCCGTGTGCTAGCCCAGCCCGACAGCGCTTAACTGGTCTGTTGGGAACCGGTGCGACTACCTCCATTTGCGTGTAAAGTTCGAACGATTCAACCGTTATTTACGTCCCGACAGATGTGTACCACGATACTAAATTCTATTTCAATATTTGACGTAAAGTGTATAGCCAAAAACTGGCCAGAGTGGCCGAGCGGTTCTAGGCGCTTCAATCTGGAACCGCGCGACCGCTACGGTCGCAGGTTCGCATCCTGCCTCGGGCATGGATGTGTGTGATGTCCTTAGGTTAGTTAGGTTTAAGCAGTTCTAAGTTCTAGGGGACTGATGACCTCAGATGTTAAGTCCCATAGTGCTCAGAGCCATTTTTGAACCAAACTCTAATTCTCGCACATTTTATATTTAATTCGTCAGCTTCGTAATGAACCGGCTATCATTTCGTTAATGGTCATAGGTATTGTGATATTTCGATAGTAAGTAAACTACCGCAAGCAATTCTTAGTTTGCAGAGAAAAATAGGTACCGCCCTGAATTTGTGTTTGGTGCGTGATAGGTTAGATGTTGGTACGTATTAAATGTAGATGATATATTCGATTATTCTTTAATCGCCGTCTGTTCCCAATTTCGAGAAAATTTAATGTTTTTAAAGCGCTCCGTGACGAACTCGTACGTCAGTGAGAGAAACTAGAAAAAATATTCATAAAGTTGAAACAAATGAGCCCTCGGTCACTATTTTTAGTCTCATTAATCAGGTTTATACACTTCTAAGAGTGCCTTCATCAGAATTTAAATGTTTAAAGTGGCCTGTAACATAATTACAAATTTACGGGAAAAGAAAATTTTTTATATAAAAGTGTAAGTACTGACTAATAGTACAAGACAGAAACAGTACTTACATGTCACGTATAAAATAAATAACAGGCCAGAAGGGCTTTAGTAATAAAGTCCGTTGCTATCTGTGGCTTTACAGATTTGGGCAGCCCATAGTGGCTAGCCTTCATGCATTTTTTCTTTTTAAATCTGTGGCCAAAGCCCTTCTGTTATATATCCCGTAAACGTTCCGGAGACTTGATTTGCTGAAGTGCTTGATGATGAGAAGTGGTGTCGAAACGCTGCTACACTGTACAGGATTGGCCTGCCGAAACGTGACCTCAGGATGAGGGGAGAAAAGAGAAGGGAAACGTTACTCTTTGTTCTGTCTTGCCTGATAGAGAGAAGATCTCTTGAAACACCTGATGGTAGCAGGAGAAAGAGTTGTAGAAACGTTGCTGCTCTTGATTACAGTGAATATAAGTTTCTGAATCATCTGAAGATGGCAGGACAAACGCAACTTATCTTTACTGTGGTGGCCTTAAGGAGATTTCTTTCATGAAGCACCTGTTGATGAGGGGACAGAGTAACGCTGCAAGAGTAATGCTATCTATCACATTGACGTGTCCGAAACATTAGTGCCATAGCTTCAAATCATTGACACTGAAGAGACAAAGGAACTGGTACACCTGCTCCCGCAAAACACGCAGAAGTGCCGCAAAATGACGTGGTGTGTAACTTCCCGGCAGATTAAAACTGTGTGCCCGACCGAGACTCGAACTCGGGACCTTTGCCTTTCGCGGGCAAGTGCTCTACCATCTGAGCTACCGAAGCACGACTCACGCCCGGTCCTCACAGCTTTACTTCTGCCAGGAAGTTTCATATCAGCGCACACTCCGCTGCAGAGTAAAAATCTCATTCTGGAAACATCCCCCAGGCTGTGGCTAAGCCATGTCTCCGCAGTATCCTCTCTTTCAGGAGTGCTAGTTCTGCAAGTTTCGCAGGAGAGCTTCTGTAAAGTTTGGAAGGTAGGAGACGAGATACTGGCAGAAGTAAAGCTGTGAGGACCGGGCGTGAGTCGTGCTTCGGTAGCTCAGATGGTAGAGCACTTGCCTGCGAAAGGCAGAGGTCCCGAGTTCGAGTCTCGGTCGGACACACAGTTTTAATCTGCCAGGAAGTTTCATATCAGCGCACACTCCGCTGCAGAGTGAAAATCTCATTCTGGACGTGGTATGTACTGGACTAATGTCTGAAGCAATGCTGGAGCGAATTGACACTACTGACACTACGAATCCTGTAGGGCTGTCCGTAAATCAGTAAGAGTAGAAGGGGGGGGGGGGGGGGAGGGGAGGCAGATCTCTTCCGAAAAGTACGTTGCAAGGCATCCCAGATTCGCTCAATAATGTTCATGTGTGAGGAGTTTGGTCGCCAGCAGAAGTGTTCAAACCCAGAAGAGTGTCATTGGAGCTACTCTGTAGCAATTCTGGACATGTGGAGTGTTGCATTGTCCTGCTGGAATTGCCCAAGTCCGTCGGAATACTCAATGGACACGAATGGATGCAAGTGATGAGACAGGATGCTAACGTACTTGTCATGTGCCAGAGTCGAATCTAGACGTATCAGAGGTCCGATATCTCTCCAACTGCACATCTCTCACACCATTACAGAGCCTTCACCAGCTTGAACAGTCCCTGCTGACACGCAGGGTCCATGGATTCATGAGGTTGTATCCATACCGTACACGTCCGTCTGCTCGATACCGTACACGTCCGTCTGCTCGATGCATTTAAAAAAGGCGCTGTTTAGCGCCCGAAAACCTGAAACCACACGCACACACACATTTGAAAAAAGAGACTCATCCGACCAGGGAACGTGTTTCCAGTCATCAACAGCCCAGTGTCGGTGTTGACGGGCCCAGGCGACGCATAAAGCTGTGTGTCATGCAATCGTGAAGGGTACACCAGTGGGACTTTAGCTCCGAAGGCCCATATCGATGATGTTCCGTTGAATGGTTCGCTTGCTGACATTTGTTGATGGCCCAGCATTGAAATCTGCACCAATTTGCGGAAGTGTTGCACTTCTATCACGTCGAATGACTCCCTTCCATCGTCGTTGGTTCCATTCTTTCAGGATCTTTTTTCGCCCGCAGCGATGTCGGAGATTTGATGTTTTATCGGATTCCTTATATTCACGGTACACTCGTCAAATGGTCATGCGGCACAATCCGCACTTCTTCGCTATCTCGGAGATACTTTGTCCCATCGCTCGTGCGCCGACTATAACACCATGTTGAAATTCACTTAAATCCTGATAACCTACGATTGTAGCAGCTGTAACCGATCTAATAACAGTGCCAGACATTTGTTGTGTTATATATGCGTTGCCGACCGCAGTGCCGTATTCTGGCTGTTTACGTATCTCTGTATTTGCTTCTTCAGCGCTTCATTGTAGAAGTGAATGCAGACAGAAAAATTTGCATTTCTGACCAGGATGTAATCGCACGATGTCTGGGTCTGCAGTCATAGTCCTTACCTCTGGATCAAAATGCTTCAAATGTCTATAAGCACTATGGGACTTAACTTCTGAGGTCATCAGTCCCCTAGAACTTAGAACTACTTAAACCTAACTAACCTAAGGATGTCATATACATGCATGCCCGAGGCAGGATTCGATCCTGCGACCGTAGCGGTCGTGTGGTTCCAGACTGTAGCGCCTAGAACCGATCGGCCACACCGACCGGCTTACCTCTGAATCGACAATTTTCTGATGACGACACAAGTGTGCCGAAACGCTACCAGTGCACATCACTTTGCCCCGAGGATGAGTGGGGATGCCGGAACGCTACCAGTACACATCACTTGGCCCTGAAGACGAGTGGGGATGCCGAAACGCTACCAGTACACATCGCTTGGCCCTGAGGACGAGTGGGGATGCCGAAACGCTACCAGTACACATCGCTTGGCCCTGAGGACGAGTGGGGATGCCGAAACGCTACCAGTGCACATCACTTGGCCCTGAGGACGAGTGGGGATGCCGAAACGCTACCAGTGCACATCACTTTGCCCCGAGGATGAGTGGGGATGCCGGAACGCTACCAGTACACATCACTTGGCCCTGAAGACGAGTGGGGATGCCGAAACGCTACCAGTACACATCGCTTGGCTCTGAGGACGAGTGGGTATGCCGAAACGCTACCAGTGCACATCACTTGGCCCTGAGGACGAGTGGGGATGCCGAAACGCTACCAGTGCACATCACTTTGCCCCGAGGATGAGTGGGGATGCCGAAACGCTACCAGTACACATCATTTTGCCCCGAGGATGAGTGGTGCCTCGGTGAGCTAGGGCAGCCCCAGGCCAGATGTGGAGCAGAGTGTAGGGGCTCTGTAGAGCCAGACTGAACAGCCCCGCCCGCGGCCGCCTGCCACCCAGAGTGATGGATGTGCAGCGCTCCGCCGGTCAGCCGTGCGAAATGACGGGCCGCGCGGGCTGGCGCCTCGCCTCACCACTGCCGAGACAATCGCGGCCGTCACGGGCCCCGGCCCCAGGGCGTGCGGGGGCGGCGGGGGCGGCTCCGCCGGCAGCCACGGGCCCGGCGCGGTGCCGGCAGTCCGCAGACAGACGGCCCCCGACATGTCCGCCTCCTCCTCGGAGTACGACGAGCCCTCCCCGGCGCCCGTGGTGGCAGTCTCCGCCTCCAGGTCCAGGGGCCACCGGGAGCCCGCCTCCAGCGGCAGGCTCCAGCAGCAGGTGCCGGGCCAGCGCAGGCACCACCAGCAGCTGCACCGCCAGCTGCAGGAGCAGCTCCAGCAACACCAACAGCACCAGCAGCAGTCCAGGTCCCGGCGCCGCAGAGGTAGGCCAGACACTGCCCGCCGCTGGCGACTCCTAGGCTCTAGGGTTCGTGCGCTGCGGTGTGCACGGCAGCAACTGTAGGTATCCGAGGATATGCAGCACCATCTGACCAGGACATGAAGGCCCAATGTCCGGCATGTTATGCTCAGGCTACAGGCTTCACGAGATGCAGATACGGAGGGGCATGTAGTGAGCACACCGCTCTCCCAGCCGTATGTCAGTTTCCGAGACCAGAGTCGCTATTTCTCAATTAAGTAGCTCCTCAGTTTGCCTCACAAGGACTGACTGCACCCACTTGCCAACAGCGCTTGGCAGACCGGTTTGGGTTGTTTGGGGAAGGAGACCAGACAGCGAGGTCATCGGTCTCATCGGATTAGCGAAGAATGGTGAAGGAAGTCGGCCGTGCCCTTTCAAAGGAACCGTCCCGGCATTTGCCTGGAGCCATTTAGGGAAATCACGGAAAACCGGAATCTGGATGGCCAGACGCGGGACTGAACCGTCGTCCTCCCGAATGCGAGTCCAGTGTCTAACCAGTGCGCCACCTCGCTCGCTCAGGACATGAAGGCCCAACGGCCGCCGTGTCATCCTCAGCCCAAAGGCGCCACGAGATTGCGGATATGGAGGGGCATGTGGTCAGCACACCGCTCTCCTGGCCGTATAGCAATTTCTTACAAGGGAACCTCCCCATCGGACCCCCCTCAGGTTTAGTTATAAGTTGGCACAGTGCATAGGCCTTGAAAAACTGAACAGAGATCAATCGAGAAAACAGGAAGAAGTTGTCTGGAACTATGAAAAAATAAGCAAAATATACAAACTGAGTAGTCCATGCGCAAGATAGGCAACATCTAGAATAGTCTGAGCTCAGGAGCGCCGTGGTCCCGTGGTTAGCGTGAGCAGCTACGGAATGAGAGGTCCTCGGTTCAAGTCTTCCCTCGAGAGAAAAGTTCAATTTTTTATTTTCAGTTCATGTGACAAACTCTTATGTTTTCATCACTTTTTTGGGAGTGATTATCACATCCACAAGAAAACCTAAATCGGGGAAAGTAGAAGAATCCTTTTACCCATTCGCCAAGTGTACAAGTTAGGTGGGCCGACAACATATTCCTGTAATGTGACGCACATGCCGTCACCAGTGTCGTATAGAATATATCATACGTGTTTTCCTGTGGAGCAGTCGGTTGACCTATGTCCTTGCGATGAAATGTTTTCCGTTCCCATTGGAGAGGCACGTCCTTTCGTCTGCTAATCGCACGGTTTTGCGGTGCGGTCGCAAAACACAGAGACTAAACTTATTACAGTGAACAGAGAGGTCAATGAACGAACGGACAGATCACAACTTTGCGAAAGTAAAGAAAGTACACTTTTCACTCGAGAGAAGATTTGAACCAAGGACCTCTCGTTCCGCAGCTGCTCACGCTAACCACGGGACCACGGCGGCCCTGAGCTCACTCTATCCTGCGTATCTTGCGCATGGACTACTAAGTTTGTGTACTTTGCTTATTTTTTTCATAGTTCCACACAACTTCTTCTTGTTTTCTCGATTGATCTGTGTTCAGTTTTTCGAGGCCTATCCACTGTGCCAACTTATAACTAAATCTGAGGGAGGTGCGATGGGGAGGTTCCCTTGTTAGACCGGAGCCGCTACTTCTCAATCAAGTGCTCCTCATGTAAGTCTGCAGTAGTGGACACCGAAAGATCCTGAGGAAGATCCCAGCAGAGGGGTCGAAACGTCGAACATTTTAGAAGAAACATGACGCGGTCTAATATCCCAGAAGATTTTAACTTCAAGTGCTCCTCAGTTTGCCTCACAAGGGCTGAGCACACCCCGCTTGCCAACAGCGGTCGGCAGACTGGATCTCTCTATCTATCTACATCCGTACTCCGCAAGCCACTTGACGGTGTGTGGCGGAGGGTACCTTGAGTACCACTATCGGTTCTCCCTTCTGTTCCAGTCTCGTATTGTTCGTGGAAAGAAAGATTGTCGGTATGCCTCTGTGTGGGCTCTAATCTCTCTGATTTTATCCTCATGGTCTCTTCGCGAGATATACGTAGGAGGGAGCAATATACTGCTCGTCTCCTCGGTGAAGGTATCTTCTAGAAACTTCAACAAAAGCCCGTACGGAGCTACTGAGCATCTCTCTTCCAGAGTTTTCCACTGAAGTTTATGTATCATCTCCGTAACCATTTCGCGATTACTAAATGATCCTGTAACGAAGCGCGCTGCTCTCCATTGGATATTCTCTATCTCTCCTATCAACCCTATCTGGCACGGATCCCACACCGGTGAGCAGTATTCAAGCAGTGGGCGAACAAGTGTACCGTAAACTACACTCCTGGAAATGGAAAAAAGAACACATTGACACCGGTGTGTCAGACCCACCATACTTGCTCCGGACACTGCGAGAGGGCTGTACAAGCAATGATCACACGCACGGCACAGCGGACACACCAGGAACCGCGGTGTTGGCCGTCGAATGGCGCTAGCTGCGCAGCATTTGTGCACCGCCGCCGTCAGTGTCAGCCAGTTTGCCGTGGCATACGGAGCTCCATCGCAGTCTTTAACACTGGTAGCATGCCGCGACAGCGTAGACGTGAACCGTATGTGCAGTTGACGGACTTTGAGCGAGGGCGTATAGTGGGCATGCGGGAGGCCGGGTGGACGTACCGCCGAATTGCTCAACACGTGGGGCGTGAGGTCTCCACAGTACATCGATGTTGTCGCCAGTGGTCGGCGGAAGGTGCACGTGCCCGTCGACCTGGGACCGGACCGCAGTGACGCACGGATGCACGCCAAGACCGTAGGATCCTACGCAGTGCCGTAGGGGACCGCACCGCCACTTCCCAGCAAATTAGGGACACTGTTGCTCCTGGGGTATCGGCGAGGACCATTCGCAACCGTCTCCATGAAGCTGGGCTGCGGTCCCGCACACCGTTAGGCCGTCTTCCGCTCACGCCCCAACATCGTGCAGCCTGCCTCCAGTGGTGTCGCGACAGGCGTGAATGGAGGGACGAATGAAGACGTGTCGTCTTTAGCGATGAGAGTCGCTTCTGCCTTGGTGCCAATGATGGTCGTATGCGTGTTTGGCGCCGTGCAGGTGAGCGCCACAATCAGGACTACATACGACCGAGGCACACAGGGCCAACACCCAGCATCATGGTGTGGGGAGCAATCTCCTACACTGGCCGTACACCTCTGGTGATCGTCGAGGGGACACTGAATAGTGCACGGTACATCCAAACCGTCATCGAACCCATCATTCTACCATTCCTAGACCGGCAAGGGAACTTGCTGTTCCAACAGGACAATGCACTTCCGCATGTATCCCGTCCCACCCAACGTGCTCTAGAAGGTGTAAGTCAACTACCCTGGCCAGCAAGATCTCCGGATCTGTCCCCCATTGAGCATGTTTGGGACTGGATGAAGCGTCGTCTCACGCGGTCTGCACGTCCAGCACGAGCGCTGGTCCAACTGAGGCGCCAGGTGGAAATGGCATGGCAAGCCGTTCCACAGGACTACATCCAGCATCTCTACGATCGTCTCCATGGGAGAATAGCAGCCTGCATTGCTGCGAAAGGTGGATATACACTGTACTAGTGCCGACATTGTGCATGCTCTGTTGCCTGTGTCTATGTGCCTGTGGTTCTGTTAGTGTGATCATGTGATGTATCTGACCCCAGGAATGTGTCAATAAAGTTTCCCCTTCCTGGGACAATGAATTCACGGTGTTCTTATTTCAATTTCCAGGAGTGTACTTCCTTTGTTTTCGGACGGCATTTCCTTAGCATTCTTATAATGACTCAGTCTGGCATCTGCTTTACCGACGATTAATTTTATATGGTCGTTCCATTTTAAATCACTCCTAATGCCTACTTCCAGATAATTTTATGGAATTAACTGCTTCCAGTTGCTGATCTGCTATATTGTTGCTAAATGATAAAGCATCTATCTTTCTATGTATTCGCAGCACATTACACTTGTCTACATTGAGATTCAATTGCCATTCCCTGCACCATGCGTCAATTCGCTGCAGATCCTCCTGCATTTCGGGCCAATCTTCCATTCTTACAACCTCTCGATATACTACAGCATCATCCGCAAAAGCCTCAGTGAACTTCCGATGTTATCCACAAGGTCATTTATGTATATTGTGAATAGCAACGGTCCTACGACACTCCCCTGCGGCACACCTGAAATCACTCTTACTTCGGTAGACTTCTCTCCATTCAGAATGACATGCTGCGTTATGTTATCTCTTTAATCCAACCACACAATTGGTCTGATAGTCCATATCCTCTTACTTTGTTCATTAAACGACTGTGGGAAACTGTATCCAACGCCTCGCGGAGGTCAAGAAACACGGCATCTACCTGGGAACCCGTGTCTATGGCACTCTGTCTCGTGGGCGAATAGCGCGAGCTGGGTTTCACACGATCGTCTTTTTCGAGACCCATGCTGATTCCTACAGAGTAGATTTCTAGTCTCCAGAAAAGTCATTATACTCGAACACAATACGTGTTCCAGAATTCTACAACTGATCGACGTTAGAGATCCAAGTGCTAGCGAGCGCGACAGCGCTTAATATCGCTGATGTGACAGGAACCGGTGTTACCACTGCGGCAAGACGATTGGCCATGTCAGCAGCAAAGGATGTGGAATTCCTATAAATTACGGTGAGGAGGTTTGTGGGCGTGGAGCTGCCGCCACGTACTTTCCCACATGCGTTCTATCACATATTCAAAGCTTGTCAGTGGCGTTAGCCTCATTTGGGCATTGAACGGAATCTGTGGTAAAAGGTGATAATTTGTCAGGTTACCTTCCATTCAGAAGGCTGTTGCACTGAGCGACTGCTATATTGACTTGTAAATAATAGATTTCAGGTATCAGTTGTCCTCTTTAACTTTTTTATTGGCAGATCTAGATTTCAGCTAGAAAGTCATTGCCAATGCACTTTTCGATCAATGCGTGTAATGCCTATTGGTCGGGCTTCATCCACAGTTCATTGAAAATTTGTGCCGGATAGGAACTGGAACCCAGATCTCCCTCGTAATCCAAGTGACCTTAACCACCTCAGCCATTGGGGAACTCTTCTTATCGAACCAAAATCCCCAGCCTGTTGCGCACTGCTAGCATAGCCTACCCCAAAAGACCCTCACTCGCCATTTCGGATTCCTGCAAGAGATCGGGCATGGTGTGTATCTGCACTGAAAGAATTCATCTCTACGATTGAAAGAAAACACACCTCGGTCACTATTTTTAATGAATTAACCGGGTTTCAACACTGCTACGAGTGTTTTCCTCACAAATCAAAGAATTGTCTAAAACATGTTCACAGAATTATGACTAAAAAACGTATGATACAGAGTATAAGTACGGAATCATCGTGAAAGGTTTGCAACCTGTAACCGCGCAAGTAACGAGCAGCCCTTAGTGGCTCGCCGTCACAGTTTTATCTTAAATATCTTTGTGACTAATGCCCTTTTGGCATATTTAAAGTTTTATAAATGCCAGTCTTTAACGATGATTCCGTACTTATACTCTGTATCATAAGTTTTTAGTCATAATTCTGTGAACATGTTATACAGGGTGTTGCAAAAAGGTACGGCCAAACTTTCAGGAAACATTCCTCACACACAAAGAAAGAAAATATGTTATGTGGACATGTGTCCGGACACGCTTACTTTCCATGTTAGAGCTCATTTTATCACTTCTCTTCAAATCACATTAATCATGGAATGGAAACACACAGCAACAGAACGTACCAGCGTGACTTCAAACACTTTGTTATAGGAAATGTTCAAAACCTCCTCCGTTAGCGAGGATACATGCATCCACCCTCCGTCGCATGGAATCCCTGATGCGCTGATGCAGCCCTGGAGAATGGCGTATTGTATCACAGCCGTCCACAATACGGGCACGAAGAGTCTCTACATTTGGTACCGGGGTTGCGTAGACAAGAGCTTTCAAATGCCCCCATTAATGAAAGTCAAGAGGGTTGAGATCAGGAGAGCGTGGAGGCCATGTAATTGGTCCGCCTCTATCAATCCATCGGTCACCGAATCTGTTGTTGAGAAGCGTACGAACACTTCGACTGAAATGTGCAGGAGCTCCATCGTGCATGAACCACATGTTGTGTCGTACTTGTAAAGACAGATGTTCTAGCAGCACAGGTAGAGTATCCCGTATGAAATCATGATAACGTGCTCCATTGAGCGTAGGTGGACGAAACTAAAATGAGCTTTAACATGGAAACTAAGCGTTTCCGGGCACATGTCCACATAACATCTTTTCTTTATTTGTGTGTGAGGAATGTTTCCTGAAAGTTTGGCCGTACCTTTTTGTAACACCCTGTAGACCATTCATTGATTTAAATTCTGAGGAAGACTCTGCTAGCAGTGTTGAAACCCGGTTAATTCATTAAAAATTGTGACCGTGGGCTGTTTTCTTTCAATTCTAACTATTCACGGCCTTTGAACGTGCACCCATGTACAAACATTTGCGAATGCATCTCTGGTTGTCACACTGTGTTGATATGTACATGTATCTGGTATCTGTTCTATTGGACATGTGTGTAAAAATGCTTGATCAGTAGAAATCATACCTAGACATCAGCGTCAGCTCACAAGCATGCTACTGAAACCATTGTAACGCCATGCTGCCATTGTCAGATGGACATATTAACAGAATCTTCCGTCGGTTCTTGGCAAAACAACATTATAATAAATTAAAAGGATCGGTTAGCTTTTGTTCTACAATATTACTTTTATTGTAAACCGGTTTTCGGCTTACAAGGCCATCATCAGACATTTACTGAGATGGACAGTTATCCTGCTGGAAGATGGCACCACTGTCAGGGAGAAGTCGGCCACGGGCAGGTCCAGGCAATCATCGATAACGTTGAGTACTCCACAGCTTTCGGGCGCCTCTGGTTACTACCCTAGGCGGAAGCCCGGGTGAACATCCCCCACTATGTGATACCAACCCACCCTGTCCTGTGTCTGTAGCACCCAGATCTGCATGGGACCGCCGACTGCCTGCAACAAGAAATGCGGTTCCGACACGTCGACACTTTATCCAAAGCCCAATCTCAGCGGTCCCGTGCCCACAGCAGTTGTAATTGATGATCTCCTTGGGTCTACATGGGATCACTTACGGATTGTCTGCTGCGGAATTTGTAATGGTATGTGTGCCTCACTGCTTTTTTTCAAACTACTTTATGTCTGATTTTATTCTGAGAAGTACAGTAATGTATGTAAATACCGAAAATGTAAATGTGATTCAAAAAGTACTTGAAGCGCAGCTGGACAGCAACAAACTCTTTAGCGCGCAATCCCTGCAACGATAGTAATTATGAATCTTTGAGTATGAACTCTAAAGAAAAGACGATTTATTAAAAAAAAGAGAACTGTTAATCTGGTGGAAAGAGGGTGTGTTGCCAAGCCGTCGCTCAGAACGTATTGTTACATTTAATGAAAATTGATATTTTATTGATAAAACCGAGTAAAGTATGTGCAAGAGTTGCCAAACATTTATGTATAAAACTGTTCTGGAAGTGAAGAATAGAATAATTTGTTTTTGGAAAAGGAGGTGAACTTCATTGTCGTCGCCGTCTTTCAATTGACAGAATTGTAAGTGTACAAAGTCCACTAAAATACAGGAAGAGAAATGCACTCTCTATAATTTTCATTCAGTAAGCAACAACCTCTAATAATTTCTTAACAGCAGTAATTGGATTATGTTCATGTACAATAGTATGGTGCTGAACTCCACTGACCAGTGTTGATGTAGCAGGACGTGCAGTTTGAAGGAAGTTTGTGTGCCAAGCGATCTCCTTTTCTCACGAAAAGCAGATTGCTGTTTGACCTTATTTACTTACAACAGTGGTCCCTTAGGTATGAAAAGCTACGAAAACTTGGGCTAAAGCTATCCACAATACGGCCAAGTAACTAACAGAGTCGTATTTTAAACCTTAAAGAACAATAACTTCCTCCAAATTGTAATACGTCACCAACTGGTGAACACGCTGATCATTCAAGGAGGCAGCAACCAAAATTCAGGTACCAGTTGCGGCTTAAAGTAAAAATATCAATCAAAAATCAATCTCTCTCTCTCTCTCTGTCTCTCTCTAACACATATATAAATGTTCATATTATTATAAAAAGAAAGTCATTTTATAAGTCCCATGTCGAACAGTTCGCGTTGAACGGTGTGCTCCTAAACAACTGTGCCTGTACCAACACTCTCTCGTCAGATCTGACACAGAGGGCCGCCTGCCGGGCTTTTCAGAGCGACAAGTCTCAGATCTCCACCTTCTGTGGTAAGGCATGGACATCCAGTACTTTGTCGCCTAGTCTTGATTTCGCCGTCCTTTTCTAGATGCTGACCACAGTGCTACATGAACCGCTCACCAACTCCGCCGTTTTCAAGGCGCTCCTTCCTAGGCCTCAGGCCAAAACAATCTGTTTTCCATCAAATACGTTCGTGTCAGTAGTTTCTCCCAGTTGCAGCGCATATCGTAGCTAGAGTGACTCGGCGCACGGTAAAACTTCACAAGATGTCGTTTAAAGTCTCACTCACATGAATATATTACTAAAAGGGTTCATGAGGTCTAGCACACTTCTCTGTGGCACTCCTGACGATACCCTTGTTCTGATGAAGACTCGCAGCCTCGGACATATCCCGAAGATGATGGGGCTCCCTCTCGGTAGTGCCACATGGCTGTTCGGAGTCTGGTCATCTTGCGACTGTTCACAAAATCCTAGAACTTTGCCCTGAAAATTTTTCTGTGCTTACCATTTACTACTTATGCATGACCACCTCCGAAATATTCTCCCCCATAATTGGTCCAGCCCTGCCAACGCTGTTGCCACTTCCAGGAGCAGTCTTGTTACGCCTCTTCCTACATCGCGCGAAGCGCCGTCTGCTAATTTCCTTTTTCTGGTGAGCGTACTGCAAGACCTTCAGTACACACACCATCAGATTATTTGACTTGTCGCTCTAACGAAGTAGGCGAGTGTCAGCAATATGTCTCGTGGTCTTATCGTGGCATGTTTATCTTCTGCCGTTAGGTCAGACGATAGAAATGCCGCTTGCACGCTTAGAGTAGCAGTCTTTAAACAGAACTTGATTAATTTTCACACGCATTTATTAAAATAATAACAAGCATAAAAATTACTTAACTTGATTCTGGATGCTACTTACAATTGACAATCTGAAGTTCCTTTGGTATTGGTACGTTAATCTTATTCTCACATATATCTCTGATACTTGACAAAAGTGTCTATACATTTATCTTCATGGCTATGTGCAGGAACATGGTAATCTTATTAGGCGCAGACTGAAACTTGACTATAGACTGGTACAGACAAATGTAGAACTCGTACAGATTGGTACAGACTAATGCAGACTGGTACAGACTGGTGCAGACAAATGGAGACTGACTAATCGGAGGTCTGTACACTCGTTATAATACCTCACACGTTCAGGTATCACTGCGCGAGTGTGACGCGCGGAGAAAAGGTTCTACGTTAGCAGCGATCTCATTCGCTGCGTTACATATTAATACGCGGATTGGCGGAAGCACAATTTGGTCCGTCTCTAAGGCAGCGCCATTTCGTAGTGCGGAGACGGACGAGCGGTGCGCCTGCGCTGTTGTGCTTAGCGGGGCGCGCTCTCCAGTGGGAAAGTTGTGTATGCGCTGACTACTGGTACTATGTACACACACTGGTCATCTTGCGACTGTTCAAAAAATTCTAGCACTTTGCCCAGAAAATTTTTCTGTGCTTACCATTTACTACTTATGCATGACCACCTCCGAAATACACTGCTCCACAATTGGTCCAGCCCTGCGAACGCTGTTGCCACTTCCAGGAGCAGTCTTGTTACGCCTCTTGCTACATCGCACGAAGCACCGTCTGCTAATTTCCTTTTATCTCGTCTATCGTTGCAAATATTCGTCCTTCCAGCGGTGTTTTCAACTTGGGAAATAAAAGCAAAGTCGGTAGGCGTCACGTCTGGAGAGTGCGGACGATGAGGGACCAGAGTGATTTCGATTTCTGTGAAACAGTCACGCACCAACAGGGATGAATGTGCGGTTGCGTTATCGTGATGCAGGACTTGTGAATTGTTTCGGCCACATTTCAGGCCGTTTACTTTTCACATTTTCCTGCAGGCGACGCAACACATCCCGACAGTACCACCGATTAAGTTTGTCCGTGTCGCACAAATTCGTGATGAACTAATCCTTCGAAACCAAAGAAAAGTATCACCATGGCTTTTACATTTGACCTGACCTGACGAGCTTTTTTTGGTCTCGGAGAAATAATGATTTTTGAATAATTATTTATTATTCCAAGAACCTGTTGTCGAACCTTTCCAAGTTCATCTTCAGATGTCTTCTGGAAGTTACCTCATGCTAGAAAAGATGATGTAACTTTCGGAAACAATCTGAAGATAAACCTGAAAAGGTTCGAAAACTTGTTCATGGAATAACAAATAATTATTCAAAAAAAGTGACTGCTTGCAGTTTTATAAATTTACATTTTCATTTTATATTATATTTTTTCGCAATTTTCGGCAGATCTTTGAAATTGTTCTTTTCAAATTCTAGTGGAACACAATTGTTATAGAACATTCATTGTCTGAATGAGTCTTACTACTTTTTAAGCTTTCATCGCGCCCAGTCTTTCTCTGTGAATTGTGTGAAGCAAGTATACGTGGCACAAAAGAAGAAGTCCGATTGCACTGGTGGGGCGGCGGTGTGAATGGAGTAACAAGATAAGCGATGTGAAGAAACGGCACATCATTTGCATAAAAAAATATTTTAACGCAACTAATCTTTTGTTTCTCCACATCGGCATTCTTCAAAAACAGTTCAGTTGCTAAAAATGATGAACAAAAATCTAAATGGCAAGACTGTTCTTTGCGGTGGACGGAGACGTGTGGGGGGGGGGGGGGGGGGGGGGGAAATGCTGACGTAATCGGCGCTCGACGCTGCCAACAGAAACTGCAGCGTTTAACTTTTGACGCTACAACTGCTAGGTCTCTGGCGTTTGCAAAAATGAAAAAATCAGGAAAGTCGACACGAAGTGTTCCGGGCAAATGCGATATGTGACGAAACCGAACCACGGACCCATCGGACACCTTTTATTGTGCCACTTACATGCAGTTACCCCTGTTAGCAAAGTGGCTATCGCCAAGCGTGAACGTGCATCGTTTTCCTTTCAGTTTTTGCTCTAAGGGGGATAAGCACGCTGCTAGCTTGTTGACGTGTACAATATCTAACAATAAATCAATACTTCATTGTTGTTGTTGTTGTGGTCTTCAGCCCAGAGACTGCTTTGATACAGCTCTCCATGCTACTCTATCCTGTGCAAGCTTCTTCATTCCAGAGTAGCTACTACAACCTGCATCCCTCTGAATCTGCTTACTGTATTCATCTCTTGGTCTCCCTCTACCATTTTTACCCTCCACGCTTCCCTTCCTTACTAAATACTTTGATGCCTCAGAATGTGTTCTATCAACTGCTTCTTTTGGTCAAACTCTGCCACAAATTCCTATTCTCCCCAGTTCTGTTCAGTACCTCTTACGTGATCTACCCATCTAATCTTCAGCGTTCTTCTGTAGCACCACATCTCAAAAGATTCTATTCTCTTCTTGTCTAAAATATTTATCGTCCATGTCTCACTTCCATCCATGGCTACACCCCACACAAATACTTTCAGAAAAGACTCCCTGACCCTTACGTCTGTACTCGATGTTAACAAATTTCTCTTCTTCAGAAACGCTTTCCTTCCACTGCCAGCCTAGATTTTACAGCCTCTCTACTTCGACCGTCATCAGTTATTTTGCTCCCAAGATAGCAAAACTCATATACAGGGTGTTACACAACGGTACGGCCAAACTTTCAGGAAACATTCCTCACACACAAATAAAGAAAAGATGTTATGTGGACATGTGTCCGGAAACGCTTAATTTCCATGTTAGAGCTCATTTTACTTTCGTCAGTATGTACTGTACTTCCTCGATTCACCGCCAGTTGGCCCAATTGAAGGAAGGTAATGTTGACTTCGGTGCTTGTGTTGACATGCGACTCGTTGCTCTACAGTGCTAGCATCAAGCACATCAGTACGTAGCATCAACAGGTTAGTGTTCATCACGAACGTGGTTTTGCAGTCAGTGCAATGTTTACAAATGCGGAGTTGGTAGATGCCCATTTGATGTATGGATTAGCACGGGGCAATAGCCGTGGCGCGGTACGTTTGTATCGAGACAGATTTCCAGACCGAATGTATCCCGACAGGAAGACGTTCGAAGCAATTGATCGGCGTCTTAGGGAGCACGGAACATTCTACCCTATGACTCGCGACTGGGGAAGATCTAGAACGACGAGGACACCTGCAATGGACGAGGCAATTCTTCGTGCAGTTGACGATAACCCTAATGTCAGCGTCAGAGAAGTTGCTGCTGTAGAAGGTAACGTTGACCACGTCACTGTATGGAGAGTGCTACGGGAGAACCAGTTGTTTCCGTACCATGTACAGCGTGTGCAGGCACTATCAGCAGCTGATTGGCCTCCACGGGTACACTTCTGCGAATGGTTCATCCAACAATGTGTCAATCCTCATTTTAGTGCAACTATTCTCTTTACGGATGAGGCTTCATTCCAACGTGATCAAATTGTAAATTTTCACAATCGACATGTGTGGGCTGACGAGAATCCGCACGCAATTGTGCAATCACGTCATCAACACAGATTTTCTGTGAACGTTTGGGCAGGCATTGTTGGTGATGTCTCGATTGGGCCCCATGTTCTTCCACCTACGCTCAATGGAGCACGTAATCATGATTTCATGCGGGATACTCTACCTGTGCTGCTAGAACATGTGCCTTTACAAGTACGACACAACATGTTCATGCACGATGGAGCTCCTGCACATTTCAGTCGAAGTGTTCGTACGCTTCTCAACAACAGATTCGGTGTGCGATGGATTGGTAGAGGCGGACCAATTCCATGGCCTCCACGCTCTCCTGACCTCAACCCTCTTGACTTTCATTTATGGGGGCATTTGAAAACTCTTGTCTACGCAACCCCGGTACCAAATGCAGAGACTCTTCGTGCTCGTATTGTGGACGGCTGTGATACAATACGCCATTCTCCAGGGCTGCATCAGCGCATCAGGGATTCCATGCGACGGAGGGTGGATGCATGTATCGTCGCTAACGGAGGACATTTTGAACATTTCCTGTAACAAAGTGTTTGAAGTCACGCTGGTAAGTCCTGTTGCTGTGTGTTTCCATTCCATGATTAATGTGATTTGAAGAGAAGTAATAAAATGAGCTCTAACATGGAAAGTAAGCGTTTCCGGACACATGTCCACATAACATATTTTCTTTCTTTGTGTGTGAGGAATGTTTCCTGAAAGTTTGGCCGTACCTTTCTGCAACACCCTGTATAGCTACGATAATGATGGAAGCAGACGAAATGAATTAAAATTTGTGTTGCGGCCGGGTCTCGATTCCGGGTCTTCTTGTTTGCTAGGCAGAAATGCTAACTATTACATCACCGCAGTACGATGGTCAACATTGCTGCACAAACTACCTTAGCTGAGTGCCCTCCCCAACACAAACTTCAATTCATTTTTCCCTTACGTATTGTCACTGCTGCCAGGGCTCTCCCATATTGGCAAGCACCCCAGCATTGGACGTAATGGGACGTCCTTGTACCATTGGTGATCTTATAGATCTCATAATTAAATGTCTCAGGGAGCTGTAAAACCGGCGGTTCATTGGCCATGTACAATCTATAATTTTAGAGGCCGTGTAATGTCACATTCCGACGCAGAGACATACAATACCCTAAAGGCTGCGCCAAAGATTAAATTGCGAGGTATGTAGAATATAATCTCTGTAATTTTCATATTGGATTCTCTTTTGTTTCATACTCCAAGAAGGAATTAAGAGACACTTTCGATTGTTACCTTGTAGGGGATGGACGTAATCTTTGGTGTGTGCGGAAAGGCAGCCATCTTGTTAGTATTTATGGTTTGTGCGATGCGCAGAGCAAGTCTCATTTTCTTGTGAATAAAAAATAGTGAGAAATATCTAAGTTTTACGAGAGTTATTTAAAGCGACGTAGCATTGTATTCCTTGGTTTCCACCGTCTTCGTGTAGTGAACCGATGCCGACTCAGGAAGATACACTCGGTCAACAAAGAGAAGAACATCGATGGCGACTAATGAATTAATATTGTGGCAGAAGGACGAATTCTACGTCTAAGGTGAGAACTCTGAATAAATCAACAATGACGTAGAATTCAAAAATGTAATTAATCGGAATGGTAAATTATATTACAGGCAAATTTCACACAGCACTGAATTTGTCCGCAGTCAAGCCGGTCAATACCGTCCGTAAAAAAAGCCTTTCAAAAATTCTAAATTTACAGTTCCATATCCACAATTTTTTCTCTTTTCAAAAAGTAAATTTTTTTTTATTTATTTCTCCACAGCCGGTATTTGATATTTTGCCCCCGATATACCGAACTTCATTCGATATACCGAATGCCGGCGACGACATCGCTTTTAAATATCGATATATCGTATTACCGATATTTTTAAAAGAATGAACAGTCCTAATAACCACCCGGTACTAATGCTCGTAACCCAGTGCTGTCATGTGTCAGGTGACAGCTGATGGGTTCAAAGTGCAGACCGGTGTGTGTAGGTTTTCTGTAGACGCAGTGGGCGAAGCATCCAGGTTTGGGGTGTTTGAACACTCGCCTCGTTTATTGTCTATCAGAAGCGGCGCCAGCATTGCGCTATTAATAGCGGCAGGCTATTGTCCGAGCCTGTGATGGGCCTCCGCTGAGTAAGCGAACGCCTGTTGGCGCAGCGCGGAGCTCCTGCTCGGTGTGGGTTGGGTCCCCCTGGCTCGATCACGGCCACGCTTGGTCGGCGAAGCGGCGCGGAGAAGAATCCATAGGGTAGCAGTAGCTACTCTCTGTTCACAACTCCGAGGTGCGTTCCCCAACTGACGCAACACAGCAGGTTAATTTCAGTCAGGATTCCAAAACACCATATCATTCCTCACTCATTTGGCTACAAAATGCTATTATCAACGTAGTCTCCGTTCAACACGACGGCCTTACGCCACCTTACTGTCAGGTCCTGTGTTTTTACATCAGGTTTATTCTTATGATGAACAGAGAATAGTGAACCCAGCAAAGCTTAGCAATTGTTAAACAAGTATAGAAATTCAATATATGTCGTAATCTACTTCTAGCCCTCCCTCTATCCATCAGCCCCTATCCCCTCTCTTCATCAATCCCCTCCTCCCCCTCCCCACGCCCTCTGTTCACCAAGTCCTCCTCCCCAATTTTTATTTATTTATTTACACGTCACGTTCCATAGGACCAAATGGAGGAGCAAATCTCCAAGGTCATGGAACGTGTCAGTACATGAAATTACAACATAAAAGTAATAACAGATAAAAATAAAATGTTTATGAACCCGAAAAATGTCTTGGGACACGCACACCTCCCTCCAGTATTCAAACAATTAAATATTATGAGTTTAGATTAACCAGTGCGGGGATAGGAAATCACTGGAACAACTGAAATAGCGCATCGTTTCACTGCAATTTGCATTTATTGTAACACTTGATAACAGACCAAGAAAGTGTCGCGTGTTGCACTTGACAAATAATAGCAGTAGAACAATAATAAACACCTGATTCAGTTATCTGCACTTTAGATAAAGTTCAGCAGGGGAACACACTTTAAGTTCTCTCATAAATGTAAATATGCGCTTAGGCGCGTCAAAGAACTGGTTATGAAACAGTTACTTATAACGTCAAGGCAGGCACACTCCATGTAAAGAGAAAATAAGTAGCAAGTTTACACATTGACCAGAACATTAAGATGAATAACAGGAAAATGCACCGTCAAATAGTTAAAATGGCTCTGAGCACTATGGGACTTAACATCTGTGGTCATCAGTCCCCTAGAACTTAGTACTACTTAAACCTAACTAACCTAAGGACATCACACAACATCCAGTCATCACGAGGCAAGTGCACCGTCCACCACACCTTACGGCGACAGTTATCCTCCAATAAGTTTCCTTTCTTTACAATATGACATTAAGTACAGCTCAATACCAATGAAAAACACTTAGATTACACCCATATATATATATCATTTAAGACTGATTATGCCTTTCAGCGTTGAGTCTGGAGCATAGTCCCCCTTATAAAATTCCTCCATGATCCCCTATTCAGTGCTAACATTGATGGCTCTTCTGATGTTAAACCTATTACTTCAAAATCATTCTTAACCGAATCCAGGTACCTTTCTCCTCGGTCTGCCCCGACTCCTCCTACCCTCTACTGCTGAACCCATAAGTCTCTTGGGAAACCTTTGCTTCTCCCATGCGTGTAACATGACCCCACCATCTAAGCCTGTTCGCCCTGCCACATCTATAGAGGACATTCCCAGTTTTTCTTTGATTTCCTCATTGTGGACACCCTCCTGCCATTGTTCCCATCTACTAGTACCTGCAATCATTCTAGTTACTTTCATATCCGTAACCTCAACCTTTGTTGATAAGGTAACCTGAATCCACCCAGCTTTCGCTCCCATACAATATATATATATATATATATATATATATATATATATATATATATATATATATATATATATGCGAATAAGCACGATTAAAAACTTGTGGAAAAACAATAAATTGGAAATTGACAGGGGCCGGCCGGAATGGCCTTGCGGTTCTAGGCGCTACAGTCTGGAGCCGAGCGACCGCTACGGTCGCAGGTTCGAATCCTGCCTCGGGCATGGATGTGTGTGGTGTCCTTAGGTTAGTTAGGTTTAATTAGTTCTAAGTTCTAGGCGACTGATGACCTCAGAAATTAAGTCGCATAGTGGTCGGAGCCATTTGAACCATTTTTTTGAAATTGACAAATCCATACTCAAAGGAGCCGCATTCCATCTAAACAGCCCAAAAATAGCAACTTCATGGCTACCTAGGGTAACAAATTAAGAATACGATCCTTACAGACTGACTAGAATAAAGGAATAAATAACACATACATGGCTTCTGACGGCGGACAAATTGTGTTGTGATATTCAGCAGTGTTTAATTCAAAATATCCACAACATACGCTAACCAGGTTAGCGGTGTATTTAATGACAAGCGTCGAGCAAGGACCCTCGTCAGAAGGTAATCAAAACTAGCAGGATTCCCTTACACGGCAAACGTGCCAACACATCCGTTCATACCCCAGAATCAACTAGCGCAATATAAATCATTGACACATTTCAGATATTTTAAAACAACATACTTAAATACATTTGTTTACCACAAGCCTTAATTAGTTAACAGGTTAGGCTCTGTGATTGATGCCACGCGAATGAGATAGCAAGTTAACGTCTGCAATTCTACTTCGCCATTTAATACGTGACGTGACGAGGAAAGGAAGAATCCAGCTAATTAATTGAAAGTCACTACTTGCATCCAGTGTTTGACGATGCCCTCAAAATCAACAGATAAAGGTGACGGTCGAGTTCACGCTCGCTAACAGCACACGCAGAGCACGAGCATAAGGTGACCATTAAATAAATTGCTCCTTGTTCAATCATTTACAAACCGTCAGCCCCCGGTAGCGGAGTGGTCAGCGCGACAGAATGTCAATCCTAAGGGCCCAGGTTCGATTCCCGGCTCGGTCGGAGATTTTCTCCGGTGGGGGACTGGGTATTATGTTGTCCTAATCATCATCGTTTCATCCCCATCGACGCACAAATCGCCGAAGTGGCGTCAAATCGAAAGACTTGCACTCGGCGAACGGTCTACCCGACGGGAGGCTCTAGTCACACAACATTTTTTTTTATTCACAAACCGACGAAACAAATAACCTTCGCCGAATTACTGTAGACGCCGAAATGCCCAGTTGCTTGCAAATAACGCAAAATAATCGTCAAAATGTCTTACTTTAAATCGGACTACATCCGTAGGATAGGAGTTTCAATGGACAACCAGGGCTCATCCCCTCGGACCACCTGCGACCAAGACAGTAACATTGGCTGCTATCACGGCCTTAACGATGCATCACACCTGACACGAGGCAGGCCATACCATCAACAAAACGGCGTGGCCTCCTGTAGGCTCCCAGACGTCCGCAATTAAGAGTTCCACCTCCCGACCGACGCAAACGCGGCAGGCAGCCGGCCGCAGCAACGCCACAGCGCCCTCTGGCTAGGGTAAGGAAACAGCAGAGCGCGCAGCGGGAATTCAAAAGGAACGCGGTACAGACAAGGAGGAAACGCAGAGAACCAAGCGTGACATTTCGTGACATCCGTAAGTTTAAGTAAACGCAATCAACAATACAACAAGAGTCAGCTTAATGTTTCAAGGGATACCTCGACAGAATAGAAGGAGTTACCCATGGGGAAACTCTTCAACTTCGATTTGAAAGCGCGTGGATTACAACTAAGATTTTTGAATTCTTGTGGCAGCTTATTGAAAATGGATGCAGCAGTATACTGCACACCTTTCTGCACAGCAAGTCCGATCCAAAAGCAGGTTTGATGTCTGCCGAGTGAAAACTGTTTATTCTTGGGAATAAGCTGATATTGTTAACAAGAAACGACAGTAAAGAATATATATATATATATATATATATATATATATATATATATATATATATATATATATATATATATATACAGGGTGAGTCACCTAACGTTACCGCTGGATATATTTCGTAAACCACATGAAATACTGACGAATCGATTCCACAGACCGAACGTGAGGAGAGGGGCTAGTGTTATTGGTTAATACAAACCGTAAAAAAAATGCACGGAAGTATGTTTTTTAACACAAACCTACGTTTTTTTAAATGGAACCCCGTTAGTTTTGTTAACACATCTGAACATATAAACAAATACGTAACCAGTGCCGTTTGTTGCATTGTAAAATGTTAATTACATCCGGAGATATTGTGACCTAAAGTTGACGCTTGAGTACCACTCCTCCGCTGTTCGATCGTGTGTATCGGAGAGCACCGAATTACGTAGGGATCCAAAGGGAACGGTGATGGACCTTAGGTACAGAAGAGACTGGAACAGCACATTACGTCCACATGCTAACACCTTTTTATTGGTGTTTTTCACTGACGCACATGTACATTACCATGAGGGGTGAGTACACGTACACACGTGGTTTCCGTTTTCAATTACGGAGTGGAATAGAGTGTGTCCCGACATGTCAGGCCAATAGATGTTCAATGTGGTGGCCATCATTTGCTGCACACAATTGCAATCTCTGGCGTAATGAATGTCGTACACGCCGCAGTACATCTGGTGTAATGTCGCCGCAGGCTGCCACAATACGTTGTTTCATATCCTCTGGGGTTGTAGGCACACCACGGTACACATTCTCCTTTAACGTACCCCACAGAAAGAAGTCCAGAGGTGTAAGAACGGGCTGGCCAATTTATGCGTCCTCCACGTCCTATGAAACGCCCGTCGTACGTGTACCTCACCCCTCATGGTAATGTACATGTGCGTCAGTGAAAAACACCAATAAAAAGGTGTTAGCATGTGGACGTAATGTGCTGTTCCAGTCTCTTCTGTACCTAAGGTCCATCACCGTTCCCTTTGGATCCCTACGTAATTCGGTGCTCTCCGATACACACGATCGAACAGCGGAGGAGTGGTACTCAAGCGTCAACTTTAGGTTACAATATCTCCGGATATAATTAACATTTTACAATGCAACAAACGGCACTAATTAAGTATTTGTTTATATGTTCAGATGTGCTAACAAAACTAATGGGGTTCCATTTAAAAAAACGTAGGTCTGTGTTAAAAAACATACTTCCGTGCATTTTTGTATGGTTTGTATTAACCAATAACACTAGCCCCTCTCCTCACGTTCGGTCTGTGGAATCGATTCGTCATTATTTGGTGTGGTTTACGAAATATATCCAGCGGTAATTTTAGGTGACTCACCCTATATATATTGAGAGGGCAGTGTCAAAATACCCAGACTCGTGAACAGGGGTCGACAAGAGGTTCGTGAACTGACACCACTTATTGCCCGAACCGCCCGGTTCTTAGCCAGAAGTATCATTTTAGAATGGGAAGACTTACCACAAAATATAATACCATACGACATAAGAGAATGAAAATAAGCAAAGTAGACTAATTTTCGTGTCGAACGATCACTCACTTTAGACACCGTTCAAATAGTAAAAATGGCAGCATTAAATCTTTGAACAAGACCCTGAACTTGGGCTTTCCACGACAGTTTACTATCCGTCTCAACATCTACAAATCTGAACTGTTCAGTTTCACTAATCATATGCCCAGTCTGTGAAATTAAAACGTCGGGTTTTGTTGAATTAGCTGTTAGAAACTGTATAAACTGAGTCTTACTGTGATTTGGCGTTAGTTTATTTTCTACTAGATATGAACTTATATCTTGAGCTGCAGTGTTTGGAGCAGTGCCTATGGCGCACACAACTTTCCTTAGTACCAAGCTAGTGTCATCGGTAAACAAAAATATTTTAGACTTACCCTTTATACCAGATGGCATATCACGTATATAAATAAGGAACAGGAGTGGCCCCAACACTGATCCCTGGGGCACACCCCATTTGACCGTACCCTAGTCAGACCCCACATTACAGCCATTATCAACACTCTGAATAATGACCTTTTGCTGTCTGTTGCTAAAGTAGGAGGTGAACCAATTGTGAGCTACTCCCCACATTCTGTAATGGTCCAACTTCTGGAGCAATGCCGGCCGAAGTGGCCGTGCGGTTAAAGGCGCTGCAGTCTGGAACCGCAAGACCGCTACGGTCGCAGGTTTGAATCCTGCCTCGGGCATGGATGTTTGTGATGTCCTTAGGTTAGTTAGGTTTAATTAGTTCTAAGTTCTAGGGGACTAATGACCTCAGAAGTTGAGTCCCATAGTGCTCAGAGCCATTTGAACCATTTTCTGGAGCAATATTTTGTGAGCAACACAATCAAATGCCTTAGTTAAATCAAAAAATATGCCCAGCTTTCGAAACCTTTTCTTTAACCCATCCAGTACCTCACGGAGAAAAGAAAATATAGCATTTTCAGTTTCTAACGACTTCTAAAGCCGAACTGTACATTTGATAGCAAATCATGTGATATAAAATGGTTAATTATCCTTACATACACAGCCTTTTCAATAACTATAGCAACCACTGATGGGTTAGAAATATGTCTAAAATTGTCTACATTTTCCCTTTCTCCCTTTTTATAAAGTGTTCAGGAAACTTACCATTCCTAAAGGAAAAATTACAAATATGGCTCAATACAGGACCAACATGTGCGGCACCGTACTTTAATATTCTGAAAGGCATTCCATCAGATCCATGAGAGTCCTTAGTGTTCATTAATTATTGAATCAATCTCCCCCTTGTCTGTATCACAAAACAGTATTTCAGACATCAATGTCGGATAGTTATATGAATCCCTGTAGAAACTAAATTTTTATTTAATTCACCAGCAATGCTCAGAAAATGATAGTTAAATACTGTACATATATCCGATTTATCAGTAACAGAAATATTTTTACTACGAACTGACTTTATATCGTCGACCTTGTCTACATCTACATGGATACTCTGCAAATCACATTTAAGTGCCTGGCAGAGGGTTCATCTAACCACCTTCACAATTTTCTGTTATTCCAATCTCGTATAGCGCTCGAAAAGAATGAACACCTATATCTTTCCGTACGAGCTCTGATTTCCCTTATTCTATCGTGGTGATCGTTCCTCCCTATGTAGGTCGGAATCAACAAAATATTTTCGTATTCGGAGGACAAAGTTGGTGATAGGAATTTCATGAGCAGATCCCGTCGCAATGAAAAACACCTTTCTTTTAGTGATTTCCAGCCCAAATCCTATATCATTTCTGTGACACTCTCTCCCATATTTCGCGATAATACAAAACGTGCTGCCTTTCTTTGAACTTTCTGATAAGAATCCCACACCGCGCAGCAGTACTCTAAAAGAGGACGGACAAGCGTAGTGTAGGTAGTCTCCTTAGTAGGTCTGTTACATTTTCTAAGTGTCCTGCCAATAAAACGCAGTCTTTGGTTACCCTTCCCCATAACATTTTCTGTGTGTTCTTTCCAATTTAAGTTGTTCGTAACTGTAATATCTAGGTATTTATTTGAATTTTTGGCTTTTAGATTGGATTGATTTATCGTGTAACCAAAGTTTAACGAGTTCCTTTTAGCAGTCACGTGGATGACCTCACACGTTTCTTTATTTAGGGTCAACTGCCACTTTTCGCACCATTCAGATATTTTTTCTAAATCGTTTTGCAGTTTGTTTTGATCTTCTGATGACTTTATTAGTGGATAAACAACAGCGTCATCTGCAATCAACCAAAGACGGCTGCTCAGATTGTCTGCCAAGTCATTTATATAGATAAGTAACAGCAAAGAGCCTATAACACTACCTTGGGGATTGCCAGAAATCACTTCTGTTTTACTCGATGACTTTCCGTCAATTACTACGAAATGTGACCTCTCTGAAAGGAAATCGGTAATCCAGTCACATAAATGAGTATTCCATAAACACGCAATTTCACTACGAGCCGATTGTGTGGTACAGTGTCAAAAGCCTTCCGGACAAAATCCAGGAATATGGACTCGATCAGAGAACCCGGGAACACATCCTCAAATTGGGTTGGACATTACTGCCTCATCCACCCAACAGTCCAGACCTGGCACCCTCGGACTTCCGTCTCCTTGGCCGCTTAAAGATTCTCTACGGGGAAGACACTTTGAAGATGACGAAGAGAGTCAGTCACGCAGTGAAAACATGGCTACGCCTACAGGACAAGAGCTTTTACCAGCAGGGAATGCACGCTCTTCCACAACGTTGGTGTACGGCCATAGAACGTGGTGGAGACTACGTAGAAAAACAGCACATGGACAAGACATGTTGATGTGTATTGTCACCAGATTTTGACTCTTAACAATAAACATGTACTGAGAAAAAAAAGTCGGTCATTACTTATTGAACGAGCCTCGTACATAAACTGCACGCACGAAACATTTGGCTGAATCTTCCTGGGCATCTTTTTTGTGATGATGACGCAAGAACGCTGCTCGCAGGGCTACCACAGGTGTTTCAAATGACGCTGTTGACTGCCATTATTTAGTGACGTAGTCATTTCACGTACTGCGTTTTGTTAAAACAGCTTCATTGCACTATGCTATTTAGCAGTAATGTGCCTTGTTCTACTGGACGCTTTCTCGGAGTCTCAAAGAGATCCGTTTCCTGACAGCTTCGTTGCTGACTGCCCGGATTGCAGACTGTGTAATTTTAGTTTATTATCGCTGATAACTGTAGTTACTTTTGTACGACCTTAGCCTCGCCGAGAGGACGACGTGGAATGCCTCCATTGACTGCAACGTTCATCATCATCATCATCATCATCATCATCATCATCTAAGACTGACTATGCCTTTCAGCGTTCAGTCTGGAGCATAGCCCCCCTTACAAAATTCCTCCATGATCGCCTATTCAGTGCTAACATTGATGGCTCTTCTGATGTTAAACCTATTACTTCAAAACCATTCTCAACCGAATCCAGGTACCTTCTCCTTGGTCTGCCCCGACTCCTCCTACCCTCTACTGCTGAACCCATGAGTCTCTTGGGTAACCTTGCTTCTCCCATGCGTGTAACATGACCCCACCATCTAAGTCTGTTCGCCCTGACTGCTACATCTATAGAGTTCATTCCCAGTTTTTCTTTGATTTCCTCATTGTGGACACCCTCCTGCCATTGCTCCCATCTACTAGTACCTGCAATCATCCTAGCTACTTTCATATCCGTAACCTCAACCTTATTGATAAGGTAACCTGAATCCACCCAGCTTTCGCTCCCATACAACAAAGTTGGTCGAAAGATTGAACAGTGCACAGATAGCTTAGTCTTGGTACTGACTTCCATCTTGCAGAAGAGAGTAGATCGTAGCTGAGCGCTCACTGCATTAGCTTTGCTACACTTCGCTTCCAGTTCTTTCACTATGTTGCCATCCTGTGAGAATATGCATCCTAAGTAATTGAAACTGTCCACCTGTTCTAACTTTATTCCTTCTATTTGGCACTCAATCTGCTTATATCTCTTTCCCACTGACATTACTTTCGTTTTGGAGATGCTAATCTTCATACCATAGTCCTTACATTTCTGGTCTAGCTCTGAAATATTACTTTGCAAACTTTCAATCGAATCTGCCATCACAACTAAGTCATCCGCATATGCGAGACTGCTTATTTTGTGTTCACATATCTTAATCTCACCCAGCCAGTCTATTGTTTTCAACATATGATCCATAAATAATATGAACAACAGGGGAGACAGGTTGCAGCCTTGTCTCACCCCTGAAACTACTCTGAACCATGAACTCAATTTACCGTCAACTCTAACTGCAAAAGTTTGCCTCCTAGACTGCAACGTTGTTTAAAAATAATTCTTTGTGATACTTAGTTGAATGCTTGAGCACATAAAAAGTAAATGAAATTGTCTCCAGAATGAGATTTTCACTCTGCAGCGGAGTGTGCGCTGTGAAACTTTCTGGCAGATTAAAACTGTGTACGGACAACGACAGTTGCCTCGCATCGTAGACTGCAATGACACATCGTAGACTACACAATGTTCTGGGTTTGTGATGGCAGGACAGGAGAGAGACACTGTTAGCGAGCTTGTGTATTCCTGCAACTCATTTTCGTCCCATCGGTGCACTGCTGAGGTTGATAGACGAATCCAATGTTCCCAGGTAGAGATAGGTTTCCCGCGGCATCGAATATACGGTCTTTTTTAAGTCTGGTGGTAGTTTTAAATCAAACACCGGACTATTTTATATTAATTTCGAAAATATGCGCACCTGAATTTTGTTGACAATTTTTCGAAGAAAAAATTGCGTCTTAATACTGTAAAATACGGTAATAACAGATATTAACTCCGCACGTATAAGAAATGAAAACAATACAAAACCAGAACGAAAGGTTCCACGCGACAACAAGCCTAATGATAAGAACAATCGAATGAAAACAATCGATTTAGTCGATTGCAGGTTTACGTCTGGTTTGCGCTGTTCATTCATTCTTATGAATGAAACCAGTCTGCCTGAACGAGCCAACGGAAGCAACATTCAGTTCCGAACGCGAAAGTCGATCCTTCGGCCATTGTTGCGTCATTATTGTTGAGTGCACTTTCTTATCGGTCGTCGTTAATTTTGGAGCCGTTCCGATATTTACTTCATGTTCAGTGCGCAATAAATCGTTTTGATGACAAATAGTTCTCGCAAAAAAATAACTTCGGACAAGTCTTTATGTGCTTCATGTTCACTTCACTTCAGCAATTATCGAAACAGAATTAACAGTAATGGGTGCAAACCAGTTGGAAGAGAGAGAGAAGGGGTGTGGGGAAGGGGGGGGGAGAGATAATGCTTCAATAAATTTAAATATAAAAGTAATATTTAAACGCAAATTTACACTGCAGCACCAGTTATTAACCTTTCAAAACCAACCAAAAATCGATATTTAATGCCCGCAAAGCGAAAGATTCGTGTAAACAAATACGTAAATCATGAAAACGCGTCGTTTGTGGAAATATGCTACCTCTCCTTGAAATAAGCAGTTCGGAACTCCAGTCATGGTTCCACGACGTGTTTTTCACTCTGCAGTGGAGAGCGTGCTGATATGAAACTGTGTGCCGGACCGAGACTCGAACTCTGCACCATAGACTTGCAGAACTTCTGTGAAGTTTGGAAGGTAGGAGATGAGGTACTGGCGGAAGTAAAGCTGTGAGGACAGGGTAGCTCAGATGGTGCGTGTTCGGTCAGAGAGCTGGTTGGCCTCTGCAATAAAAAACTGAGTGGAAGGATCAACAAACGAAGTTTAACGGATCTCATGTAATGTCCGCAGCGACCAAACACAACGAACAAAAAAAAATTGTAGAGCACTTGCCCGCGAAAGGCAAAGGTCCCGATTTCGAGTCTCGGTCGGGCACACAGTTTTAATCTGCCAGGAAGTTTCACATCAGCGCACACTCCGCTGCAGAGTGAAAATCTCATTCAAGAAGAAGTCTGATGATGACGATGATGTTTGGTCTGAGGGGTGCTCAACTGTGTGGTCATCAGCGCCCGCACAAATTCACAATTCTTACACAGTCCAATTCTTTTTTCGCAGTCCAGTCCAGCCACTGTCACGAGTGCTGATGAGGATGATGGTGAAATGATGACAGCACGAACACCCAGTCCCCGGGCAGAGAAAATCCCCAACCCGGTCGCGAATCGAACCCGGGACCTCACGATCCAGAGCCAGCAACGCTAGTTGCGGACTAGAAGGTCCGAGATCGAGACTGTAGGTTGTTGAGGAAGAACAGTCCAGTCAAGTTCTGTGAGCTCCTCTTGGATGTGCAAAAAAATGGTTCAAATGGCTCTGAGCACTATGGGACTTAACTACTGAGGTCATCAGTCCCCTAGAACTTAGAACTACTTAAACCTAACTAACCTAAGGACATCACACACATCCATGCCCGAGGGAGGATTCGAACCTGCGACCGTAGCGGTCACGCGGTTCCAAACTGACGCGCTTAGAACCGCACGGCCACACCGGCCGGCTTCGATGTGCAGAATTGTGTGTGGCCTTGTGTTGTCATCGACAAGCAGAACTTCGTTTGTATTTTTATGGCAACGAAGATCATTTGTATTTTTATGGCGACGAAGATGTTTCTTCAGTCTCCTAAGGATAGCACGTTACACTCCACAGTTGATTGTTGCAACATGAAGGAGGACAAAATAACTTCTTCAGAGTCTCAGAAGAGCTTCGCATTGACTTTACTGGCTGAGCCTGCGCCTTTGAACTTTTCTTTCAGTTCAAACTGATGAACCCGTGTTTGATCGGCTGTGACAACGTTCGAGAAAAGGCTATCACGAGCATATATTATTACCACCAACTTTCAAATCGCGTTATGATCACCATTAAAAGAGAAGGGAAATTAGAGCTCGTACTGAGGCGTTCAGACAGTCGTTTTTCCCTCTCGCTATCCGCGAGCGGAACAGAGGACTTTGGCGCGATTCGTGCCCTCCGCCACACACTGCTTGGAGGCTACTGGAGTATACAGGGTGTTCCATTGATAGTGATCGGGCCAGATATCTCACGAAATAAGCATCAAACGAAAAAACTACAAAGAACGAAACTCGTCTAGTTTGAAGGGGGAAACCAGATGGCGCTATGACTGGCCCGCTAGATGGCGCTGCCATAGGTCAAACGGATATCAACAGCGTTTTTTTAAATAGGAACCCCCATTTTCTATTACATATTCGTGTAGTACGTAAAGAAATATGAATGTTTTAGTTGGACCACTTTTTTCGCTTTGTAATAGATGGCGCTGTAATAGTCACAAACGTGTGGCTCAGAATTTTAGACGAACAGTTGGTAACAGGTAGGTTTTTTAAATTAAAATCCAGAACGTAGGTACGCCTCAACATTTTATTTCGGTTGTTCCAATGTGATACATGTACCTTTGTGAACTTATCATTTCTGAGAACGCATGCTGTTACAGCGTGATCACCTGTAAATACCACATTAATGCAATAAATGCTCAAAATGATGTCCGTCAACCTCAAAGCATTTCGCAATACGTGTAACGACATTCCTGTCAACAGCGAGTAGTTCGCTTTCCGTAATGTTCGCACATGCATTGACAATGCGCTGACGCATGTTGTCAGGCGTTGTCGGTGGATCACGATAGCAAATATCCTTTAACTTTCCCCACAGAAAGAAATCCGGGGACGTCAGATCCGATGAACGTGTGGGCCATGGTACGGTGCTTCGACGACCAATCCACCTGTCATGAAATATGCTATTCAATACCGCTTCAACCTCACGCGAACTATGTGCCGGACATCCATCATGTTGGAAGTACATCGCCATTCTGTCATGCAGTGAAACATCTTGTAGTAACATCGGTAGAACATTACGTAGGAAATCAGATTACATTGCACCATTTAGATTGCTATCGATAAAATGTGGACCAATTATCCTTCCTCCCATAATGGCGCACCGTACATTAACCCGCCAAGGTCGCTGATGTTCCACTTGTCGCAGCCATCGTGGATTTTCCGTTGCCCAATAGTGCATATTATGCCGATTTACGTTACCGCTGTTGGTGAATGACGCTTCGTTGCTAAATAGAACGCGTGCAAGAAATCTGTCATCGTCGCGTAATTTCTCTTGTGCCCAGTGGCAGAACTGTACACGACGTTCAAAGTCGTCGCCATGCAGTTCCTGGTGCATAGAAATATGGTACGGGTGCAATCGATGTTGATGTAGCATTCTCAACACCGACGATTTTGAGATTCCCGATTCTCGCGCTATTTGTCTGCCACTGATGTGCGGATTAGCCGCGACAGCAGCTAAAACACCTACTTGGGCATCATCATTTGTTGCAGATCGTGGTTGACGTTTCACATACGGCTGAACACTTCCTTTTTCCTCAAATAACGTAACTATCCGGCGAACGGTCCGGACACTTCGATGATGTCGTCCAGGATACCGAGCAGCATACATAGCACACGCCCGTTGGGCATTTTGAACACAATAGCCATACATCAACGCGATATCGACCTTTTCGGCAATTGGTAAACGGTCCATTTTAACACGGGTAATGTATCACGAAGCAGTGTTACGTGAGACCACGTACTTATACGTTTGTGACCATCTATCACAAAGCGACAATTTGGTCCAACTAAAAGATTCATATTTCTTTACGTACTACACAAATATGTAATAAAAATAGGGGGTTCCTATTTTAAAAAACGCTTTTTATATCCGTTTGAGCTGTGGCAGCGTCATCTAGCGGGCCAACCATAGCGCCATCTGGTTTGCCCCTTCAAGCTGGACGAGTTTCGTTCTTTGTAGTTTTTTCGTTTGACGTTTATTTCGAGAGATATTTGGCCCGGTCACTATCAATGGAACGCCCTGTATATGTAGATGTAGATGTAGATCAACCTCGTAGCGCACAAGCAACACCGCACTGGTGGTCCTCTGTTGCCCTACACGGCCTTCTGCTAGGCTGAACGCAGCGGCCACAGACCTTTCACTACCGCAATTGGTGAGCGAGTGTGTCAGCCTTCTCAACGCAGACGTCCAGCTGAGCAGCGAGGTGTTTTACTGTGATGGGTCGACTACTTCGAATGAGAGTGTCCGCACGTTCCGACATCGCAGGAGTCACAGCTGTATGCGGCCTGCCGACACACGCGATATCGGACACGTCTGCGCAACCATGTTGCGACGTTGACAGGCGCCTCGCCCAACGAGTCTCCGTGCTTTTGTTCACTGCCAGGCCTCCGTAGACAATCCGTAGGCGCCTGCGAATACCTGCGATGCTCTGCTTGTCCGCCACAAGAAACTGAAATCGCAGCTCTCCGTTTCGAACGCACCTCTATTAAGACACGTTTTTCAACGCTGTGTATAGCGCCGCCAGCTATCGGTACTTCATGAAACTATAGGGGCTGAAGCGATAATATTTCACGATGTTCCACAGTGTGAGTGGTCTTGTGACTAGTGCCTCCCGTCGGCTAGACCGTTCGCCGGGTGCAAGTCTTTCGATTTGACGCCACTTCGGCGACTTGCGCGTCGATGGAGATGAAATGATAATGATTAGGACAACACAACACCCAGTCCCTGAACGGAGAAAATCTCCGACCCAGCAGGGAATCGAACCCGGGCCCATAGGATTGACAGTCTGTCGCACTGACGACTTTTTTTTTCTTTTTCTTTTTTTTTTTTTAACAGGAAGGCAGGGTAAACAAACAATCTTTATTCGTGCAATTGTTTATCCTGTTGTTGTTGTTGTGGTCTTCAGTCCTGAGACTGGTTTGATGCAGCTCTCCATGCTACTCTATCCCGTGCAAGCTTCTTCATCTCCCAGTACCTACTGCAACCTACATCCTTCTGAATCTGCTTAGTGTATTCATCTCTTGGTCTCCCCCTATGATTTTTACCCTCCACGCTGCCCTCCAATACTAAATTGGTGATCTCTTGATGCCTCAGAACATGTCCTACCAACCGATCCCTTCTTCTGGTCAAGTTGTGCCACAAACTTCTCTTCTCCCCAATCCTATTCAATACTTCCTCATTAGTTATGTGATCTACCCATCTAATCTTCAGCATTCTTCTGTAGCACCACATTTCAAAAGCTTCTATTCTCTTCTTGTCCAAACTATTTACCGTCCATGTTTCACTTCCATACATGGCTACACTCCATACAAATACTTTCAGAAATAACTTCCTGACACTTAAATCTATACTCGATGTTAACAAATTTCTCTTCTTCAGAAACGCTTTCCTTGCGATTGCCAGTCTACATTTTATATCCTCTCTACTTCGTCCATCATCAGTTATTTTGCTCCCCAAATAGCAAAACTCCTTTACTACTTTAAGTGTCTCATTTCCTAATCTAATACCCTCAGCATCACCCGACTTAACTCGACTACATTCCATTATCCTCGTTTTGCTTTTGTTGATGATTTGTTTATCCTAGGGATAAGAAAAATATCGAGACAGAAAAAACAATTTGAAAACCATAAAATCAACTTAAAGGCCGCCCACTTTTTTTTTACATGAATAAAGTAAAAGACAATCCTAGTCACGGGCGGGAGTGAAAAAGAAGTTATCATCTGCATCATAATCCCTGCAGCAAGCGGTGTCACATCATCAATCTGGCAGGAAGCCATATAATCTTCACCGTATCTGTCATGGTGGACGACATGTCTTTCTCCTGCGTCTACTATTCGAAGGACCATTATGTGAGCCGGTTTCGGTATTTACAATCGTCCTTTGTTTTTTTTTTCACGTTAACATAATCCAGTCATAACTGGCGCCAGCAGGTAGGGGCTAGTTTTCTTCTCAGTGTGCAATATGCCAATATATTTGAACCGCGCACTACTGTCTCTAGTCGTTCTGCTGCAGGAGTCTTCTCATTGCTGGAACACCCCAGTTGTCGGGCGGATTGTAGAAAACACTTCCTAAAAAATTGGAAAAGTAAGTCCTGTATTTCGTATGACTCCGTATGAGCTCGTGTTGTTCTTGTAAGTACATCCAATAATCCATCACGGACTTAATGTCGTACGAATACAAATATTTCATCGCATGTCCAGCGTTCCAATTGACCGCATACGTCTTTTGTTTGGGAAAAAAGGTCTTGTCCGGTAGAAAAAGTACATCCGATGTGATTTTTGTGTAGTTAGTGCGCCGAAGGAAGGCCAATATTCGACGCGTCAGCATCCAGACGTCCCTCGCTGCGCCACACACTAAACCATGTTCTTCCGTTGCTAACAGGCCACAGTTTGTGCAAAGAGGAGAATCGACCATATGAATTGTATGTAATCGACTCCTGGTCACAAGTTTACGGTTTATAAGAATGTACCACATCGATCTCGCTGCTGTTGACAGTAATGGAGTATGCACTGCACACCAAATGTGGTTCCACGTTCTTGACGGATATTTGAATTCCATTATGTTGCGGCCATGGTGATCCAACAAGCACCTATAGATCTCCCGAGTCGTGGGTATTCTCGTCGAAGGTACTTTCAGACGAACATAACTATAATCAACAAGAAATGAGGCAATGTGTGCAAGAGAAGGAGAAATATTGCCCACCGCTATCGGGCGTTCGTACGAAGGCGGAACAAGTACTTCTATCAGAGCTGACGTTATGGTATGCTTTCGTTGTTGCCAATTTCGTATCATCGCTCTCCTGTAAAGCGCCAAAACTTTGTTTCGCACGTTTATGAGGTTGAGGCCACCGTTCCGGAACTGTAGGATTAACGTGTCATATTTGACCTTAAATAACATCCCAGTACTAATATAATAACCGAAGGCAGCCATGAGGCGGTCTGCAGTACCCTTCGGTATTGGTAGGATCTACGCTAAATGGGGCAGTCGTGACGCTATGTGAACGTTGGTGTACGCCACACGTTGGATCATGTCAAAGGCTCGCAGTGAGTTGTTGCGATCCTCGGACGAACATTCTGCGACCCCTCAGCTACCGGGGGCGGACAGATGTTCCACAACAAATTCCCCATTTTTTTCCACCAAAGAAAAAGACGTGTTGCGTTATTTATTGAACGCCGCAGGTGTACTTTAACTACAGCAAATGACGACCTGTCCTGTGTCAAACATTCATTTTTAAAACCGCCATGCCCAGTGTTAAAATTTTCATTATCGTGTGACTGAAGGACGGTGAACTGTATCATCTCATAGGCCAACCCCCGGTCTCATGAGGTGGGGGTGCGATGGGGGATGAAAAACAAAAAAGGAAAACAAAAATAAACACACTGGAAGAGCATCGTTCTAGAGCGCTACAATACTGGCCATTAAAATTGCTACACCAAGAAGAAATGCAGATCATAAACGGGTATTCATTGGACAAATATATTATACTAGAACTGACATGTGATTACATTTTCACGCAATTTGGTTGCATAGATCCCAAGAAATCGAAAATGGTTCAAATGGGTCTGAGCACTATGGGACTTAACAGCTATGGTCATCAGTCCCCTAGAACTTAGAACTACTTAAACCTAACTAACCTAAGGACAGCACACAACACCCAGCCATCACGAGGCAGAGAAAATCCCTGACCCCGCCAGGAATCGAACCCGGGAACTCGGGCGTGGGAAGCGAGAACGCTACTGCACGACCACGAGATGCGAGCAAGAAATCAGTACCCAGAACAACCATCTCTGGCCATAATAACGGCCTTCATACGCCTGGGCATTGAGACAAACAGAGCTTGGATGGCGTGTACAGGTACATCTGACCATGACGTGTAACCAGTGGCACCCCATACCATCACGCCGGGTGATACGCCTGTATGACGATGACGAATACACGCTTCCAACGTGCGTTCACCGCGATATCCTCCAACAGGAATGCGACCGTCATGATGCTGTAAACAGAACCTGGAATTATCCGCAAAAATGACGTTTTGCCATTCGTGTACCCAGCTTCGTCGTCGAGTACACCATCGCAGGCGCTCATGTCTGTGATACAGCGTCAAGGGTAACCGCAGCCACTGTCTCCGAGCTGATAGTCCATGCTGCTGCAAATGTCGTCGAACTGTTCGTGCAGATGGTTGTTGTCTTGCAAACGTTCCCATCTGTTGACTCAGGGATCGAGACGTGGCTGCACGATCCGTTACAGCCATGAGGATAAGATGCCTGTCATCTGGACTGGTAGTGATACGAGGCCGTTGGGATCCAGCACGGCATTCCGTATTACCCTCCTGAACCCAACGATTCCATATTCTGCTAACAGTCATTGGATCTCGACCAACGCGAGCAGCAATGTCGCGATACGATAAACCGCAATCGCGATTGGCTACAATCCGACCTTTATCAAAGTAGGAAACGTGATGGTACGCATTTCTCCTCCTTACACGAGGCATCACAACAATGTTTCACCAGGCAACGCCGGTCAACTGCGGTTTGTGTATGAGAAATCGGTTGGATTCTTTCCTCATGTCAGCACGTTGTAGGTGTCGCCACCGGCGCCACCCTTGTGTGAATGCTCTGAAAAGCTAATCATTTGCATATGACAGCATCTTCTTCCTGTCGATTAAATGTCGCGTGTGTAGCACGCCATCTTCGTGGTGTAGCAATTTTAATGGCCAGTAGTGTACTTGTCACTTGCGGACTCGAATGGTTCGTTAGAGACCAGCAATAGCGGTGACGCGCTGGGTGCGGTATTCGCTCGTGACTAGGCCCCGTCCACGGCCGAGCGCAAGCCTGACATCTGTGTAGAGCGAGTCTGCTGCTTTATGCCGTACTGTCCTGGGAAGTGTGTCGGCCGTGGAGACAGGGGGGAGCGGATGTCTGCCCGGGCAGACAATCGTCTCTGGCAGGAAATGTGACTTCATCAGCGGCGGCGGCATAGCCCTGGGGGCGGGGCGCGGCGGGGGCGGCGGCGGAGGCGGCGCCCGGCACACCTCCGCAGTCTGCACGCCAGGCCGGCGCCGAACGCACGCCTCCGGAGCCGCCGTCCTGAGTTCGAAGCCCGAGTGCCACCCGGGCCATGGCCTCCAGACTCGAGATGCGACGCATTGCCACGCTGCAGCTGCGCAGGCGCAGAGGTAACAAAAGCACCCGCCGTCTGGCCCTCTCTCTCTCTTTCTTAACACCCCCGGTACCTTCGAATGTCATCCCGGCAAAATTACCTTCAAGTACGAGGGTCACTCGAAAAGAAATGCACACTATTTTTTTTTAAATGCATCTTTAATTTTACACCTTTGAATGTTATACAGTGTGTAGATACATCCTTTAGGAACAATATTTTCATTTCTCCACATAATTTCCATCCCTATCAACTGCCTTACGCCATCTTGGAACCAGTGCTTTTGTCTATGTGGTCGCAGTCGAGCTTGACGTTTCTTCAGTGTCGTCACATACGCACCAGAATTTCTGGTGGTTCCACTTGGCACGATGTCCACAAGCAAGAGTCCTTCGGAATCGAAAACCACAGTAGCTATTTCCAGCAGAAGGTTTGGTTCAAATGGCTCTGAGGATTATGGGACTTAACTTCTGAGGTCATGAGTCCCCTAGAACTTATAACTACTTAAACCTAACTAACCTAACGAACCGAAGGACAGCACACACATCCATACCCGAGGCAGGATTCGAACCTGCGACAGTAGGGGTCCCGCGGTACCAGACTGTAGCGCCTAGAACCGCTCGGCCACCCCGGACGGCAGAACGTGTGGTTTTGAATTTTTTTTTAATTCTTGGGTGAATTTGCACGATGCCACTCCATTGATTGCCTTTTCGTCTCTGGTGAAAAATTATGGAGCCATGTTTCATCACCTGTCACAATTTTTCCAAGAAATTCATCTCTACCATTTTCGTACTGTTCCAAAAGTTCGCTGCATACCGTTTTTCCTGTTTCTTTGTGAGTCGCTGTCAACATCCTGGGACCCCACCTGGCACAAACCTTTTTTAACGCCAACACTTTCAGTATACTGCAAACACTTCCTTCCCCTATCCCAACGTAGCGTGACAATTCGTTCACTGTGATGCGTCTGTCAGCAGTCACCAGTTCGTTAACTCTCTGCACATTGTCTGGAGTGTGTGCAGTACGAGGCCTGCCGCTGCGAGGACAATCCTCAATATTGCCGTGCCCGCTTTCATCACGTAACCTGCTTGCCCACCCACTAACTGTACTGCGATCGACAGCAGAATCTCCATACACCTTTTTCAACCTCTTGTGGATGTTTTCCACTGTCAGCACAGGAATTCTATGACAGCGCGTTGCTTCTGACGAACGTCAAGTGTAGCAGCCATCTTGAAGACATGTTGTGACGGTACCACTCACGGGAACAGGTTGAACTAAGTTTGAAAACAAGCGGGAAGGATGTATCTACACACTGTAAAATTTTGACACATGCAGAATGAAAATCGCATTTTTACAAAAATAGTGTGCATTTGTTTTGGAGTGACCCTCGTATATTCCACACAAACATCACGATCGCTACGAAAGAAATAAATTAGCGAAGATTTGTAACGGGCGGACTTTTGGCAGCGCTGTTGTGCAAATAACGCCAAGAGCCATGCCGTAGTGGGAACATCGGGTCTCGTGACATCGCTGAAGTTAAGCGCTTTTGAGCTGGGCTAGGATGGGTGACCATCCAGTCTGACGAAGGCTGTTGGCAAGCGTGGTGGTCTCAGCCATTGTGAGGCAAATTGAGGAGCTACTTGACTGAGAAGCAGTGGCTCCGGTCTCGTAAACTGACATACCGCCGGGAGAGCAGTGTGGCCGGCCGCTGTGGCCGAGCGGTTCTGGGCGCTTCAGTCCGGAACCGCGCTGCTGCTACGGTCGCAGGTTCGAATCCTGCCTCGGGCATGGATGTGTGTGATGTCCTCAGGTTAGTTAGGTTTAAGCAGTTCTAAGTCGAAGGGACTGATGACCTCAGATGTGAAGTCCCATAGTGCTTAGAGCCATTTGTACCAAGAGCAGCAGTATGGTGAGCACATGCCCCTCTGTATCCGCATCCAGTGACGCCTGTGGGCTTAGGAAGACACGGCGGTCGGTCGGTGCCGTAGAGCCATTATTGCCTCTTCGGCCGGAGTTGTCTATTTTCTTGTATAGCACTAGGATGGGTGGGGGAGTGAAAAAACAAAATAGGAAAAAAATAGCGAGAACACTCTTGAAGAGCACCGTTCTAGAGCACTATTTGTCACGTATGAATGACTCATTACAGATCAGCAAAAGCGGTGACGTGCTAGGTGTCTTAGTGTCTGAGAACTGGAAACGAACAGTACTGAACTATACAGATGTATCAAAAAGAATCACCCGATGTAAAAAAAAAAATCATTACTGTTAAGTTATTTCAGATATGTGCGTGAACAACCTACTATTGGAAAGACAAACTGCGCGCAATGCGTGTCAGTAATAACTCTCCAGCGTCACGTTCGTACTAGGTATGGTGCGGATACTCCAAGAGCACAGAGCATTATACGACGGCGCGAACAATTCCGACGAACACGTTGTTTGTGTAGAGGCAAGTCGCCGGGCCGTCCCCGAGTGTCTGACCGAACGCATCCGCCATAGTTTCACAAGGAGTCCGCAGAAATCCGTTCGCCATACAGCTCGGTAGCTCAACATGTCCCCGATGTCCGTCTGGCGTGTATTGCGTCGATGCTTACACACAAAACCGTACAAAATTCAGCTACTGCGAGCTCTTCGCGAATGTGACAAACAACAATGTTTGGAGTTCTGAATTTCGTCCTTGAGAAGATGGAGGAAGACAGTTTAGTTCCACGGTTAGTGTTTAGTGACGAGGCAACATTCCATTTCAATGGAAAGGCGAATCGTCATAATGTGAGAATGTGGGATGGGGAACAGCCACATGAAGCTGTACAACATCAGAGGGACTCCAAAATTTAAAGCGTTTTGTGCAGTTTCACGGGAAAAGGTGTATGGTCCATTTTTCTTTGCCAAGAACACTGTTACAGGAAGTACAGATCTCGAGATGCGTGAGACTGATTCGAACGACTTCATTTAGCGACAGGATGGGGCACCGCCACACTGGCATTCGGAAGCGGGGAATGTTAAATGAAAGGATTACTGAACGATGGACCGGTCGCACTGGTCCAAATGATACAGCCTTACATTACTGGCCTCCAAGGTCACCGCACCTGATTGTTGTTGTTGTTGTGGTCTTCAGTCCTGAGACTGGTTTGATGCAGCTCTCCATGCTACTCTATCCTGTGCAAGCTTCTTCATCTCCCAGTACCTACTGCAACCTACATCCTTCTGAATCTGCTTAGTGTATTCATCTCTTGGTCTCCCTCTACGATTTTTACCCTCCACGCTGCCCTCCAATACCAATTTGGTGATCCCTTGATGTCTCAGAACAAGTCCTACCAACCGATCCCTTCTTTTGGTCAAGTTGTGCCACAAATTTCTCTTCTCCCCAATCCTATTCAATACCTTCTGATTAGTTATGTGATCTACCCATCTAATCTTCAGCATTCTTCTGTAGCACCACATTTCGAAAGCTTCTATTCTCTTCTTGTCCAAACTATTTATCGTCCATGTTTCACTTCCATACATGGCTACACTCCATACGAATACTTTCAGAAATGACTTCCTGACACTTAAATCAATACTGGATGTTAACAAATTTCTCTTCTTCAGAAACGCTTTCCTTGCCATTGCCAGCCTACATTTTATATCCTCTCTATTTCGACCATCATCAGTTATTTTGCTCCCCAAATAGCAAACCTCCTTTACTACTTTAAGTGTCTCATTTCCTAATCTAATTCCCTCAGCATCACCCGACTTAATTCGACTACATTCCGTTATCCTTGTTTTGATTTTGTTGATGTTCATCTTATATCCTCCTTTCAAGACACTGTCCATTCCATTCAACTGCTCTTCCAAGTCCTTTGCTGTCTCTGACAGAATTACAATGTCATCGGTGAACCTCATGACTGTATGTGATTATTTGTTGTGGGGGCTTATAAAATACTTTGTGTGCCTCCGTTACCAACAACAATGAATGAACTGAGACATCGCATAACAGCAGCTGTGAAGCCGTAACTCGAGACATGCCGGCTGCAGTGTGGGAACAATTTGAGTACCGCACTGGCACATTCCGTGCACCTCGATGGGGGCATACTGAACACGTTTTTGAGTTCCTCATTCATCAGAAAACAAAATTCGTTGCATATGTTTATTAGTTTCATATAGACGTGCCAAATCGGATCATTCCTTTTGGTACACCCTGTATAATGTTGCTCACAGTAATGACAACATCTGTGAGGTGTCGTCTGATCGGGGCCAGAGGTATATACATACCGCTCCTATCCTGCCCTTGCTTGCCTCTTTGCCCGGGAGGCAAGCTACAGCACGTTGTAGAATGAAGGCTTTCACGACCGGGTGACATGGCTGTTGATATACAGGGTGTTTCAAAAAGAATACCACAACTTTAAAAATGTGTATTTAATGAAAGAAACATAATATAACCTTCTGTTATACATCATTACAAAGAGTATTTAAAAAGGTTTTTTTTCACTCAAAAACAAGTTCAGAGATGTTCAATATGGCCCCCTCCAGACACTCGAGCAATATCAACCCGATACTCCAACTCGTTCCACACTCTCTGTTGCATATCAGGCGTAACAGTTTGGATAGCTGCTGTTATTTCTCGTTTCAAATCATCAATGGTGGCTGGTAGAGGTGGCCGAAACACCATATCCTTAACATACCCCCATAAGAAAAAATCGCAGGGGGTAAGAACAGGGCTTCTTGGAGGCCAGTGATGAAGTGCTCTGTCACGGGCTGCCTGGCGGCCGATCCATCGCCTCGGGTAGTTGACGTTTCATGACTAACCTTTTTCGTAGGACTCTCCATACAGTTGACTGTGGAATTTGCAGCTCTCTGCTAGCTTTGCGAGTCGATTTTCCTGGTCTGCGAACAAATGCTTGCTGGATGCGTGCTACATTTTCATCACTCGTTCTCGGCCGTCCAGAACTTTTCCCTTTGCACAAACACCCATTCTCTGTAAACTGTTTATACCAACGTTTAATACACCACCTATCAGGAGGTTTAACACCATACTTCGTTCGAAATGCACGCTGAACAACTGTCGTCGCTTCACTTCTGCCGTACTCAATAACACAAAAAGCTTTCTGTTGAGCGGTCGCCATCTTAGCATCAACTGACGCTGACGCCTAGTCAACAGCGCCTCAAGCGAACAAATGTACAACTAAATGAAACTTTATAGCTCCCTTAATTCGCCGACAAATAGTGCTTAGCCCTGCCTTTTGTCGTTGCAGAGTTTTAAATTCCTAAAGTTGTGGTAATCTTTTTGAATCACCCTGTACTTTCCGGGATGTGAGGTTGTGGTCCAAGAACTTTTCTGCTCCTTACGTTTCGTCCAGCGCAGTCCTGGACGAAATGTAAGTAGCAGAAAAGTTCTTGGACCACGACCTCACATCGCGGAAAGTATATCAACAGCCCTACAGCACGTTATCGGCAGAACGATGAGGTTGCTCTGCCCGCATCCAAACAAAGCTGTGCCCAACCCAAGGACGCTACGGGAGGCCGCCTCCCCACTGCGCTACGCTAAGTAGCGCTTTATTCTTTATGCTTTCGATGGAGTGTCACCAGTTGGGTTCAAAAGTTGATGAAACCGACAAACTGCCTACTGGCTTCTGTCTCGGGTTCTTCGGCCGAGTCCGCAGCTGGTGGTCGTGCGGTAGCGTTCTCGCTTCCCGCGCCCGGGTTCCCGGGTTCGATTCCCGGCGGGGTCAGTGATTTTCTCTGCCTCGTGATGACTGGGTGTTGTGTGCTGTCCTTAGGTTAGTTTGGTTTAATTACTTCTCAGTTCTAGGCGACTGATGGCCTCAGAAGTTAAGTCGCATAGAGCTCGGGGCCATTTGAACCATTTTCTTCGGCCGACGTTCATCTAATGATTTTACTGACGTTTCGCCAGCACGAGTGGCTGGCTTTGTCAAAGCTTCACCTCCCCATTGCCGGTGGTGAACTGGTGCCGAGCTCGCGGCCGCAGACTATATGTACCTGGCGCGCCAACGTCCGAGGGCTTCTCCGCGGTCATTTCCGGTGCGGTTCTCCTCTTGCGACGGTCGTTCGCTGCAGTACGGGAAGCCAGGATCCGTTTACCTTAAGCCTTTCCTCTTTCTTGTTGAAACTGTTCTCGTGTTTTTGTATTTCTACAGCTTCTCTGAACAAGCGCGTGTGATAGTGCTTCTCTACAGCCAGAACTTCCGTGTCGGCGAAGGAGAACCGCACCGGAAATGACCGCGGAGAAGCCCTCGGACGTTGGCGCGCCAGGTACATACAGTCTGCCCCCGCGAGCTCGGCTCCAGTTCACCACCGGCAATGGGGAGGTGAAGCTTTGACAATGCCAGCCACTCGTGCAGGCGAAACGTCAGTAAAATCATCAGACGAACGTCGGCCGAAAAACCTGAGACAGAAGCCAGTAGACAGTTTGTCAACAAGTGGCCACGAAAGCCTCAACAATTTTGTTGATGAAACTACCCGAATATCGTAAGACGAGGCCAAAAAAAAAAAAAAAGGTTCAAAATGGCTCTAAGCACTATGGGACTTAACATCTGAAGTCATCAGTCCCCTACACTAAGAACTACTTAAACCTAACTAACATCACACACATCCGTACCCGGTACGTTGTCCTCGATGGTGAGTGTTCATCGGAGGTGAGGGTATCATCTGGGGTGCCCCAGGGAAGTGTGGTAGGTCCGCTGTTGTTTTCTATCTACGTAAATGATCTTTTGGATAGGGTGGATAGCAATGTGCGGCTCTTTGCTGATCATGCTGTGGTGTACGGGAAGGTGTCGTCGTTGAGTGACTGTAGGAGGATACAAGATGACTTGGACAGGATTTGTGATTGGTGTAAAGAATGGCAGCTAACTCTAAATATAGATAAATGTAAATTAATGCAGATGAATAGGAAAAAGAATCCTGTAATGTTTGAATACTCCATTAGTAGTGTAGCGCCTGACACAGTCACGTCGATTAAATATTTGGGCGTAACATTGCAGAGCGATATGAAGTGGGACAAGCATGTAATGGCATTTGTGGGGAAGGCGGATAATCGTCTTCGGTTCATTGGTAGAATGTTGCGAAGATGTCGTTCATCTGTAAAGGAGACCGCTTATAAAACGCTAATACGACCTATTCTTGAGTACTGCTCGAGCGTTTGGGATCCCTATCAGGTTGGATTGAGGGAGGACATAGAAGCAATTCAGAGGCGGGCTGCTAGATTTGTTACTGGTAAGTTTGATCATCACGCGAGTGTTACGGAAATGCTTCAGGAACTCGGGTGGGAGTCTCTGGAGGAAAGGAGGCGTTCTTTTCGTGAATCGCTACTGAGGAAATTTAGAGAACCAGCATTTGAGGCTGACTGCAGTACAATTTTACTGCCGCCAACTTATATTTCGCGGAAAGACCACAAAGATAAGATAAGAGAGGTTAGGGGTCGTACAGAGGCATATAGGCCGTCATTTTCTTAGTTGTGGTACGAGGTACCCTCGGCCACGCACCGATTGGTGGATTGCGGAGTATGTATGTAGATGAAGATACAGATGTAGGATTCGAACCTGCGAACATAGCAGTAGCGCGGTTCCGTACTGAAGCGCCTAGGACCGCTCGGCCACAGCGGCCTGCTCAAGACGATGTTCAGTGAAATATATACAGGGTGATTCACGAAGATATCCAAATATTTTAATATGTTATTCTACAAGTAAAATTAAAGAAAAAGGTTCACATAAACATAGGTCCACAAATGTTTAGTTACGGAGTTAAGGCTAATAAAAGATTCTGCCTGAAGTTTAGCAGCTTCGCTAATATGAAGCCATCGTAAAACTCTGTGAGGTTAAACTGAAGCACGATTTACATATATTTTGTTATTATTGGTATGGTGAATCTAATAAAACATGTTCCAGACGTGTATCTGCAGTAGTTTTCGAGGACATCCAGAGACGCAAAGATTATTATACCAGTAAATTTGTTTACTGTCCACTGTTGTTGTTGTTGTTGTTGTGGTCTTCAGTCCTGAGACTGGTTTGATGCAGTTCTCCATGCTACTCTATCCTGTGCAAGCTTCTTCATCTCCCAGTACCTACTGCAACCTAAATCCTTCTGAATCTGCGTAGTGTATTCATCTCTTGGTCTCCCTCTACGATTTTTACCCTTCACGCTGCCCTCCAGTACCAAATTCGTGATCCCTTGATGCCTCAGAACATGTCCTACCAACCGATCCCTTCTACTAGTCAAGTTGTGCCACAAATTTCTCTTCTCCCCAATCCTATTCAATACCTTCTCATTAGTTATGTGATATACCCATCTAATCTTCAGCATTCTTCTGTAGCACCACATTTCAAAAGCTTCTATTCTCTTCTTGTCCAAACTATTTATCGTCCAGTTTCACTTCCATACGTGGCTACACTCCATACAAATACTTTCAGAAACGAGTTCCTGACACTTAAATCTATACTCGATGTTAACAAATTTCTCTTCTTGAGAAACGCTTTCCTTCCCATTGCCAGTCTACATTTTATATTCTCTCTACTTCGTACTGTCCACTAAGAATGTATAATGTTAATGTCGTTGTTGGCAACACTGTACAATTTCCTTAACACTGACTTTTTTTTTAACATGAATTCACGTGTGTCATCGTATTAATAAAAGCAGATTATCTGACATATTCATACAGTTTCAGTTAATGTCAATACCATCATTTTTCCAAACTTAAATTCTCTTCTGCTTACGTTGAAAACTTTGTGCAGTTGTCTGGAATTTAAAACAAAATATTGGGCCAAGTAGTTAATAAGTTAAAAATTTTACGAAAACGTCTTTGCTTTTCTGGATGTTCTGGAAAAAGTACTGCAGATACGAGTCTGGGACATGTTTTATTAGATTCACCAGACTATAACAACAAAATAAATGGAACTCGTGCTTTACTTTAACCTCGTACAGTTTTGCGATGGCTTCGTATTAGCGAAGTTGCTAAATTTCATAAAAAATCTTTTGCTAGCCGCAACTCTGTAACTAAACATTTGCGGGCGTATGTTTACATGAACTTTTTCTTTAGTTTTACTTGTAGAATAGCATATTAAAATTTTTGGATATCTTCGTGAATCACCATGTACTCATTTTGGTCCATTGTAGGCCGAAAAATGGTGGCTTTTATTTCTCCTTTTTTCATTTTTGTCGTATCTCGGGCTTGTTTATTTGCTTCGACATGAACGGTTCAAAATGGTTCAAATGGCTCTGAGCGCTATGGGACTTAACTTCTCAGGTCATCAGTCCCCTAGAACTTAGAACTACCCAAACCTAACTAACCTAAGGACACCACAAACATCCATGCCCGAGGCAGGATTCTAACCTGCGACCGTAGCGGTCGCGTGGTTCCAGACTGTAGCGCCTAGAACCGCTCGGCCACTGAGGCCGGCACATGGTGTTTCCCATGACTTAGACATCCTATAGTATTTGAAAAACTTGTCCCGATTTGCCTTCAATTTGCTGTGTAGAAGCACAAACCTTCTCTGTGTTGATCTCTCGCTTAATACAGGGTGGTCCCGAATTCATGGTACAAACTTTAATGGTAGGTGCAGGACATTGTAACAAGGATATATTGTATAGGAATGTATAGTCCCAGGTGACGCGGTGAGGCGTAAACAGGGGAAATAACGGCCGAAAGGAAAACGAAAGATTTTATTGAAATCGTTGTTGACAAGTGTCATGTTTACAGTAAGTGTTCAAAATTGCGTCCACCATGAGAGATACATGCTTGACAGCGTCGGTGCAGCGATTGGCGTACACGTTCAAAGATGCCTGGTATTTCACGCACACCTGCAGCAGCTACAGATATGCGAGCAACGAGATCCTCATCTGAGTCAACTGGAGTCTCATAAACAAGACTCTTAAGATGTCCCCATAAAAAGTAATCGAGGCAAGAGAAATCAGGAGATCGGGGTGGCCAAGGGACTGGTCCACCACGCCCAATCCATCTAGCACCAAACGTGGCATTCAGGTAATTCCGTACAGCAGTGCTGAAGTGTGCTGGCGCTCCATCGTGCTGAAACCACATGCGGTTACGAATGGCGAGCGGAACATCTTGCAGCAGTTCTGGTAACACTTCTTGCAGAAAAATAAGATAGCTTTCGCTACAGAGTCGCGTGGGTAGTAAGTATGGCCCAATCAAAAAATCGTTCACAATACCAGCCCACACATTAATACCGAAACGTTGTTGATACGCATGTGGACGCGTTGCATGTGGATTATCTGTTGCCCACACATGGGAATTGTGCGCATTAAAGACACCCTCGCATGAAAATGTCGCTTCATCTGTAAATAGCACATGACCTACGAAATCCGGCTGCAACGCACATTGCTGCAACAACCACTGGCAGAAGTTCACGCGAAGAGGATAATCTGCCGGATTCAATGCTTGTACTTTTTGAAAATGGAAGGGGTGTAAGCGATTTTCATTTAACACTCTGCATACAGTCTGATGACTCACATGTACGTCACGCGCAACAGTTCTTGTGCTTGACTCGGGTCTATCAGCCACTATGTTCAAGATGCGTTCTTCCAGTCTTGGAGTGCGTACAGCTCTTAATCGACCAGCGTCATGTCTGTTGACGTCGAACGTACCTGTTTCACAAAGTTGACGATGTAACCGTTGAAAAATTCTATGATCCGGCATTCGTCGATTAGGATACTCCGCGCGATACATTCGTAACGCAGCTCTGGCGTTACCATTTGCACGGCCGTACATGTAATGCATGTCTGCTTTTTCTGCATACGTAAAGTCACCCATCGTCTACGGCAGCACAATTGTGAATGACGCTTGTCCCTACTGCGATACATCATGTTCATCTACTGCCCTCTACCGGCAGTGACACCAACCGATCACTCCATTTCTCTTTCCCCTGTTTACGCCTCACCGCGTCACCTGCGACTATTCATTCCTATACAATAAATCCTTGTTACAATGTCCTGTACCTACCATTAAAGTTTGTACCATGAATTCGGGACCACCCTGTATAGGATGAATCCAGTATTTTTTGTCATTTGGTCGGTCTGCCGGCTGTGGGCAACTATCACAGCACATAATGCAAGAACCGTAATCTTATTTAATGGAATTCCACTGATAGTTCTAACTGCACAAAGGAGATGTTGCGGCGGCTTATACGGACGCACTGCTGATGGGCTTTCTCCAGATTTCACGCTGCGTGAGGAAAGCGCTCCGCGTGGCCATTGCTGACCAGTGCCTTCCTTGCATGCTGCGTGAATTACGTCACAGACACGCGTGAAAGGCACGCTGTGTGGCTGTAGCCAGCGGGGACATGGATCTCGATGTCCCTGTCAAGAGCTTGCAGATAATTATTAGGAGCCAAGGGGAAACAATAAAAAATATTGTCGGTTCGTAACTGAAAATCCGTATTACATTGAAAAATTAGAAAATAAAGGCAATTGACGTCCCATTAGACTCGTAAAAATGCTCGAAAAATTATAGAAAAGAACGTCAGATGAAAGCCCATCTCGAAAGCCCAAAAAAAAAAAAAAGAAAGGATTCGCAGAAGTTCGAAATACAGCGTGGACTTCAATGCGAGATGCATTTAATAATTCCCATAACGAAACTCCCTCTCGCAATCTAGCAGAAAACCCATAACGTACAACAGTGGCAAGACGCAATCAATACCTTCACTGTGCGATAATAACGGTGAAGTCTGTGGTGTCACCGCCAGACACCACACTTGCTAGGTGGTAGCTTTAAATCGGCCGCGGTCCATTAGTACATGTCGGACTCGCGTGTCGCCACTGTCAGTGATCGCAGACCGAGCGCCACCACAAGGCAGGTCTCGAGAAACGGACTAGCACTCGCCCCAGTTGTACGGACGACGTAGCTAGCGACTAGACTGACGAAGTCTCGCTCCTTTGCAGAGCAGATAGTTAGAATAGCCTTCAGCTAAGTCAATGGCTACGACCTAGCAAGGCGCCATTAGTAACATTGCATGTATCTAGAGAGTCTCACTTGTATCGCCACAATCTCCAGATGTGCCAAAAGGATGGATTAAAGTTAAGTATTCCAGAAGCTACGTACTTTTCTTTATAGCATTCATTACGTATCCTGTTTCAGACCTCACGCCATCCTGCTTTAGCTTAGCGCGTGCCTTTCGGCTTCCTCTCATTGTGTCTAGGCTGTCTTGTCTAGACACAACAAAGTCACTGATGACAGTGCCACTAAAGCAGAGTTATTTTACGGTCGCAGGTTCGAATCCTGCCTGGGGCATGGATGTGTGTGATGTCCTTAGGTTAGTTAGGTTTAAGTAGTTCTAAGTTCTAGGGAACTGATGACCTCGGAAGTTAAGTCCCGTAATGCTTAGCACCATTTGAACCATTTTATTAAACACTGTTTTCTGAAACTCCATCACCAAAGAAGACGAAGTAAATATTCCAGAATTCAAATCAAAAACAGCTGCCAAGGTGAGAAACACAGAATCAGATATCCTCGGTCTAGCAAAGCAGCTTAAATCACTTAATAAAGGCAAGGCCTGCTATCCAGATTGCCGGCCGCGGTGGTCTCGCGGTTCTAGGCGCTCAGTCCGGAGCCGCGCGACCGCTACGGTCGCAGATTCGAATCCTGCCTCGGGCATGGGTGTGTGTGCTGTCTTTAGGTTAGTTAGGTTTAAGTAGTTCTAAGTTCTAGGGGACTGATGACCATAGATGTTAAGTCTCATAGTGCTCAGAGCCATTTGAACCATTTTGCAATCCAGATTGTATACCAGTCAGGTTCCTCTCAGAGTATGCTGATACAATAGCTCCATATTTGGCAATTATAAACAACCGCTCGCTCACAGAAAGAACCGTACCTGAAGACTGGAAAATTGCTCAAGTCACACCAATACCAAAAAAGGGAAATGACAGTAATGCGCTGAATTACAGGCCCATATCACAAACGTTTTGCAGTAGGGTTTTACAGCACATATTTTGTTCGAACATAATGAATTACCTCGGAGAAAACGATTTACTGGAACATAGTACGGATTCAGAAAATATCGTTCTTGTGAAACACAACTAGCTCTTTATACTCATGAAGTTATGAGTGCTATCGACAGGGGATGTCAAATTGATTCCATATCTTCTTTAGATTTACAGAAGGCTTTCGACACCGTTCCTCACAAGCGTCTTCTAAGCAAACTGCGTGCCTACGGAGTATCGCCTCAGTTGTGCGACTGGATTCGTGATTTCCTGTCAGAAATGTCACAGTTCGTAGTAATAGACGGAAAGTCATCGAGTAAAACAGAAGTAATACCCGGCGTTCCCAAAAGAAGTGTTATAGGACTTCTGTTGTTGCTGATATATATTAACGACATAGGAGACAATCTGAGCGTTCCTCTTAGATTGTTTGTGATGATGCTGTCATTTACCGTCTTGTAAAGTCATTTAATGATTTGTATAAGATATCAGTACGGTGCTGAAAGTGGCAATTGATTTTGAATAAAGAAAAGTATCAAGTTATCGATATGAGTACTAAAAGAAATCCGTTAAACTTTGATTACGCGATAAGTAACACAAATATGAAGGCTGTAAATTCAAATACTACTAGGGATTACAATTACAAATAACCTAAATTGGAACGATCACATAGATAATGTTGTGGGTAGAGCAAACCAAAGACTGCGATTCATTGGCAGAACAGTCAGAAGCTGCAACAGGTCTACTAAAGGGACTGCTTACACCTCGCTTGTCCGCCCTATTCTGGAGTAATGGTGTGCGGTGTGGGATCCGCAACATTTGGGACTGACGGATGGATGGCATCGAAAAAGTACAAAGAGCGGCAGCTCGTTTTGTATTATCGCGAAATAGGGGAGACAGTGTCACATACATGATACGTGAATTGGAGTGGCAGTCATTAAAACAAAGGAGTTTTTCGTTGTGACGAGATCTTCCCATGAAATTTCAATCACCAGTTTTCTCCTCCGAATGCGAAAACATTCTGTTGGCACCCACCTACATAAGGAGAAATGATCATCGCGATAAAATAAGAGAAATCAGGGCTCGAACAGAAACATTTAAGTACTCATTTTTCCTGCGTGCCGTTCGAGAGTGGAACGGTAGAGAGACAGCTTGAATATGTGCATTGAACCCTCTGGCAGGCGCTTTATTGTGAATAGCAGAGTAATCACGTAGACCTAGATGTAGATGTAGAAAAGTCCAGCGCCGAGCGAAAGCGAGATCTTCTGCAACGTCGGAAAGGAAAAAAAAAAAAAAAAAAAAAAAAAAACAAGACTTTTTAGGAACCAACGGTCTTGGAAGCTATAAAAAAATCAGTGAAAAAACACTCTACACAGCGATGGTAACTTTATTAAAATGACAAGTTTCGACCTAGTCTAAAATTTTGCTTGGTATAGTGAACACATAGTAAGGGATCTAGCGTCATTGCAAGGTTTCTGAGGCCACCAAACTATATTTTTAGTCAGCATTTTTTTACCAACAAAACTTCATGACTTGCTGTCAGTGTATAATGGACACCTAACCCCTATACAAATGTGCCAAAAGTGGCACTGCCGTGACCAAAAAATGGTCTGAAAAGATTCTTAGCATAACTGAAAAGAACATAAAATCACCGCGAAAAATTGTATAAAATCAGAAAGGCTGCAAATTCAATAAAATATTTCTAATAGTATTTTTATTCTTTTTAGATGCAAATCGGTAGCCGAGCGTTTTAGATGAATTGCAGTGAATGAGCAAAGTAGCCAGAAAAAATGTAAAGCAAACGATTTTTCTTAACCTTATAGTATGAGTACTTATTTGTTGTTTAGACACTGAAGCGCCAAAGAAACTGGTACAGGCATGTGTATATAAATACAGATATATGTAAACAGGCAGAATGCGGCGCTGCGGTCGGCAACGCCTATATAACACAACAAGTTTCTGGAACAGTTGTTAGATCGGTTACTGCTGCTCAAATAGCAGGTTGTTAAGATTTGTTTCAACGTGGTGTTATAGTCCGCACACGAGCGATGGGACACAGCATCTCCAAGATATCGATGAAATGGGGATTTTCCCGTACGACTATTTCACGAGTATATTGTGAATATCAAGAATCCTGTAAAAGATCGAATCTCCGACATCGCTGCGGCCGGAAAGAGATCCTGCAATAACGGGACCAACGATGACTGAAGAGAATCGTTCACGGTAACAGAAGTGCAGTCCTTCCGCAAACTGCTGCAGATTTTTAAAAAAATGGCTCTAAGCACTATGGGACTTAACATCTGAGGTCATCAGTCCCATAGACTTAGAAACTACTTAAACCTAACTAACCTAAGGACATCACACACATCCATGCCCGAGGCAGGATTCGAACCTGCGACCGTAGCAGCAGCGCGGTTCCGGACTGAAGCGCCTAGAACCGCTCGGCCACAGCGGCCGGCGCTGCAGATTTCAAAGCTGGGCCATTAACAAGTGTCAGCGTTCGAACCATTCAACGAAACATCATCGTATACCCTTGATGACTGCACGACACAAACCTTACGCGTCGCTTGGGCCCGTCAACACCGGCATTGAACTGTTGATGACTGGAAACATGCATGGTAATACAAGATTGTATCGAGCGGATGGACGTGTGTGGGTAGGGACACAACATGATGAATCCATGGACCCTGCATGTCAGCAGGGGACTGTTCAAGCTGGTGGAGGCTCTGTAATGGTGTGGGGGCGTGTGCAGTCGGAGTGATACGTAACCAGTTCGTCTACCATGTACGTAAGCATCCTGTCTCATCACCTGCATCCATTCATGTCCACTGTGCAGTCTGACGGACTTGGGAAACTCCAGCTGGACAATGCGACACACCACGCGTCCAGAATTGCTACAGAGGGACTCTAGAAACACTCTTCTGAGTTTAACCACTTCTGCTGGCCACCAAACCCCCCAGACCTGAACATTATCGATTGTATCTGGGATGCCTTGCAACGTTCTGTTTAGGAGAGAACTCCTTCCCCTCATACTCTCACGGATTTACGGACAGCCCTGCAGGATTGACGGTGTCATTTCCCTCCAGCACTACTTTAGACATTAGTCGAATCCATGCCACGTCGTGTTGCGGCATTTCTGCGTGTTCGCGGGGACCCTAGACGATATAGCCAGGGGTACCAGTTATGTGTCAAAGTATGTAAATCTGTCGAACTTAGTAAATAAACTGCGAAAACTTCATAGACGTATAGAAATCGTTTTATATGAGCCGTACATCAGGCTGTAGCAGGGGAAAGAGCGGAACCAGTGGTAAAATGCTCCTGTCCCAGTACGAAAAGGGCGAATATGTTCCTCTTTAAGAGACTGACAGAAAATTGGAGAACCAGCTCCCACTGTCTTCAAACCGCCTCCCTCACCGAAAATTTTGCCAAGCCAACATATTCCCGCTTTTTTGTGCTGAAAAAGAGAAAAGGGAGACAGTGTCAATGGGAGAGAAAGGCGGAGGATATAAAGAAAGTGGCAGTGAAAGAGAAAGAGCGGTGGATGAAGGCAGTAACAGTGGGAACCGAAGAGAGTTGAGGTGTTGAGGGTGAGTGAGAGAGTGTGGCAGTAAAGGAGGAAGAGAAATGGGTGGAAATAGAAGTGGGAGCAAAAGAGAGGGAGGAAAATAAAATATGAATAAGAGCAGAGGTAGGCTTGGTTTGGGTGGGGTGGCGGTGGAAGGAGGGGGGGGGGAGGGGGAAGGTTGTTCTCACGCTGGTATAGGGGAGGGCGTATTTTGGACCGAAATTTGAAACAGCTGGGTGTAGGGCAAAATAAGCCGTAGGCAGTGGCAAAGAGAGACCGAAGTAGACAGTGTGCTTGAGAGAGAGAACAATGGCAGTCGGGTAAACTGTAAATCACTGGGAGAAAAAGCAGACAGTGAGAGAGAGAAATATAGACAGTGGTAGTGAGAGGGACATGCTCAGTATGAATGTTTCGTTGCAAAGAGACATTAGGTAGAATGATTTAGAATGTTCTGCGTTAAAAGAGCGCGAATATGTTTCCTGTCAAAATTTCTGGCTGTTTTGGTCAAGAAGGCGGAATGAGGGTTGAATCAGTTGGGTTTGCACTTTTCCGTCTGAGCCCTTTAAAGACGAACATATTCGTCAATTTTGTACTGCGACAGGAGCATTTTTTCCGCTGGAAAATTTAAATTTGAATTTGCAATAGATAAACATGCAACAATTACCTTCTTATGCAAATGTATTGAAGCTACGTCTTTCTCTTCTCGCTGTGTTGAACCCACGACTGTTAATTAGCCAACGTGACGTGAACAAGAGGAGTATAAGAGACATCTTTCTATTTGTTTGGTGACATAATCACTTGCTTTTTCAGCATGTATTGTCACTTGCCGGGAGCACTTGTTTTGCTAGAAATACTTGACATCATTCATTGAGTTTCTTTGAATTTCTGTAATTGATATAGTTTCAGAATACGAATCACCCTTGCAAATACTGTCATCTCGCAGAATTTATCCAATCATGTGAGTCCTTCGGATATAAGATGAACATCAACAAAAGCAAAACGAGGATAATGGAATGTAGTCGAATTAAGTCGCGTGAGCTGAGGGAATTAGGTTAGGAAATGAGACACTTAAAGTGGTAAAGGAGTTTTGCTATTTGGGGAGCAAAATAACTGATGATGGTCAAAGTAGAGAGGATATAAAATGTAGACTGGCAATGGCAAGGAAAGCGTTTCTGAAGAAGAGGAATTTGTTAACATCGAGTATAGATTTAAGTGTCGGGAAGTCGTTTCTGAAAGTATTTGTATGGAGTGTAGCCATATATGGAAGTGAAACATGGACGATAAATACACTCCTGGAAACTGAAATAAGAACACCGTGAATTCATTGTCCCAGGAAGGGGAAACTTTATTGACACATTCCTGGGGTCAGATACATCACATGATCACACTGACAGAACCACAGGCACATAGACACAGGCAACAGAGCATGCACAATGTCGGCACTAGTACAGTGTATATCCACCTTTCGCAGCAATGCAGGCTGCTATTCTCCCATGGAGACGATCGTAGAGATGCTGGATGTAGTCCTGTGGAACGGCTTGCCATGCCATTTCCACCTGGCGCCTCAGTTGGACCAGCGTTCGTGCTGGACGTGCAGACCGCGTGAGACGACGCTTCATCCAGTCCCAAACATGCTCAATGGGGGACAGATCCGGAGATCTTGCTGGCCAGGGTAGTTGACTTACACCTTCTAGAGCATGTTGGGTGGCACGGGATACATGCGGACGTGCATTGTCCTGTTGGAACAGCAAGTTCCCTTGCCGGTCTAGGAATGGTAGAACGATGGGTTCGATGACGGTTTGGATGTACCGTGCACTATTCAGTGTCCCCTCGACGATCACCAGTGGTGTACGGCCAGTGTAGGAGATCGCTCCCCACACCATGATGCCGGGTGTTGGCCCTGTGTGCCTCGGTCGTATGCACTCCTGATTGTGGTGCTCACCTACACGGCGCCAAACACGCAATCGACCATCATTGGCACCAAGGCAGAAGCGACTCTCATCGCTGAAGACGACACGTCTCCATTCGTCCCTCCATTCACGCCTGTCGCGACACCACTGGAGGCGGGCTGCACGATGTTGGGGCGTGAGCGGAAGTCGGCCTAACGGTGTGCGGGACCGTAGCCCACCTTCATGGAGACGGTTGCGAATGGTCCTCGCCGATACCCCAGGAGCAACAGTGTCCCTAATTTGCTGGGAAGTGGCGGTGCGGTCCCCTACGGCACTACGTAGGATCCTACGGTCTTGGCGTGCATCCGTGCGTCGCTGCAGTCCGGTCCCAGGTCGACGGGCACGTGCACCTTCCGCCGACCACTGGCGACAACATCGATGTACTGTGGAGACCTCACGCCCCACGTGTTGAGCAATTCGGCGGTACGTCCACCCGGCCTCCCGCATGCCCACTATACGCCCTCGCTCAAAGTCCGTCAACTGCACATACGGTTCACGTCCACGCTGTCGCGGCATGCTACCAGTGTTAAAGACTGCGATGGAGCTCCGTATGCCACGGCAAACTGGCTGACACTGACGGCGGCGGTGCACAAATGCTGCGCAGCTAGCGCCATTCGACGGCCAACACCGCAGTTCCTGGTGTGTCCGCTGTGCCGTGCGTGTGATCATTGCTTGTACAGCCCTCTCGCAGTGTCCGGAGCAAGTATGGTGGGTCTGACACACGGGTGTCAATGTGTTCTTTTTTCCATTTCCAGGAGTGTAGTTTGAACAAGAAGAGAATAGAAGTTTTCGAAATGTGGTGCTACAGAAGAATGCTGAACATTAGATGGGTAGATCATATAACTAATGAAGAGGTATTGAATAGTATTGGGGAGAGGAGGAGTTTGTGGCACAACTTGACTAGAAGAAGGGATCGGTTGATAGTACATATTCTGAGGCATGACGGGATCACCAATTTAGTATTGGAGGGCAGCGTGGAGGGAAAAAATCGTAGAGGGAGACCAGGAGATGAATACACTAAGCAGATTCCGAAGGGTGTAGGTTGCAGTAGGTACTGGGAGATGAAGAAGCTTGCACAGGATAGAGTAGCATGGAGAGCTGCATCAAACCAGTCTCAGGACTGAAGACCACAACAACAACAACAGTGAGCCATTCAGTTCTCACGCCACCGTACGTTTCGGTATTTTTATCCAGGCAGAAAGTTTATTATAGACATATATGTAAAGCTAAAGTAATGCTTACTTACCGGTCCTCAGTAAAAAACAGACTAGTTGACCTTTGCGAATTATTCACACTCTGTCCCGATTAGTCAAATGGTTCAAATGGCTCTGAGCACTATGCGACTTAACTTCTGAGGTCATCAGTCCCCTAGAACTTAGAACTACTTAAGCCTAACTAACCTAAGGACATCACACACATCCATGCCCGAGGCAGGATTCGAACCTGCGACCGTAGCGGTCGCGCGGTTCGAGACTGAAGCGCCTAGAACCGCTCTGTCACTACGGCCGTCCCCGATTAGTCACCGATAGGTAATACAGTAATGGAGAAACAAGTAAATGCAAGTGTTGATTAATAAAATGTAGTTCATTTTGAATAGTGGTATCAAATATTAATTTCATTGTAGAAAACATTTGCGTCATTATATATACTATGGTTAATTGTAAAGTAAAACATATAAAAAGCAGATACTGTCTTTATCAGACGTACTTTTTTTTAATTTGTATTTTACAAAACTTCTTTGAAAACAAGATTATACTGTGGGAATCCCAAAAAAACTGTGGCCGTCACCTTGCCAACTGACAAAGCGGTCTTTGCCTCCTTCGATGCGCTTTGAGCAGCCTCCGTCTAATGTTTGACCGACCGGTGTGGCCGTGCGCTTCTAGGCGCTTCAGTCTGGAACCGCGCGACCGCTACGGTCGCAGGTTCGAATCCTGCCTCGGGCATGGATGTGTGTGATGTCCTTAGGTTACTTAGGTTTAAGTAGTTGTAAGTTCAAGGGAACTGATGACCTCAGATGTTAAGTCCCATAGTGCTCAGAGCCATTTGAACCATTTGACATCACCCCCTCGCTTTGGGGCGACGTTTTCTACCCATTTCACGATCGAAAATGGTAGTTCGCAGCGCTATTATCAAGAGGACGAGATTCTTGAACACAAACTGCCTGTTGGATTTTGCCTCGCGTCCTGCGGCCGACCTTTGTTCGACGATTTTTGTGACGATTCGCCAGTACGAGTGGCTGACATTATCAAACCTTCACCATCCACAGCTGGTGATGGACTGAAGCCGAGCTCTCGGTCGCAGATTATACAGTGAAGAGCCAAAGAAACTGCTACACCTGCCTAATATCGCGTAGGGCCCCAGCGGACACACAGAAGCTACGCAACACGACCTGACATGGACACCGCTAATATATGAAGTAGTAAAGCACTCCGTCTTCAGGCCACGAGTGGCCTACCGGGACCATCCGACCGCCGTGTCATCCTTAGAGGAGGATGCGGATAGGAGGGGCGTGGGGTCAGCACACCGCTCTCCCGGCTGTTATGATGGTATTCTTGACCGAAGCCGCTACTATTCGGTCGAGTAGCTCCTCAATTGTCATCACGAGGCTGAGTGCACCCCGAAAAATGGCAACAGCGCATGGCGGCCTGGATGGTCACCTGTCCAAGTGGCGACCAAGGCTGACTGCGCTTAACTTCGGTGATATCACGGGAACCGGTGTATCAACTGCGGCAAGGCCGTTAATATGTGAAGTAGTGCTGGAGGGAATTGAGACCATATATCCTGAAGGGCTGTCCATCAATTATACGAGGAGGTGGAAGTCTCTTGTTAACAGTACGTTGCTCAGTAATGTCCATGTCTGCGGGGTTTGGTGGCCAGCGGAAGTGTTTAAACTCAGAAGAGTATTCTTGGAGCCGTAGCAATTCTGAACGTGTGGGGTGTCGCATTGTCCTGCTGGAATTGCCCAAATGCATCGGAATGCACAGTGGACATCAATGGATGGAGGTGAGCACACAGTCTGCTTACGTACGTGTCATCTGTCAGAGTCCTATGTAGACGTACCAGGAGTCCCATATCACTCCAGCTGCACACGTCCCACGCCGTTACAGAGCCTCCACCAGCTTGAACAGTCCTCTGCTGACATACAGGGTCTATGGATTCATGACCTTGTCTCCATACCCGTACACTTACATCCGCTCCATATAATTTGAAACGAGGATCTTTTTCCGGCCGCAGCGATGTCGCAGATTTGATGTTATACCGGATTCCTGATATTCACGATACACTCGTAAAATGGTTCAAATGGCTCTGAGCACTATGGGACTTAACTGCTGAGGTCATCAGTCCCCTAGAACTTAGAACTACTTAAACCTAACTAACCTAAGCACATCACACACATCCATGCCCGAGGCAAGATTCGAACCTGGGACCGTAGCAGTCGCGCGGTTCCGGACTGAAGCGCCTAGAACCGCTCGGCCACACAGGCCGGCCCACTCGTAAAATGATCGTACGGGAAGATCCCCACTCCATCACTACCTCGGAGATGCTGTGTCCCATCGGTCGTGCGCCGACTATAACACCACATTCAAACACACTTAAATCTTGATAACCTGCTATTGTAGCAGCACTAACCGATATAATAACTACGCCAGACAGTTGTGTTATACAGGGTGGTCGGAAATTCCCGTTACAAACGTCTAAGAGCTGTAGAGGGTAGTGAGTACATAACATTTTGAATAGGTACCCATGTCCGGAATCGTATCGTTTCCGCTCTACGACAGTCAATTCAGATGTGTACCTCGTCAACGTCTGTTCCGGGGGCCGGCCGGAGTGCCCGAGCGGTTCTAGGCGCTACAGTCCGGAACAGCGTGACCGCTTCGGTCGCAGGTTGGAATCCTGCCTCGGGTATGGGTGCGTGTGATGTCCTTAGATTCGTTAGGTTTAAGTAGTTCTAAGTTCTAGGGGACTGTGACCTCAGCAATTAAGTCCCATAGTGCTCAGAGCCATTTGAACCATTTTCTGCTCAGGACGAGAGAAACGTCTCAGTGTTCCCCGTCCTGGTGTGCAGCAGTGTAGACACGATGACCTGTACTACGTCAAACGATCTCCAGCTGTCACTTATTGTCCGCTTTGCTGTGAGACCGAGTCAATACCTGTGCATCACCGATAGAGGAATCGTTTGCGGAATACACAGACATGCTCCTTGTGTATGGCGAAGCTGGAGGTAACGGCCGAGCTGCTAGTCGGCTATATCACGAACGTTTTCCGCACCGTCACATTCCGTCGCACAAACTGTTTTACCCAAGTTACACAACGGCTACGAGAAACTGGTACCTTCACCGTGAGGAGGCAGGACTGTGCTGCTCCACGGCGACGCAGCACTCCCGAATTTGAAGGCGGTGTACTGCGTCGCTTCGAAGACAGCCCGTCAACGAGTTCGCGAACAACTGCGCGTGCAATGGCTGCTAGTCACAGTAACGTCTTTGACGTCCTGCACGAGCAACAATTACATCCGTAACCACTTACAAAGGGCACACGCTCTGGGTCCAGCAGACTTTCCACAACGCGTCGCCGGCCGGTGTGGCCGTGCGGTTCTAGGCGCTTCAGTCTGGAACCGCGTGACCGCTACGGTCGCAGGTTCGAATCCTGTCTCGGGCATGGATGTGTGTGATGTCCTTAGGTTCTACATCTACATTTATACTCCGCAAGCCACCCGACGGTGTGTGGCGGAGGGCACTTTACGTGCCACTGTCATTACCTCCCTTTCCTGTTCCAGTCGCGTATGGTTCGCGGGAAGGACGACTGTCTGAAACCCTCCGTGCGCGCTCTGATCTCTCTAATTTTACATTCGTGATCTCCTCTGGAGGTATAAGTAGGGGGAAGCAATATATTCGATACCTCATCCAGAAACGCACCCTCTCGAAACCTGGCGAGCAATCTACACCGCGATGCAGAGCGCCTCTCTTGCAGAGTCTGCCACTTGAGTTTGTTAAACATCTCCGTAACGCTATCACGGTTACCAAATAACCCAGTGACGAAACGCGCCGCTCTTCTTTGGATCTTCTCTATCTCCTCCGTCAACCCGATCTGGTACGGATCCCACACTGTTGAGCAATACTCAATTATAGGTCGAACGACTGTTTTGTAAGCCACCTCCTTTGTTGATGGACTACATTTTCTAAGGACTCTCCCAATGAATCTCAGCCTGGTACCCGCCTTACCAACAATTAATTTTATATGATCATTCCACTTCAAATCGTTCCGCACGCATACTCCCAGATATTTTACAGAAGTAACTGCTACCAGTGTTTGTTCCGCTATCATATAATCATACAATAAAGGATCCTTCTTTCTGTATATTCGCAATACATTACATTTGTCTATGTTAAGGGTCAGTTGCCACTCCCTGCACCAAGTGCCTATCCGCTGCAGATCTTCCTGCATTTCACTACAATTTTCTAATGCTGCAAATTCTGTGTATACTACAGCATCATCCGCGAAAAGCCGCATGGAACTTCCGACACTATCTACTATGTCATTTATATACACTCCTGGAAATGGAAAAAAGAACACATTGACACCGGTGTGTCAGACCCACCATACTTGCTCCGGACACTGCGAGAGGGCTGTACAAGCAATGATCACACGCACGGCACAGCGGACACACCAGGAACCGCGGTGTTGGCCGTCGAATGGCGCTAGCTGCGCGGCATTTGTGCACCGCCGCCGTCAGTGTCAGCCAGTTTGCCGTGGCATACGGAGCTCCATCGCAGTCTTTAACACTGGTAGCATGCCGCGACAGCGTGGACGTGAACCGTATGTGCAGTTGACGGACTTTGAGCGAGGGAGTATAGTGGGCATGCGGGAGGCCGGGTGGACGTACCGCCGAATTGCTCAACACGTGGGGCGTGAGGTCTCCACAGTACATCGTTGTCGCCAGTGGTCGGCGGAAGGTGCACGTGCCCGTCGACCTGGGACCGGACCGCAGCGACGCACGGATGCACGCCAAGACCGTAGGATCCTACGCAGTGCCGTAGGGGACCGCACCGCCACTTGCCAGCAAATTAGGGACACTGTTGCTCCTGGGGTATCGGCGAGGACCATTCGCAACCGTCTCCATGAAGCTGGGCTACGGTCCCGCACACCGTTAGGCCGTCTTCCGCTCACGCCCCAACATCGTGCAGCCCGCCTCCAGTGGTGTCGCGACAGGCGTGAATGGAGGGACGAATGGAGACGTGTCGTCTTCAGCGATGAGAGTCGCTTCTGCCTTGGTGCCAATGATGGTCGTATGCGTGTTTGGCGCCGTGCAGGTGAGCGCCACAATCAGGACTGCATACGACCGAGGCACACAGGGCCAACACCCGGCATCATGGTGTGGGGAGCGATCTCCTACACTGGCCGTACACCACTGGTGATCGTCGAGGGGACACTGAATAGTGCACGGTACATCCAAACCGTCATCGAACCCATCGATCTACCATTCCTAGACCGGCAAGGGAACTTTATGTTCCAACAGGACAATGCACGTCCGCATGTATCCCGTGCCACCCAACGTGCTCTAGAAGGTGTAAGTCAACTACCCTGGCCAGCAAGATCTCCGGATCTGTCCCCCATTGAGCATGTTTGGGACTGGATGAAGCGTCGTCTCACGCGGTCTGCACGTCCAGCACGAACGCTGGTCCAACTGAGGCGCCAGGTGGAAATGGCATGGCAAGCCGTTCCACAGGACTACATCCAGCATCTCTACGATCGTCTCCATGGGAGAATAGCAGCCTGCATTGCTGCGAAAGGTGGATATACACTGTACTAGTGCCGACATTGTGCATGCTCTGTTGCCTGTGTCTATGTGCCTGTGGTTCTGTCAGTGTGATCATGTGATGTATCTGACCCCAGGAATGTGTCAATAAAGTTTCCCCTTCCTGGGACAATGAATTCACGGTGTTCTTATTTCAATTTCCAGGAGTGTATATTGTGAAAAGCAATGGTCCCATTATACTCCCCTGTGGCACGCCAGAGGTAGACGTCTCTCCATTGATGACAACATGCTGTGTTCTGTTTGCTAAAAACTTTTCAATCCAGCCACACAGCTGGTCTGATATTCAGTAGGCTCTTACTTTGTTTATCAGGCGACAGTGCGGAACTGTATCGAACGCCTTCCGGAGGTCAAGGTTAGTTAGGTTTAAGTAGTTCTAAGTTCTAGGGGACTGATCACAGCTGTTGTCCCATAGTGCTCAGAGCCATTTGAACCATTTGAGCCACAACGCGTCGCCTTCTGGACATGGTTCCTGCATCGTTGCATCGACGCGCCCCTGTTTCCTCGTCGAGTTCTCCTCACAGATGAATGTGGGTTCACAAGGGATTGTGTCCTGAATGCTCGAAGTAGCCGTGTCTGGGCGGCCGAAACCCCTCACGCCACGCATGTTCAGACATATCATGACAGGCTAGGAATTAACGTGTGGGCAGGTATTTTGGACGGTCGTGTGATTGGACCACACGTCTTTCCATCCAAGCTCACGGGTCCAGCATACACGTGATGGACTCGTTCTTGAAAGTTGTGTCATTGAATGTCCCTCAGGAAAGGTGGTTTCAGCATGATGGAGCACCACCTCACTTTTCACTGGCTGTCCGGAGACATCTTAACAGACGGTATGCTGAAAGATGGATAGGCTGTGGAGGTCCAACCGCGTGGCCGCCACGATCGCCGGATTTAACCGCTATGGACTACTTCTTGTGGGGTCGTATGAAGAGCCTAATTTATGAGACACCTGTAGAGACAGAGGGAGATCTGCTGGCACGAGTTCTGGAAGCTGCACAAGACACTGAAGAGACACCAGGTGGGGTGGAAAGAGTGTGCCAGAACATGCCTCGGAGGTACAGTGTGTGTAACATCGTTGGTGGTCGCCATATCGAGCCGCAGTTGTAATGCATCGGTACGTTGCGGCTGGTCCCGTAGACGCTGGGTTCTTGTTGTTGTCGACTAATCAAATGCGTAAGTAATAATGGCACGAGTCAGTATTCTTTTCAGATGGATTGCAACAATGATGCTGGGTCACGCCTTAGTACGTTACTCACATGGGTGTGGATGAGATAATCATCTGCACTGAAACTGTCGTAGAACGGAAACGATACGTTTCCGGACATGGGTTCCTGTTCAAAATGTTATGTACTTGTGGTGTCACCGCCAGACAGCACACTTGCTAGGTGGTAGCCTTTAAATCGGCCTCGGTCCGTTAGTACACGTTGGACCCGCGTGTCGCAGACCGAGCGCCGCCACACGGCAGGTCTGGTCTAGAGAGACTCCCTAGCACTCGCCCCAGTTGTACAGCCGACTTTGCTGGCAATGGTTCACTGACAAAATACGCTCTCATTTGCCGAGACGATAGTTAGCATAGCCTTCAGCTATGTCATTTGCTACGACCTAGCAAGGCGCTATATTCAGTTACTATAATCTGAACAGATAATATTGTGACTCACGTACCGTCAAGGGCGACGTTCATCAAAAATGGATTAAAGTTAAGTATTCCACCAGCTATGTCCGCTTTCTGAATTCTAATTCCTTGTCATGTTCCAGACCTCACGTCAGTATAGTTCTTCCCTCCTCACGCCAGCCTGCGTGAGCTAAAACGCTTGCATTTCGGCCTCCCATAGTAACACGGTGTTGGCTCTTATGCCAACCCAACAATACTCCCTACCCTGTACATGTCCTAGAAGTTTGAAACGGGAATTTCCCACCACCCTGTATAGGCGTTGGCGACCGCACCGCCGTATTGTACCTGTTTAGTTATCTGTGTATTTCAATATTCACACTTATAACAGTTTCTTTGGCGCTTTAGTGTACATACGTGCCGCGCCAACATCCAAGGTCTTCTCTGCGGTCATTACGGTTCCAGTTCTCCTCTTCCTACGCGCGACGATCGTTCGCTGCAGGCACAGGAATCCGGGATCCGTTCACCTCGAGCCTTTCTTCTTTATTGTTGAAGCTATTCTGATTTTTGTGTATTTCTGTAGCTTCTCCGACCAATCGGGTGTGATAGCTCATCTCTACAGCTAGAACTATCGTGTTGGCGAATATTACACTACTGACCTTTAAAATTGCTACACCACGAAGATGACGTGCAACAGACGCGAAATTTAACTTGCGGGAAGAAGATGCTGTGATATGCAAATGATTAGCTTTTCAGAGCATCCACACAAGGTTGGCGCCGGTGGCGACACCTACAACGTGCTCACATGAGAAAAGTTTCCAACCGATTTCTCATACACAAACAGCAGTTGACCAGCATTGCCTGGTGAAACGTTGTTGTGATGCCTCGTGTAAGGAGGAGAAATGCGTACCATCACGTTTCCAACTTTGATAAAGGTCGGATTGTAGCCTATCGCGATTGCCGTTTATGGCATCGCTAATTGCTCCTCGCGTTGGTCGAGATCCAATGACTGTTAGCAGAATATGGAACCGGTGGGTTCAGGAGGGTAATACGGAATGCCGTGCTGGATCCCAACGGCCTCGTATCACTAGCAGTCGAGATGACAGGCATCTTATCCTCATGGCTATAACGGATAGTGCAGCCACGTCTCGATCCCTGAGTCAACAGATGGCGACGTTTGCAAGACAACAATCATCTGCACGAACAGTTCGACGACGTTTGCAGCAGCATGGACTATCAGCTCGGAGACCACAGGTGCAGCTACCCTTGACACTGCATCACAGACAGGAGCGCCTGCGATGGTGTACTCAACGACGAATCTGGGTGTACGAATGGCAAAACGTCATTTTTTCGGATGAATCCACGTTCTGTTTACAGCATCATGATGGTCGCATCCGTGTTTGTCGACATCGCGGTGAACGACCATTGGAAGCGTGTATTCGTCATCGCCATTCTGGCGCATCACCCGGCGTGATGGTATGGAGTGCCATTGGTTACACGTCTCGTTCACCTCTTGTTCGCATTGACGGCACTTTGAACAGTGGACGTTACATTTCAGATGACTTACGACCCGTGGCTCTACCCCTCATTCGATAACTGCGAAACCCTACATTTCAGTAGGATAATGCACGATCGCATGTTGCAGGTTCTGTACGGGCCTTTCTCGATGCAGAAAATATTCGACTGCTGCCTTGGCCAGATCTTTCACCAACTGAAAACGCCTGGTCAATGGTGGACGAACAACTGGCTCGTCACAATACGTCAGTCACTACTCTTGATGAGGTGTGGTAACATGTTGAAGCTTCATGGGCAGCTGTACCCGTACACGCCACCCAAGCTCTGTTTGACTCAATGCCCAGGCGTATCAAGGCCGTTATTACGGCCAGAGGTGGTTGCTCTGGGTACTGATTCCTCAGGATGTATGCACCCAAATTTCGTGAATATGTAATCACATATCAGTTCTAGTATAATATACTTGTCCAATGAATACGCGTTTATAATCTGCATTTCTTCTTGGTGTAGCAATTTTAATGGCCAGTAGTATACTATGTGGTCAGCTTCTGTGCTCTGTCTCGGCCGATTTCTCCACCTGCCCCAGCCTGCGAAGCACCTTATGTTCTGTGATCCTGATATTGACTGACCGGCCAATCATTGGAACATAGACATTTCCGCTTTTGCATAGTATGCGATATATTGCCGACTTTGCAAGGTATACTTGAAATTTTTTTTCCGGCCTTTCCGCCATACATTCCCTGAGTGACGGAGAGATTCGGCCGTACGTCGGCGCAAACACGGCGTTAAAGACTATTTGTAAACAGACGAAAAAGATCAAGGAGTGTCTCAGACTGGCAAAGGAGAAAAGGAACCCACTTCCAAAGTCGGTAATGTACTGCATACCATGCACAAGCGGAAAAGTTTATGTTGGAATGACTGGATGATCAACCAATAACAGGATCGCATAACATCAGCGCCATTGCAGGTTAGGGCAGGTGGAGAAATCGACCGAGACAGAGCACGAGCTGTGTGAGGCCGACCACATAGTAATATTCGCCGACACGAAAGTTCTGGCTGTAGAGATGAGCTACCACGCCCACTTGTTAGGAGAAGCTACAGAAATACACGAGAACAGCTTCTACAAAAGAGAAGAAACCGTCGAGGTGTACGAATCCTGGACTCCCGTACCCAACCACTGGAAAGTTGCACGGATGACACCAAAATTCAAGAACGCTAGTAACAGTAATCTACTAAATTACAGGCCAATATCATTAAAGTCGATATCCAGCAGGATTTTGGAACATTTTGTTAGAACTTTATGTATTGTTTCGAAGAAAAGGGTCTACTGACACGATTAACGTGGATTTAGAAAACACCGTCCTTGTGAAACACAACTAGCTCTTTACTCACACGAAGTGTTGACTGCTATTGATGAGAATTTCAAATTGATTTCGTGTTTCTACACCCACGCTCATAAATTAAGGATAATGCTGGTACATGGCGAAACAACGCTCTGGTGAGCGGTTTGCGGGTTTAATTCATCTCGGGGTGTTACCATGTGGCGCATTTGACCTGCGGTCGTCGCACGGTGGCGCTGGCAGCAGTCCACATACGCAGAGGTGTGTTGGTGCATGTCAGAGTACGGTGCAGCGAGTAAGTGTGCAGACGTTTTCAGACGTGCTAATGGTAACTGACTGTTGGAAATAGCTCAAATAACACACATTGATGACGTTATGAGGGGTAGAATACTAGGGCGACTAGAGGCTGGTCAAACACAGCAGGTCGTAGCACGGGCCCCTCCGTGTGCCACGAAGTGTGATCTCAAGATTATGGCAACGATTCCAGCAGACAGGAAACGTGTAAAGACACTACATTACGGGACTCCACAGTGTACAACACCACAAGAAGACCGATATCTCACCATTGGTGCCCGCAGACGGCCACGGAGTACCGCAGCTAGCCTTGCTCGGGACCTTACCACAGCCACTGGAAAAGTTGTCTCCAAACGACTGAACAGACATGGTTTATTCGCCCGGAGACCTGCAAACTGCATTCCACTGACCCATGGTCACACTAGAGCCCGTAAAGCTTGGTGTCAAGAACACAGTACATGGTCATTGGAGCAGTGGTCCCAGGTTATGTTCACGAACGAGTCCAGGTATAGTCTGAACAGTAATTTTCGCCGGGTTTTCATCATGCGTGAACCCGGAACCAGATACCAACCCCTTACTGTCCTTGAAAGGGACCCGTATGGAGGTCGTGGTTTGATGGCGTGGGGTGGGATTATGATTGGTGCATTTACACCCCTGCATCTCTTTGACAGAGGAACTGTAACAGGTCAGGTGTATTGGGACGTCATTTTGCCCCAGTATATCCACCTTTTCATGGGTGCAGTGGTTCCCACCTTCCTCCTGATGGATGATAACGCACGGCCCCACCGATCTGCCATCATGGAGGAGTACCTTGAAACAGAAGATATCAGGAAAATGGAGTGGCCTGCCTGTTCTCCAGACCTAAACCCCATCGAGCACTTCTGGAATGCTCTCGGTCGACGTATCGCTGCACGTCTTCAAACCCCTAAAACACTTCAGGATCTCCGACGGGCACTGGTGCAAGAATGGGAGGCTATACCCCAGCAGCTGCTCGACCACCTGATCCAGAGTATGCCAACCCGTTGTGCGGCCTGTGTACGTGTGCATGGTGATCATATCCCGTATTGATGTCGAGGTACATGCGCAGGAAACACTGGAGTTTTGTAGCACATGTGTTTCGGGACGGTTTACTCAACTTATCACCAATACCGTGGACTTACAGATATTTGTCGTGTGTGTTCCCTATGTGGCTATGCTATTAGCGCCAGCTTTGTGTAGTGCCACGTTGTGTGGCACCACATTCTGTAATTATTCCTAATTTATGAGCATGAGTGTAGATTTCCAGAAGGCTCTGGAGACCGTACGCAAGAAGGGGCTTGCAATCAAATTGCATGCGTATGGAATATCGTCTCAGTTATGCGACTGAATTCGTGATTTTCTGTCAGAGATTTCACAGTTCGTGATAGCTGACTGAAAGTCATCAAGTTTCTGGCGTTCCCCAAGGTAGTGTTTCAGGCCCTCAGTTATTGCTTATCTATACAAACGATTTAGGAGAAAATCTCAGCAGCCGTCTTAGGTTGTTTGCAGATGGGGCCGTGTAGTAGAGTCATCTGAAGATCAAAAGATAGCATTATATCCGTATAGTGCGAAAATTTGCAATTGGCCCTAAATAATGGTTCAAATGGTTCAAATGGCTCTGAGCACTATGGGACTTAACTGCTGTGGTCACCAGTCCCCTAGAACTAGAACTACTTAAACCTAAATAACCTAAGGACATCACACACATCCATGCCCGAGGCAGGATTCGAACCTGCGACCGTAGCGGTCGCGCGGTTCCAGACTGAAGCGCCTAGAACCGCTGGGCCACACCGGCCGGCCCTAAATAATGAAAAGTGTGAGGTCATCCAGATGAGTGCTAAAAGGAATTCGTTAAACTTAGGTTACACGATAAATTAGTCAAATGTAAAGGTCATAAATTCAATTAAGCACTTGGGAATTACGATTACGAACAAATAAAATTGAAAAGAACACATATAGAATGTTGCGGGGAAGGCGAATCAAAGACTGCGCTTTATTGGCGGAACTCTTAGAAAATGTAACAGATCTACTAAGGAAACTCTCCCTACATTACGCTTGTCCGCCCTCTTTTAGAATACTGCTGCGCAGTGTGGGAGCCTTACGAGATGTGATTAACGGACTACATCGAAAAATTTGAAAGAAGAGCAGCACGTTTAGTGTTATAGGGGAGAGTGTGTCGCTGACATGATATGCGATTTAGGGTGGATATCAATAAAACAAAGAGGTTTCTTGTTGCGGCGGGACCTTCTCGCGAAATTTTAATCACCAATTTTCTCCTCCAAATGCGAAAATAGTTTGTTGACCCCCACCCATGTAGGGAGAAACAATCACAAAAAAAAAGAAAAAGGGAAATCAGACCTCGAAGGGAAAGATTTAGTTGTTCGTTTTTTCTGCGCGCTGCGCGAGGGTGGAATAATAGAGGATAAGTGTCAAGGTGGTTCGATGAAACCTCTCTCAGTTAAGTATGATTTTCAGGGTAGCCATGTAGACGTAGATGTAGGACACGTTAGTACGCCACAGTGTGAACCCGCCGTGGACACGACAAACTGCGACGTCACAAAGCTGCCAAAAGTAGATCACCTCCAATAGGCAGCACATTGCTCTGTCCATCTGAGCCACCGAGGGCATAGGGTATAGTGCGACTGCAGAGACTTATCCTGTGCGGGGCTCAGATGGATAGAGCATCTGCCATGTAAGCAGGAGATCCCAGGTTCGAGTCCCGGTAGGGGCACACATTTTCACCTGTCCCCGTTGATACATATCAACGCCCGTCAGCAGTTGGAGGTACTGATTTCATTCTGATTTCCTTCGAAATACTCTCCTCCACAATTGACACACCGCTCCTAACGCCGTTTTCCACTTCCGGAAACAGTGTTGGTACGCCTCTTGCCGGATCGCGCAAAGCGCCGTTTGCGAATTTTCTGTTATCTCGTCCACCGTTGCAAATCTTTGTCCTTTCATCGGTGTTTTCAAGTTTGGACATAAAAAAAGTTCATAGAGGCCAGATCTGGAGATTATGTAGGATGAGGCAGCACAGTGAATTCGAAAGTAAAATTCTATGTACCGACTTGACAGAAAATCCTAGCAAGTTCTGGTCTTACGTTAAATCAGTAAGTTGCTCGAAACAGCATATCCAGACACTCCGGGATGATGATGGCATTGAAACAGAGGATGACACGGGTAGAGCTGAAATACTAAACACCTTTTTCCAAAGCTGTTTCACAGAGGAAGACCGCACTGTAATTCCTTCTCTAAATCCTCGCACAAACGAAAAAATGACTGACATCGAAATAAGTGTACAAGGAATAGAAAAGCAACTGGAATCACTCAATAGAGGAAAGTCTACTGGACCTGACGGGATACCCATTCGATTCTACACAGAGTACGTGAAAGAACTTGCCCCCCTTCTAACAGCCGTGTACCACAAGTCTCTAGAGGAACGGAAGGTTCCAAATGATTGGAAAAGAGCACAGGTAGTCCCAGTCTTCAAGAAGGGTCGTCGAGCAGTTGCGCAAAACTATAGACCTATATCTCTGACGTCGATCTGTTGTAGAATTTTAGAACATGTTTTTTGCTCGAGTATCATCTCGTTTCTGGAAACCCAGAATCTACTATGTAGGAATCAACATGCATTCCGGAAACAGCGATCGTGTGAGACCCAACTCGCTTTATTTGTTCATGAGACCCAGAAAATATTAGATACAGGCTCCCAGGTAGATGCTATTTTTCTTGACTTCCGGAAGGCGTTCGATACAGTTCCGCATTGTCGCCTGATAAACAAAGTAAGAGCCTACGGAATATCAGACCAGCTGTGTAGCTGGATTGAAGAGCTTTTAGCAAACAGAACACAGCATGTTGTTATCAATGGAGAGACGTCTACAGACGTTAAAGTAGCCTCTGGCGTGCCGCAGGGGAGTGTTATGGGACCATTGCTTTTCACAATATATATAAATGACCTAGTAGATACTGTCGGAAGTTCCATGCGGCTTTTCGCGGATGATGCTGTAGTATACAGAGAAGTTGCAGCATTAGAAAATTGTAGCGAAATGCAGGAAGATCTGCAGCGGATAGGCACTTGGTGCAGGGAGTGGCAACTGACCCTTAACATAGACAAATGTAATGTATTGCGAATACATAGAAAGAAGGATCCTTTATTGTATGATTACGTGATAGCGGAACAAACACTGGTAGCAGTTACTTTTGTAAAATATCTGGGAGTATGCGTGCGGAACGATTTGAAGTGGAATGATCGTATAAAATTAATTGTTGGTAAGGCGGGTACCAGGTTGAGATTCATTGGGAGAGTCCTTAGAAAATGTAGTCCATCAACAAAGGAGGTGGCGTACAAAACTCTCGTTCGACCTATACTTGAGTATTGCTCATCAGTGTGGGATCCGTACCAGGTCGGGTTGACAGAGGAGATAGAGAAGATCCAGAGAAGAGCGGTGCGTTTCGTCACAGGGTTGTTTGGTAACCGTGATAGCGTTGTGGAGATGTTTAGCAAACTCAAGTGGCAGACTCTGCAAGAGAGGCGCTCTGCATCGCGGTGTAGATTGCTCGCCAGGTTTCGAGAGGGTGCGTTTCTGGATGAGGTATCGAATATATTGCTTCCCCCTACTTATACCTCCCGAGGAGATCACGAATGTAAAATTAGAGAGAATAGAGCGCGCACGGAGGCTTTCAGACAGTCGTTCTTCCCGCGAACCATACGCGACTGGAACAGGAAAGGGAGGTAATGACAGTGGCACGTAAAATGCCCTCCGCCACACACCTTTGGGTGGCTTGCGGAGTGTAAATGTAGATGTAGATGTAGCGATTTCGTTTTTTGTGTTATAGCCACGCACCAACAGGGATGAATGAGCGGGTGCGCTGTCGCCATGCGAGAGCCACGAATTGTCTCGCCACATTTCAGGCCGTTTTCTTCTCACATTTTCTCCCAGGCGTCGCATCACGTCCCGACAGTACCACCGATTAACAGTTCGTCCATCTGGTAAGAATCCATGATGCACTAATACTTCGAAGTCAAAGAATGTCAGCATGGCTTTGGCAGTTGACCTGACCTGGCAAACTTTTTACGGGTCTTGGAGAACCTTCCCCGACCCATTGTGAAGACTGAACCATGGTCTCAACGTCATAACATGGGCTTCCAGCCGTAATTCGGTGTGTCTGTGTAAACATTTCATTGAGTTTCACGCAAAATGTAATGCAGATGCGTTGCCCCTCTAACTTTGCCATCTCCAAATTCGCTAACAGTAAGATACAACGTTCCACTCAATACAGCACTGAACATCAACTAACTGACATACACTACTGACCTTTAAAATTGCTACACCATTAAGATGCCGTGCTACAGACGCGAAATTTAACCGACAGGAAGAAGATGCTGTGATATGCAAATGATTAGCTTTTCAGAGCATTCACACAAGGTTGGCGCCGGTGGCGACACCTACAACGTGCTGACATCAGGAAAGTTTCCAACCGATTTTTCACACACAAACAGCAGTTGACCGGCGTTGCCTGGTGAAATGTTGTTGTGATGCCTCGTGTAAGGAGGACAAATGCGTACCATCACGTTTCCGACTTTCATAAAGATCGGATTGTAGCCTATCGTGATTGCCGTTTATCGTATCGCGACATTGCTGCTCTCGTTGGTCGAGATCCAATGACTGTTAGCAGAATATGGAATCGGTGGGTTCAGGATGGTAATACGGAACATCGTGCTGTATCCCAACGGCCTCGTATCACTAGCAGTCGAGATGACAGGCATCTTATCCGCATGGCTGTAACGGATCATGCAACCACGTCTCGATCCCTGAGTCAACAGATGGGGACGTTTACAAGACAACAAACATCTGCACGAACAATTCGACGACACGGCGTTTGCAGCAGCACGGACTATCAGCTCGGAGACCATGGCTGCGTTTTCCCTTGATGCTGCATCACAGATAGGACCGCCTGCGATGGTGTACTCGACGACGAACCTGGGTGCACGAATGGCAAAAGTCATTTTTTCGGATGAATCCAGGTTCTGTTTACAGCATCGTGATGGTCGAATCCGTGTTTGGCGATATCGCGGTGAACGCACATTGGAAGCGTGTATTCGTCATCACCATACTGGCGTATCACCCGGCGTGATGGTATGGGGTGCCATTGTTTACACGTGTCGGTCACCTCTTGTTCGCATTGACGGCACATTGAACAGTGGACGTTACATTTCAGATGTGTTACGACCCGTGGCTCTACCCTTCATTCGATCCCTGGAAACCCTACTTTTCAGCATGATAATGCTCGACCGCATGTTGCAGGTCCTGTACGGGCCTTTCTGGATACAGAAAATGTTCGACTGCCGCCCTGGCCAGCACAATCTCCACATCTCTGACCAATTGAAAACGTCTGGTCAATGGTGGCCGAGCAACTGGCTCGCCACAATACGCCAGTCACTACTCTTGATGAACTGTGGTATCGTGTTGAAGATGCATGGGCAGCTGTACCTGTACACGCCATCCAAGCTCTGTTTGACTCAATGCCCAGGCATATGAGGGCCGTTATTATGGCCAGAGGTGGTTATTCTGGGTACTGATTTCTCCGGATCTATGCAGCCAAATTGCGTGAAAATGTAATCACATGTCACTTCTAGTATAATATATTTGTACAATGAATACCCGTTTATCATCTGCATTTCTTCTTGGTGTAGCAATTTTAATGGATAGTAGTGTATGTTAGCTAAGACCGAGAGAATGTTATTTTTTCTACCAGATCACTAAGAAGAGTATCGCCTGAGTTTTACCTTTATTTCCTTCTGTCCAAAAATTAAATGACATTCAACGTTATATTGTTCTCTGCTCGTCTCTGTTTGCTTTATTACAATTGTTCACATAACTGCAGGTTAACTGTCCCATGTGGGTGGCTAGTGCTTTCCCAGTTAAATACGCCGGTAAAACTGTCGTCCCGTATTGTCGCTGAATTGATGTACGCGTAACGCACAGCATAAAACGTATACTCATTACCGTGCTTGACTGTACTCGGCACGGCTTGGCTACCGCTCCACGTGAAACGAAATCCAATGAGGTTCCAGAAAACGCGGAAGAATGCATAGTGAAACGTTTACTTGAGGTTTATTCTTATGATGTACAGAGTACAGCACGCGAGTCTAATACAGCTCTATCGGTTGGAGATTGTTACGTCTGAACACTGCGATAAGAGCACAACGGCAGTAGCTACTATTAACCTCATCGTATTGGCAAGTTCCAAGTACACGACTGCCTAGTCGGACTTGTACAAGTAATCATCCACAAGGTCATTTATGTATATTGCGAATAGCAACGGTCCTACGACACTCCCCTGTGGCACGCCTGAAATCACTCTTACTTCGGAAGACTTTTCTCCATTGAGAATGACTTGCTGCGTTCTGTTATCTAGGAACTCCTCAATCCAATCACACAATTGGTCTGATAGTCCATATGATCTTACTTTGTTCATTAAACGACTGTGGGGAACTGTATCGAACGCCTTGCGGAAGTCAAGGAACACGGCATCTACCTGGAAACCCGTGTCTATGGCCCTCTGATTCTCGTGGACGAATAGCGCTAGCTGGTTTTCACACGATCATCTTTTACGAAACCCATGCTGATTCATACAAAGTAAATTTCTAGTCTCCAGAAAAGTCATTATACTCTAACATAATACGTGTTCCAAAATTCTACAACTGATCGACGTTAGAGATATAGGTCTATAGTTCTCCACATCTGTTCGACGTCCCTTCTTGAAAACGCGGATGACCTGTGCCCTTTTCCAATCCTTTGGAACGCTACGCTCTTCTAGAGACCTACGGTACACCGCTGCAAGGAGGGGGGCAAGTTCCTTCGTGTACTGTGTGCGAAATCGAACTGGTATCCCATCAGGTTCAGCGGCCTTTCCTCTTTTCACCGATTCTAATTGTTCTTCCTACTCATTCGCATTAACTTACATTTTTCCACATTTAGGTCTAGGTGCCATTCATGACACCGACTTGTTCAAAAATAGTTCAAATGGCTCTGACCACTATGGGACTTAACTTCTGAGGTCATCAGTTCCCTAGAACTTAGAACTACTTAAACCTAACTAACCTGAGATCACACACATTCATGCCCCAGGCAGGATTCGAACCTGCGACCGTAGCAGTCGCGCGGTTCCGTACTGAAGCGCCTAGAACTGCTCGGTCACCGCGGCCGGCTCGATGCCTCTAGATAAAGCTTAACCCAAATCTCTATTTTTGTTCGTGTAGGACTATGGCTTTGTGAAACCGGCCGAACCTTTCCGGACCACCCTGTGTCATATGTATACATGTGCTCGGCTCCCTGAGGCCGTCCCGGAATACAATGGGAGACGCGGCGGCCCGGAACCCGACACGGGACGCCATATTTGCCGCTCCAGTGAGCCCCGTATAATTGCAGCTCCGCCCAGGAGACGGTTGTCGAGATTCCAGCCACGCGGCAGACCTGTTCTCCAGGGCACAGTGTAAGATAAAAAGAAATAATAAATACGAAATCGTTCCCCGCATCCTTTGGTCAGAGTTCACAAAAGGGGCACAGTAACTCAGCAGTCAGTGACATAGGATATGTAAACTCTCGTTACACATCTGGTCTCTTTTGAAACTAAAATGTTTTCGAGCTGGCCATGAACTGTCCCCATAAATCATATACACTGAAGCGCCAAATAATATCGTATGATGCCTGTACAGGGTGTTACAAAAAGGTACGGCCAAACTTTCAGGAAACATTCCTCATACACAAATAAAGAAAAGATGTTACGTGGACATGTGTCCGGAAACGCTTAATTTCCATGTTAGAGCTCATTTTAGTTTCTTCCACCTACGCTCAATGGAGCACGTTATCTTGATTTCATACGCAATACTCTACCTGTGCTGCTAGAACATGTGCCTTTACAAGTACGACACAACATGTGGTTCATGCACGGTGGAGCTCCTGCACATTTCAGTCGAAGTGTTCGTACGCTTCTCAACAACAGATTCGGTGACCGATGGATTGGTAGAGGCGGACCAATTCCATGGCCTCCACGCTCTCCTGACCTCAACCCTCTTGACTTTCATTTATGGGGGCATTTGAAAGCTCTTGTCTACGCAACCCCGGTACCAAATGTAGAGTCTCTTCGTGCTCGTATTGTGGACGGCTGTGATACAATACGCCATTCTCCAGGGCTGCATCAGCGCATCAGGGATTCCATGCGACGGAGGGTGGATGCATGTATCCTCGCTAACGGAGGACATTTTGAACATTGAAGTCACGCTGGTACGTTCTGTTGCTGTGTGTTTCCATTCCATGATTAATGTGATTTGAAGAGAAGTAATAAAATGAGCTCTAACATGGAAAGTAAGCGTTTCCGGACACATGTCCACATAACATATTTTCTTTCTTTGTGCGTGAGGAATGTTTCCTGAAAGTTTGGCCGTACCTTTTTGTAACACCCTGTATAAGCGAGAAACCGTAGCAGCCTCGGCAGTCAGTGGACTCCTGACGACGATGACCATCGAAAGCTGGAGGATTTTATTCGAATTGACGCGGCTGGAAAACCGAGAACTTTTTATTCAGAACTACGTTTTTACTCAACGAATTCAGTGCTATCGACGTGGGATTACATTTTGATTCGGTATTTCTAGATTTCCAGAAGGCTATTGACACTGTACCACACAAGCGGTTTGTAGTGAAATTGAGTGCTTATGGAATATCGTCTCAGTTATGCGGCTGGATTCGTAATTTTCTGTCACAGAGATCACAGTTCTTAGTAATTGAAGCAAAGTCATCGAGTGAAACAGAAGTGATTTCTGGCGTTCACAGAGGAAATGTTATAGGTCCTCTGTCGTTCCTTATCTCTATAAACTATGTAGGAGAGAATCTGAGCTCTTAGGTTGTCTGCAGATGACGCTGTCGTTTATCATCTAATGAAGTCATCATTAGATCAAAACAAATCGCAAAACGACTTACAAAAGATATCTGTATGGTGCAAAAATTGGCAATTGACTCTAAATAACAAAAAGTGCGAGGTCATCCACATGAGTACTAAAAGCAATCCGTTAAACTTCGGTTACACGATAAATCAGTCAAATCTAAAGGCCGTAAATTCAACTAAATACCGAGGAATTACTATTACGGAAGGCTAACCAAAGACTGCGTTTTATTGGCGGGACACTTAGGAAATGTAACAGGTCTACTAAGGAGACTGCCTACACTACGCTTGTCCGTCCTCTTTTGGAATACTGCTGCGCGGTGTGGGATCCTTACCAGATAGGATTGACGGAGTGCATCGAGAAAGTTCAAAGAAGGGCAGCACGTTTCGTATTATCTCGGAAGAGGGGAGAGAGTTTGACCGACATTATACAGTATTTGGGGTGGACACCATCCAAACAAAGGCGTTTCTTGTTGCGGCACGATCTTCTCGCGAAATTTCAAACTTTCTCTTCCTAGTGCATTTTTTTTTTTTCGCCAGCCTGCAGAGGGGAAACGATCATCATAATTAAGTAAGGGAATCAGAACTCGCACGGAAAAGAGGTAGTTGTTGGTTTTCTCCGCGCGCTCTTCGACATTGGAGTAATAGAGAATTAAACGAAATTAGAATTTATATTAATACCGTCAGCTGCTGACCGGCGTTGATATATATCAACGGGGAGAGGTGAAAATGTCTGCCTCGACCGAGACTCGAATCCGGGATCTCCTGCTTACATGGCAGACGCTCTGTCCATCTGAGCCACCGAGGGCACAGAGGATAGAGCGACTGCAAGGACTACCTCTCGCACGCCTCCCGCGAGACCCACATTCTCACCTAGTATGTCCACACACTACATTCGTAGTGTCCCACCCCAAGACGCTCATTACCCGTGGAAGACATTCTTATCAAGTCCCGTAACATTTCGGGGAATATGTGTGCATCCACACAGAAGAGGAAGATCATGGCCGGTACTGGCAGAACTATATAGTTATACACCATATCCATATAAGTACACTACTGGCCATTAAAATTGCTACACCAAGAAGAAACGAAGATGATAAACAGGTATTCATTGGACAAATATATTGTACTAGAACTGACATGTGATTACATTTTCACGCAATTTGAGTGCGTAGATCCTGAGAAATCAGTACCCAGAACAACCACCTCTGGCCGTAATAACGGCCTCGATACGCCTGGGCATTGAGTCAAACAGAGCTTGGATGGCGTGTTCAGGTACAGCTGCCCATGCAGCTTCAACACGATACCACAGTTCATCAAGAGTAGTGACTGGCGTATTGTGACGAGCCACTTGCTCGGCCACCATTCACCAGATGTTTTCAATTGGTGAGAGATCTGGAGAATGTGCTGGCCAGGGCAGCAGTCGAACATTTTCTGTATCCGGAAAGGCCCGTACAGGACCTGCAACATGCGGTCGTGCATTATCCCGCTGAAATGTAGGATTTCGCAGGGATCGAATATAGGGCAGAGCCACGGGTCGTAACACATCTGAAATGTAACGTCCACTGTTTAAAGTGCCGTCAGTGCGAACGAGAGGTGACCGAGACGTGTAACCAATGGCACCCCATACCATGACGCCGTATGATACGCCAGTATGGCGATGACGAATACACGCTTCCAATGTGCGTTCACCGCGATGTCACCAAACACGGATGCGACCATCACGATGCTGTAAACAGAACCTGGATTCATCCGAAAAAATGACGTTTCGCCATTCGTGCACCCAGGTTCGTCGTCGAGTACACCACCGCAGGCGCTCCAATCTGTGATGCAGCATGAAGGGTAACCGCAGCCACAGTCTCCGAGCTGGTAGTCCATGCTGCTGCAAACGTCGTCGAATTGTTCGTGCAGATGGTTGTTGTCTTGCAAACGTCCCCATCTGTTGACTCAGGGATCGCGACGTGGCTGCACGATCCGTTACAGCCATGCGGATAAGATGCCTGTCATCTCGACTGCTAGTGATAGGAGGCCGTTGGGATCCAGCACGGTGTTCCGTATTACCCTCCTGAACCCACCGATTCCATATTCTGCTAACAGTCATTGGATCTCGACCATCGCGAGCTGCAGTGTCGCGATACGATAAACCGCAATCGCGATAGGCTACCAGCCGACCTTTATCGAAGTCGGAAACGTGATGGTACGCATTTCTTCTCCTTACACGAGGCATCACGACAACGTTTCACCAAGCAACGCCGGTCAATTGCTGTTTGTGTATGAGAAATCGGTTGGAAACTTTCCTCATGGCAGCACGTTGTAGGTGTCGCCACCGGAGCCAACCTTGTGTGAATGCTCTGAAAAGCTAATCGTTTGTATATCACAGCATCTTCTTCCTGTCGGTTAAATTTCGCGTCTGTAGCACGTCATCTTCGTGGTGTAGTAATTTTAATGGTCAGTAGTGTATATAATAGAAAGTGTCAAGGTGGCTCGAGTAACTCTCTGACAGGCACGAAAGCAGAGTAGACATGTACGTGTAAATGTAGATGTAAAGAATCTTTCTTTTGTCTACTTCCCTACCTGAAGATAACACGTGAAATATGATTCACTCGAGACCAGAAGCAACTGCGTCGTTCTCGTTCATGGTCTCCTGAAATCGGCACAAAGACCGCCTGGATGTTGAAGGCCGTTCGTTAGTCATCAGAACGGTGCAACAATAGCCTACAGCCTCATGAGTGTAGATCATCCACAACACGAACGAGTGGCGGTATTGTGTCAGGCCAATCCGTACGCTGGCGCTAGCAGGGTGACGCAAGCCGCCTTTTAATTGCCCCGGCGCCAGCGGCTAATCCAATTACCGGACATCTCTGCCAATTAAATGACCCATTAGCTGCAAACAGGCCACTCGGCGACTCGGCTGTAATCGCTATTCGTAGAGGGCGTTTTGTAATTAAGCGATCGAAGATGTATCCGGCACTGTTGACAGTCTGCTCTACCACCAGGCAACCTTGGGAAGTATTACTGAACGGCCAAACAGGGCAGTAAGGGCCTTGTAACGCGTTTTCTTTCGAAATTTAAAAGGGATACAGTGCAGTGAACTTGACTGAATTGCCATCTTTAGCAACTCAGGTCGCACGCTGCGCGTCAATATACAGACACAAGCAAGGCACACGCAGCCACAACGTTTATATATAAAACTTACCGCAGAAATAAACAACTGTGTAATTAATAGTGCTTTCAGTGCGTTACAATTTATCACATGAGCATAAAATACAGACACAGCAAATAATATTTTAAAAACAACCCAATATGATCCCAGTTAGAATTTTAAGGCAAGTAACCACAGTCACGGCTGATGGCCTTTAATGCTAAGAACGGCAATTATTAAACATTTAACAAACATACTGTAAAACAGTAATGCAATAGCAAGGTTAATTTAAAAAGACAGGCAACTGATCACCAAATGGGTGAGACAAGAGATGATAAACTTGGTAGCACAACCGTTTAAACCTGCTGTAACGCCAAGAATGGCAATTATATAAAAAATTTAGAAACATACAATAATAATAATAATAAAAATGGCGTTTGACGAGGGCCTCCCGTCGGGTAGACCGTTCGCCGGGTGCAAGTCTTTCGATTTGACGCCCCTTCGGCGACTTGCGCGTCGATGGGGATGAAATGATGATGATTAGGACAACACAACACCTAGTCCCTGAGCGGAGAAAATCTCCGATCCAACCGGGAATCGAACCCGGGCCCTTGGGCTTTTGTTCGCTTTCATTCGTTGTATGTGCTCGGGGCGGACGTCGTAAGACATCCGTTTAAGTTCGTCTTTGATCGGTTAACTCAATTTTTTTATTACAGAGGGCTGCTAACCCTCTGACCGAACACGCTGAGCTACAGTGCCGGCGTCCACTCAGCTACCGGGGGCGGATGAAACATACAATGAAACAGCAAATACAATAATAAAATACAAGGGCCAGTCACAGACGGTGCACAAGGAATCGACCTCTGAGTAGGTCCGGCAAAAAAACACTTTCGCGAGCGATGAGATAGGCAGCCAAGAGTTGCATTCACTTCGCAAGATGTTAACTCAGACTAGGGGCAGTCTGACGAATGACTAATGACAATCTTGCTAAGGCTACCTGACGTCCAATAAACCAAATGCAAAGAAAATTAGAACGTAGGTCAGCATTGGCCGTAATTTTGATGACTTATTAACAGCAAAATCGATTTTCGATAACATAATGATCATCTTCAGTACTTTAGCGTACAAATTAAAGCTTGTAGGTACCGATGTCTAGTTATTAGCAGTAACAGAAGCTATGAAACGATCAACAAATGCAAAGACGTAAGAAGACGCAAAAGCTGTAACCGGCGAATACCGCAGAATACAGTGCTTAGAGCGCCCGGAACGAGAAAGGAACCACTACCACCAGAGTAGAAGAATCGCTAACCATCCTACAATCAAGAAAGCTGTCAAAACTACACGCCTCACCGGACAGCAGCGGCAAGGCGAGGAAACGTACACTGCCGTTACGTACACTAACCCCCAGGGCAGGAAAAATACCGCTGGTTGAACTTAGGAAATTGTAACAAGCTGAAAGCAGCAAATAGTAATAATAAGTCGAGGAAAGCCAATCAGATCCGCCTTCCCCAAGCACTCCACTCGCTGCTCTTCACCTCGGCGACACTATGAGCAGCAACACGAACCCAAGTCACTGGAGAATCGCGAGATGTCACAGTGGTGGAGGTTTCTCTACTTGAATCCAAATGCACTCAAGTTAAAACTTGTAGGATCCGGTTTATGAAGAGGTCGTGCACCCTCGTGGCCACAGCCCTTCCATCTGGCAGTCCATGCGTGCCACCAGCGGTCCCGTTGTGGTCCCGCACTGTGTGGACTTGGCTCCTCCTGAGTCCCTGTGGTGTGCGTACTGTAAGACCTTCGGTACACACACCATCAGATTATTTGACTTGTCGCTCTAACGAAGTAGGCGAGTGTCACCAATATGTCTTGTGGTCTTATCGTGGCGTGTTTATCTTCTGCCGTTAGGTCAGACGATAGAAATGCCACTTGCACGCTTAGAGTAACAAATTGACGGTGAACAACTTTAAACAGAACTTGATTAATTTTCACAGGCATTTATTAAAATAATAAAAAGTGAAGACATTACGTAACTTGATTCTGGATGCTGTTTACAACTGATAATCTGAAGTTCCTTTGGTCTTGGTGCGTTAATCTTATTCTCGTATATCTCTGATGCTTGACAAAGTGTGTATACATTTATCTTCATGGCTATGTACAGGAATATGGTAATCTTATTAGGCACAGACTAATGCAGACTGACTAATCGGAGGTCTGTACACTAGTTCTAATACCTCGCGCGTTCATGCATCACTGCGCGAGTGTGATCCACGAGGAGAAAAGGTTCTACGTTAGCAGCAATCTCATTGGCTGCGTTGCATATTAATATGTGGATCGGCAAAAGCAGAATTTGGTCCGTCTCTAAGGCAGCGCCATCTCGTAGTGCGGAGACGGACGAGCGCTGCGCCTGCGCTGTTGTGCTTAGCGGGGCGCGCTCTAGTGGGAAAGTTGTGTACGCGCTGACTACGCGGAACTATGTACACAACAGTCCCCAACCAAACTGCACACTGACACGACCCAGGAAAACAACAATGTCGCCCCAGAGATAGAGCCACAGTTAATCTTCTCGATAACCGCCGCTGCTGCCACTAGCGGACAGGCAATGCTTGTGAAACCGAGTGGCGCCAGTCAACACGAGAAGAAGACAACAGCAACCATGTCAGCTAAACGATACGGTCTGGCCTCCAACAGAGGATGGAAACCTACAAACAGGACCAACGCGAGCCGCAGCACGGCTCAGTTCCTTTAATGTGTTAAATAATGTGCCCTTGAAGAGTGTAGTGTGTTCATTTATGACCTGTTTCTTTCTGCTATTGCCTTCTGTATGTGGAAGTTTTCCTCAATGATCAGATTGCTGTATAGGCTGTCGCTGGTTTCTAGGATTCTCAGCTCTGTTTCTGTTGTAGATGGGTGGTGGTTGTGGGCTATTATGTGGCCAGCGAATGTGCTACGGGAGCTGTTGCTTTGTAAAGATCTGAAATGTTCTGAATATGTGGTTCTGAAGTTTCTGCATGTCTATCCTCTGTATACTGACTGGCAAGTGTTCCATGTGAGTTCATATATTTGTGATCTGTTAAATTTATCTGTGTGTGTATCTTGTGTTCTGATCTTTTTCTGTGTTGTGTTCTCTGTCCTGTATCCTATTTGGAGTCCCTTTTTCTTTAATATGTTGCCTATTCTGTGAACAATTTCTTGTTGTAGGTGAATATGTGCCATTCTGTGTGTATGTTGTTGCTCTGTTGTCTCTTGCATATGGTCATTGTTTGTGTTTTGTGTTGGGTCAGGAATTGTGTGTTTGGTATGTTCATTTCTGTACTGTTTACATATTTTTTGGTTTAATTTCTGTACCATATGGGCATCATAACCATTTGCTATTTCCTTTTTGGTTGTGTTAGTTCTTGTGTGTAGTTCTGTTTGCTTATCGGTGTTCTGTTTAATCTATAGAGCATGCATTTGAAGTTGCTTACGAGGGTGAGTCAAATGAAAACCTTAAATTTTTTTAAAATATTATTTATTGTGCAGAAGCGGTACAAAGCTGTATCACTTTTCAACATAATCTCCCCCACGCTCAGTGCAAGTCCTCCAGCGCTTACAAAGTGCATAAATTCCTTTAGAAAAAAATTCTTTTGGCAGTCCACGCAACCACCCATGCACCGCGTGGCGTACCTCTTCATCAGAACGGAACATCTTTCCTCCCATTGCGTGTTTGAGTGGTCCAAACATATGGAAATCACTTTGGTCAAGGTCTGGCGAGTGTGGTGGACACTCAAAATGCAGGTCTGCGATTGTTGCAACTGTTGTATGGGCAGTGTGGGGTCTTGCATTGTCATGTCGCAAAAGGGCACCTGCTGACAGCAATCCACGTCGCTTTGATTTGATTGCAGGCCGCAGATGATTTTTTAAGAGATCTGTGTATGATGCACTGGTCACAGTGGTCCCTCTAGGCATGTATTCCTCCAAAATGACGCCTTTTTCATCCCAAAAGAGAGTCAGCATAACCTTCCCTGCTGATGGTTCTGTTCGAAATGGTGATGGTGATGAGAAATGGCGCCATTCCTTGCTCGCTCTCTTCGTTTCCGGTTGGTGGAAGTGAACCCAGGTTTCGTCCCCAGTAACAGTTCTTGCAAGGAAACCATCGCCTTCTCTTTTAAAGCGCCGAAGAAGTTCTTCACAAGCATCAACACGTCGTTCTCTCATTTCAGGAGTCAGCTGCCGTGGCACCCATCTTGCAGACACTTTGTGAAACTGGAGCACATCATGCACAATGTGGTGTGCTGACCCGTGAGTAATCTGTAAACATGCTGCAGTGTCATTCAGTGTCACTCGGCGGTTTTCCTTCACTATGGCTTCAACTGCTGCAATGTTCTGTGGAGTCACAACTCATTGTGCCTGACCTGGACGAGGAGCAGCTTCCACGGAAGTGACACCATTTGCGAACTTCCTACTCCATTCGTAGACTTGCTGCTGTGGCAAACGTGCATCACAGTACTGAACCGTCATTCGTCGATGAGTTTCAATAGGTTTCACACCTTCACTACGCAAAAATCGAATACCAGAACGCTGTTATTCCCTGGTGCAAGTCGCAAGTGGGGAGGCCATCTTGATACTGATACTGCGACGGTATGTGTGCACCTGCACTATGCTGCCACCTACAGGCCATTCTGCACGCTGTTTGTAGCACGCTTACCAACTTACAGGATAACGGCGCGAAATTTCGATTTGTTATTAGAAATTTAAGGTTTTCATTTGATTCACTCTCGTATATATCAACGGGTGGTTCTGCAGGTTGTGAAAGGTGGAACTTGTGGTTGTCGCTTTCCTGATTATTGTGAAGTCGTGTGTGTTGTTTGTTTTTTGTATCGTAAGATCTAGAAAATGTAGTGTGTTGTTTATTTTTGTTTCTAATGTGAAAATTTTTGGGTGTAAGTTGTTTATTTCATTGTGTAGCGGAAAAGTTCAGTTTTTATGCTCGGCGTTTTGGAACCGCAAGCGTACCGAGGCGTGGGGCTTGAACTTGATATGGGGAAAAAGACCAAACAGCGAGATGATCGGTCTCATTAGATTAGGGAAGGATGGGGAAGGAAGTCGCCCGTGCTCTGTGAAAGGAACCATCCCGGCATTTGCCTGAAGCGATTCAGGTAAATCACCACTCCGTCTACAGGCCACAAGTGGCCCATCGGGACCATCCGACCGCCGTGTCATCCTCAGAGGAGGATGCGGATAGGAGGGGCGTGGGGTCAGCACACCGTTGTGATGGTATTCTTGACCGAAGCCGCGACTATTCCGTCGAGTAGCTCCTCAATTGGCATCACGAGGCTGAGTGCACCCCGAAAAATGGCAACATCACCTGGCGGCCTGGATGGTCACCCATCCAAGTGCCGACCACGCCCGACAGCGCTTAACTTCGGTGATGTCACGGGAACCGGTGTATCCACTGCGGAAAGGCCGTTGCGTCTCAGGTAAATCACGGAAAAACTAAATCAGGATGGCCGAAAGCGGGATTCAACCGTCGTCCACCCGAATGCGAGTCCAGTGTGCAGTCCACTGCGCCATCCTCTCTGCGTACGCACCGCTAAGCCGTCGGACTCCCTCTGCGAGACTGTGAAGTTCACAGGTGAGTGCAGAAGGGCTGAAGTCGTGGTGCCAGCCTGTGACAGCGTGTGTACTGGTGCACGTATTGATGGCAGCTGGCGCGGTAGCACCGCCTGTTCTGCATTCTCAGCACGCGCGACCTGTTTGCGAAAAAGTCCGAGCATGAATTATGGATGTCTCCCGTCTGTATCCTCCAGGCGACGCGAAGACGGCCCCTGCCGCATGGGCAGCCTGCAACACAGCGGGTTAACGCTGGCACAAGAGGCAATACACCAGTTTTCTCAACGGGCGCGAGATTAGCTATTATGTTGCAGTTTTTAATAATATCGGGCATCCGATGTAACGATATCGTTAAAGGCCATCGATATATCGAGAGAAGTATCGATACATCGACGGTTGTAACATTCACGTACCGGTTTATACAAATATAATATTATTTTGGAACTCTTCCATTTGGTCCGTGTTTGCATAGAAAAACAGTAATATCACAAACTGAGTCCGCCTTGATGCAAAACACCGTGTTATTTGTTTGTTTCTTTATTATCCCAAACTAGTTTCGGCGACAAATATCGCCATCATCAGTGGGGGCTTTTTAATCTAAAACATGCAGAAAATGGTATGGTTGTACAAACACAGTAAAACATTATCACATTTTTACAAATCGTCTTTTGAAATATAGTTTTATATTGATACTTTTATACTACCTCATTTATTTTATGCTACAGCATGTTTTAAGCTATTATTGGCGCTGTTTGTGACATATTTTCTGTGCTCTTTTTTTCTGTTGCCATCTTTTTACTTAGCGAACATCAAGTCAACTGCAACGATGTGAGCGGCTGTTAGTAAACAAATACTCAAAGGTGAACTTCGTACGTCAGCAGCATATACTTGGGGTTGTGGTAGTGTTGTGGAAACCAGTTATTTTGGTGTGTATTTAGCTGTTGCTTAGCTATTCGTGTACTCACAACCAACAGTGCATAAATATGCCAGTTTCACACACATGCTCCACAGGATAAACAGAACATCTCTTAAACCAGAAACTACACCCAGGAACTAAATATAATCAAACAAATTGCTGTTGGAAACGACTACAAAACGGACATCACAAACAAACTCAACAACAAGATAAAATGGAAACATGTAGTACACACAGACAACACAGCAGACCACACCACTTCAGAAAAAAGAGAGAGATGGTACACACTAACATACAATAACAAAATATCACATAGAATAGGAAACATCTTAAAAAAGCAAGGGATCCCAATAACATTCAGAACAAAAAAATACAGTTCAGAAAAGACTAAGACCAGTCAGAAAAACCTCAGACAAATTTAGCAACGCTGGAATATATCAACTCACTTGCAACTCCTGTCAGGCCCACTACACAGGACAAACAAGCAGAAATTTTCGAACGAGGTACACAGATCAGATGAGAGCTCTAAGAAGTGACAGCACACATTCAACTTTTGCAGAACATCTAATGAACAAAAACCATAACCCCACTAATATCGAAAACGATCTACGCATTCTGAGAATCAGCAACAGTCTATACCGACAACTAACGATAGAAGAAAATTACCACATACAAAAGGCTATAGTCGAAGGGAAAAATGTAATAAATGAAAACTCAACACTCTGCAGCAACACACTCTTTACCGCTCTGAGAGAACTGACAAAGGACAAAGAGCAGAAAGCACACACACGTAAAAGAACCACTTGCCCACCACACACAGAGACATAAATAATGAACAGAAGTCGTCGTAATACGTGCTACAGTTTTTCATAGCCTTTCTCGCCACTTGCGATGCGCCTCTCGCGACACACCCGAACAGCAAGATGGCGTAACATTCTGGATCAGAAGTAAAGTGCTACAGTTTTGTTTTTCTGTGTAAAAGGCAGCCCCACACTATCCAACGACTGTGAGTACACGAATAGCTAAGCAACAGCTAAATACACACCAAAATAACTGGTTTCCACAACACTACCACAACCCCAAGTATATGCTGCTGACGTACGAAGTTCACCTTTGAGTATTTGTTTACTAACAGCCGCTCACATCGTTGCAGTTGACTTGATGTTCGCTAAGTAAACAGATGGCAACAGAGAAAAAAAAGAGCACAGAAAATATGTCACAAACAGCGCCAATAATAGCTTAAAACATGCTGTAGCATACAATAAATGAGGTAGTATAAAAGTATCAATATAAAACTATATTTCAAAAGACGATTTGTAAAAATGTGATAATGTTTTACTGTGTTTGTACAACCATACCATTTTCTACATGTTTTAGATTAAAAAGCCCCCACTGATGATGGCGATATTTGTCGCCGAAACTAGTCTGGGATAATAAAGAAATAAACAAATAACACCGGGTTTTGCATCAAAGCGGACTCAAAAAATGGTTCAAATGGCTCTGAGCACTATGGGACTTAACATCTGAGGTCATCAGTCCCCTAGAACTTAGAACTACTTAAACCTAACTAACCTAAGAACATCACACACATCCATGCCCGAGGCAGGATTCGAACCTGCGACCGTAGCGATCAGACTGAAGCGCCTAGAACCGCTCAGCCACTCCGGCCGGAGGCGGACTCAATTTGTGGTATTACTGCTGTACAAATATGGTTGCACGCTGTAAATATACTGTCGGTTTTAGAGCTGTATGTTTAAGCCCGTGGTCTCGCGTTAGCTTTCTCGCTTCACGAGCACGAGGTCCCGGGTTCGATTCCCGATGGGGTCAGGGATTTCAACCTGGCTCGAGATGACTGGGTGTTGTCGTGTCGTATTTATCATTATCATTCATCCCCCTTACGGTCGGAGGAAGGCAATGGCAAACCACCTCCACTAGGACCTTGCCTAGTACGGCAGTGCGGGTCTCCTGCATTGTCCCCTACGCTCTGTTAAGGAGTATGGGACGTCATATCATCATATGTAAGTATTGATTTATTATTAGATATGGTCTAAATCAACAAAATAGCAGCCTGCCTATTCCCCTTAGAACAAGAATTGAAAGGAAAATGCACGTTCAGGCTTGGCGATAACCACTTTGCTAACAATGGTCACTGCACGTAAGTGGCACAATAAAAGGTGTCCGATGGGTCCGTCGTTCGGTATTGTCACATATCGGACTTTTTTTTCGTTTCTGCAAACGGCAGCAATCTAGCACCTTTCGTGTCAAAATTGGGTGGCGAACCTAACGTTGCAGTTTCTGTTGGCAGCGCCGAGCGCCGATTACGTCAGCATTTCCCCTCACGCGTCTCCACCCACCGCAAAAACGTCATTTAGATTATGGTTATCTTTTTCAGCAACTATTTCTGAAGAATGCCGATGTGAAGAAATGGCACACTAGTTGCGTAAAAAAAATTTTTTTCATGTACTGGTGTGTTATTTCTTCTTATCGGGAATCTTGTTATTCCCCACCAGTGCAATTGGACTTCTTCTTTCTGCCAACTATACTTGCTTCACGCAGTCAGACAAACGGGGGGACGTGATGGGAGCTCAAAAACTAGAAAGGCTCCTCCACACTGTGAAAGTATAATTATGTTCTACTACAATGTCAAAAGAACAATTTCGTACAGTTATCGAAAACTGAAAAAAAACATGTAATATAAAATAAAATATGAACACTCGATTTGCCATTTAGATATCGATATATCGGGCAGGTAACTGTCGCTTATGTATATCGTTATTTCATTCATAATTTATCTATATATCGATATTTTACCAACAGCCGTATTAACTATATGCGTCAGTGCAAATGGTTCAAATGGCTCAGTCCCCTAGAAGTTAGAACTACTTAAACCTAACTAACCTAAGGACATCCCACACATCCATGCCCGAGGCAGGATTCGAACCTGTGACCGTAGCAGTCGCACGGTTCCAGACTGTAGCGCCTAGAACCGCTCGGTCACACTGGCCGGCTATATGCGTCGGGATGCTTCTCAGGGTTGCTAATAAAAATAATCGAAGCATTTTCACTGAATATCTTCGTACATCCATATTTAAACTGGGTGAAGATGGGACGCAGCTGGTATGATTTTTATTATAAATGAAATTCCTCTAGCTATACTTAAGATTTTATATTTACTTCTCTACTAGTTTCGACGTTGTGTCAACGCCATCTTCAGGCCCGTACACTTTGATGAAATCAGTTGTGTGTGGCTCAGTGTAGAAGTCCGCGGTGAGACCAACACGTTCTCCACGTGGATAGTATATATATATATATATATATATATATATATATATATATATATATATATATATATATATATATATATATCGAATGGTGTTCCACAAGGTTTAAACTGAAGTCCATTATTATCTTCATACATTTAGTCTATTATTATTTTCATACATTTAATTAGATACGCATGAAACAGAAAATTTTCTTTGTAGCTCATATTACTGTTTTCATGGTATTCAGTGCGTGGTTTGGAGCAGCTCTCCATACTATTCTACCCCACGCAAGCCTCTTCGCCTGTGAATAACTAACGCAGCATATATCCAACCTGTTTATTGCATTGATCCCTTGGTCTCCATCAGCAATTTTTGCCCCCCCCCCCCCCCCCTCCCCCGCCATCACACATACATTTCCCTTCATTTGCAGATTTAATATTCCTTTGTTGATGACTGACCAAGCTCTCCTTTTATTTAAGCTGTGACAAAATGCGTTTGTTAGTGCCCAGTTCCATGAATTATTTCCTCATTATGTACTCGTCTACCTATCTAATGTTCGGAACTCTTCCGTAACCAAACATTTTGCTGGCTTTTACTCTCCTCTTTTCTTTGTTCTGTTAATGGTTCAAGATATGTTTGTGAATGCTCTAAAGCTAAGAATAGGCCATCCATAGTAATCTAAAACATTATGTAACAAACCATAAAACTTTCTCCAATATCTGAGCACACTTGTACTTTACTTATTCTTGTTTTAGTTGTGGCTGTTGAAGTAATACGACACTGTTTTGTTTTGCAGGTAAGGCACGCTGGACTCTGATGAAGGTGCCGACCTAAACTGACAGTATGTACAACACTGTGTTTGCTTATTCTGGGTTGTAGTAACTTAAGTTTAACTTAGTTTATTTATGAGCTTCCTCCATAACATACACAAAAGTCGTAATGTGAAACACATCAGTTAAACACAAGTTGCACATGCTCCTTAAAAATACAAATAATACGTATACGTAATTTACTACTTATCTGTATTCAAGATTTCCCTCAAGGAGATAAGAATTCAGCCTCAGTTGGTAATAGCATTGCGGTGTTTCAGTATTATTCGCTTCATTGAACAGACTGACAAAAAGTTCTATATATGTGTACGTCACATGTTTCTACGATGAAGCTTTATTCACGGTAGGATAATAGGCTCAAATGGTTCAAATGGCTCTGAGCACTATGGAACTTAACTTCTAAGGTCATCAGTCCCCTAAGAACTACTTAAACCTATCTAACCTAAGGACATCACACACATCCATGCCCGAGGCAGGATTCGAACCTGCGACCGTAGCGGTCGCGCGGTTCCAGACTGTAGCGCCTAGAACCGCTTGGCCACTCCGGCTGGCAGGATAATAGGGACCAAGCTTCCTTATGATATCGTAATTGTGTGTCTAAACGCCGCCTCGAACTCAAATGGGTTTCATCACTGAATAAATGCAACCAGGGCATTTGTGTAATATCCCCAATTGCTTCCACATTACACGGAGGTGACAAAAGTTATAGGATACATCCTAATGTCGTGTAGGACCTCCATTTTCGCGACTTAGTGCAGCAACTCGGTGTGAGCTCAACAAATTGTTGGAGGTCCTGTGCAGAAATATTGAGCCACGCTGGCTCTATAACCTTCCATAGTTTCGAAAAAGATGCATGCGCAGGTTTTTTGCACGAATTCACCCCTCGATTATGCCCGATAAATGTTCGATAGGATTCATGTCCGGTGATCTGAGTGGCTAAACAATTCGCTGGAATTGCCCAGGATGTTCTTCAAACCAATCCCGCGTGGCCCCGTGACATGGGGCATTTCCAAACGTAAAAATTCCATCGTTGTTTGGGAACAAAAGATGCCCAAGTAGATGAACATTACCGTTGCCAGTCAATGACCCGTTCAGTTGGACCAGAGGATCCAATTGCTTCCGTGTAAACACAGCCCACACCATTATGGAGTCACTACTGGCTTACACAGAGCACTGTTGACAACTTGGGTCCATGGCTACGTGAGGTCTGCGCCAAGCTGGAACCCTACCGTCAGCTCTTACCAACTGAAATCGGTACTCATCTGACCAGGCCACGGTTTTCCAGTCGTCTAGGGTCCAACCGCTGTGGTCACGAGCCAGGGAGAGGCGCTGCAGGCTATGTTGTGTTGTTAACAAAGGCACTCGCGTTGATCGTCTGCTGCCATAGCCCATTAACGCCAAATTTTGCCGCAGTGCCTTAAGGTCTATATTACACTATCGTATTTCTTTGACAAAGAAATATGATCAAATCTTCGTCAAATTTTTTTTGATAAAGATCTTTGACGTGGGCTAAAAAGGTGCATTACAAAAAACAAAATGGTTCAAATGGCTCTGAGCACTATGGGACTCAACTTCTGAGGTCATTAGTCCCCTAGAACTTAGAACTAGTTAAACCTAACTAACCTAAGGACATCACACACATCCATGCCCGAGGCAGGATTCGAACCTGCGACCGTAGCGGTCTCGCGGTTCCAGACTGCAGCGCCTAGAACCGTATGGCCACTTCGGCCGGCATGTATTACACTGTTGTCATATTTTTCGTCAGATTTCAAGATCACGGATATCAACTTGTTATTATTCGCCGCAGTTGCTACTACCTGTGTGTATTTGGAAGAAAATCCGCGAAAGAAAAACGAAAGATACTGGGATAAAACCATAGGAATTAGGTTGAGATTAAAAAAACAGCATTCAGCAAAACTTGTTACAAGAGCGGCAAATGGAGGACGTCAAGTCTTTCTTATACGTAAATTACTTACGAATGGATGAGAGTGTATTTCAGTATTTGCTCAGTAAAGTGTCTTCTCATGTTTCAAAGCAGAATACTTCCTTGAGAAATACTATATGTGCAGAAGACAGGCAAACTGTATCACCGGAATTTCTTGATACAGGAGACAGCTGCTCTAGTTTACAACACAGCACTCGAATATCACATTGCACAGTAACCAAAATAATTCCAGAAACATGTGAAGCGATTTATAAGGGAATATGTAAAGGTAAATAAATTTTTAGTACACTATATTGGCAGTAAGAACTATTTTTATTAATGAATAATTTAATTAATGGAATTATTGTTCTAATAATTACAAAATTAATAGAAAGTACGAAACAGGTGAAGCGCTTTTAAGCTTGTGGCATCCATAGTTCAAGAATAGACAAAGTGGAATGGAAAGCTAAAAAAGAATTTTTTTTATTTTAGAGTGTGATCACATCCTCTATTGCGGCTTGCTAAAAAGATGCCTAGATGTTTGCAGATGTAGAGGTGGATGGCTGTGACATATGTCGCCTGCAGCGTATTCCGCCTGCCTCTCATCACATGATTAATAGCGTACACTTTGCACCTTGTTCACCCCCCACGCTAGTCGAAGCAAGTTTATTAAAAAAAAAAAAAAAAAAAAAAAAGAGTCGAAGGAACACAGTAACTTTGAAGCCATGTCTACGAGCACGAGCACGCTACAGAGACGTGAAATAGCTGTAGCGACGCCAGCGCTCCAAGCGGCTACTCTTCACATTTTAATGGAGCGAACAGAATACGAACGACTTTTATTATCAAATCTACGGCGAGGCTCTAGATTTGCTCATGTCTTTTTCGACGACATGCGAGATTAGATGAAGTTCCGTACTACACCATCAAATTTCTTTGACATAAATATTGGACGTATCAACTTTGACAAAGAAATATGATAATGTAATATTGGCGTAGGAATATGTGGAGTTATTTCACGTAGCGTTGCTTGTCTCTTAGCACTGACGCAAAAGCCGCTGCTCCCGGTTGTTAAGTGAAGGTCGTAGGCCAGTGCGTTATCAGTCGAGACACGTAATGCTTCAGCACACTCTTGACGCTGTCGATCTCGGGATATTGAATTTCGTAACGCTTTACGAAATTGAATGTCCCATGCATCTAGCTCCAACCACCATTCCGCTTCAAAATCTGTTAATTCGCACCGTGCGGCTGTAATCGCGTCGGGAAACTTATCGCACGAATCACCTGAGCACAGATGGCAGCTCCTCTAATGCACTGCCCTTTTATACCTTGTCTACGTTATCCCATGACTTTTTTCATCTCAGTGTATGTGTTCTGGCAGATAAAAATTGTTAGAGGGAAAGAGAGGGAGAGAGAGAGACAGGGAGGGAGGGAGGGAGTGGGAGAGAGAGAGAGAGAGAGAGAGAGAGAGAGAGAGAGAGAAGCGTAATGGAACACAGTACGTCGTCAGATAATTACTGCGTTTTTTGAGCCATAAAATTAGGAACACTATACGCTTTGCGCAGCCGCACGGGTTTAGCCGAGAGGTCTCAGGCGCTGCAGTCGTGTACTGTGCGGCTGGTCCCGGCGGGGGTTCGAGTCCTCCCTCGAGCATGTGTGTGTGTGTTTGTCCTTAGGATAATTTAGGTTAAGTAGTGTGTAAGCTTAGGGACTGATGACCTTAGCAGTTAAGTCCCATAAGATTTCACACACATTTTTGAACACTTTGTGCAGATGCTACATGAGACAAGTAGTTATTCTGTTAAATCAGGTAAATTAAAATTTTCAGTTTACTTTCATCTTATTTTAAAGATTATTATTTAAGATTACTTACACACACACACACACACACACACACACAGAGAGAGAGAGAGAGAGAGAGAGAGAGAGAGAGAGAGAGAGAGAGAGAGACAGAGAGAGAGGGAGGGGGGGGGGGGAGAAAGAGGGAGAGAGACAGTCTGTTCTAACGTATATGCAAACAATATGTAACGTAGCTACAACAAAATTCCTCTGTTCGTCTGTGAAAAACCTGAGCTATCGGTAAACGGAGTCTAACCTTCATAACACGACGTGCGCGTTGTATGAGTGTCAGTCCTCAACAGATCGCTACATAAAAAACGTAAAACTAACATTTGGATCAGCTAACTGACTGCGTATTTCAATACGAAAAACTACAGCAACAAATGAAGCTGTGACAATGAGTACCTAAGCTATCTGACTGCCTTTTTGAATAAGAATTTACAAGTGATACAGAATCTGACTTGTGCAACGGAATTTACTGGATTAGAGTACATGACATCTTGTGGTGTATCTGTGTCTCTGTTTTGGCCCAAAGTTTTACACTCACCTCTTTAGATGGCTGACTTTTTCCATGTGGTTTACAGCAATTCGCAGCAGCAGCGGCTAAAGCTTATTGTTGCTACGAATGAATTAAATAAAAGGAGTTTGTTTGGGTCCTGTTAACTACTAAATAACTTGTTAGATGGGATTTCATAACTTAAGTCTATTCAAAAACGTCACAAATCATCATGACCAAGTGTTCATAATGGCGAAGTGCCTGACAATGCCCGGCCGCTGTGACGATCGGTTCTAGGCGTTTCAGTCCAGAACCGCGATGCTGCTACAATCGCAGGTTCTAATCCTGCCTCGAGCATGGATGTGTGTGCTGTCCTTAGGCTACTTAGGTTTAAGTAGTTCTAAGTCTAGGGGACTGATGACCTCCGATGTTAAGTCCCATGGTACTTATGGCTATTTGAACTCCTTTTTTTTTTTTTTTTTTTTTTTTTTTTTTTTTTTTTTTTTTTGCCTGACAATGACCGTATAAGTTATCAATAATGGCTGAGTGCCAGATTAACAATTATTTCAATTTCAAAGTTATATTAACATTTAATAACCACAGCATATTTATGAATCGGACGTAGAGGATAATTATTATTAATTGGAGAATAAGGAGGCTTCTTTGATTGACAAGCAAAACATCATTGTCAGGCATTTCGCCATTATGAATACTTGGTCATGATGATTTGTGACGTTTTTGAATAGACTTGAGTTATGAAATCCCATCTTACAAGTTATTTAGTAGTTAACAGGACCCAAAAAAACTCCTCTTATTTAATTCATTCTTAGTAACAATAAGCTTTAGCCGCTGGTGCTGCATGCTGCTGCGGATTGCTGTAAACCAAATGGAAAAACGCAAAAAAATGGTTCAAATGGCTCTCAGCACTATGCGACTCAACTGCTGAGGTCATCAGTCGCCTAGAACTTAGAACTAATTAAACCTAACTAATCTAAGGACATCACACACATCCATGCCCGAGGCAAGATTCGAACCTGCGACCGTAGCGGTCGCTTGGTTTCAGACTGTAGCGCCTTTAACCGCACGGCCACTCCGGCCGGCGGAAAAAGGCAGTCATCTAAAGAGGTGAGAACTTACAGCCAAAACACAGGCACACCACAACATGTCATGTACTCTAATCCAGTAAATTCCGTTGCACAAGTCAGATTCTGTATCACTTGTAAATTCTTATTCAAAAAGGCAGTCAGATAGCTTAGGTATTCATTGTCACAGGTTCATTTGTTCCTGAAGTTTTTCGTATTAAAATACGCAGTCAGATAGCATATCCAAATGTTACTTTTCAGTTTTTCATGTAACTATCTCTTGAGTGCTTAAATGACAGAGAAACTGACACCCATACAACACACACACAGTGTTATTCAGGTTAGATTCCGTTTACTGATAGCTCAGGTTGCTTATCGAGTCCATTTTGACAGACGAACATAGGCATATTTGTTGAACTACGTTACATATTCGGCCTTTCTGGATACAGAAAATGTTCGACTGCTGCCCTGGGCAACACATTCTCCAGATCTCTCACGAATTGAAAACGTCTGGTCAACGGTGGCCGAGCAACAGGATCGTCACAATACACCAGTCACTACTCTTGATGAAATGTGGTATCTTGTTGAAGCTGCATGGGCAGCTGTACCTGTACACGCCATCCTAGCTCTGTTTGACTCGATGCCCAGGCGTATCAAGGCCGTTATTACGGCCAGAGGTGGTTGTTCTGGATACTGATTTCTCAGGATCTATGCACCCAAATTGCGTGAAAATGTAATCACATATCAGTTCTAGTATTATATATTTGTCCAATAACCTTTTATCATCTGCATTTCTTCTTGGTGTGGCAATTTTAATAACCAGTAGTGTACTTACGTTTTTCACATAGAATCCGAATGTGCATTAAAAATTTGGTTTTCCCTATTGAATATACGAAATTGATCCTCATGACACAGAAGGGATGTTTAGATGAGCGATTGTTGCTCAGACAGATGTCTCGTTTGTTGATATTAACCTGTGACCTAGAACATTTATTTCGTAGGATGCGTTTTCTCTGATATGTTGAATTGTTTCAAGTGCAAACAAACACCTCATATAACCTTAATGATGACGAAGTCCCACACTCCTTGAGAGAGCGTAGGGGACGATCCGGGAGAACCGCACCGCCGTACTAGGCAAGATTCTAGCGGAGGTGGTTTTCCGTTGCCTTCCTCCGATCGTAATGGGGATGAATGACGATGATGAAGACGACACAACAACACCCCGTCATCTCGAGGCGGGTGAAAATCCCTGACGCCGCCGGGATTCGAACCCGGGACCCCGTGCTCGAGAAGCTAGATCGCTACCGCGAGACCACGAGCTGCGTATAACCTTAAGCTTCCTGTATTTTATACCTTCTACGTTTCAAAGATTGTATTCCAGTCAGTTAAAGCGTTTCTCTACATCCACAAATGCTATTAAGCTTGTTGCTGATTGCATTTACTGAAACTTATGGACTGACTTTTTTCGGGTTCATAAACATTATTTTTATCTGTTATTACTCTTATGCTGTAGTTTCATGTACTGACACGTTCCATGACCTTGGACACTTGCTCCTCAATTTGGTTCTACGGAACTTGACCTTAAGAATGATCTTAGGATCAATGATCTTAGGATCATTCTTAAGGTCAATATTACTTCTCGTGTTCCTAGATTACTTCGGAACCCAAACTGGTACTCTCTGAGGCTGGCTTCTACAAGTTTTCCATTCTTCTAAAAAGTAATTGCTTAGACGGTTTTGCAACCAAGACTTAATGAACTGATGGTTCGCTAACATTCGCAGCTGTCAGTATCTGTCTTGTCTGTAGTGGATTTATTACGATTTTCTTGAAGTCTGAAGGTGTTTCCCCCGTCTCATATGTCTACTCCAGGGCCTTTGTTCCTGCTTTTATCTTTCAGTGCCCTGCGAATTTCGTCTTGCAGTATCACATAGATCCTAAACAGTTTCTTTTTTTGTGGAAAAAAAACTACGCTATTCCACTAAAGGCTACACAATTTTTTTCTGTTTTTGTTTTCGCAAGGATGCTTTACGAGCTGATCTTCAATCCCAAGCGATCAATAAACACGGAGCACCCAAAGAAGTTTTTATTTTGCCGTGCGACCTGCACCATTAATAATAAGTTCAGCTGCGTGATGTTCCGCTTGCCTGCGAAAAGCGTTCGACACTTTTTTCAGAAACTTGCCGCCTATGAAAAATTAACATCACTTTTTCCCCTCATACCATCCACTCCCCTGTGGACTTTTCTCGTTACGTAATTAATGAACGGCGCGAAAGAACCACGAGGAGAAGTTTTAGCAAAAAGGAAACAATCGGCTCTCATCGAAAGCCGTGTATTATATAACTTAGATTCTTCGCTGATGGACTTCTTTTTTCGTACACTAGACAGCAAGTCATGCTGATTTTTTAATTCTCTAACGCGTCATTAATGGAGAAACGATTAGTGTCTAGGTATAAATGTGTGTGTAGCTGGTGTGGAAAAGGGGAGGGGGGCGGGCAGATTGTACCGGAGAGATATTCTGCGAGGCAATTAACCTCCCGCCGAGCACCGCTGACGTTTCGATAGGCGTTATACAATTATCTTCAGTGACACGCTCTTTCTCCACCAACGATTGTGCGCAAAAAAAAGAAAAAAATTAATTCTCTATAGAATGACTTCCGGGTTCAGAAGTCAGCGAAGGCTTGGCTCATAAAGGGTCCACACAGTGGTAATAATTTTGGTCCTAACGAAGTGGCTTTTTTTCTCGATCTACCGTTTCCAGAAAACACGTCAGCAAAAGGGGAAGACTCGTATGAAAACGAAGTTATCAGAAAAGTTTGACTTACTCAAATGCATACAGTGAAAGTTATCTAAATAAATAAAAATAAGACTTAAGTACATCTACATCTACATACATACTACACAGTCCACCATACGGTGCGTGGCGGAGGATACCTCGTACCACAACTAGTATCTTCTCTCCCTGTTCCACTCCCAAAAAGAACGAGGGAAAAATGACTGCCTATATGCCTCTGTACGAGCCCTAATGTCTCTTATCTTATCTTTGTGGTCCTTCCGCGAAATATAAGTAGGCGGCAGTAAAATTTGTACTGCAGTCAGCCTCAAATACTGGTTCTCTAAATTTCCTCAGTAGCGATTCACGAAAAGAACGCCTCCTTCCCTCCGGAGACTCCCACCCGAGTTCCTGCAGCATTTCCGTAACACTCGCATGATGATCAAACCTACGAGTAACAAATCTAGCAGCCCGCCTCTGAATTGCTTCTATGTCCTCCCTCAATCCGACATGGTAGGGATTCCAAACGCTCGAGCAGTACTGTTTCTGATTGTAAGATCTGAGCTGTAATAATAATTAACTGTCGTAATGTTCAAATCTGTGTGAATTCCTGAGGGGTCAAACTACTGAGGTCATCGCCCCATAGACTTACACATTACTTAAACTAACTTAAACTTGCGCCTCGAACCGCGCGCCCACTCCGCGTGTCTCGTAATGTAAATTAAAGGGAAGTCTTTCGTACTATAAAAATTAACAATATGAGTGCACGAAGTTTGAACAGTATAAGCTGCCCGAATAACGAACTTTGATATAAAACCTACGATAATTAGTTTTGCAAAACTGATCAGAGATCCCAGAATAAAACTGATACACAACACAGACAAATCTGTCTCCGAATACCGTACGTTGGCCCTGAGTGGATTAAAAAAAGATCAAAATATTTAGTCCTTACGTCTATTATGCTTTATTCACATGAAGTGTTGAGTGCTATTGACAAGGGATTTCAGATCGATTCCGCATATCTGGATTTCCGAAGGCTTTTGACAATGTACCACACAAGCGGCTCGTAGTGAAATTGCGCGCTTATGGAATATCGTCTCAGTTATGTGACTGGATTTCTGATCTCCTGTCAGAGAGGTCACAGTTCGCAGTAACTGACGGAAAGTCATCGAGTAAAACAGAAGTGATGTCTGGCGTTCCCCAAGGTTGTGTCATAGGCCCTTTGCTGTTCCTTATCTATATGAACGATTTGGGAGACAATCTGAGCAGCTGTCTTCGGTTGTCTGCACATGACGCTGTCGTTTATCGACTAATGAAATCATCGGAAGATCAGAACAAACTGCAAAACGATTTAGAAAAGATATCTGAATGGTGCGAAAAGTGGCGGTTGACCCTAAATAACGAAAAGTGTGAGGTCATCCACATAAGTGCTAAAAGGAATTCGTTGAACTTCGGTTACGCGATAAATCAATCTAATCTAAAAGTCGTAAATTCAACTAATTACCTAGGTATTACAATAACGAACAACTTAAATTGGAAGGAACACACAGAAAATGTTGTGGGGAAGGCTAACCAAAGACTGCGTTTTATTCGCAGGAAACTTAGAAAATGTAACAGACCTACTAAGGAGACTGCCTACACTACGCTTGTCCGTCCTCTTTTAAAATACTGCTGCGCGGTGTGGGATGCTTACCAGATAGGACTGACGGAGAACATCGAAAAAGTTCAAAGGAAGGCAGCACGTGTTGTATTATCGCGAAATATGGGAGAGAGTGTCAAAGAAATCATACAGGATTTGGGCTGGACATAACTGAAACCAAGGCGTTTTTCGTTGCGACGGAATGTTCTCACGCAATTCCAGTCATCAACTTTCTCCGCCGAACGCGAAAATATTTTGTTGACACCGACATACACAGGAAGGAACGATCGCCACGATAAAATAAGGGAAATCAGAGCTCGTACGGAAAGATATAGGTGTTCATTCTTTCCGCGCGCTATGCGAGACTGGAATAATGGAGAATTGTGAAGGTGGTTCGATGAGCGCCCTGCCAGGGACTTGAATGTAATTTGCAGAGTATCCATGTAGATGTAGATGTAGAAATCTGGATAGCGTTTGCAGTAATGCTCTGTCTGGCAAGCCGCTATGCTAAAGCTGCAAATTACTGTATCTACACAGAGACACTCGGGAGGTGCCAATGAGATTTCTGGTAGTTGCAAATCGAAGTATTTTCGGAACACACTTGGTTCCTTTTCTACTTTTGAGAAACCATAATCAGTTAAAAAATGGTAAGAGAAAGGTACTAGGTGAAAAATGGCGCTGCAATAATAAAAGAGTGACTTCAAAAAAATTACCTTATAATTCGTCTTCATGTAAATAAAAGATTCCATTACACTGCCTCCTTCTCAGATCAGTTACCATTACACAATCATCTTAATTAAACACATCGATAAACTGAGACTTTACATTTGAAACATTACATTACAGCTGCTTGCTCACTTTAACTCAGCTAACCACTATCTGCTACTGCGACTACGCGCACACCAAAGATAATAACTTTTGTGATACACCTTTACGACATCGCTGCTCCCTCACAATCGATTCACATACCAAAATTATACGTGACACCTATCAACGTGTTATTAAAATCAATTTATGCATGTGTGTGTGTGTGTGTGTGTGTGTGTGTGTGTGTGTGTGTGTGTGTGTGTGTGTATTCCACATCTTCTCCTAACCAATGGACCGATTTCAATCTAAACTTGGTAGACATATCCCCTACTGTCAGGTAACAAACGCAGTGGGAGTAAATCCACCTACATAACATAATTCTGGAGATACGACGTCATAGACGCTGAGAAAAAAAAGTGTTCAAATGTGTGTGAAATCTTATGGGAGTTAACTGCTAAGGTCATCAGTCCCTAAGCTTACGCACTACTTAATCTAAAATTATGCTAAGGATAAACACACACACCCATGCCCAAGGGAGGACTCGAACCTGCGCCGGGACCAGCCGCACAGTCCATGACTGCAGCGCCTTAGCCGGCCGGAGTGGCCGAGCGGTTCTAGGCGCTACAGTCTGGAACCGCACGACCGCTACGGTCGCAGTTTCGAATCCTGCCTCGTTCGTGGATGTGTGTGATGTCCTTAGGTTAGTTAGGTTTGAGTAGTTCTAAGTTCCAGGGGACTGATGACCCCAGCAGTTAAGTCCCATAATGCTCAGAGCCATTTGAACCATTTTTTCCAGCGCCTCAGACCGCTCGGCTAATCCCTCGCGGCCACTGACGCTGAGAAGCACGAAATACTGCCGCATTCTGCATGACGTTTAGATTTATTGTTTCTTTTCTCTTTAATATATTCGCATCATATTTTTGCAGACAGCATCCACATATGCCGCTGAACGTACCTACAAAATTGTATCATTGTTTGGTACATAGATCGGGAGGTATGACGTCATAAATAATGAGATGCGCTTATGCAAATGTATGATTGTACGGCGCGTAGTTCAAGAGATATTACGTCATAAACGCTGAGCTACGCAAAAAATACCGCATCGTGCTTGAAGTTTTAATACATTTTATTTATTTATTTATTTATTTAACCTGGCAAGATTAGGGCCATCAGGCCCTCTCTTACATCTAACCAGGCATTCTACTTATTTTACATTCATATGTTTTAGTAGGCATGTTAAACTACATCTAGTACAAAAAGTGAAATAAACAATTAGAAAGGTACACCTGGAAAAATACATACATATAGAGTTTATATTCGTAGATCATAAGTACTGTTATAATTAGACATTATTGAAGAGACAAATTTTAGATAGGAGTGCTGGCAGCAGGGAGTATGAGGGAGACTCATGGTGAAGGGAGGAGAAGAATAGACATGATGAAACATAATTAAGGAAATATAAAGGAAAAGAAGATTGCCTGGCTAATAGAGATAGATGAAGGGGAAGGCATCTCAGGAGCAAGATAGAAGACGCTAGCTTTGCTGTTTGACAGATGAGAGGATCTACATCTACATCTACATCTATACTCCGCGAGCCACCTTACGGTGTGTGGCGGAGGGTACTTATTGTACCACTATCTGATCCCCCCTTCCCTGTTCCATTCACGAATTGTGCGTGGGAAGAACGACTGCTTGTAAGTCTCCGTATTTGCTCTAATTTCTCGGATCTTTTCGTTGTGATCATTACGCGAGATATATGTGGGCGGTAGTAATATGTTGCCCATCTCTTCCCGGAATGTGCTCTCTCGTAATTTCGATAATAAACCTCTCCGTATTGCGTAACGCCTTTCTTGAAGTGTCCGCCACTGGAGCTTGTTCAGCATCTCCGTAACGCTCTCGCGCTGACTAAATGTCCCCATGACGATTCGCGCTGCTTTTCGCTGGATCATGTCTATCTCTTCTATTAATCCAACCTGGTAAGGGTCCCATACTGATGAGCAATACTCAAGAATCGGACGAACAAGTGTTTTGTAAGCTACTTCTTTCGTCGATGAGTCACATTTTCTTAGAATTATTCCTATGAATCTCAACCTGGCGCCTGCTTTTCCCACTATTTGTTTTATGTGATCATTCCACTTCAGATCGCTCCGGATAGTAACTCCTAAGTACTTTACGGTCGTTACCGCTTCCAGGATTGGCCTGGTACATTGATTTTGTGGAGAACTTTATGAGGATGATAGTAGGAAATGCTTCAACTTCTTCTTAAAAGCAGCAGGAGATTGAATTTTGCGCAAGGTAAGGGGCAGTTCGTTCCAGAGGCGGACAGCGGCAACTGAGAAGGAGTTTGCAAAAGTTTTTGTTTTGTGAGTGGGCACAGTTAGGATACCAAATAAGAGTGACCTCGTGTTTCGATTATGATGGCATGACAGGTTTTTAATCTCTGAAGCAAGGTACTGGGGTGCTTGCGCGACGAGGAGTCGGTGAAGTAGACATAGAGTGTGGTAGTCACGCAATTTGTCCGGCCGCAGCCACCCTAGCTCGGAGTATGAAGCACTAACATGATCATATCGGCGAATGTTGCAGGTGTAACGCACACAGGCATTCATGGTTAGCTCTAGCCGTCTTTTGTTTTCACTACTCGTGCCTTGTTGAATCACATCACAAATCACATTTGTTCTTTACTACTAAGATACTGCCACAGTCGACTCAATATAATTCCTGACACCTGGCAGAAATTTTGACAGCATTCAACTGAGAAAACGCGAACGGCTGTAGGCGAAAACAGTAGCCGTGTATAGAGCTGTGAAGAGCCGTTGCCAGGGAGACGTGTAGAAGCAGTTGTGTCCAGCGTGCGGAAAATCTGCGCATGTTTATTAACTCCCATAACTGTCCTTATACATTTTTACATTATATACATTTCTTTGCACCACTGTTTCGTAATTTTAGTGGTGTTGTCACGAATACGTAGAAATAAAATTTTTGTCGAGACTTCACTACAAACGCAGTTTAATTTTTTGCTTTCGTTTCAGACAGAAAATTAGCAAAATGAATGTCCGGGCAATTTCTGGTTTGTCCGCCAGTTATTTAATAAGGTACCTACTTTATCTTCGGGCTAGATTGGCACTGCAAAAAAGATTTACCAGAAGTACACATAGATTTTAAAGTCGTTTTGCCTAATAATTATAATTGTGCAACACTTACTTGTACCCTACTAGAAAAAATTATAACGATAGTGCAATCTACAGAAAAATATTTTTAAAAGATACACCAAAGAACCAATGAAATTGCTACACCCGTCTAATATCGTGTAGGTCCCCTGCGAGAACGCAGATGTGCCGCAACACGACGTGGCATGGACTCGACTAATGTCTGAAGTAGTGCTGCAGGGAAATGACACCATGAATCCTGCAGGGCTGTTCATAAATCCGCAGGAGCATGAGGGGGTAGGAATCTCTTCTGAACATCACGTTGCAAGGCATCTCAGAAATGCTCAATGGTGTTCATGTCTAGGAAATTTGGTGGCCAGCGGAAGTGTTTAAACTCGGAAGAGCGTTGCTGTAGCCATTCTATAGCAATTCTGGACGTGTGGGGTGTCGCATTGTCATGCTGGAATTGCCCAAATCCGTCGGAATGCACAATGGACAGGAGTAGATGCAGGTGATCAGACAGGATGCTTACGTACGTGTCACCTGTCAGAGCCGTATATAGATGTATCAAGGGTCCCATATCACTCCAACTGCACACGCCTCACACCGTTACAGAGCCTCCACCAGCTTGAACAGTCCTCTGCTGACATGCTGGGTGCATGGATTGATGAGGTTTTCTCCATACCTATACACGTCCATCTGCTCCATATAATCTGAAACGAGACTCGTCCGACCAGGCAACATGTTTCCGGTCATCAACACAGTCCAATGTCGGTGTTGATGGTCCCAGACGAGGCATCAAGATTTGTTTCGTGCAGTAATCAAGGGCACATGGGTGAGGCTTCGGTTCCGAAAGCCCATATCGATGATGTTTCGCTGAATGGTTTCGCATACTGACGCTTGTTGATGACCCAGCAATGAAAACTGCAGCAATTAGCGGAAGGGTTGCACTTCTGTCACGGTGAACTGTTCTCTTCAGTCGTCGTTGGCCCCGTTCTTGCAGAATGTTTTTCCGACTCCAGGTATGTCGGAGATTTGATATTTTACCGGATTCCTCATATTCGCGGTACACTCGTCAAATGGTCGTACGGGAAAATCGCTATCTCGGAGATGCTGTGTCCCATCGGCCGTGCGCAGACTGTAATACCACGTTGAAACTCACTTAAATCTTTATAACATGGCACAGTAGCAGCAGTAACCGATCTAAAAACTGCGCCAGACACTTGTTGTCTTATACAGGGACCGAGCGAGGTGGCGCAGTGGTAGCACACTGGAGTCGCATTCGGCAGGACGACGGTTCAATCCCGCGTCCGGCCATCCTGATTTAGGTTTTCCGTGATTTCCCTAAATCGCTCCAGGCAAATGCCGGGATGCTTCCTTCCCTAATCCGATGAGACCGATGACCTCGCTGTCTGGTCTCTTCCCCCCCAAACAATCCAATCCAATCTTATACAGGCGTTGCTGACCGCAACGTCGTATTCTGCCTCTTTAAATTCGCATGCCTATACCAGTTTCTTTAGCGCTTCAGTGTAATATGAGTTGGTTGTTCATACTTTCAAAATATTTTTGGCAGGCCAATCTTTGACTTTCAGCGGTCCGGAGGTGAACCGCTTGTTGCGGACCGCTGCTATAAAGGATCCGTTTTTACCGTGTGAGGTACCGAATCGTAAAGAACGACGCAAACTAAGAGGAGACCACTAATGAAACACTAATACGACCTATTCTTGAGTACTGCTTGAGCGTTTGGGATCCCTGTCTGGTCGGATTGAAGGAGGACATAGAAGCAATTCAGAGGCGGGCTGCTAGATTTGTTACTGGTAGGTTCGATCATCACGCGAGTGTTACGGAAATGCTTCAGGAACTCGGGTGGGAGTCTCTAGAGGAAAGGAGGCGTTCTTTTCTTGAATCGCTACTGAGTCTCAGTTGTGCGACTGGATTAGTGATTTCCTGTCAGGAAGGTCGCAGTTCGTAGTAATAGACGGCAAATCATCGAGTAAAACTGAAGTGATATGAGGTGTTCCCCAGGGAAGCGTCCTGGGACCTCTGCAGTTCCTGATCTATATAAATGACCTGGGTGACAATCTGAGCCGTTCTCTTAGGTTGTTCGCAGATGATGCTGTAATTTACCGTCTAGTAAGGTCATCCGAAGACCAGTATCAGTTGCAAAGCGAGTTAGAAAAGATTGCTGTATGGTGTGGCAGGTGGCAGTTGACGTTAAATAACGAAAAGTGTGAGGTGATCCACACGAGTTTCAAAAGAAATCTGTTGGAATTCGATTACTCGATAAATAGTACAATTCTCAAGGCTGTCAATTCAACTAAGTACCTGGGTGTTAAAATTACGAACAACTTCAGTTGGAAAGGCCACATAGATAATATTGCGGGGAAGGCGAGCCATAGGTTGCGCTTCGTTGGCAGGACACTTAGAAGATGCAACAAGTCCACTAAAGAAACAGTTTACACTACACTCGTTCGTCCTCTGTTACAATATTGGTGCGCGGTGTGGGATCCTTACCAGGTGGGATTGACGGAGGACATCGAAAGGGTGCAAAAAAGGGCAGCTCGTTTTGTATTATCACGTAATAGGGGAGAGAGTGTGGCACATATGATACGCGAGTTGGGATGGAAGTCATCAAGCAAAGACTTTTTCGTCGCGGCGAGATCTATTTACGAAATTTCAGTCACCAACTTTCTCCTCCGAATGCGAAAATATTTTGTTGAGCCCAACCTACATAGGTAGGAATGATCATCAAAATAAAATAAGAGAAATCAGAGCTCGAACAGAAAGGTTTAGGTGTTCGTTTTTCCCGCGCGCTGTTCGGGAGTGGAATGGTAGAGAGATAGTATGATTGTGGTTTGACGAACCCTCTGCCAAGCACTTAAGTGTGAATTGCAGAGTAGTCATGTAGATGTAGATGTAGGAAATTTAGAGAACCAGCATTTGAGGCTGACTGCTGTACAATTTTACTGCCGCCAATTTACATTTCGCGGAAAGACCACAAAGATAAGATAAGAGAGATTAGGGCTCGCACAAAGGCATATAGGCAGTCATTTTTCCCTCGTTCTGCTTGGGAGTGGAACAGGAAGAGATGATGCTAGTCGTGGTACGAGGTACCCTCCGCCACGCACCGTATGGTGGATTACGGAGTATGTATGTAGATGTAGATACGGATGTACAGTCAGTCAGCTCTGCTGCATGGACGCACTTTTGGCACTTTCGCCGCACGCAAATAGGTGTCACTGCACACGGGACCAGATGGACCGGTTGCAAGAGACAGATACGGTGGAGGCTGCGTCAGTCAGGGTGCGTGTTCAGACTTATTTGCGAGTCTGCTCCGCTGTCGCACTGAGTCACCCGCCAAGCGCAGTGCACGCCGTCTATTCGTAGCGTCGCAGCCGGGAAGCGAGCCAGCGGCCGCCAGGTGGGAGGGTGGGGGGTCTCGAACCTCCGACCTCTAGACACGTGCGCCAACAATCTTCAGTGCTTATAGGTCTCACGGCCTTTCTGACCGAGCGGTTCTAGGTGCTTCAGTCCGGAACCGCGCTGCTGCCCTTAGGTTAGTTAGGTTTAAGTAGTTCTAAGACTTGGGGACTGATGACCTCAGATGTTAAGTCCCATAGTGCTCAGAGCCATATGGGTCGCAGGGTGTGTACTCACTACATATCACAGCTACCCCTATGTCGATAAATCGCAACTGTCGATATTCATACCTCGATATTTCGGGATTGAAAAATTTCACACTTGTCCGACTTGAAAGCAGAAAATAATTGAAACTTCCTGGTAGATTAAAAGTGTGTGCCGGACCGAGACTCGTACTCGGGACCTTTGCCTTCCGCGGGCAAGTGCTCTACCGGAAGGCAAAGGTCCCGAGTTCGAGTCTCGGTCCGGCACACACTTTTAATCTGCCAGGAAGTTTCATACCAGCGCACACTCCGCTGCAAAGTGAAAAATCTCATTCCAAAAAATAGTTATTTAAATAAGAAAACCTTTTTAATATAACACGTTTTTAAAATGGACTAAAAAGGATAAAATAACTTCTGCTAGATGTATGCGGATTCGTAATGCCATACATATCGTACCGAAAATCTGTGATTCCGTATTTTTAATAGCTATGACAAGACTTGTAAAATTTAAAACATAAAACGTGAGGCACATCAGAGAGATAGTAATACTGTGTATACAGGGTAGCTGTCGTTGAGAAATGTAAGACAGCAGTTCGTAACATTTTCGGTGCAATAAAATTGTTGGCGGCTTAGGTAAACCATTCGTGCATGTGTTGTACATTGCATGCACCCCACGTTTTTCGTTTTAAGGGGGCGAGGACCTCAAACGGGCCGACTTGGAGCAGGGAGGCACTACAGGACATTTTAATTTCCACTGTCTATACTTTTACAAATAAATTCATAAAACTTTAACAGCATGACCAGGAAGGATTCAGGATTCATACTCATAGCAGTGGAAGCTCAAAAACGTAACAAAACACTTTTTTTTTACATGTGAAATTTCATCATTTTTTTCACCCGCTACTGGCTGCATTTTTTGCTATATGTACACTTTTCTTCCTAAGTAAGAGAGATTCTTCGATGACTTTTGCACAGCATACAAACCATAGTCACAGGTGTACGAAACTCTAGAAGTTATTTAATTTATGAAAACATGAATGAACTGTTACATTTAAAACTACATGTTTAGAAAAAATTCAAGTTTTATAGTTAATTATCTCAATTTTTTCCACAGTTTTTTAATAGATTTGGAAAATTTTAGAATTTCATACACCTGTAAGTATGGTTTGTATGCTGTGCAAAATTCATCGAAGAATCGCTCTTACTTAGGAAGAAAAGTGTGCCTGTAGTAACAAATGCAACCAGTAATAAGTGAAAAAATGATGAAATTTCACATGCAAAAAAAGATATTTTGCTACGTTTTTGAACTTCCACTGCGATGAGCGTGAGTCCTCAATCCTTCCTGGCCATGGTGACAAAGTTTTACGAATTTATTTGTAAAAGTATAGACAGTAGAAATTAAAATGTCCTGTGGTGCCTCTCCTGCTCCAAGTCGGCCCGTTTGATGTCCTATCCCTCTTAACGACAAATGGTTCAAATGACACTGAGCACTATGGGACTTAACATCTGAGGTCATCAGTCACCTAGAACTTAGAACTACTTAAACCTAACTAACCTAAGGACATCACACACATCCATACCCGAGGCAGGATTCGAACCTGCGACCGCAGCGGTCGCGCGGTTCCAGACTGAAGCGCCCAGAACCGCTCGGCCACTACGGCCGGTTAAACTGTTGTAAAATATGTGCTGTATTGCCAATGTTACCATCGTTCTCTATGATAACATTGACAATACAGCACATATTTTACAACATTTTACGATGTGATAAGTATCGTACTCATCAGATCTTCTGGGACTCTGGCAATCAAAGGGCTGGATTCATGTACTCATGTCAGATAGTCTTATATACTGATAGAATGTAACTTTTGCAGTGTTGCTTGAAAATGGCCCTAAGGCCGAAATTGCAATTGTAATAATATTTCATACGGTCAACGTTGACTATGATGTCTTTTAAGAAATATTGTATGACTGTGAAACCCAACCATGAGAAGTTAATCACATCACAAATGGCCCGTCTTGAACAAAATTGAGACAGTGAGAGCGCATTTGTGCTGTGCCGGTAATGTTGACTCAGCAGAAATCTCAATCAGCTTGTTAACACGTTTAGTTGTCGGTTCCAGAGTGAGTCCTTTGCAGATGTGGTAAAATCTGAGAAATATGTTCTCGACATTCAATTATTTTTTTTCAAGACGGTAACTGCCTTGTTCTGCTAACTTCTTTCATTGTGGGATGCTAACGCAGCACAGCCGCCCCCAATGGCAACGGCAATATTGCCGATCATGTTGCTATTGCTACCATGCGTCTGGGCAGCAGTTATTTTCAGGTTGTATCTTTGCATATATGCCTTCTTTATGGACCCTGTAGACATACCTTCAAAAGGCTACCCGTTGTAGGTGGCTGGTGCTTTTCAGTGGTCGTAACAGTGAAAATAGCCAAAGAGGGAGAGGAGAGAGAGAGAGAGAGAATTGCAACCGTAGGGGCGTCCATAAATGGGGACGCTGGTCTACCCGGTTGCGTCTAGGGCAGTCGGTAAAATGTCGATATACCCATATTTTTCAAAAAATATCGATACACGTCGGCGACATTCCTCGCCTATGTTTCGATATACAGGGTGTTACAAAAAGGTACTGCCAAACTTTCAGGAAACATTCCTCACACACAAATAAAGAAAAGATGTTATGTGGGCATGTGTTCGGAAACGCTTAATTTCCATGTTAGAGCTCATTTTAGTTTCGTCAGTATGTACTGTACTGCCTCGATTCACCGCCAGTTGGCCCAATTGAAGGAAGGTAATGTTGACTTCCGTGCTTGTCTTGACTTGCGACTCATTGCTCTACAGTACTGTGAACGTTTGGGCAGGCATTGTTGGTGATGTCTTGATTGGGCCCCATGTTCTTCCACCTACGCTCAATGGAGCACGTTATCATGATTTCATACGAGATACTCTACCTGTGCTGCTAGAACATGTGCCTTTACATCTACGACACAACATGTGTTTCGTGCACGATGGAGCTCATGCACATTTCAGTCGAAGTGTTCGTACGCTTCTCAACAACAGATTCGGTAACCGATGGATTGGTAGAGGCGGACCAAACACCCAGGGGCCAAACACCCTGTATATGGCATTCCACGGCCTCCACGCTCTCCTGACCTCAACCCTCTTGACTTTCATTTATGGGGACATTTGAAAGCTCTTGTCTACGCATCCCCGGTACCAAATGTAGAGACTCTTCGTGCTCGTATTGTGGACGGCTGTGGTACAATACGCCATTCGCCAGGGCTGCATCGGCGCATCAGGGATTCCATGCGACGGAGGGTGGATGCATGTATCCTCGCAAACGGAGGACATTTTGAACATTTCCTGTAAAAAGTGTTTGAAGTCACGCTGGTACGTTCTGTTGCTGTGTGTTTCCATTCCATGATTAATGTGATTAGAAGAGAAGTAATAAAATGGGCTCTAACGTGAAAAGTAAGCGTTTCCGGACACATGTCCACATAACATATTTTCTTTCTTTGTGTGTGAGGAATGTTTCCTGAAAGTTTGGCCGTACCTTTTTGTAACACCCTGTATATGTATATGCCAATATCGAGTGCCGTTATTTTTATTTTATTTTATATTTTTATCGCGATAATCGATAAACATTGGAAGTCATTCTTTTCAAACAGTAGTCGGACGTAACTTTACTTTCACTGTGTGAAGGAGTACTACCACTTTTAGAGCTTTCATGGCGTCGAGTCTTTCTCTTTGACTGTGCGAAGCAAGTATAGGTGGCAAAAGGTGGCAAGGTGGGGATGCGTGGCATGAATAGAATAATAAGATACTTGTTATGAAGAAATAGCAGATCAGTTGCGTTAAAAAAAGCTAGTGTGCCATATTATTTCCTCACGTCGGCATTCTTCAAAAACAGTTGCTGAGAACGATGATCAAAAATCTAAATGACGAGATTGGCATCTACGGTTGGCGGAGAACTGTAAGGGGAAATGCTGACACAATCGGCGCCCGGCGCTGCCAACAGAAACTATGACGTTCAGCGTCATCACGCAATTTTGACACTGCACCTGCTAGGTCGCTGCCGTTGGCAGCAATGAAATAAGCAGGTAAATGAAGTGTTCAAGATGAAACCGATCGACGGTCTCATCGGACGCCTTTCACTGTGCCACTTACATCTTAGCAAATTGGTTATCGCCAAACGTGAACGTCCACCGTTTTCCCTTGAATTCTTGCTCAGAGGAGGATAACTGGTTCAAAATGGTTCAAATGGCTCTGAGCACTATGGGTTCAAATGGTTCAAATGGCTCTGAGCACTATGGGACTTAACATCTGAGGTCATCAGTCCCCTAGAACTTAGAACTACTTAAACCTAACTAACCTAAGGACATCACACAACACCCAGTCATCACGAGGCAGAGAAAATCCCTGACCCCGCCGGGAATCGAACCCGGGAACCTGGGGAGGATAACTGGGCTGCTAGCTTGTTGATGTACAGAGTATACGATACGATGGTCACTCCAAAAGAAATTCACACTATTTTTTTTAATCCATCTTTTATTCTACATGTTTGAAAGATTTTCAGTGTGGAGATACATCCTTTAGGAACAATATTTTCATTTCTCCATGTAATTTTTCATCCCTCTCAACTGCCTTACGCCATCTTGGCATCTCTAAAACCGGCAGTATATTTACAATGTGCAGCCGATTTTTTTTTTTTTTTTGCTATTGTTTTCGCGTCGATATATCGATAGTTCTGGATATACCGAGAGCCGATATTTTTTTAAATATCGATATATGGGATTCCCGGTATGTTTAAAGACATCGACGGTATTAGTTGTGTCTCGTCTACTCTGGAGCGCACGGCACCTTACATGCAGAGCTGCCTGGAGCTGGAGTTGTTACGGACCACTTGGCACGTCGAACAATGGACGATCTACTTGCGACGCCCCACTCGGTCGAGGGTCACGATTCACTTGCTCCGCACAGTAGTCGTCGATTCGATCGGAATTTTCATCAACTGGAGACGTAAGTTAACGTTTCCAGCCGCTGGAGTCTACCATTCACGCTAGTAAGACTCCGTCCGCCCCTGCTATTCTGTTCTTGTTTACGTTCTACCTCCCACACTCCTCGGGCAAAACTCCGCTAACAAAGTACGTGGGTTGTTTTTTAAGTAAGGGCCGTTTTTATTTTTAAAAAAAGATACAAGTACTTTTGTAAAAAAAACTTTTATTTTCTGATTCTACACACTTTTACCTATTTTTCTACATAGTTGCCTTGTTTATTCAAGCACTTTTCATACCGTACAACTAAGTTTTTAATTCCCTCTTCAAAGAATTCGGCCGCCTGCTCCGACAGCCAAGAGTTCACGGCCGCTTTCACTTCATCGTGGTCATTGAAGCGCTGCCCGCCAAGATGGTGTTTCAGGTACCGGAAAAGCTGAAAATCACTAGGAGCAAGGTCGGGGCTGTATGGTGCATGGCCCAAAACTTCCCAGCCAAAAGAATCAATCAAATCCCGAGTCTTTGGAGAGGTGTGAGGCCTAGCGTTATCGTGCAGGAGCAAAACTTCTTTTGTCAGCATGCCGCGCCTTTTGTTTTGAATTGCCCTGCGGAGCTTCTTTAGAGTTGCACAGTAGGCATCTGAGTTGATTGTCGTTCCTCGTGGCGTAAAGTCCACTAGCAAAACACCGCGCCGGTCCCAGAACACAGTTTGCTATAATCTTGCGCTTTGACAGCGTCTGTTTGGCTTTGACCTTGACGGGTGAGGTTGTGTGTCGCCATTCCATCGATTGTCGCTTGCTTTCGGGAGTGATATGGGATACCCACGTTTCATCTCCAGCGACAATTTGACTCAACATGTCATCCCCTTCTTCCTCGTAACGAATCAAAAAGTCCAATGAAGTGGGAAATCTCTTCCCTTTGTGGTCCTCTGTGAGGAGTCTGGGTACCCACCGAGAACACAGTTTCTTAAAGTTTAGGTTTTCAGACACAATTTTGTACAAAACCGATCTTGAAACTTGTGTAAATTCCAAAGAAAGAGTGGAAATTGTGAATCTTCTGTCCTCACGAATCTTTGTTTCGACTGCAGCCACCAAATCATCAGTGATCACAGAGGGCCGGCCTGAGCGTTCTTCGTCATGGACGTTTTGACGGCCATTTTTAAACTCTCTAACCCATTGACGCACTTTACCTTCACTCATTGCATTCGAGCCATGAACTTCTGTTAACTGACGATGAATTTCTGCAGCTGATAGGCTTCTCGCGGTCAAAAAACGTATCACTGACCGTATCTCACACGCGGCGGGCGATTCAATAATCGTAAACATTATAAAGTAGTACAGCGATGCGTACACGTCAGCTACAGAGCTGCAACTTGCATCAGTGTGAACGGGAAGGATGCCGGCAAGTATAAATAATAAGAGATGGGGCCCCTCCTCGCCCGTACCAACGTGGTGACCAAACCAAAATTTCTACTGTCACCTCCGTAAACATGTTAGTTATCTAGTAAGTGGATCACAGGATGCTGGGCTGTGATGTTGTCCGTGCGTCTGGGTAAGGCTACGCATTAACACGGTCCATCGGATGATAGATAGTGGACGAAACGCGAGTGAGGGTAGCGATTTGAAGAGCAGAGGGAAAAAAGTGCCAGGGCTCGTGCCGTGCGAAAAAAACCTCTGCGACAGTGGGATGGGTAGTAAGAGCAGTAGTGGCTTACTAGCTGCGATAGTTCATGCAAGGTTGGATTTGTTAGTATGGCTATCATGCATCATTACCGTGGCAAGCGATGGCGATGTGTCCCAGTTGCTGCAGCTGCTACATCCCTGGAACAATCAAGATCGTTATACAGTGGTGGGAGATCGGCCATAGATCATCTCACTGTGTGGGGGATGTATGGAGCTTGTTTGCATGCAGTGTACGGTACGGCTTCCCCATAGCTGAGCGGTCAGCGCATCTTGCCAGTTGCATGGGGGCTTAATTAAATATGATTGAAAATACTTTTTAGTTTTTCGTAGCTGTATGTCCGATTACGCTGTGTCTCGTAAACGGTTGGCCCTGACTAGTATTATTACGCTATCTGACTGCATAGAACAACAACAAACAATGAAAGAAAATTTTCGTAAACACAGTTAATTAATTAAGTCCCCAGCAACTGTAAAACCTACAAAACCCAAGCACAAATGTAATTGTTCTGTGTGTGGGAGTGTGACTCAACGTACACATCTGGCACGGTTCTTCTTCAACAAGACAAGAATCTTTAAATACCAATTATACTGACGTGATAAAAGAAAATTAGAAATACGATAATTGCGTAAGGAAAGCAGAATTACACTCTAATACAAGAACACACGCCAGATGCTTTGTTGACTGAACCTGTAGTGACGCATTATTTAGGACACTGAAATAAAAACAAACGGAGTTAGTTACCTAATTTATATTGATGAAAATCATTCTAATCCTTACATTATATCTCAACCAGAACTCTCCACTATCACATCTCAGCAAGCACTGCCTAATAGCACATCTCAACAAACACTCTCTGCTACAAGATCTCAGCACAGACTACCCCGAGTCCTCGACAGGCACTGACCACAACGAGCTCAAAGCAGAATTACACTCTAATACAAGAACACACGCCAGATGCTTTGTTGACTGAACCTGTAATGACGCATTATTTAGGACACTGAAATAAAAACAAACGGAGTTAGCTACCTCATTTATATTGATCAAAATCATTCTAATCCTTACATTATATCTCAACCAGAACTCTCCAATATCACATCTCAGCAAGCACTGCCTAATAGCACATCTCAACAAACACTCTCTGCTACAACATCTCAGCACAGACTACCCCGAGTCCTCGACAGGCACTGACCACAACGAGCTCAAAGCAGAATTACACTCTAATACAAGAACACACGCCAGATGCTTTGTTGACTGAACCTGTAATGACGCATTATTTAGGACACTGAAATAAAAACAAACGGAGTTAGTCACCTAATTTATATTGATGAAAATCATTCTAATCCTTACATTATATCTCAACCAGAACTCTCCAATATCACATCTCAGCAAGCACTGCCTAATAGCACATCTCAACAAACACTCTCTGCTACAACATCTCAGCACAGACTACCCCGAGTCCTCGACAGGCACTGACCACAACGAGCTCAAAGCAGAATTACACTCTAATACAAGAACACACGCCAGATGCTTTGTTGACTGAACCTGTAATGACGCATTATTTAGGACACTGAAATAAAAACAAACGGAGTTAGCTACCTCATTTATATTGATCAAAATCATTCAAATCCTTACATTATATCTCAACCAGAACTCTCCAATATCACATCTCAGCAAGCACTGCCTAATAGCACATCTCAACAAACACTCTCTGCTACAAGATCTCAGCACAGACTACCCCGAGTCCTCGACAGGCACTGACCACAACGAGCTCAAAGCAGAATTACACTCTAATACAAGAACACACGCCAGATGCTTTGTTGACTCAACCTGTAATGACGCATTATTTAGGACACTGAAATAAAAACAAACGGAGTTAGCTACCTCATTTATATTGATCAAAATCATTCTAATCCTTACATTATATCTCAACCAGAACTCTCCAATATCACATCTCAGCAAGCACTGCCTAATAGCACATCTCAACAAACACTCTCTGCTACAACATCGCAGCACAGACTACCCCGAGTCCTCGACAGGCACTGACCACAACGAGCTCAAAGCAGAATTACACTCTAATACAAGAACACACGCCAGATGCTTTGTTGACTCAACCTGTAATGACGCATTATTTAGGACACTGAAATAAAAACAAACGGAGTTAGCTACCTCATTTATATTGATCAAAATCATTCTAATCCTTACATTATATCTCAACCAGAACTCTCCAATATCACATCTCAGCAAGCACTGCCTAATAGCACATCTCAACAAACACTCTCTGCTACAACATCTCAGCACAGACTACCCCGAGTCCTCGACAGGCACTGACCACAACGAGCTCAAAGCAGAATTACACTCTAATACAAGAACACACGCCAGATGCTTTGTTGACTGAACCTGTAATGACGCATTATTTAGGACACTGAAATAAAAACAAACGGAGTTAGCTACCTCATTTATATTGATCAAAATCATTCTAATCCTTACATTATATCTCAACCAGAACTCTCCAATATCACATCTCAGCAAGCACTGCCTAATAGCACATCTCAACAAACACTCTCTGCTACAACATCTCAGCACAGACTACCCCGAGTCCTCGACAGGCACTGACCACAACGAGCTCAAAGCAGAATTACACTCTAATACAAGAACACACGCCAGATGCTTTGTTGACTGAACCTGTAATGACGCATTATTTAGGACACTGAAATAAAAACAAACGGAGTTAGTTACCTAATTTATATTGATGAAAATCATTCTAATCCTTACATTATATCTCAACCAGAACTCTCCAATATCACATCTCAGCAAGCACTGCCTAATAGCACATCTCAACAAACACTCTCTGCTACAACATCTCAGCACAGACTACCCCGAGTCCTCGACAGGCACTGACCACAACGAGCTCAAAGCAGAATTACACTCTAATACAAGAACACACGCCAGATGCTTTGTTGACTGAACCTGTAATGACGCATTATTTAGGACACTGAAATAAAAACAAACGGAGTTAGTTACCTAATTTATATTGATGAAAATCATTCTAATCCTTACATTATATCTCAACCAGAACTCTCCAATATCACATCTCAGCAAGCACTGCCTAATAGCACATCTCAACAAACACTCTCTGCTACAACATCTCAGCACAGACTACCCCGAGTCCTCGACAGGCACTGACCACAACGAGCTCAAAGCAGAATTACACTCTAATACAAGAACACACGCCAGATGCTTTGTTGACTGAACCTGTAATGACGCATTATTTAGGACACTGAAATAAAAACAAACGGAGTTAGTTACCTAATTTATTTGATGAAAATCATTCTAATCCTTACATTATATCTCAACCAGAACTCTCCAATATCACATCTCAGCAAGCACTGCCTAATAGCACATCTCAACAAACACTCTCTGCTACAACATCGCAGCACAGACTACCCCGAGTCCTCGACAGGCACTGACCACAACGAGCTCAAAGCAGAATTACACTCTAATACAAGAACACACGCCAGATGCTTTGTTGACTGAACCTGTAATGACGCATTATTTAGGACACTGAAATAAAAACAAACGGAGTTAGCTACCTCATTTATATTGATCAAAATCATTCTAATCCTTACATTATATCTCAACCAGAACTCTCCAATATCACATCTCAGCAAGCACTGCCTAATAGCACATCTCAACAAACACTCTCTGCTACAAGATCTCAGCACAGACTACCCCGAGTCCTCGACAGGCACTGACCACAACGAGCTCAAAGCAGAATTACACTCTAATACAAGAACACACGCCAGATGCTTTGTTGACTGAACCTGTAATGACGCATTATTTAGGACACTGAAATAAAAACAAACGGAGTTAGTTACCTAATTTATATTGATGAAAATCATTCTAATCCTTACATTATATCTCAACCAGAACTCTCCAATATCACATCTCAGCAAGCACTGCCTAATAGCACATCTCAACAAACACTCTCTGCTACAAGATCTCAGCACAGACTACCCCGAGTCCTCGACAGGCACTGACCACAACGAGCTCAAAGCAGAATTACACTCTAATAAAAGAACACACTCCAGATGCTTTGTTGACTGAACCTGTAATGACGCATTATTTAGGACACTGAAATAAAAACAAACGGAGTTAGCTACCTCATTTATATTGATCAAAATCATTCTAATCCTTACATTATATCTCAACCAGAACTCTCCAATATCACATCTCAGCAAGCACTGCCTAATAGCACATCTCAACAAACACTCTCTGCTACAACATCTCAGCACAGACTACCCCGAGTCCTCGACAGGCACTGACCACAACGAGCTCAAAGCAGAATTACACTCTAATACAAGAACACACGCCAGATGCTTTGTTGACTGAACCTGTAATGACACATTCTTTAGGACACTGAAATAAAAACAAACGGAGTTAGCTACCTCATTTATATTGATCAAAATCATTCTAATCCTTACATTATATCTCAACCAGAACTCTCCAATATCACATCTCAGCAAGCACTGCCTAATAGCACATCTCAACAAACACTCTCTGCTACAACATCTCAGCACAGACTACCCCGAGTCCTCGACAGGCACTGACCACAACGAGCTCAAAGCAGAATTACACTCTAATACAAGAACACACGCCAGATGCTTTGTTGACTGAACCTGTAATGACGCATTCTTTAGGACACTGAAATAAAAACAAACGGAGTTAGCTACCTCATTTATATTGATCAAAATCATTCTAATCCTTACATTATATCTCAACCAGAACTCTCCAATATCACATCTCAGCAAGCACTGCCTAATAGCACATCTCAACAAACACTCTCTGCTACAACATCTCAGCACAGACTACCCCGAGTCCTCGACAGGCACTGACCACAACGAGCTCAAAGCAGAATTACACTCTAATACAAGAACACACGCCAGATGCTTTGTTGACTGAACCTGTAATGACGCATTATTTTGGACACTGAAATAAAAACAAACGGAGTTAGCTACCTCATTTATATTGATCAAAATCATTCTAATCCTTACATTATATCTCAACCAGAACTCTCCAATATCACATCTCAGCAAGCACTGCCTAATAGCACATCTCAACAAACACTCTCTGCTACAACATCTCAGCACAGACTACCCCGAGTCCTCGACAGGCACTGACCACAACGAGCTCAAAGCAGAATTACACTCTAATACAAGAACACACGCCAGATGCTTTGTTGACTGAACCTGTAATGACGCATTATTTAGGACACTGAAATAAAAACAAACGGAGTTAGCTACCTCATTTATATTGATCAAAATCATTCAAATCCTTACATTATATCTCAACCAGAACTCTCCAATATCACATCTCAGCAAGCACTGCCTAATAGCACATCTCAACAAACACTCTCTGCTACAAGATCTCAGCACAGACTACCCCGAGTCCTCGACAGGCACTGACCACAACGAGCTCAAAGCAGAATTACACTCTAATACAAGAACACACGCCAGATGCTTTGTTGACTGAACCTGTAATGACGCATTATTTTGGACACTGAAATAAAAACAAACGGAGTTAGTTACCTAATTTATATTGATCAAAATCATTCTAATCCTTACATTATATCTCAACCAGAACTCTCCAATATCACATCTCAGCAAGCACTGCCTAATAGCACATCTCAACAAACACTCTCTGCTACAACATCTCAGCACAGACTACCCCGAGTCCTCGACAGGCACTGACCACAACGAGCTCAAAGCAGAATTACACTCTAATACAAGAACACACGCCAGATGCTTTGTTGACTGAACCTGTAATGACGCATTATTTAGGACACTGAAATAAAAACAAACGGAGTTAGCTACCTCATTTATATTGATCAAAATCATTCAAATCCTTACATTATATCTCAACCAGAACTCTCCAATATCACATCTCAGCAAGCACTGCCTAATAGCACATCTCAACAAACACTCTCTGCTACAAGATCTCAGCACAGACTACCCCGAGTCCTCGACAGGCACTGACCACAACGAGCTCAAAGCAGAATTACACTCTAATACAAGAACACACGCCAGATGCTTTGTTGACTGAACCTGTAATGACGCATTATTTAGGACACTGAAATAAAAACAAACGGAGTTAGCTACCTCATTTATATTGATCAAAATCATTCTAATCCTTACATTATATCTCAACCAGAACTCTCCAATATCACATCTCAGCAAGCACTGCCTAATAGCACATCTCAACAAACACTCTCTGCTACAACATCTCAGCACAGACTACCCCGAGTCCTCGACAGGCACTGACCACAACGAGCTCAAAGCAGAATTACACTCTAATACAAGAACACACGCCAGATGCTTTGTTGACTGAACCTGTAATGACGCATTCTTTAGGACACTGAAATAAAAACAAACGGAGTTAGCTACCTCATTTATATTGATCAAAATCATTCTAATCCTTACATTATATCTCAACCAGAACTCTCCAATATCACATCTCAGCAAGCACTGCCTAATAGCACATCTCAACAAACACTCTCTGCTACAACATCTCAGCACAGACTACCCCGAGTCCTCGACAGGCACTGACCACAACGAGCTCAAAGCAGAATTACACTCTAATACAAGAACACACGCCAGATGCTTTGTTGACTGAACCTGTAATGACGCATTATTTTGGACACTGAAATAAAAACAAACGGAGTTAGCTACCTCATTTATATTGATCAAAATCATTCTAATCCTTACATTATATCTCAACCAGAACTCTCCAATATCACATCTCAGCAAGCACTGCCTAATAGCACATCTCAACAAACACTCTCTGCTACAACATCTCAGCACAGACTACCCCGAGTCCTCGACAGGCACTGACCACAACGAGCTCAAAGCAGAATTACACTCTAATACAAGAACACACGCCAGATGCTTTGTTGACTGAACCTGTAATGACGCATTATTTAGGACACTGAAATAAAAACAAACGGAGTTAGCTACCTCATTTATATTGATCAAAATCATTCAAATCCTTACATTATATCTCAACCAGAACTCTCCAATATCACATCTCAGCAAGCACTGCCTAATAGCACATCTCAACAAACACTCTCTGCTACAACATCGCAGCACAGACTACCCCGAGTCCTCGACAGGCACTGACCACAACGAGCTCAAAGCAGAATTACACTCTAATACAAGAACACACGCCAGATGCTTTGTTGACTGAACCTGTAATGACGCATTATTTAGGACACTGAAATAAAAACAAACGGAGTTAGTTACCTAATTTATATTGATGAAAATCATTCTAATCCTTACATTATATCTCAACCAGAACTCTCCAATATCACATCTCAGCAAGCACTGCCTAATAGCACATCTCAACAAACACTCTCTGCTACAACATCTCAGCACAGACTACCCCGAGTCCTCGACAGGCACTGACCACAACGAGCTCTCGACAAGCACTGACTACTACGAGCTCTTAACAAGCACTGACTACTACGAGCTCTCTCCAAGCACTGTGGAGGCGGCTTAATAATACTCTTTGGCGCAATCTCTGGCGCAGTGGCTCAGTGTAGCCACCTTTCACAGTATCGCTTACAGTACTCGCAAACTGCAGTACACTGATGTTAAAACCTTCTGGATTATTAGGCCGCGTCATGTTTCTTCTAAAATGTTCGACGTTTCGACCCCTCTGCTGGGATCTTCATCAGGATCTTTTGGTGTCCACTGCTGCTAGAACACTGTCTGAGATGAGTCCACTTATAAAGGGGGAGTTTTCTGGCGTTCGTGCTGGAGAAGTGGTAGTATTGGTTAAAATTCATGTGGCTACCATTGGTGGGCCATAGTCATAGGCTAATACAGAAGAAGGGGCGTTGGTATCTCATCTCCTGTGGATAGCATTGGCGGTCATCGTCATTGGATGGAAAGGCACTGTTCCACACTTATGCTGGAGAAGGCTTATTGGTTGGAATGCCTGCTACCGCTATTGGTTGGTCGTCAACGTTGGCTAAATCCGAAACGGACAGAGCAAGAGAGGGGAAACGTTTACCCAAAATATTATTGTCCGCCGAGGTGACTTGCAGCGCGTTGTTTACACCGCGGCCACGTATTTACATCCTTTATGGTGGGGAGCCACGATGCCGGAAGCCTATAGCCGTCCTCTCCATTGAAATTAGATGCATACTTAGAAATTTCAACCGCTTCTCGGACCTTTCTTCTATAAATGTATGTTCCCCTAGCCAGTACACGTACGTTATTAAAATCGATGTCAGAGCCAGAGTTCTTGTGATGATCGGCAACTGCCGATTTTGCACTTTGTTTTAGCCGCATGTGCCGTTCGTGTTTCGATTTCCGTAGAACTCTCGACACATCTTGTCTTACTTCTTTGGCCTGCACCTTCGGAAGATGGAAGAAGGATGCTTCAACAGCACTTACAATTTCTTCAACAGGTATTCTCTTCGATGTAGTTGCGAAATTCAGACCTTTGCCCAGAATGGAAACAGCTGCTTCATCGAGTACTTCTGATGAGAGATTCACCACTACTCGCTTCGGATCCACAGTAGCGACTTCCTTCTGGACTGTAACCGTTAGCTTCTCGAACTTCTCTTTTTGTTTCATAGCACTGAAATCCGAAAACCTTGTTGAATGAACAAACATTATTCTGTCTACTTTATCCCAGTCCTGGGGTGAGAGAGTTGCCGGCAGTGAGAAATGCACATCAATTATAACGGAACTAACATAATTCAAGTCTGTGCGCATTTGCTGGATTCTTTCATGGAGAAGTGCTTCCCTGGCCCTTTGGTAGATTCTCCTGGCTTTCATTGCCTTCACATGGTGGATAATTCTGGCGAATGTGGGAATAACATCCTTATCACAGCACTGGGATAGAAAGGCCAAATCGCATAGTAATTTACCTCTTCTTCTGCGAAGGTTCTCCAGTCTTCTGATGGTGGTATGAACCTCTTGCCCATACAAGCATTTTATGTAAGTCCGCAGGCTTTCGTGGCCGTTGTCACTGAAGTTAAAATCTTCTGGGATATTAGGCCGCGTCATGTTTCTTCTCAAATGTTCGACGTTTCGACCCCTCTGCTTGGATCTTCCTCAGGATCTTTTGGTGTGCACTACTGCTGGAACACTGTCAGAGATGAGTGTCGCGTCCACTTATAAAGGGGAAATTTTCTGGCGTTCGTGGAGTACAGACAGTATTGGTTAAAATTCATATGGCTACCATTGGTGGGCCATAGTCATAGGCTAATGCAGCTCATCTGCTGTGCATACCATTGGCGGTCCATCGTCATTGGATAGAAAGCCACTGTTCCACACTTATGCTGAAGAACAGTTATTGGTTGAAATGCCTGCTACCGCTATTGGTTGGTCGTCATCAGGAGCAAGAGAGGGAGAATGTTTACCCAAAATATTATTGTCCCCCGAGGTGACATTATAAGTGGACGCGTCACTCGTCTCAGGCAGTGTTCTAGCAGTAGTGGACACCAAACGATCCTGAGGAAGATCCCAGCAGAGGGGTCGAATCGTCGAACATTTTAGAAGAAACGTGGCGCGGCCTAATAACCCAGAAAATTTTAACTTCAGTGACAACGGCCACGAAAGTCTGCAGACTTACACAAAACTGCAGTACAGATTCTGCAGTAAGCAGCAGTATGTTATCAGCACTGAATCATGCAGAACATTACGACTGTTGACCTACTATCGAAATAGCCCTTCCGGGCAACAACAGCGTCACGTGGCGAGAATGACTGCTAGTCGGACACACGCACGGTCCATGCAGTATCAGGGGGCGTGGTGTTCGTTTGTGAAATGGGAAATGCGCGCCATATATCTGATTTTGACCGAGAGAAGATTGTTATGGCCTTAGGCTCGCCACGAGCATTTCAGAAACTTCACGACTTGTGGACTGCTGTGGTGAGTGTCTCCAACACGTGACGAAACCAAGGTGAAGCCATTTACACTACTGGCCATTAAACTTGCTACACCAAGAAGAAATGCAGATGATCAACGGGTATTCATTGGACAAATATATTATACTAGAACTGACATGTTATTACATTTTCACGCAATTTGGGTGCATAGGTCCTGAGAAATCAGTACCCAGAACAACCACCTCTGGCCGTAATAACGGCCTTGATACGCCTGGGCATTGACTCAAACAGAGCTTGGATGGCATGTACAGGTACAGCTGCCCATGCAGCTTCGACACGATACCACATTTCATCGTGACTGGCATATTGTGACGAGCCAGTTGCTCGGCCACCATTGACCAGTTGGTGAGAGATCTGGAGAATGTGCTGGCCATGAAAGCAGTCGAACATTTTCTATATCCAGAAAGGCCCGTACAGGACCTGCAACATGCGGTCGTGCATTATCCTTCTGAAATGTAGGATTTCGCAGGGATAGAATGAAGGGTAGAGTCACGGCTCGTAACACATCTGAAATGTAACGTCCACTGTTCAAAGTGCCGTCAATGCGAACAAGAGGTGACCGAGACGTGTAACCGATGGCACCCCATACCATCACGTCGGGTGATACGCCAGTATGGCGATTACGAATATACGCTTCCAATGTGCGTTCAGCGCGATGTTGCCAAACACGGATGCGACCGTCATGATGCTGTAAACAGAATCTGGATTCATCCGAAAAAATGACGTTTTGCCATTCGTGGACCCAGGTTCGTCGTCGAGTACACCATCGCAGGCGCTCCTGTGATGCAGCATCAAGGGTAACCGCAGCCACAGTCTCCGAGCTGATAGTCCGTGCTGCTGCAAACGTCTTCGAACTGTTCGTGCAGATGGTTGTTGTCTTGAAAACGTCCCCATCTGTTGACTCATGGATCGAGACGTGGCTGCACGATCCGTTACAGCCATGGGGATAAGATGCTAGTAATACGAGGCCGTTGGGATCCAGCACGGCGTTCCGTATTACCCTCCTCAACCCACCGATTCCATATTCTCCTAACAGTCATTGGATCTCGACCAACGCGAGCATCAATGTCGCGATACGATAAACCGCAATCGCGATATGCTACAATCCGACCTTTATCCAGGTCGGAAACGTGATGGTACGTATTTCTCCTCCTTACACGAGGCATCACAACAACGTTTCACCAGGCAACGCCGGTCAACTGCTGTTTGTGTATGAGAAATCGGTTGGAAAGTTTCCTCATGTCAGCACGTTGTAGGTGCCGCCACCGGCGCCAACCTTTTGTGAATGCTCTGAAAAGCTAATCGTATGCATATCACAGCATCTTCTTCCTGTCGGTTAAATTTCGGGTCTGTAGCACGTCATGTTCGTGGTGTAGCAATTTTAATGGCCAGTAATGTATATATTCTAAAATTCGACATGCAAATCGACGTTACTGATGTGGGTCTGTCATTGAGCAGATTGCCCTCATTTCTTGGGTACTGGTGTGATCTGTGGGACCACGGATCATTCGACGATCGACCGGTTGTACCAGTATAAGACTGCTAAGTGTGGAGCTACTGTATGAGCGTACTCTGAAAGGAACCTGACTGTTATATCTTCTGGACCAGAGACACTGCCTGTAGTATGTGGTACGCCTATACGATACTTCGCTACACCGATAATATCTGCGGCTAAGTTTCTCAAGTTGGCAGCTGTTCTTGATTCTAATTCTGGAATATTTACTGCTCCTTCCTTAGTGAAGGAACCACAGAAGACTATGTGTAGCAACTCTACATTAGTTTTGCTGCCATCGGTAAAATTATTATTGCTATCTCGCTTTGATGATATTGATCCTATCATCAGACGATAAGACCTACAGATGTACATAACAGTAAATAAACTGCTGTGAAATGAGACTGATGACTTCAAGCAGTTGTATGTTATAGCGGAAAGTGTCTGACGTATTATAGCGTGTTATTACGTGAAAATTTACGTAGGAGTGGCGGAGAAAGAGTCTTTTGTCTGAAGAAATTGACTGGACGTCTAGCGAGTCCTTGCAAGCGACCTTAGACTGATAAAAAGAGCGGAGACTTGCGTCACCGTGCATCCACTTTTGAGCAACGTCGCCGGCCGAGGTGGCCGAGCGGTTCTAGGCGCTACAGTCTGGAACCGCGCGACCGCTACGGTCGCAGGTTCGAATCCTGCCTCGGGCATGGATGTGTGTGATGTCCTCAGGTTAGTTAGTTTTAAGTAGTTCTAAGTTCTAGGGGACTGATGACCACAGATGTTATGTCCCACAGTGCTCAGAGCCATTTGAAGCATTTTGAGCTACGTCATAAAATTGCTCCGTGTAGAACAGGGTATTTGACTGTTTTCTGGAAATTGTCCTAAATGGTTAATTATTTCATTGTATGCTCCTAACATGTTTTTTTTTCTTCTTGAATGTCAGTATTCTTTTATAGAAACGAAAGTGAAATTGACATAATTTATAGGCCCGCTAAAACACTCCATTCGAGTCGTGTGATGCCTGTGACGTCACAGCCTAGCTCGTCGCTCCAGCTGCTATGACGCTAACCCACAGTGATGTCTTGCTTTGGAATTTACGTTTAGGAAAATGGGTTACAGATGGCGTGTAGTACGATACTGTACAAATACATCGACAAAAACTCCTGAAAAGTTGTTTTTGAGAGTTCCAGGAAATTAGAAGATATATAAAATGCATTTGCAGTGTACCAGCAAATTGCCACCACGTCAACGCAGAAGTGCACTAACTTAATTAAAAATGTCTTGCATTGTGAAGTTAACTTTAATTCACCTCTGAGATCTGCTCTCTCACGGTTACAACGAAGGACAGCGACATTTAACGAAATTAAACTCCTAGTGAAAATTGTCCTTATACCTAACCACACCCTAATTATTCACTAGCTCTGTTGTTAGAGCGGCAAACCGTCTAATTTTATAAGACGGTGGTCGTAGACTGCTGGTTCAAATCTAACCCAAAAGATCATTTCAATTTATTTGTAAAACGACTCGACAGTCCTCTCATATGAAAACGAAATCACAATTACAAAACTTCTCCACACTGGTCAGAAAGAGAATATTATTGTGTTTTCCTTGCTGTTTACATGGGCTTATATTTGCAATAGCTGTTCACACACGTCACGTTGAAAAAGATATTTTGCAGTTACTTTACCACACACTTTTCACTGTATTGGAAATAATGTTTTCATCTTCGTACTGTCTAGAAATGGAAGAGAATGTAGATGAAGATGAAATTGGAGATACGATACTGCGTAAAGAGTCTGACAGAGCACTGAAAGACCTGAGTCGAACAAGGCCCCGGGAGTAGACAACACTCCATTAGATCTACTGACGGCATTGAGAGAGCAAGTCCTGACAAAACTCTATCATCTGATGAGCAAGATGTATGAGACAGGCGAAATACCCTCAGGCTTCAAGAAGAATATAATAATTCCAATCCCAAAGAAAGCAGGTGTTGACACATGTGAAAATTACCGAACTATCAGTTTAATAAGTCACGGCTGCAAAATACTAACGCGAATTCTTTACAGACGAATGGAAAAACTAGTAGAAGCCGACCTAGGGCAAGATCAGTTTGGATTCCGCAGAAATGTTGGAACACATGAGCCACCACTGACCCTACGACTTATCTTAGAAAATAGATTAGGAAAGGCAAACCTACGTTTCTACCATTTGTAGACATAGAGAAACCTTTTGACAATGTTGACTGGAATACTCTCTTTCAAATTCCGAAGGTGGCAGGGATGAAATACAGGGAGCGAAAGGCTATTTACAATTTGTACAGAAACCAGATGGCAGTTATAAGAGTCGAGGGGCACGAAAGGGAAGCAGTGGTTGGGAAGGGAGTGAGACAGGGTTGTAGCCTCTCCCCAATGTTATTCAATCTGTATATTGAGCAAGCAATGAAAGAAACAAAAGAAAAATTCCGAGTAGGTATTAAAATCCATGGAGAAGAAATAAAAACTTTGAGGTTTGCCGATGACATTGGAATTCTGTAAGAGACAGCAAAGGACTTGGAAGAGCAGTTGGACGGAATGGATAGTGTCTTGAAAGGAGGATATAAGATGAACATCAACAAAAGCAAAACGAGGTTAATGGAATGTAGTCGAATTAAGTAGGGCGATGTTGAAGGAATTAGATTAGGAAATGAGAACTTAAAGCAGTAAAGGAGTTTTGATATTTCGGGAGCAAAATAACTGATGATGGTTGAAGTAGAGAGGATATAAAATGTAGACTGGCAATGGCAAGGAAATCGTTTCTGAAGAAGAGAAATTTGTTAACATCGAGTATAGATTTAAGTGTCAGGAAGTCGTTTCTGAAAGTATTTGTATGGAGTGTAGCCATGTATGGAAGTGAAACATGGACAATAAATAGTTTGAACAGGAAGAGAATAGAAGTTTTCGACATTAGGTGCTACAGAAGAATGCTGAAGATTAGATGGGTAGATCACATAACTAATGAGGAGGTATTGAATAGAATTGGGGAGAAGAGGAGTTTGTGGCACAACTTGACGAGAAGAAGGGATCGGTTGGTTGGACATGTTCTGAGGCATCAAGGGATCACAAATTTAGCATTGGAGGGCAGCGTGGAGGGTAAAAATCGTAGAGGGAGACCAAGAGATGAATACACTAAGCAGATTCAGAACGATGTAGGTTGCAATAAGTACTGGGAGATGAAGAAACTTGCACAGGATAGGGTAGCATGGAGAGCTGCATCAAACCAGTCTCAGGACTGAAGACCACAACAACAATAACTGTCTAGGTAGGATCCTTATAGTTTAAATTTTTGCAGTTCCGTTATCTTACGAATTACGTCTACTTCAGCCGTTAACGTTAGTTTACACTTAGAAACATCACACGCCTTACGTTTTTGTCACCTGCGTATTATACACGCTTTGTATCTCTCCGTATAACCTCATTATCCTACACCTCGTTGTAATGTGGACGCATAAAGATACCTACACTACTAGCAATGATTTTCAAAAAAGTGTACGTTCGCAAACTAAATGCGTTTACCCTCTGTTGTCTATTTCTCCAACTAAGACTAAAGTGAAGCTATATATAATACACCCCACAATCGAAACAACTACTAAAACCAGTTCTTGCTAACGCTATTTTCGCATTACATGTAAAACTGTTGTAAATATATGACGCCACCAGGATTCGAACACAGATCGCAAGTCAGTGTAGTCGAATGCTCTTCGCTTTGCACCACGGATCGCTTTGACCTATGCAGTATCTCTTCTGAGTGCCTTTCACACAGGAAATCACCAATAAGGTCTACCAAGAATATTTTTTTTGTGCTTTGGGTCGTATGTCATGACTTATTGTCGACAATCTAGTTATAATATACAGACCAATTCGCAAAAAGATTCTACAATTGCTTAGTTTTGAGCGGGTTTAATTATGTTGCATGGAGCAGATAAAAGAATGTCCGTCGTTGCACATATCGCCGCTCTAAATGGGTGGGGCATAAACGCAACAATTTTTGCAAGGTTTCCACTATGAACGTTCACAAAATTCCTATTGTTACTTAAAAGCTATAATTGCATTTCCATCCACTAAACAGCTATACTGTTCGCAGTAAAAGTACATAAAAAGTTCGTAACTTCGGCTAATGGTCCTATAACACACGTATAGATCCGTTTTACTCCTAGCCTGTGACGTCACCACAGCGGCAGCCAATAACAGAGCTTTTACGACCACGTGACGAGATCGTGATATTTAATGATTTTTTAACCTTTAATTACATAAAAAACAGGTTTTTCTGAGAATATCGACCGTAAATACCATTTGAACATTATAGTCAATCAGAATAACAACAATCCGAACCATATTTCTGACAAGGGAAGATGGCCTATTCGTTATCCTCGGGGACGGTTAAAACTAAAGTAGCCTGCAACCTAACAGTCAGCACGCTGAAAAAATTGGCCAACTTTGTGACACTCTTAGCACGTTTTGTGACTTAACCTCACACAAATATACAGAACAGCATTTAATTTCCACATATACTGAATTCTGTAACCGTTATCCTTTACTTTTGACAGCTTTTTTATGTGCAATGAGGTGTTCGGAATATCGAATGTCAATTGTAGCAAAGTTTAACTATCCCACCTCCGATTGGCACGAAGCGATTTTCCTCTAAAAACATTTCTGTTTCGCGGAAGTACTCGGTTTTTTAGGCGAAGTGAACCCCAATCCCGTGCTCCAAAAAGAGATCAGATCGGGTCTTAATAGTACAAAAAAAAGTTAATAGGCGAGTTTAATAAAAAATGCCTTATAAACATGAATCCGAAACCACCTACTTTGAGAAGCCAGTTTAAGGTTCACAAACGTTCCTATCCTATCCGTCCGATCGTCGATAGTACCAAAAGTGCACATCACAAACTTCCTGGCCGATTAAAACTGTGTGCCGGACCGAGACTCGAACTCGGCACCTTTGCCTTTCGCGGGCAACTACCAACTGAGCACACTCCGCTACAGAGTGAAAATCTCATTCTGGAAACATCCCCCAGGCTGTGGCTAAGCCATGTCTCCGTAATATCCTTTCCTTCAGGAGTGCTAGTTCTGCAAGGTTCGCAGGAGAGCTTCTGTAAAGTTTGGAAGGTAGGAGACGAGATACTGGCGGAAGTAAAGCTGTGAGGACGAGGCGTGAGTCGTGCTTGGGGAGCTCAGTTGGTAGAGCACTTGCCCGCGAAAGGCAAAGGTCCCGAGTTCGAGACTCGGTCCGGCACACAGTTTTAATCTGCCAGGAAGTTTCATATCAGCGCACACTCCACTGCAGTGTGAAAATCTCATTCTGCACATCACAAATTATCCAGGTTCCTACACCGTAGTGCGGTAGCGTTCTCGCTTCCCGCGCCCGGGTTCACGGGTTCGATTCCCAGTGGGGTCAGGGATTTTCTCTGCCCCGTGATGACTGGGTGTTGTGTGATGTCCTTAGGTTAGTTAGGTTTAAGTAGTTCTAAGTTCCAAGGGTCTGATGACCTCAGAAGTTAAGTCCCATAGTGCTCAGAGCCATTTGAACCATTTAGCCTACACGGGACAGAGAATTTTCTGTTAGAAATAAATTTTTGTCAAAAGTTCGGCAGACCTGGCCAACAAACTCAAATCTCCCCTCCCTGTTTCATTTCACTTCTTGTTCCTCACCTTCTCCCCCAACTCACACTCCATCACAATGTTGTTGTTGTTGTTGTGGTCTTCAGTCCTGAGACTGGTTTGATGCAGCTCTCCATGCTACTCTATCCTGTGCAAGCTTCTTCATCTCCCAGTACCTACGGCAACCTACATCCTTCTGAATCTGCTTAGTGTATTCATCTCTTGGTCTCCCTCTACAATTTTTACCCTCCACTCTGCCCTCCAATGCTAAATTGGTGATCCCTTGATGCCTCAGAACATGCGCTACCAACCGATCCCTTCTTCTGGACAAGTTGTGCCACAAACTTCTCTTCTCCCCAATCCTATTCAATACTTCCTCATTAGTTATGTGATCTACCCATCTAATCTTCAGCATTCTTCTGTAGCACCACATTTCGAAAGCTTCTATTCTCTTCTTGTCGAAACTATTTATCGTCCATGTTTCACTTCCATACATGGCTACACTCCATACAAATACTTTCAGAAATGACTTCCTGACACTTAAATCTATACTCGATGTTAACAAATTTCTCTTTTTCAGAAACGCTTTCCTTGCCATGGCCAGTCTACATTTTATATCCTCTCTACTTCGACCATCGTGAATTATTTTGCTCCCCAAATAGCAAAACCCATTTACTACTTTAAGTGTGTCATTTCCTAATCTAATTCCCTCAGCATCACCCGACTTAATTCGAGTACATTCCATTATCCTCGTTTTGCTTTTGTTGGTGTTTATCTTATATCCTCCTTTCAAGACACTGTTCATTCCGTTCAACTGCTCTTCCAAGTTCTTTGGTGTCTCTGACAGAATTACAATGTCAGAGGCGAACCTCAAAGTTTTTATTTCTTCTCCATGGATTTTAATACCTACTCCGAATTTTTCTTTTGTTTCCTTTACTTCTTGCTCATTATACAGATTGAATAACATCGGGGAGAGGCTACAACCCTGTCTCACTCCCTTCCCAACCACTGCTTCCCTTTCATGCCCCTCGACTCTTATAACTGCCATGTGGTTTCTGTACAAATTGTAAATAGCCTTTCGCTCCCTGTATTTTACCCCTGCCACCTTTAGAATTTGAAAGAGAGTATTGAGTGGCAAGGTTATGTTGGCAACAGTGCAGAACACAAACCACAACACGTACCTAGAAGTACACAAACAAACGGAAAACAGGTGTGCGACGTGTGGTGTAAGAACTGCACAGTGCTGCAGAGCAACTAAGTATTAGACCACAAGTACCAGTGTCTAAACAAGAAAAACTTGTACGATGTGCTAGCAGATGGCATTTCCCTGATGTAAGTTAGATATCAAACGAAAATCACCATGAGTACAAACCAACACTTATTAACGAACTGTTTTTCTATTTAAAGGAAACCAAAATGTAAATAACGTAATTACAGACCGTTGATGATGCTTTACCACAATAATGCGAAACCCGTCCGGTGGAAAAAATCGCGCATTTTTGTAGTTGCAACGACGGAACAAAAATACCCTCAAGAATTGTAAAGCAACTACGGACAACTTGGCCACAAAAGAGGATTCATTACCAAACTGACGATTTCCACCACCCCCTCCCCCTCCCCCCTCTCAACCATGAAAATCTTAAGTTTTGCCATTTGAAAACTCGTGATGAAACTTACAGTGACAAATCATTTTTTTACAAAATACTTCTCTGAAGTTCAAGCCTTTAAAATGTAATTTGTTATAATCAAAACAATAAACCCACAAGATTCGATGTAAATAAAACTTCGGAACGAAGCTTGACTTGTTTTGGGAGTACTGAACACACACACACACACACACACACACACACACACACACACGCACACACACGCACCCGCGCGCGCACACACGGTATCTCGTTCCACACCCCTGCCCATCGCATCTCGTTCACAGCTACCGCTGAAGCGGAAAATTATAGTTACTTTGCGATCCGATACACGTGTACTATTTTACACCTCCGGTACCAACCTGTGCCAGTGATACTACACTACTGGCCATTAAAATTGCTACACTAAGAAGAAATGCAGATGACAAATGGGTATTCATTGGACAAATATATTACACTGGAACTGACATGTGATCACATTTTCACGCAGTTTCGGTGCATAGATCCCGAGAAATCACTACCCACATCTGGCCGTAATAACGGCCTTGATACGCCTGGGCATTGAGTCAAACGCACCTTGGACGGCGTGTACAGGTACAGCTGCCCATGCAACTTCAACACGATACCACAGTTCATGAAGAGTAGTGACTGGCGTATTGTGACGAGCCAGTTGCTCAGCCACCATTGACCAGACGTTTTCAGTTGGTGACAGATCTGGAAAATGTGCTGGCCAGGGCAGCAGTCGAACATTTTCTGTATCCAGAAAGGCCCGTACAGGACCTGCAATATGCGGTCGTGCATTATCCTGCTGAAATGTAGGGTTTCGCAAGGATCGAGTAAAGGGTAGAGCCACGGGTCGTAACACATCTGAAATGTAACGTCCACTGTTCAAAGAGGTGACCGAGACGTGTAACCAATGCCATCCCATTCCATTACGCCGGGTGATACGCCAATATGGCGATGACGAATACACGCTTCCAATGTGCGTTCACCGCGATGTCGCCAAATTCGGATGCGACCATCATGATGCTGTAAACAGAACTTGGTGCCATCTGACGTTTTGCCATTCGTGCACCCAGGTTCGTCGTCGAGTACACCATCGCAGGCGCTCCTGTCTGTGATGCAGCGTCAGGGGTAACCGCAGCCACGGTCTCCGAGCTGATAGTCCATGCTGCTGCAAACGTTGTGGAACTGTTCGTGCAGATGGTTGTTTTCTTGCAAACGCCCCCATCTGTTGACTCAGGGATCCAAACGTGGCTGCACGATCCGTTACAGCCGTGCGGATAAGATTCCTGTCATCTGGACTGCCAGTGATACGAGGCCGTTGGCATCCAGCACGGCGTTCCGTATTACCCTCCTGAACCCACCGATTCCATATTCTGCTAACAGTCATTGGATCTCGACCAACGCGAGCAGCAATGTCGCGATACGATAAACCGCAATAGGGATAGGCTACAATCCGACCTTTATCAAAGTCGGAAACATGATGGTACGCATTTCTCCTCCTTCAACGAGGCATCACAACAACGTTTCACCAGGCAACGCCGGTCAACTGCTGTTTGTGCATGAGAAATCGGCTGGAAACTTTCCTCATGTCAGCACGTTGTAGGTGTCGCCACCGGCGCCAACCTTGTGTGAATGCTGTGAAAAGCTAATCATTTGCATATCACAGCATCTTCTTCCTGTCGGTTAAATTTCGCGTGTGTAGCACGTCGTCTTCGTGGTGTAGCAATTTTAATGGCCAGTAGTGTATATTCTCACATAATTGTGGGAACTAGTGTGACCAAAACATAACTTAAATGTTTATTTGACACTGCAATAGTGAAGCCATAGTCGCAGTACATATTTTTTCAAATTTTTTTTTAATCTAGTGAATAGTATTTTAATTTGTTTTTGTAACTTTGTGTGAGAAAGACTGAAACAAACGACATCTTAATGGGAAACATTGGAGTGGCATTTTGTAACATGTGTACAACAATATTTTGGTTGTTATAATGTTGTATTGAGATGAAACTTCGTTTCTTTATCATGTCTTGTCGACTATGCTGTGCTAGCTAATTTTAAAGCTGTAATGTATACCAATGTTTTGGGTTATGTACCACTGTTCAGTTTGTGTTTATATTTCAACTAGAGACTAGTTTCGTTAAGACTCGACAGTGGCGCCATCTAGCCCCTGTTATTGTACATTATGTAGGTCCTGTTTTGTTTCTTGTGTTTCTACACTACATTCATGCCCTCTGGTGACAGAATGGGCTAGCAGGCAATTGGAGCAATGTTATGGCAGCAGTAGTGTGTCAGTCCTACATGAAAGTGCATTGTGTTTTGAGATTCTTTTTTCGGAACATAGTAAAATTGTGTTGCATTCCATATGGAAGCTTGCTGTGCTTGATACACTTACGGTGAGGTTGTTACATGTGTATATATCATGAGAGTTTGCGCCATGACAATGATTAAATATACATATATGCGATTAATTTTCAGACTTCTGAATTTACATCAGCCATACGGTCGTTGTGTCACAGAAGGGAACATTGCAAGAACTCTTGGTAATTTTCACCAATATGTAGTTCTTATCCATTCTGCATTAGGACATGTAATGAATGTTTGGGCATGGATGGGCAAAAATTGTAGTGACTTGGTTGTGCCACTATTGCCTCGGTTTCCTGGTCTCATTATTTCTTGTAATTTTTGTTAGATGTATGGTCATAATTCCCATTATACTAGATAATTCACAAAGACATGAAAATATTATTCTACAAGTAAAACTAAAGAAAAAAGTTCATATAAACATAGGTCAGCAAATGTTTTGTTACGGAGTTACGGCTAATAAAAGATTTTGCCTGAAATTTTGCCACTTCGCTCATATGAAGCCATCGCAAAACGGTACGAGGTTAAAGTAAAGCACGATTTCCATTTATTTTGTTGTTATTGGTCTGGTGAATCTAACAAAATATGTCCCACACGTGTACCTGCAGTAGCTTTCCAGAACATCCAGAGAAGCAAAGAAGAAATTTCGTAAAATTTTTTATTTATTAATTACTTGGCCCAACTTGTTTTTTAAATTCCAGACAATTGCACAAGGGTTTCAAGAGAAGTTATAGAGAATTTAATTTTGGAAAAATGATGGTAACAACGTTAACTGAAACTGTATGAAATGTGTCAATCTGCTTTTAAAAATGTCATAGCACACTTAGTGATTATGAACGCTAGGTAGAGAACCTGTCTCCCGTAACATTCGAAATACTCCGCTAATGATTCGTGCATTCGGAATCCGTGTTGGATAACGTACGCTGCAGCCGTAGCATTGCCATCACATTTGCCATAAATAAACACCATATCGGCGTATTCCTCTGTCGTGAATTTGAAAGGCATCTCTATTTCATAAGTAATCTACAGACTACAACAGTTACTATCTGGTTTCACTTAAATACGCTGTTATTATATTCTTTCACTGAACAATATAGGAAACCATTGAAACAATTCACTAATGGTTGCCAACAATGACATAAACGTTTCTACGTTGTTAATAGAAAGTCAACAAACCTGCTTGTATAATAATCTTTGCTTCTCTGGATGTTCTGGAAAACTACTGCAGATACACGTCTGCGACGTGTTTTATTAGACTTATCAGACCAATAACAACAAAATAAATGGAAATCGTCCTTTACTTTAACCTTGTACAGTTTTGCGATGGCTTCATGTAAGCGAAGTTGCTAAATTATAGACAAAATTTTTTATTAGCCGTAACTCCCTAACTAAACTTTCGCGGGTATATGTTTATGTGAACATTTTTCTTTAGTTTCACTTGTAGAATAAGATATTAAAATGAAACTTCCTGGCAGATTAAAACTCTGTGCCGGACCGAGACTCGAACTCGAGACCTTTGCCTTTCGCGGGCAAGTGCTCTGCCATCTGAGCTACCCAAGCACGACTCACGACCCGTCCTCACAGCTTCAATTCTGCCAGTTCCTCGTCTCCTACCTTCCAAACTTCACAGAAGCTCTTCTGCGAAAGGCAAAGGTCCTGAGTTCAAGTCTCGGTCTGGCACACAGTTTTAATCTGTCAGGAAGTTTCATACCAACGCACACTCCGCTGCAGAGTGAAAATCTCATTTTGGAAACATCCCCGAGGCTGTGGCTAAGCCATGTCTCCGCAATATCCTTTCTTCCAGGAGTGCTAGTTCTGCAAGGTTCGCAGGAGAGCTTCTGTAAAGTTTGGAAGGTAGGAGACGAGGTACTGGCGGAAGTAAAGCTGTGAGGACGGGTCGTGAGTCGTGCTTGGGTAGCTCAGATGGCGCCGGCGCGGTGTTCGGTCAGAGGGCTGCGTGCTGTCTGTAATAAAAAAACTGAGTCAAGGAATCAACGATCAACTCAAACGGATGTCTTGTGACGTCCACCCAGACATAACGCAATGAACAATATCGAACAAAATGGAAAAAAAAGAAGATCGCAGAGCACTTGCCCGTGAAGGCAAAGGTCCAGAGTTCGAGTCTCGGTCCGGCACACAGTTTCAATCTGCCAGGAAGTTTCATATCAGCGCACAGTCGGGTGTAGAGTGAAAATCTCATTCTGGAAACAAATTAAAATATTTGCATATCTTCGTGAATCGCACTGTATATTCTCCAACTGAGGTTTTACATTTGAAAATGACGTCGTTCAAACAGGTAAAATATAACCCTTGTAAGTAGGCTGTTTAGGTTTTTTTTATTGGTAACGCCACGTAGCGATCGGTATGAAAATCACTGGCTGTGCTGTGTGCAGTCTGTGGCTGGTTTGCATTGTTGTTCGCTATTGTAGTGTTGGGCAGTTGGCTGTTAACAGCGCGTAGCGTTGCGCAGTTGGAGGTGAGCCGCCAGCAGTGGTGGATGTGGGGAGAGAAATGGTGGAGTTTTGAGAGCGGATGATCTGGACGTGTGTCCATAAGAAACAGTACATTTGTAAGAATGGATGTCATGAACTGCTATATATATTATGACTTTTGAACACTATTAAGGTAAATACATTGTTTGTTCTCTATCAAACGCTTTCATTTGCTAACTATGCCTATCAGTAGTTAGTGCATTCAGTAGTTAGAATCTTTTATTTAGCTGGCAGTATCGGCGCTCGCTGTATTGCAGTAGTTCGAGTAACAAAGATTTTGTGAGGTAAGTGATTTGTGAAAGGTATACGTTAATGTTAGTCAGGGCCATTCTTTTGTAGGGATTTTTTAAAGTCAGATTGCGTTGCGCTACAAATATTGTGTGTCGGTTTAGTGTTGATCAGAATAGGTAAAGAGCGAAATGTCTGACTACGTTCAGTTCTGCTCAGCTGTTTGAAAATCAAATAATGTAAGAGGTTTATCAGCACAGTAATTCAATAATTTTTCTAAGGGGACGTTTCACCCTTTCTTCTTAAAGATAAAATTTTATGTACTGTTAGCTGTCCCAGTGAGTTGTAAAACATTTCCTGAGAGGTATCGGAACGCCAGCGTTTTTCGATCATAATCAAGCCCTTTCTATGTACAACTACTGCCTCCTACTCGAAACATACCCACGTTACGTGATTGTGATTGAAAATAAAATTCTTCGGTGGTAACAGAGAAACAGTGATGCTGTCCATCCATACGGAGACTACGAACAAATTGTCCAGGAAGGTCACGAGAAATTCGTGACGAACGTTGCGGAGCATTCCGTCCCTCCCCCCCCCCCCCCCTCCCACACCCACAGTACCGCAGTCGTCTGTCTGCACGGTAATGCGGCGACCCCAGAGTCACGAAAGCGCAACCACCCCCGCCTTATTTCGCCTTACCCCCGAGGACAGGAATAACTTTGCCCCCGGGATGCACCCGTAAACTCAATCTGACTACCGGAATCATGTCGCTCTGTCGTTGTTCCTCTTTCCAGGCTCATTTCGTGTGCCTATAAACCCCCGGTAGCCTTGTTGGCACTCGTTACTTTTATTTTCAGTTATGTTCCGTAGATTATTTTCCCGATTATTTTACCGGTATGATGGTTCAAATAGCTCTGAGCACTATGGGACTTAACATCTGTGGTCATCAGTCCCCTAGAACTTAGAACTACTTAAATCTAACTAATCTAAGGACATCACACACATCCATGCCCGAGGCAGGATTCGAACCTGCGTCCGGAGCAGTCGCGGGGTTCCGGACTGAGCGCCTAGAACCGCGAGACCACCGCGGCCGGCTCGGTATGATGTGGCATAAGTCATATTACAAGATATACACTACTGGACATTATAATTGCTACACCACGAAGATGACGTGCTACAGACGCGAAATTTACCCGACAGGAAGAAGATGCTGTGATATGCATACGATTAGCTTTTCAGAGCGTTCTCACAAGGTTGGCGCCGGTGGCGACACCTACAACGTGCTTACATGGGGAAAGTTTCCAGTCGATTTCTCATACACAAACAGCAGTTGACCGGCGTTGCCTGGTGAAATGTTCTTGTGATGCCTCGTGTAAGGAGGAGAAATGCGTACCATCACGTTTCCGACTTTGATAAAGATCGGATTGTAGCCTATCGCGATTGCGGTTTATCGTATCGCGACATTGCTGCTCGCGTTGGTCGAGATCCAGTGACTGTTAGCAGAATATGGAATCGGTGGGTTCAGGAGGGTAATACGGAACGCCGTGCTGGATCCCAACGGCCTCGTATCACTAGCAGTCGAGATGACAGACATCTTATCCGTACGGCTGTAACATATCGTGCAGCCACGTCTCGATCCCTGAGTCAACATATGGGGACATTTCCAAGACAACAACCATCTGGACGAACATTTCGACGACGTTTGCAGCAGCATGGACTATCAGCTCGGAGACCGTGGCTGCGGTTACCCTTGACGCTGCTTCACAGACAGGAGCGCCTGCGATGGTGTACCCAACGACGAACCTGGGTGCACGAATGGCAAAACGTCATTTTTTCGGATGAATCCATGTTCTGTTTACAGCATCATAATGGTCGTATCCGTGTCTGGCGACATCAGGGTGAACGCACAAATGAAGCGTGTATTTGTCATCGCCATACTGGCGTATCACCCGGCGCTATGGTATGGGGTGCCACTGGTTACACGTCTCGGTCACCTCTTTTTCGTACTGACGGCACTTTGAACACTGGACGTTAGGTTTCAGATGTGTTACGACCCGTGGCTCTACCCTTCATTCGATCCCTGCGAAACCCTACATTTTAGCAGGATAATGCCCGACCGCATGTTGCAGGTCCTGTACCGGCCTTTCTGGATACAGAAAATGTTCGACTGCTGCCCTGGCCAACACATTCTCCAGATCTCTCACCAATTGAAACGTCTGGTCAATGGTGGCCGAGCAACTGGCTCGTCACAATACGCCATCAGTACTCTTGATGGACTGTGGTATCGTGTTGAATCTGCATGGGCAGCTGCACCTATACACGCCATCCAAGCTCTTTTTGACTCAATGCCCAGGAGTATCAAGGCCGTTATAACCGCCAGAGGTGGTTGTGCTGGGTACTGATTTCTCGGGATCTATGCACCCAAATTGCGTGAAAATGTAATCACATATCAGTTCTAGTATAATATATTTGTCCAAAGAATACCCGTTTTTCATCTGCATTTCTTGATTTTGTGTAGCAATTTTAATGGCCAGTAGTGTATATACAAACATGAATAGTGCTAATATTAATATTACCGAAATTTTTGGGTCTACACATGCAACTGCATTTAGAGGCACACTTTTTTTTGCTATTTCTGAAACAGAAACTCGTCCATGGAGTAGAAGATTTGTCCAAAAGAAATTATTTTAATCTAGATGTAAAACTTGATCTGCTACTTGCCAGATACTTTATGTAGTTGGGCAAATGATCAAAGATTTTTGTTGCTGAGTAATGTACTCCATTTTGAGCAACTGACAGCTTCAATGACGGGTAGGGGAGATCATTTTTCCCTTTAGTGTTGTACGTATGAACATCACTGTTTTTCGTGAATTGAGAATTACTTGTAACGAATTTCATTAGCAAATATATGTACTCTGATGGTACTGATTGCGAGTTATTGGCAGAAAGAAAATGTAACTGAGCTACTAAGGAGACTGCCTACACTACGCTTGTCCATCCTCTTTTAGAATACTGCTGCGCGGTGTGGAATCAAATGGCTCTGAGCACTATGGGACCTAACTTCTGAGGTCGTCAGTCCCCTAGACTTAGAACTACTTCAACGTAACTAACATAAGGACATCACACACATCCATGCCCGAGGCAGGATTCGAACGTGCGACCGTATGGGTCGCGCGGTCCCGACTGAAGCGCCTAGAACCGCTCGGCCACCCCGAACGGCCCAAGTGTTTCCTCCGAAAGCGAAGAAATTTGATTGACGTCGACCTACATCGGGAGAAACGGTCATCGTAATGAAATAAAGTAAATCAAACCTCGCACTGAAAGTTATATGGGGAGTTCAAAAAGTCTCTCCTCAGTGCCGTATGAGTGTTAGCCGCGCGTGCCGTATGATTGTTCGCCCGCCTGGGTTACTTCCCTTCAAGTGGACTCTCCCAACATTCCACTGTTTCGTTTATCTCAGCCAGCGTTAGTAGTATCGTTGGTGTGTGTCGTTACGCGTTGAGGTGAACGTTTAAGTTTAGTTCCTTCGTTCGTTTGTATCGTTTTTGTCACTGTTAAAATGCTAGCCATTGAAGAACGTGTGTTTTAGTCGAACAAGTGTTCAAAGCTGGCGGTAAAGACAGTTTCAGGTCGTCAAACATTTATTTCAGTTTTCCCGGAGACAACACCCTCACATCGCGATACTGTTCAAGATTTGACTAACAAATTTCGAAGAACGGGTTCAGTGACAGATGCACCGAGAAGTGTTCGTTCTAGCGTTTTGTCTGAAGATAAACTACTCGATATTTTCGATAAAATGTCCATGCGTCCAAACAAGTCAGTAAGAAAACTCGCCCAGGAAATCGATGTTAGTGTCGGAACGGCCCACACAGCTGTAAGGAAAAAATTAGAACTTTTCCCATACAAAGTGACAGTCGTGCAAGAACTGAAAAATACTGATCATGGCAAGAGGCTGCATTATTGTCAATGGTTCAAAAATTTCGATCAACAAAATGGAAGGGATATTCTTAATGAAACGTTTTCCACTGATGAGGCGTGGTTTCATCTATCCGGGTACATGAACTCGCAAAATTCTCTTATGTGGAGCACCGCAAATCCATTGTGTATTCATGAGGAACCACTTCATTGCGTGAAAATAGGAGTTGGGATTGCGATTTCTACACGTCGGATTGTGGATCCGCTATTTTTCCACGAAACAATAAACGCACAGCGATACGTAGTGATATTTTGTACCCATTCATTGTAGAACTTGTGTTAAGTGAAATACTGAACGGTTAATTTCAACAAGATGGTGCAACCGCGCATACAGCTCACGTTTCAATGTCACTGCTTGCTGATGTTTTTGGTGATCGCATAATTTGACAGGGACTTTGGCCTCCACGACGGCGTGACCTAACACAATCTGAGTTTTTCTTCTGGGCTGTAGCGAAAGCAACTGTCTATAAAAACAGTCCAAAATGCGTCGATCAATTGAAAACTGCAATATCCGCTTTCACTGCTTCTGTTACAGAAGAAATGTTACAGCTTGTGTTTCGAAACATGATTAGACGAATTGAATTGTATATTCAACAATAGGGGGGACACTTTCAACATTTAATGTGAAAATTTGTAAGTAAAAATGAATAAATTAATAACTTGTATTTCACTGAGTTTCATTTCGGTATTACGGTATATTCATAATTTTTACTTATGGACCGTCTGACACCAACTGAATAAAACACAATTTTAGTGTCATACGCGTTTCGCCTTTATTTTCTGCAAGGCATCATCAGCGGCCTGGAATATATACATATGTTAGCTATTTTATTTACATTTTTGTCACAGTGCCTATAGGTTATAAACAGTTATGGTGGTTGATATTTCCTTTTAAATAGTAATGTTTTGAACTGTACTTACAGGTTGCGTGGACAATTTCTTACATATTACGTTCCTGTTGCATTTTTGGTGTTGTTCTTCTTCTTATGAATGCCACTTTGCGGTTTTCCCCCCACATTCCACAGCACTATGAACTGAACGATTGTTTCAATGCAATGTTTTGGTTTCTGTTGCCGACTTCAAATGTTTTTGCCAAAGATCGAATGTTATTGACAAACTTTCGAGTGTAATTATTGAAGTATCTGTGATCTGCTCGTGAAGGTTTTTGTGTGTGTGTGTGTTATGGTGTGTAACTTTTTTTTTGGCTCTGCTTGTGTGTCTGTGTGTGTGTGTGTGTGTATTTTGGTATATATATATATATTCTGCAAAATCGCTCGTTTAGCCAACTGCAGCGTAATGTGACTGATCGCTGTGAAATAATATAATGTGGCGCACTAAAAACCGACCCCGAGTACACACTGCTCGCCAATTACGCACGATTTGTTGACCGCTGCCGGCCGAGGTGGCCGATTGTTCATTTGAAAAAAAAAAAAAAAAATTGCTCGCGTTGTACGAGTATAATGTCTTGTGTTATTTTCGCCGGAAGGATGGCATTTCTGTTGTATTTAAGTTTGTACCAATAAAGATCTTTTGTTCATTTACCCTGTTCCTGGTAAAAAAACATAATAAAAATAATAAAATAAAATAAAAATAAATCAAGAAGCTACTTCGAGGGAGTGATTCAGGGACGGGAGGGGGAGACATGGCGGCCAGGCCTTGGGTTCCGACCCCTGCCCGCCTTGTCTCCACCTACTCATCACTGAACACTTAAAAAAATTAAAAAAATTAAAAAAACGAAACAAGGTTGGAATAAAAAAGTAAAAAATGAAAAATAAAGTTGGAAGAGCACTTAAAAAAATAGCGTCACTGTCTAGTAATGTGTTTTTTGTTGGGGCGGTGGTTGGCGTCCTGACACAACCAATTTTTTTTCCTAACATTCACGTTTTTATTGGGTTCAATAAAAGAAAGCGGTTCTAGGCGCTACAGTCTGGAACCGCGCGACCGCTACGGTCGCAGGTTCGACTCCTGCCTCGGGCATGGATGTGTGTGATGTCCTTAGGTTAGTTAGGTTTAAGTAGTTGTAAGTTCTAGGGGACTGATGACCTCGGAAGATAAGTCGCATAGTGCTCGGAGCCAATTGAACCTTAGATAAAAAAAAGACGGAAAATGGCCACTCGTGTGTGCCGTGCCGACTTCCTTCGCGTGTCTAATAACAAAAGAATCTTGCCTTTTGACAAGTATTTCTTCTGCTATTTATCGAAATAGTGAATTAAGCTGATATGCCGTTTTGTTACCCGAAAAGACGTATGTATTACATACCAGGTAATTTTTATGTAATTATAAAATACATTTGAATCACCGGTCGTGGACGCTGAATAGAATACGAAAAGAACCAAAAGTTCAGAGTTGAAAAAAGATTTGAAACACATCACGAATGGGCCTGCGAAGCGAACGAAACGAACAACAACTCGATACTGAACAAACTATGAGCAGTCGGCAGTGGAACAGCGACGAGCGACCACGTGAAGAAGGACGAGTCCGGCCGAGCGAGACCGAGACCGAGACAGAGACAGAGACAGAGACCGAGACAGAGACCGAGACAGAGACCGAGACAGAGACCGAGACAGAGACCGAGACAGAGACCGAGACCGAGACAGAGACCGAGACAGAGACCGAGACAGAGACCGAGACAGAGACCGAGACAGAGACCGAGACAGAGACCGAGACAGAGACAGAGACCGAGACAGAGACCGAGACAGAGACCGAGACAGAGACAGAGACCGAGACCGAGACAGAGACCGAGACCGAGACAGAGACCGAGACAGAGACAGAGACAGAGACAGAGACAGAGACAGAGACAGAGACAGAGACCGAGACCGAGACCGAGACCGAGACCGAGACAGAGACAGAGACCGAGACAGAGACCGAGACAGAGACCGAGCATGGAACGAGACCGGCCGACGTGCCGTTGCGGGAGCGAGACCGACCGGTTCCTGTTCCCGGGAACTGTAAGTAGAAAGCCGCGACCGAAGTGAACTACGAAAGACCGTTCCTTAGAATTCGTTCCTCACTCTTTCTGTTCATCTTGGTGAACCGTTCCTTTGGACCCGTTAGTTCGTGAACGACGCATCTCTACTGAGTGACTGAGTGACATATGCCACCTTGCACGATTTAGGTGTTCATATGAATGTGAATGTGACAAACTTCCTGGCAGATTAAAACTGTGTACCAGACCGAGACTCGAACTCGGGACCTTTGCCTTTCGCGGGCAAATGCTCTACCAACTGAGCTACCCAAGCACCACTCACGCCCCGTCCTCACAGCTTTACTTCTGCCAGTACCTCGTCTCCTACCTTCCAAACTTTACAGAAGCTTCCAGAATGAGATTTTCACTCTGCACCGGAGTGTGCGCTGATATGAAACTTCCTGGCAGATTAAAACTGTGTGCCCGACCGAGACTCGAACTCGGGGCGTTTGCCTTTCGCGGATAAGTGCTCTACCAGCTGAGCTACCCAAGCACGACTCACGCCCCGTCCTCACAGCTTTACTTCTGCCAGTACCTCGCCTCCTACCTTCCAAACTTTACAGAAGCTCTCCTGCGAACCTTGCAGAACTAGCACTCCATAATCTGCCAGGAAGTTTCATATCAGCGCACACTCCGCTGCAGAGTGAAAATCTCATTCTGCAAACACCCCGCAGGCTGTGGCTAAACCATGTCTCCGCTATATACTTTCTTTCAGGAGTGCTAGTTCTGCATGGTTCGCAGGAGAGCTTCTGTAAAGTTTGGAAGGTAGGGGACGAGATATTGGCAGAAGTAAAGCTGTGAGGACCGGGCGTGAGTCGTGCTTCGGTAGCTCAGATGGTAGAGCACTTGCCCGCGAAAAGCAAAGGTCCCGAGTTCGAGTCTCGGTCGGGCACACAGTTTTAATCTGCCAGGAAGTTTCATTTACAGAAGCTCTCCTGCGTACCTTGCAGAACTAGCACTCCTGAAAGTTGGTAGAGCACTTGCCCGCGAAATGCAAAGGTCCCGGATTCGAGTCTCGGTCCGGCACACAGTTTTAGTCTCCCAGGAAGTTTCATACCAGCGCACACTCCGCTGCAGAGTGAAGATCTCGTTCTGTGAATGTGATTACTCCCAAGGAAATGATGAAAACATAATAGTTTGCCACATAAGCTGCAACAAATGAACGCAAGAGTTTCTCCGCGCTCTGACAAATCAGCGTTCCGTTTCGGACGTTTTTACTCTTGAGTTCCTTTCCTGTAGCGCAGTTCACACACGTTTACTTGTTGTTTTCATTTCTCTGAGACGTCTACGTGGTACCTCGCCTGTTCTCACTATTCATCACATTTGCGACGGTAACGTATTCTTACCACATGACTCATATTCTATAACCTATGTATTGTATGGCGACTGCCAAGACTACAGAAAGAGAACAAACAGTTCAATGACCGGACTGAAAAGTTCACAATTTTGTGAAAGAAAAAGGTAAATAATATGAATGAGTTTTGAACCTGAATTGTCCGCGTAGCAGTTCAACACCGAGACCTCTTAACCACGACGCCATACTTTTTCCAGTGCGCTCGATGTTACACAATGTTTCTATTTTGCTTCTTTTTTCACACTTCAGCACACCTTCCTGTTTTCATGCTTCATCTACGTTCAGTTTTGGCAAGCTATCCACTGGGTCATTTTACCACTAACTCTGATGAGAGTGCGACGGGGAGTTTCCCGTATGAGGAAATCTACAGAACCGGCGTTTGAAGCTGACTGCAGACCGATCCTACTACCACCAACATACATTTCGCATAGGAACCACAAAGATAAGATACGAGAAATGAAATGAAATGACGCCCCATGCGGGGATGTTCGGCCGCCGTATTGCAAGTCCTATTTAGTTGACCCCACTTCGGCGACTTGCGAGTTAATAATGACAAAATAATGAGGAAGAACACCCAGTCAACATGGGGCAGTAAAAATCCCTGCTCCCGCCGGGAATCGAACCCGGGACCCCGTGCGCGGGAAGAGAGAACGCTACCGCAAGACCACAAGCTGCGCACAAGATATGAGAAATTAGCTATCATACTGACGCATATAGACAATCATTTCCCCCTCACTCTATTTGTGAGTGGAACAGCAAAGGAAATCACTAGTACGGGGTACCTCCTGCCACACAAAGTACTGTGGCTTGCGGAGTAATGATGTTGCTGTAGATGTAGAAAATGGAGTCATTTACGAAGCCACTTCCGCGAATCTGGTTTCACGAAACGTGTCTCGCAGTCTAACGCCACGTAAACGCGCGTTTAGAGCGCGGGACTGGACACAGAGTTTCCTCTATGCTACCGCGTTTGTCGCATTCAGGCGCCGCGGAGTCTAATTTCTGTCGCGATGTCCGCTCTCGTTAAATTGCCTCGCGCTTTCTGCGCGCCCTTACCCCTCCGCAGCATCCACCGGTCCTGCGCAGTCATCTGGAGCCGGCGGTCGATTCGAGTTGTCCGCGCACGCGGACATGCGCAACAATCGGCGCCGCAGTGCGCATGCGCGGCGGTGTAGCTATGCGGGAGAGCTGTCGGAAGCGAGTCGCTTGCCGCGTAGACGTTCCCTGAACTGCTGGTAGGTGGCAGCAGCGGTACGCGTCCTTCGCTACATATTAGACAAACATTTCTTCTCACTCTTCTGCATTCCTGTGGTGTCACATTTTTTCATGTTGTCACTTCATATATACGAGGTAAATGATGTATGCAACGGAATATCACACGTACCAGAGAGATAAACAAATCTTATTCAATGAAATACATGCCCTACATCTTACGACACTAGCGCCGTATGGTGGCCGTGATGACAACTTGTTGCTACGATCTGATACGTATCAGTGTTCCACATCATGCGGTGGGGGTGTAACTCAGTGGTAGAGTGTCTGCTTCGCATGCAGAAAGTCCTGGGTTCAAATCCCAGCTCCTCCAGAATATTTTTGTGTGTTTTACTATTATTGGCAGAAACATATGATTACTCGATTATGAATCTTACGCGCAGACAATGGCTTATTATCACTGTATAAGTCACAATCATAAGTTCGATCAGAAGGCTTTTTTTTAAATTAGCAATAGTGATTACGGGTTATTCCACCTCCAGGCGCAGCCATATGAATCTCATGCAGTTTCCCATACCGGGTGAAAGTTGCAATTTTTGGCGTAGAGTCACTATAATTTCTTAACGTAACATTAATTCAATCGTCATTTTCGGTGTCTAATGTAAGATTTGTTTCTGTTGGACATTGCGTACAAAAAGAAGTGACAGTTGAATTTATGTTACGTTGCGCAGTTGCAGTGATTCTACATCAAAAAGTGCAACTTTCACCAGGTTTTCTACACAGGGGAAAACTGCATGATATTCAAGTACTGAAGTCGACATTTTACTCTAAGTACTTTTTTCATTTTTCATTATTTCATTTTCATTTTTCATTGTTGAAGTGACACGACAGTAGATTAGATACATAGAGAAATACGATTTTTCCAGGTTCCAGAATTGGCAACAGTCGGCTGTAAGAAAATAAGCTATTTTTGAAAACACATGGTGCACTTTAAGTAGAAAATAAAAAATACAACCGAGTAAGGAAAAATTTACTTTGAAATAGACAAAATTAACGCCTGAAATCATCGACATAACGAAAACTGTCACTGCAGTAGCTTTAACAGTGTTACTGTATCATTGTTCCACAATTGTATTGGGTATACAGGCCAGCATGATTGCAGAAGAAACTATTTTGTATGAGATTTACTTCATTTGAGGAGAAAAGTCAACAAAAAAATCCATGTTACAACATAGAAAGACGTGTTAGTGAAGCCTGTAACCTAAGCAGCTGTGTTTGACTTTGTCGCATGAGACAAATGAAACTGTGCGCGACGGAATGTCATACCTAACGGCCCGGGTTCGATTCCCGGCTGGGTCGGAGATTTTCGCCGCTCAGGGACTGGGTGTTGTGTTGTCCTTATGATCATCATTTCATCCCCATCGACACGTAAGTGGCCGAAGTAGCGTCAACTCGAAAGACCTGCACCAGGCGAACGGTCTACCCGACCGGAGTCCCTAGCCACTCGGCATTTCCAATGAATCTGTTACGCGAATGTGTGTGTGGGTCATAAGTTCCCAACTTTGGGCGTAATTACCCCTTGAGGGATAAAATGTTATTTCCTTAAGGGTAAAAACAAAGGGTTTCAACTGTATTTCAGTCACTAAACTAAATTATATTTAATATATCGTTGCTATCATCACTATTTCGTAGGACTGTAATGCTGATTATAAAAGCTACCAATAATTACGTTTCTTTTCACATATTGTGCTGGTGGGGTTTACAGTTTCTGTAACAAATGTATGAACAGCATCTGCCTCACATAGTATCCGCCCTACGCACGTATTTTGTACTGTGCACCAGCAACTATAACAGTAAGATGGAGACATATGCGTGATACGGGGTGTTCAAAAAGTCCCTCCGCAGTGCCGTATGATTGTTCACCTGCCTGGGTTACTTCCCTTCAAGTGGACTCTCCCAACACTCCACTGTTTCGTTTATCTCAGCCAGCGTCAGTAGTATCGTTGGTGTGTGTCGTTACGTGTTGACGAGAACGTTTAAGTTTAGTTCCTATGTTCGTTTGTTTCGTTTTTGTCACTGTTAAAATGCTAACGATTAAAGAACGTGTGTTTTTAGTCGAACAAGTGCTCAAGGCTGGCGGTAAATACACAGTTTCAGTTCGTCAAACATTTAGTTCAGTTTTCCCGGAGACAACACCCTCACATCGCGATACTCTGCGAGATTTGATTAACAAATTTCGAAGTACGGGTTCAGTGACAGATGCGTCGAGAAGTGGTAGTCCTAGCGTTTTGTCTGAGGATAAACTACTCGATATTTCCGATAAAATGTCCATTCGTTCAAACAAGGCAGTAAGAAAACTCGCCCAGGAAATCGATTTTAGTGTCGGAACGGCCCACAGAGCTGTAAGGAAAATATTAGAACTTTTCCCATACAAAGTGATAGTCGTGCAAGAACTGAAAAATACTGACCATGGCAGGAGACTGCATTATTGTCAATGGTTCAAAAATTTCGTGCAGCAAAATGGAACGGATATTCTTAATGAAACGTTTTTCACTGATGAGACGTGGTTTCATTTATCCGGGTATGTGGAGTGCTGCAAATCCATTTTGTATTCATGGGGAACCACTTCATTCTGTGAAAACAGGAGTTTGGATTGCAATTTGTAGACGTCGGATTGCGGGTACCATATTTTACAACGAAACAATGAACGCACAACGATACTGCAGTGAGTTTCATTTCGGTATATTCACTGCGGCATACGGCACGCGCGGCTAACAATCATACGGCACTGCGGAGAGACTTTTTGAACACACCGTATATACTTAAATATCTCACGAAATGCCTACTCCAGGTTATTATGCGTAGAGTTCCCACAACTGATGAGGTCTTATATGAACTGAGCATGTTGCAGATCTGATCTTAAGTGTAAATAAGAATATTTGCAGCTATGATCGCGTGTTGAAATACACTACTGGCCATTAAAATTGCTACACCACGAATATGACGTGCTACAGTCGCGAAATTTAACTGACAGGAACAAGATGTGTGACAGGCAAATGATTAGCTTTTCAGAGCATTCACACAAGGTTGGCGCCGGTGGCTACATCTAGAATGTGTGACATGAGGAAAGTGTCCAGCCGATTTCTCATACACAAACAGCAGTTGACCAGCGTTGCCTGGTGAAACGTTGTTGTGATGCCTCGTGTAAGGGGGAGAAATGCGTATCATCACGTTTCCGACTTTGATAAAGGTCGGATTGTAGCCTATCGCGATTGCGGTTTATCGTATCGCGACATTGAGCTCCAATCGTGACAATGATCCAATGAGAGAATATGGTCGGTGGGTTCAGAAGGGTAATACGGAACGCCGTGCTGGATCCCAACGGCCTCGTATCACTAGCAGTCGAGATGACAGGCATCTTATCCGCACGGCTGTAACGGATCGTGCAGCCACGTCTCGATCTCTGAGTCAACAGATGGGGACGTTTGCAAGACAACAACCATCTGCACGAACAGTTCGACGACGTTTACAGTAGCACGCACTATCAGCTCGGAGACCATGGCTGGGGTTACCCTTGACGCTGCATCACAGGCAGGACCGCCTGCGATGGTGTACTCAACGACGAACCTGGGTGCACGAATGCCAAAACGTCATTTTTTCGGATGAATCCAGGTTATGTTTACAGCATCGTGATGGTCGCATCCGTGTTTGGTGACATCGCGGTGAACGCACATTGGAAGCGTGTATTCGTCATCGCCATACTGGCGTATCACCCGCGTGGTGGTATGGGGTGCCGTCGGTTACACGTCTCGGTCACCTCTTGTTCGCATTGACGGCACTTTGAACAGTGGACGTTACATTTCAGATATGTTACGACCCATGGCTCCACCCTTCATTCGATCCCTGGGAAACCGTTTATTTCAGCAGGATAATGCACGACCGCATGTTGCAGGTCCTGTACGGGGCTTTCTGGATACAGAAAATGTATGACTGTTGCCCTGGCCTGCACATTGTCCAGATCTCTCACCAATTGAAAACGTCTGGTCAATGGTGGCCGAGCAACTGGCTCGTCACAATACGCCAGTCACTACTCTTGATGAACTGTGGTATCGTGTTGAAGCTGCATGGGCAGCTGTACCTGTACACGCCATCCAAGCTCTGACTCTATGCCCAGGCGTATCAAGGCCGTTATTACGGCAAGAGGTGGTTGTTCTGGGTACTGATTTGTCAGGATCTATGCACCCAAATTGCGTGAAAATGTAATCACATGTCAGTTCTAGTATAATATGTCTGTCCAATGAATACCCGCTTATCATCTGCATTGCTTCCTGGTGTGGCAATTTTAATGGCCGTTTGTGTATTTCTTCGGTATTCGTTCCATAAGAAAAAGCGAACTAATTCACAGCTGAACACAACAGCAACATTGGAATAGGTACGCTATACTGCTGCAGAGGCTACACAGCATAATAATAATAGTAATAATAATAATAATAATAATAATAATAATAATACTGATAATAAGAGGACTGCATGAGCAGTCAATTCTTTAAATTTCTGCCAGTTCAGAATCTGGGCATCAAGGCTATTACAGACAATAGCCCTAATATTGGGCATACATTTTAATATGGTTGATTTTAAGTAGGGTGCAGGGTGTGGATGAAGCAGGTCGGCAGGGAAAGAAGTGGTGTTTTTGTTAGATGTGTCTGCCCTCAGTGTGGATAGCTCTGTTTCTTGGCAAGGAGTTGTTGGTAGAATTCTTGCTGCACTGATAACTGCATTATTATGTAAAAAATGAGCTTATTACAAATGAACAGTACCTGTTGTCTCTTTAGTTCGTTCATTACTGAAACATCTACAAAAACACCATTTATCATTCGTCATTTTAAAAATGAAAGTGTGCAAATAAAATAATTTTCTATTCTAAAGATTAGCTACGATGTATGGGATAGTGTAGCACGGCTGGAGGGGGATAGGGGGAAGGGGGGGGAGAGGGCAGGGTTGGTAGCTAATATGGGTAATGATCTCAGAAATGTTGAGAACCGCTAATGTGAACGAATAGTCCACTCTGAGGCGTTTTTGGATGGCTCAGCTGCCGAAACACAAAAGACTTGCTTTCGGCTCCCAGTCTGGAACAACGTTAAGTTGCTTCATTACAAGCTGCGTCTACACAGTTCTGACATTTGCAAAGCCGTTGAACAGTACATGGTGCCGGATAGTTGTTCACCAGTATAGCCGAATTTGCTGAACTGTTCCAATCGCAATTTGAGCGAGGCAAAAATGAGTGTATCCCTCCGTTCACACCCTGCCCTCGCTAGCCTAGTAACGGGAACAAACGAATGAAATAATCGATTCTGTGAGTTATTGGAAACCAGTTGACTTATTCGGTCGGTTGAACTATTCATTCATTATTTTGAATGAAACTAATCTGTGTAAACAACGGAACGAAAACACTCGATACGGTACAGTGTAATTTTACATACTGACTGAATTATTCATTCCTTGATTTCATGTGTAACCAGTCTACAGGTTTTTTTTTTTTTTTTTTTTTTTTTTTTTTTTTTTTTTTTTGTCTGTTGAGCCACGTAATAATGCGTTTTTTCAACTGAAACCACTCTGCAGTGTTTTGGCTGAGTGGGCTATCCATTCCGTCTTCTGAGTGAAACCAGTCTTTTAGTAGTTGAACTACAGCTGGGGTACTGAATACAAGTACTCGCAGAGTGTAACCACAACGCCGAGGGTACGTGAAGACATCTCAGGGGCTACTTCAAAGTTAAAATGAGCGTTATACACTTTCGTTTAATTCTGCACTCTATAGACTAATACCTTATTTCAGCATTTAAAACTGACTAATATACTTCCACATGCAATTAAGATGTAACTTCTTAAGCCGACGTGTCATTTGGGAGTACAGAGTTGAACGTAAAAGTTGCCTTTGGGGGTACGTGAAGAAGAAAAAAAAAAAAAAATAAGAAGAAAATTTTAGCTACAGTTAGCATTCTGCTGAAAAGATGTCATAATCTCCATAAATTAAATCATTTTGGAACGCTTATGCAGCTATTTATTTGTATATAAGCTAAAAATATTATGCAGACAGTTACATCGCCGGCTACTGCGTATATTGAAATCAAACCACGTATATTGAAATCAAACCAGTGTGCACAAACCTGTTTACATTTCACAGGCTCTGGAATAGAACTGCTGATGTTTTGAAAAATATCGGGAATTGGATAGATCGAAATTTAAAAATACCATCACTTTCGGCCCTTGATACAGAGAAAGAAATTATCGATACATCGACGGAAAATATATCGACGTACCGGCTAAAACAACATTAGCTGCACATTGAAAATTTACTGCCAGTTTTAGAGCTGTATATTTATACACTGATTTATTATTAGTTATTCTGCACATCAAGAAGCTAGCAGCGTGCCTATCCCATTTAAAGCAAGAACTGAAAGGAAAATGATGCACATTCACGGTTGGCGATAGGCCCTAACCACTGTGCTAACAATGGTAACTGCATGTAAGTGGCGGTTTCGTCACATAATCGCATTTGTCCGAACCACTTCATGTTGACTTGCCAGTTTTTTTGTTTCATTTCTGTAAACGCCAGCGATCTAGCAGTTGCAGTGTCAAAATTACGTTGCAGTTTCCGTTGGTAGAACCGAGCGCCGATTACGTCAGCGTTTCCCCTCGCACGTCTCCGCCCACCACAAAGACCAGTCTTGTCACTTCAGATTTTTGTTCATCAGTTTTGAAGAATGCCGATGTGAAGAAGTAGAAAGCTGTTTGCGTTAAAAAGTCTTTTTTAACACAACTGGTGTGATATTCCTGCACACTGGATGTCTTGTTATTCAATTCGCCCCCCCCCCCCCCCCAGTGCAATCTGACTACAACTTTGAGCCAACCTATACTTGCTTCTCACAGTCAGAGAGAAAGACTGGACGTGATGGAAGCTCAAAAAGTAATAAGACTTCTTCACACTTCACACATTGAAAGTAAAATTTTGCTCTACTACACTTTCAAAAGAACAACTTCAAATATTTATCGAAAATTGCGAAAAAAGTATAATATAAAGTAAAAATGTCGGTACTGTACATTGCGATTTGGACATCGATATTTCGATTATACGATCAACAATGCCGGCAACAGGTATAGAAAATTGCGGAAGACTATCGATACATCGATTTTAGAGAGGCCCTACCCTGGAACGCAACAAGTACAGTATTTCAAGGGCAAGAAGCGGTATTATTCACATTCATACAGTGATGTTTCAGTTTTACAGTTTAGCCTGTCTCTAGTCATCATTGTAAACAAGTCTGTAACCACTCTCGCTCACCTGTACACCTCTCGAAGCGACAATAGACTATCTTCCTACGTTAAAAACAAGATTCGAAGTATGTTATTTTGAGGGATTATAACATTCAAATAGTACTTTTGTTCGATATTCTCACGAAATACCTGTTGTTTTTATGTAATAATAGCTTTAAGAAAAACATTAAATTTCGAGATTTGGTCACATGCTACGAAACATTCTTTTGATCACTGTAGCTCGGGTGACGTCACAGGCTAGGTGTTCAAATGTGTGTGAAATCTTATGGCACTCAACTGCTAAGGTCATCAGTCCCTAAGCTTACACACTACTTAACCTAAATTATCCTAAGGGCAAACACACACACCCATGCCCGGGGCTGTTAAGTGAAAACTTCCAGAAAATTAATTGGTTTTGGGTCTTTGTTCTTCAAAAACAACCCGGATTGTTATGTTCTGGCAGTAATAAACATGGAAAGTGTATTACATGCCGACTGGGACACAGCAATACGTTGGATAACTGTCTTAAAAACTGAGGGAATCTGGAACTCGATTATTCGCTCATATGACACAGAATAGCTTTTCCAGCCCAATTTATGAGAGCCTGCTCAATAAAACACATTGTTAAGTTTTTAATTTACAAGATAATTCTGATTGGCAATGGCTGTTATTGTTGCCAGAACCACAACTGTTTTCCAGGTAACTCTTTTCTGAATTTTCAAAATTCCTGACAGTATAAAAACAGTGGCTTGCTTTCAACCGCTTTACACACTAGAATTTTTCTGTTCCTCCACGTAATTAATTTAAACCATAAACCACTGGAGCACAAAAATGGCGAATATGCTATGTGTTTAAAAGATTCGTGAGTTAAAAGTGGGGTACCAGCTGCATCATTTTACCTTCCTCAAAACGTTTAACAATTTCCCAGAGAAATTTGACATGCGGGCCTATTCATGCTTTTTTATGCTGAGAGTGGAGGAGATGGTGGCCATGGGAAAGAGACAGAAAATTAATAAATGGTAGAAGACAGTAGACATTGGTTGTTGTATAGAAAGAGTGAAGGAGACAATAGCAGTGTGAGAGAAAAAGAGGGTCATAATGCCAGTGAAAGATAGTGAAACATAGTAGACAGAGAGATAACAGTGATTGTAAGAGAGTGAAGGAGACAATACCAGTGTGAGAGAAAAACAGAGTCATAGTGGCAGTGCAAAAATAGTGAAACATAGTAAAACAGAGGGAGAAAGTGATAGGACAAGAGTTAAGGAGACAATAGCAGTGTGAGAGAAAAAGAGGGTCATAGTAGCAGTGAAAAATAGTGGAACATAGAAGACAGAGAGAGAACAGTGATACGAAGAAGGTGAAGGGGACAGTAAAAGTGGGAGAAGAATAAAGAGAAGGAGAAAGTGGAAGTGGGTGAGAGGCAGTGATAATGAGGGACAGAGTATATAACGTTGTCATCAAGGAGATAGTGATGATGAGAAGAGACAGTAGCAATGGGAAGGAATGAATGACACAGTAGCAGTAGTAGAGAGCAAAAGAGAGACAGTGATGGCAAGAGAAGACAGCAGCAGTTGGACAGAACGAAGGAGATTGTGGCTGTAAGACAGGAGGCAGAGAGACAATGATGATGAAAAAAAAATGGTTCAAATGCTTCTAAGCACTATGGACTTAACATCTGTCATCAGTCCCCTAGACTTAAAACTACTTAAACCTAACTAACCTAAGGACATGACACACATCCATGCCCGAGGCAGGATTCGAACTTGTGACCATAGAAGCAGCCGCACCGTTCCGGACTGAAGCGCCTAGAATGGCTCGGCCACAGCGGCGGGCTAATGACAATGAGTTGGCCTGAATTCACAATCAAGGAATCGATGGTAATAACATTAAAGAAGGCTCAAGGAAAGAGAAAGGGGCGAAGGGAAGACTAACAGGGAGGGGCGAGGAAATGGAATGAGGGGCGGGAGGAGGTGATGAGGGGGCAGCAGATGACGACAGACAGAGAGAAGAGAAGATGGACGCAGAGAGGGGAGATGAGGATATTAGAATGTACATCCGCTTCCCATAGGTCTTTAGTAATTGAAGCATTGCCGAGGTTGGTAGTGTTGAAAATGTGGCACTTTCATTCAATGCTTGGAGTTCCAATTGTTAGATTGTGGACGCTAAGTTATCATTCATCAACTCACTACTGACTAACGTCGCACACATTTGCCTCGGTGAGAACATTTGGCTTGAGAGAAACATCTTTATTTTGCGTCCTCCGAACGGCGTACTAAATGTAGTTCCTCGCATGCTGTTCCTCGGCGCGTAGGATTTCTAGAGTGTTGTGAGAACAGAGTCGGATCGCTGTCTGATAGACAGCCGATACATCTTCGTACCGCCACCCAGGCCGTCCCAGATCGCCTAATGGCTGCCAACGGCTCCCATCCGGGGCAGCCCGGCGAAATCGAACCATGACAAATGACTGCCGCCGCCGTGAAAAATTGCCCTCGCAGCCAATGGGATGCGGCCTTCTTCCGCGCGGCCGATCGAAGCGCCGCTGTTCGGCGCTTGTGACAACTATGAGTCGCCTGGGACGGACTGTGTCTGCGCATAAACTGCGTTGTGTGCGGGAGAGCAACAAGCTAAAGATAACGCTGTTGTTATTGCGTCTACATCTACATCTATACTCTGCAGACTACTATGAAGTGCATGACAGAGCGTACTTCCCAGCATGGCGGTCATTACAAGTTTCCATTAATTTACGTGTGTGGTCACAACATTTTTGTTAACAGATTACAGGTTTCAGTCTTTAATGACCATCATCAGATCTGCAGCAAAAATGGGAAAACATAAGTACTCTCGCAAACTGTCTACAGCTTAAGAACAATACATAGACCATAATGAAAAGTGGTACTGACAAAATATACATTTGTGCGCTTTAAATATGAAGAGGAATACCTGTATCATAAAAACAAAGTCTTAATGTACTGCAGCCAAAGTGGCATCGTCAAATGTTAAGTGCAGAATCAGCACCAGCATCGTCAAATACATACAAATAACATCACATGCAGGAGTCATGTTGTCAGTACACTACTGTTTCAAACAAGCTGCCGTACGGTAGACACAAGATGTTTGTTTTGTAAGTTCACGAAATGCCGCTAATGTCAGCATAGACTAGTTTTCAATAATTAATTGAAAAAGCGAAAATAAAGTTTATACAATAGTTGAAGTCTGTAATAAGCTTATAACGTATAAAAGGCAGTATGGGGATGACGAATACACGCTTCCAATGTGCGTTCACCGCGATGTCGCCAAACACGGATGCGACCATCGCAATGCTGTAGACAGAATCTGGATTCATCAGAAAAAATGACGTTTTGCCATTCGTGCACCCAGGTTCGTCGTCGAGTACACTATTGCAGGCGCTCCTGTCTGTGATGCTGCGTCAAGGGTAACCGGAGCCATGGTCTCCGATCTGATAGTCCGTGCTGCTTCAAACGTCGTCGAACTGTTCGTGCAGATGGTTCTTGTCTTGCAAACGTCCCCATCTTTTGACTCAGGGATCGAGGCGTGGCTGCACGATCCGTTACAGCCATGCGGATAAGATGCCTGTCATCTCGACTGCTAGTGATACGAGGCCGTTGGGATCCAGCACGGCGTTCCGTATTACCCTCCTGAACCCACCGATTCCATATTCTGCTAACAGTCATCGGATCTCGACGAACGCGAGCAGCATTGTCGCGATACGATAATCCGCATTCGCGATTTGCTACAATCCGACTTTGATAAAAGTCGGAAACGTGATGGCACGCATTTCTCCTCCTTACACGAAGCATCACAACAACGTTTCACCAGGCAACGCCGGTCAACTGCTGTTTGTGTATGAGGAATCGGTTGGAAACTTTCCTCATGTCAGTACGTCGGCGCCAACCTTGTGTGAATGCTCTGAAAAGCTGATCATTTGCATATCACAGCATCTTCTTCCTGTCGGTTAAATTTCGCGTCTCTAGCACGTCCTCTTCGTGGTGTAGCAATTTTAATGGCCAGTAGTGTATTTATTTACACAGCATCGTTATCTGTTTCGAACCGATATGTTCATCTTCAGACGGGTAATTCACGTTTTACATCCATTCGCCTTTTGTCTGCCCCTTTGATGAAATTTTCTTGGGGTAGTGGTGTCCTACGACCGAAACAAGATGTGTGACAACGACTTTTTAACTGTAATTGTGCCTCGCAGCGATTTTAAGCGCAGTACCAGTTAGCAGGTATATCAGGCGCCCCAGTGGGGCGTGGCGGTGACGTGGTGTCGTTTTCCCGTGCTGTGACTAATAAGGCGAGCGGAGCACGCTAGCCGTAGGCAGGTCCAACACGTCACCGAGCCAGTCGCTTACAGCTTCACTCAGTTATTGCTGGTGTCTACCAGATGTGTTCAAAAAGTATCGGGAATGTTCATCTTCTGGCCAATAATTTTATTTATTCGTCTACATTAACACTTCCTCCTTTCAAGGTAGTCCCCCTTACGTGTTATACACTTACGCCAGTGCTTCTTCCTAACACCGAAACACTTCTGGAACTCGATCTCTGCGGTGATTATTATGAACATCAGCCGTCTACACTGCTGTATAAATGGTTTTTATTTTCTATTACGGCATATTGGCGTCATCAGGTGCTCTGTAAATACCTATGTACCAGATGGTCTTAGTATAACGGTCTGTAACTATGATCAGAAAAGTTTATAGAACATCTTTAGGAGTTTGCTACTCTCTGTCCTTACATATACAGTCGAGATGTATATCTGATTTTAGTTGGAAGTCATGCATGCTACTTTTCTGTTGACAGCTTCGATGACAGTGGATCAGCGATATTACATGTTTACATAGCTACCATTATAAATAAGCGGTGTGTGGAAATTTAGTTCTTCTTTATTATGTTTATAGGTTTAGTTCTGATTATGTTTTTGTCTTGAATTTGTTTTAGTTTTATTTGAGATTTTTATTTCATATTTCTGTTTTTTTTCGTAATAATTTTCAAGTTCAAGTGGCTCTAAGCACTATGGTTATCAGTCGCCTAGACTTAGAACTACTTAAACCTAACTAACCTAAGGACATCACACACATCCATGCCCGAGGCAGGATTCGAACCTGCGACCGTAGCAGCAGTGCGTTTCCAGACTGAAGCGTATAGAACCGCTCGGCCACAGCGGCCGGCGCAATAATTTTGTTATTGTATATGATTGATGTTGGTGTTACGTCTTTGCCTTATACTCTTGATCTTGTTATCGCTGTTACATTGAATATGTGTTATTTAGTGGCTCTAATTTATTACTTTACCCCTCTTCTTGATTTAGAATGTGAATAAAGTTTTCTTTGTGCATTTTGTCGGATTGTTCGTTCAGTAATTTTGTATGGTTGCTGTATGCTTGTGAGTATTCCCTTCTGCGTAATATGAAGGATTTCTTGTGCTTCGCTGTAGGTTTTCCGTACAAAGCACAAACCGGTAGAAACTACAAAATTAGACATAAAGAGCACGCCAGAGAGAGAGAAAACAACCCGTTCACATTTTTCCAACATCTACAAACTGAAAAACACAACGTAAAACCTATAAACAACGCACTAGAAATCCTCCATATTACGCAGAGGGGAACACTCATGAACGGAAATACATATCTATTCACAGGCATACTCCGACTCTACAAATTTACTGAACGAACGAAATCGACCTAAAGCTCAAAAAGTACATAGAAAACTTTATTCACATTATAAATCAAGAAAACTGGCAAAGTAAAAAATCAGAGATGCTAAATAACACACAGCCCAATAACAACGATAACAAGATGGAGAGTATAAAACAAAGACATAACACCAACATAAATGTTACAGTGACACAATTATGACAAAAAATAGAAATCTCAAATAAAACTAAAATAAATTCAACACAAAACATAATTAGAACTAAACCTATAAAATAATAGAAACAATTTAACTTCGACACAGAACTTATTTATTATTGCAGGACTAGCACTCCTGAAAGAAAGGATATCCTCCAGGCTGTGGCTAAGCCATGTCTCTGCAATATCCTTTCTTTCAGGAGTGCTAGTCCTGTAAGATTCGCAGGAGAGCTTCTGTAAAGTTTGGAAGGTAGGAGACGAGGTACTGGCGGAAGTAAAGCTGTGAGGACGGGGCGTGAGTCGTGCTTGGGTAGCTCAGATGGTAGGGCACCTGCCCGCGAAAGGCAAAGGTCCCGAGTTCGAGTCTCAGTCTGGCACACAGTGTTAATCTACCAGGAAGTTTCATATCAGCGGACACTCCGCTGCAGAGTGAAAATCCCATTCTGAATACAGCCTGCATAATTTTCGCGCTGAGTGGTACGCTGACTCAACAAATGTACACCGTCTCCAACTTTTGTACTTGTGCTATCGTATTAACCCTCTGACGTAAGATTATAGCACTTAGTGAGTAGATTAGGACAGCATTTTAAACTCGGTGGAAGACCCTGCGAATTGCTGAAGAATAAATTTTTTGTTGCCCCTCTAGGCCGTTAGACGGGGAACCAGCTAGTGGGATCGTCGATCATGATCAGGGTCAGCCGTCTGGTAATGTAGGCTACATTCCTCGAGTATCACCTGATTTAATTCGGCGACTCCCCATCGCTTGCACTGAAGAAAAGAAAAGCCACATTTATAGGGAAAATAAACACTCGATAGTGTTGACTGGAACACACTATTTGGAGTTCAGAAGTTATCAGGCACAAAATGCAGAGAGCGAAATGTTCGCTCGTGCAGACAGATCTTACAATGCTGGTACCCTGAGGAAGGCCGTTGCAATTCGGCCGAAACGTCGGTTTTAGTTTATTATTGTTGTTAGTTTTTAGCAATGACGCGGCATAATACCCAGAAGAATTTAATCACTACAGCTCTTACAAAGGTTCGAAGCGCGCGATATGCAGACAGTAATTGAGAAGGGAGTGAGGGCTTACAAACTGTGGTCGTTGTACGGTTAGACTGGTACGTTCCCCTCCCCCCCCCCCCCCCTCTCCCCCAACCCACCAAGCACATTGGTGTTACTGTGACAGTCAGTTGTTTCAATGTTTACACTCGTGACGTGGTCGCCGATATATAGTGCTTAATGCCAAAAAAATTTGCAGGTGGCCTAACTAAAGATCCCAGTAGCAACAAAAAGTTTGGTTTTCACTATTACTCGCCGAATTCAAAATTCTGTCACAATATACTCATTAAGAGCTATAAACCTTCCACAAGATGTTTAACGCAGTAGGTCTACTATTACAGTTAAAACGTGCACGTATGTCATGTTGCAGCGTAATTCACACAGCACATGTCACCCACACTATATTCATTCTGTATCTGACAGTGAGGATACCGAGTGATCAAAAAGTCAGTATAAATTTGAAAACTGAATAAATCACGGAATAATGTAGATAGAGAGGTACAAATTGACACACATGCTTGGATTGACGCGGGGTTTTGTTAGAACCAAAAAAAAAAAAATTGCAAAAGTTCAAAAAATGTCCGACAGATGGCGCTTCATCTGATCAGAATAGCAATAATTAGCATAACAAAGTAAGACAAAGCAAAGATGATGTTCTTTACAGGAAATGCTCATATGTCCATCATCATTCCTCAACAATAGCTGTAGTCGAGGAATAATGTTGTGAACAGCACTGTAAAGCATGTCCGGAGTTATGGTGAGGCATTGGCGTCGGATGTTGTCTTTCAGCACCGCTAGAGATGTCGGTCAATCACGATACACTTGCGACTTCAGGTAACCCCAAAGCCAATAATCGCACGGACTGAGGTCTGGGGACCTGGGAGGCCAAGCATGACGAAAGTGGCGGCTGAGCACACGATCATCACCAAACGACGCGAGCAAGAGATCTTTCACGCGTCTAGCAATATGGGGTGGAGCGCCATCCTGCATAAACATCGTACGTTCCAGCAGGTGTTTATCAGCCAGGCTGGGGATGATGCGATTCTGTAACACATCGGCGTACCTCTCACCCGTCACGGTAGCAGTTACAAAACCAGAGTCACGCATTTCCTCGAAGAAAAAAGGCCCGATAACGGTAGATGTAGTAAATCCGACCCATACCGTGACTTTCTCGTCGTGCAATGGAGTTTCCACGACAGCTCTAGGATTTTCGGTAGCCCAAATTGTGCAGTTGTGGGCGTTGACAGACCCTCGGAGCGTGAAATGAGCTTCGTCGGTCCACAACACGTTACTCAACCAATCGTCATCTTCCGCCATCTTTTGAAACGCCCACACCGCAAATGCCCTCCGCATCACTAAATCGCCAGGTAACAGTTTATGAAGCCGATGGATTTTGTACGTATAGCATCGGAGGGTACGCCTAAGTGCCAACCAAACAGTAGTGTATGGAACGCCGGTGCGACGTGCGACTGCACGAGCGCTGACTTTCCCGTGCATAGACGAACCCGCTACAGTCTCCATTTCTCCCTGAACTGTCTCAGCAGCATTACGCCTTGTGCTCGGTCGGCCACTACGGCGTCTATCGTCTAAACAACCCGTGGCTGCGAACTTCGAAATCATTCCCGCCACAGCTGCATTTGTCAACGGACCTTTACCCGTTCGAATCCACTTCCTACGGCGATAGGATCGTAACGCTGGACTAGCACATTCCCCATTCTGATAATACAGCTTCACTAAAAGCGCCTTTTCAGGTAACGTCAAAATGCTGCGGCTGCTGACGCATCTCATTCTCTCTCTCATTACAGCTCCTTTTATACACGATTGTCATGAGCAGTCACTGACGTTTTCCATACAGCGCCATCTATCGGACATTTTGTGAACTTTTTTTGTTCTAATAAAACCCCATGTCATTCCAAGCATGTGTGTCAATTTTTGCCTCTCTATCTACATTATTCCGTGGTTTATTAGGTTTTCAAATTTATACTGACTTTTTGATCACCCAGTACTTAGCGACTTCCAACAAACTTAACACATTATTTCAAACGTTTAAGAAACAACTTCTCGCTAGCACACCCCACAAAATTCTTACGGCATAAAGTCAAGTGTCGGCTCACCAGATGGGAATGCTAGGGAAGAGAAGGCTGTGAGAAGAGGTCAGCTAATCGCATGCTGACCCACCCCACTCCAGGACGACAACGCAACAACAGCGTTCCCTGTGCGAAAAGGACAACAAGCGCCGCCCCCGACTGGTCACGGCCCACATGAATAGCAGCTTCAAGATTAGGCACTTGTACAGCAGCGACTTAGGACTGTTTATGCTGAAGAACCTTGGTTATTTTGCATGTCGCCCTTTGCTTGCAACACTTTTTGTAATATCTTTTCTATTTTGTAATAAAACTCGTTAATGCCATTGGTTTGAATTGTTGTCTAGCGATCCAGGAAACAAGGTTTTCTGAACACCCCATATTGGACAAGTAGGTTGGATTTAACAAAAATCCAGCGTAGTTGTCAAATATGGGGTGTCTAGTTGATTTGAATACCACAGTGCTTTACTAGACGTGGTCCTGTGGGAGGTAGTAGTCTGTTGCTTTTCCCCAATCCCAATTCTGAAGGTGGCAGGAGTAAAATACAGGGAGCGAAAGGCTATTTACAATTTGTACAGAAGCCAAATGGCAGTTATAAGAGTCGAGGGGCATGAAAGGGAAGCAGTGGTTGGGAAGGGAGTGAGACAGGATTGTAGCCTATCCCCGATGTTATTCAATCTGTATATTGAGCAAGCAGTAAAGAAAACAAAACAAAAATTCGGAGTAGGTATTAAAATCCATGGAGAAAAAAAAGTTTGAGGTTCGCCGATGACATTGTAATTCTGTCAGAGACAGCAAATGACTTGGAAGAGCAGTTGAACGGAATGGATGGTGTCTTGAAAGGAGGATATAAGATGAACATCAACAAAAGCAAAATAAGGATAATGGAATGTAGTCGAATTAAGTCGGGTGATGCTGAGGGAATTAGATTAGGAAATGAGACACATAAAGTAGTAAAGGAGTTTTGCTATTTGGGGAGCGAAATCACTGATGATGGTCGAAGTAGAGAGGATATAAAATGTAGGCTGGCAACGGCAAGGAAAGCGTTTCTGAAAAAGAGATATTTGTTGACATCGAGTATAGATTTAAGTGTCAGGAAGTCGTTTCTCAAAGTATTTGTATGGAGTGCAGCCATGTATAGATGTGAAACATGGACGATAAATCGTTTGGACAAGAAGAGAATAGAAACTTTTGAAATGTGGTGCTACAGAAGAATGCTGAAGATTAGATGGGTAGATTATATAACTAATGAGGAGGTATTGAATAGAATTGGGGAGAAGAGGAGTTTGTGGCACAACTTGTCAAGAAGAAGGGACCGGTTGGTAGGACATGTTCTGAGGCATCGAGGGATCACAAATTTAGCATTGGAGAGCAGCGTGGAGGGTAAAAACCGTAGAGGGTGACCAAGAGATGAATACACTAAACAGATTCATAAGGATCTAGGCTGCAGTAGGTACTGGGAGATGAAGAAGCTTGCACAGGATAGAGTAGGATGGAGAGCTGCATCAAACCAGTCTCAGGACTGAAGACCACAACAACAACATGGAGTGGCTTCCCCAGTCAGCAATAGGGGACCTACAATTTAACAGGGGCTCTGAACTACAGTGTAGCTGGACGTTTCTCATATCAGCAAACATTACCAGAGGTGAAATAAATTATTAGTAACAAACAAAAATTCTAGTATTGATCTGGGATCGAACCCAAAAGCTTTGGATTCATAGTCTGGCTCTTTGCCACTGAGCCTCACTATATATTCATAGCCAGTGTAATTAGCCAAATTACGTTGTAGATGTAGTGCCTACTTTTGCCCTGATTAGGGTTGAGTACATTGATTCAGTGAAAAATTAGACGCATTGCGGAGCCACCCACATATGTGATGTTCAACTGCCGTTCACAATTCACTGAGGTTGTTTGGAGCTGGGTCAATGGTGAATGTGTCGCATTCTGTGCTGTTCTGGAAATGTAGTAATAAAAAAAGTTTTCCTCTACTTTTCCGCTGTTCACGTGTAAAACTTAGTCTTCGCTATTAACCCTATTCGCGATACATTTTGCAGGCAGTATCCACGTATGCCACAGAATGTACCGGCAAAATTATATCATTGAGCGACGTACATATGATGTCATAAGCATTGAGAGTCACAAACCACTAGTTTTTCTTATAAACGAGCGGACAGAAGAAGAATGAATTAGAAGAATCACACTTGGGAGAGAAGGGGATAATCTGAGTTTTGATTCTCTGTCTTTTGCAGATAATCTTGCCATTTTTGGTGAATCTATAGTAGATGCAACAATAAACATAAACCTGCTACAAGAGACAGCTTCAATGGCAAGCCTTCATATATCTTTTTTTTTTTTTAAAAAAAGAAAAGAAGAGTTCATGTCAGATGTGAAACACTCACCGAAATATATGGAAACTGATTACAGCAGAATAAAAAAGGCTACAAAATTTAAATATGCAGAGAAAATAATATAACCAAATGCTTTAGACAAAGAAGCTAACTAGCAACGGCGAGAAAAATGGAGGTGGCTTTTTAACTAACAAAAAACCGATATAACAAGAAAGCTGTTTGCCTAAATGCAAAACTTCGGCACTATGATACTATCATTAAACCATATTGCCTTTATGCGTTAGAATGTCTTCGGTAAATAGAGCCAAACAGCTGAAATAGAAAAGAAGGAAAGGCGAATAATCAGGACAAATCTTGGAACCAAAATTTGAGAATGCCAAAAGGAAAGAGAGAAGTAATAAAGAAGTTTATGAAAAAAAATAGACGGAAGATCATACACGATGAGGAAGAGATCAGCTGCGTTCCATGGACACCTAAAAATGCTAGATTGAACCAGGTTAACAAAAAGAATTTTCCAAGTTCTTTGATAGAAACGCCAAAACATCACTGTCGTGGATAAAAGAAGTTACAGCAGTCCTGAGGGAAATGGAAATAATGGAGGAAGAAATAGGAGAAAGAGAACGGAACAGAGCAAAAGTAAATGATTTCAAGGGCTTCCACGAGAAAACAAAGAAAGAGACACATGCAATATGGACAGAGCAAGGAAGAGAAAAAACAGGGAAAGAATGAAAAATTTCCGGAAAGAAAGAAAGGAGAAAAGGAAGAATATGTAAGTTATTTCATGTCGTCCCTAGTAGGCCAGACCAATAAAAGGCACATTATCCATTCATTTTCGTGGATGAATAAATCGAAACTAATAACAACGAACATGATTAGGGCTATGAGCCTTCGGCCATAAATAACGGTTTTATGCGCTGCACATCAAATATTTATTTCCTCAGCTCATTACCAAAGTAATCAGACGTCTGAAGCCCTTATATACATGCAAGTTCGATTGTTTAAGCAACCTGCTGTGGGATTAGTGGTTTGGTGCTAAGCAACTCAATCTCCTGAGCGTATGTCTGTCCGTTGCGGTCCAGACGGAACAAGATGGAAGAAGCAGCATCTCCTATCGACCAGCACGCCCTACCATGTGGGCTCTGCATGGTGCTGCAATCTTGTGGCAGTCCCCAGAACTACGTCGGGGCTTGCACACCGTCGTTCCGTTTGCCTCTTCGTTCACGGCTTTCGCTTCCAAACGGCAAGACTTCATCTGAAAGTTCGTTCCAGTAGTAAACGATCTGAAACCGAGCAGGGACCCTAGTTCAGAGTCCATGCGACCCGTCGACGACGGTGTCGTTAGAATCGGCCAACTGTCTTCCAATTTGGCTTCCATCAGATATGCTGATCTTTTTTCGCTATACACTGCTGTTTCGGTCGCTGGAGAAAAATTTTTGTCATATGATGTCCAGCGATTTTACTTAATTGACGCGTTTCAACTAATCTTAAGAATCTCAAAGAAGGTAGGAGGCAGCTGCATACACACGATATGGCGTCGTGTGTAAATACCAATATCAGTGTGGCGGGAGACTTCAACCGGTAAAAACGGAACCTTGATAATATCGTTTTGCTGTCCGCCTGTCTGTCTCTTCAAATGTTAAGACCCGATTTTCTCAGGAACCTGTAGACGCATAAAATTTGAAATTTACGTCGCTTACTGATCCCAAAGAAAGCAGGTGTTGACAGATGTGAAAATTACCGAAGAATCAGTTTAATAAGTCGTAGCTGCAAAATACTAACACGAATTGTTTACAGACGAATGGAAAACCTAGTAGAAGCCGAACTCGGGGAAGATCAGTTTCGATTCCGTAGAAATGTTGGAACACGTGAGGCAATACTGACCATTTGCAGACTTAGAGAAAGCTTTTGACAATGTTGACTGGAATCCCCTCTTTCAAATTCTAAAGTTGGCAGGGGTAAAATACAGGGAGCGAAAGGCTATTTACAATTTGTAAAGAAACCAGATGGCAGTTATCAGAGTCGAGGGGCACGAAAGGGAAGCAGTGGTTGGGAAGGGAGTGAGACAGGGTTGTAGCCACTCCCCGATGTTATTCAATCTGTATATTGAGCAAGCAGTGAAGGAATCAAAAGAAAGATTCGGAGAAGGTATTAAAATCCATGGAAAAGAAATAAAAACTTTGAGGTTCGCCGATGACATTGTAATTCTATCAGAGACAGCAAAGGACCTGGAAGAGCAGCTGAACGGAATGGACAGTGTCTTGAAGGGAGGATATAAGATGAAAATCAACAAAAGCAAAACGAGGAGAATGGAATGTAGACGAATTAGGTTGGGTGATTCTGAGGGAATTAGATTAGGAAATGAGACGCATAAAGTAGTAGAGGAGTTTTGCTATTTGGGGAGCAAAATAACTGATGATGGTCGAAGTAGAGAGGATATAAAATATAGACTGGCAATGGCAAGGAAAGCGTTTCTGAAGAAGAGAAATTTGTTGCCATCGAGCATAGATTTAAGTGTAAGGAAGTCGTTTCTGAAAGTATTTGTATGGAGTGTACCTATGTATGGAAGTGAAACGTGGACGATAAATAGTTTAGACAAGAAGAGAATAGAAGCTTTCGAAATGTGGTGCTACAGAAGAATGTTGAAGATTAGATGGGTAGATGACATAACTAATGAGGAGGTACTGAATAGGATTTGGGAGAAGAGGAGTTTGTGGCACAACTTGACTAGACGAAGGGATCGGTTAGTAGGACATGTTCTGAGGCATCAAGTAATCACCAATTTAATATTGGAGGGCAGCGTGGAGGGTAAAAATCGTAGTGGGAGACCAAGAGATGAATACACTAAGCAGATTCAGAAGGATGTAGGCTGCAGTAGGTACTGGGAGATGATGAAGCTTGCACAGGATAGAGTAGCACGGAGAGCTGCATCAAACCAGTCTCAGGACTGAAGGCAACAACAACAACAACAACACTGTGGTCTACGATCCCTTGGCACTGTAAAAAAATTGCAGCTTCTTAGTCAGCACAGTCAAAAGAAACGGCTATTTATGTCGCATATTTTGATACTCGCAAACTTACTCATCATAATGATAGGGTAATTCCCCTTGACATAGAAGCATGAAATATGGCAAGGATCATGATTTTGCAGTACAAGTTAGGGAAAAATCAGAAAACTGTCATTTTGTAGTTACACCACACGAAAAAAATTCTCTTTTGTCATTTCTTACCCGACTTCAAATTAAAATTAAACTATTCGCTTAAAGTCTTGAAATTACTGGTACAGACATTGCCAGAACCAATGTCGATAACAGGCAAATGAACTGCCTGTATACAGTCCAACTCAATAATGAAATCCAACAATGACTTCAAGCAAACTTTAAACATAATTTCAAACGATTTCTAAACTTGTTTCTCGCTTACAGGCCCACAAAATAATGAAAGAAGAACAGTTTATCGCTCACTACATTTGACTCTTTCGGTAATCTGAAGGTGAATAATCCGAAACCAATGAAACCAGCATAAGCTAAATTGGGTTCTGCGTCTTCAAGCATAAACATTTCACTTACAACTTTAAACACAGCTGTGTGCAGCAACCGTGAAAATATGTTTTGTAGTAAAGATAGCCCACTGTTTGCAATGGATTTCATAGTCGAATTGACCATGTTTTCGACTCCTAAACTAAGGGAGTCTTCATCAGAATTGATATTACATACGTAAAAAGTTGAGCATTACAGTTCTCGTCACACAATTTTAACACCAAAAAGGCCATGTCACATAATAAAACATCCTGCGTAAAAGTTTTACTGTCATTTCTACTTAAAAATTAAAAGATTGCCGCTAAGGGCTGCTTGTGTATACTGAAACAGATGGCATCAGAGTGGCTCTTTGCTTATTGCTTATTGTCCAGTGGCGGCTGCAATGTAAGAGCACCTGAACACCCTGACTTTCGACACCTTGCGGATTTATTGGTTATTTTTCATGGAATGCTGTTAAACGCAACACACATGCGCCTCTTAACCCGTAACTACTATGGTCCATAAGTTGCTCCCATAATCGGTAAGGCGGGGTTACAAGGATCCCCAGTATTTTTTAATTCAAAATGTTCCCTGTTAATGTTCAATTTAAAAAAACGTTTTTTACAGCCACACATCGAAAGGTATCTAAATCGGATGGAACACAGTAAATGTTAATTTTTATTTTATAAAAAAAAGTGTATATAACAAAACGCAAAACTGTAAACATGAAAATTAGAAAATATTTAACATTAAAATTAAGACATGAGTACATGAAAAATCATAAAAACTAGTGATTGATTTCTATTATTTACTGTACAAGGAACTTTAAAATATTGGACAAAAGATAATTTTAAAAAATCTTATACAAATCACAAACACTATTACATGCAGTCTCCACAGACACTCTTGGTACAATCTGTGCCTACCAGTGTACAGTACAGTAAACCTTCGTTTTTTATCCCTCCTCCTTGGGCACTTACCACGTCTTGTTCTTTTACCAGGTACAGCTGAGGGCTTTGGGATCTGGTAATTTACCAACCTAGCAATCGATTGTCTAAGATCACATAGAATGTGCAAATTGATGACCCTCCACTGAAGTTACGGTTGATCCAGCTGTCTCGCCAAATTTGAAATAAAGTCAAACCTTGATAATTGTCTATTTTCCGGTGATGATGAATAAATCACATATGAATTTACAGAAGAAATATTCAACATTGCGTAAAAAAACAGCAAGGGGCCATCTTCTGCTTCTTCTGTTTGTAGAGTATACTGCGCACTTCTCGTCAAGATCAATGATTCATCCTTTCGTGGATTATAATAATGTATTATTTCAGGCTTTCCAGTTTCGTCATTAACAGTAGCACTGTGGTGCATCGAGGAAACTAAAACCACTGCCTTTCTTGGTTTGGGGACATAGGATACTAAAGTCATATTTTCTCCAAAGCCAAAAACTGATGTTCCTGATTTCCTTGCTTTTGACGGCCGATATTCCTTTGGGATTTCTTTTTTGTTTTTCTTCAAAGTTCCAACATGAGTAAGGCTCCTTTTCCTCAACTCCTTCACGAATTCAATGGATGAGAACCGATTGTCAGCCGTGATATTGCGGTTGGTTCCTTCGATTGATTTTGTCAACCTAAGGACAGCCTGCATTGGTTTTGACAATTTTTTCTCTTCTTCTGACAAAGTATTACTATCACTTCCTTTGCCAGCATGAATGCATCCATCCAAAACGAGTTTTTGCATCATAGATTGCAAGAATTTTTATACCGTATTTTCTTGGCTTATTTGGAATATACATTCTAAACTTACACCTGCGTCGAAAGCCAATACGCATTTCATCAATGCATGCTTGGTCTCTTCACCATTTTTTAGAAATAGATTAAATATATGAGAAATTGCCGCGGTTGTGTCTGTTTCTGTACACTCTTGTCTAGTAATTGAGTCGTCAAAATGGAGAGCAGCTAAAACCGCAAATCTGTTCTCTGACGTAGTACACCTGAAAATTTCTCTACCTGTCCCATCAGTTTCAAACACTGAGTTCCAATCCTCGTCATTTGATTTGAAGATAGCTAGGAGAAGAAAAGGCCAAGGAACGATTTCAACACCACAATATCAATATCTGCTACCAAATATTTGTTACCTGTAAAGTTATTTCTTATGGCCTCCATTTTTTTTATTTGGACATAATATTACTTTACCTAAAATATCATTTGTAAAAATAGAAGACCAAGCAGCTAGCTCAGACCAACTTCTTCCAAGTAGTTTAGCATGGTCTATAACTCCTGGTAAATGGGCAATTATACTGTGGGAATGGGTTCGTACATTTATGGCAGGTGGAATGGAACACAACTTGAACCTGTTTTTTCCAAAATATTTCTGAGCTGTCATGCCCTGAGATGGAACATTTTCCTGCACACAGCATCCTTGTTCTAAATTTTCCAAAGAAATACCTGATTTGGCTTCATATCCCTGATTGGCATTGGTCCCATAATGTAACTCCAAATTCGAATCATGGTCGCTTTCCAAATCTGGATCAAAGTCCTGGTCACTTCAACAATCGCTTATAGCACCTTCCAGCCATTCCAGAAAACTGGGATAATTAAGATTGCTCTACTGTCGCTGTGAATATGCCATTTTTGACTGAAACAGTATCAATTGGTTTTAATAAAAAAGATTCACTAATGGTATGGTGGGGTCACACGGACCCAACACTCCACTAATAATTGAAAAAAAAAAACATAAATCACTTACCGCAGACTGAGCGAGGTGGCGCAGTGGCTAGCACACTGGACTCGCATTCGGGAGGAGGCCAGTTCAATCCAGCGTCCGGTCATCCTGATTTAGGTTTTTCGTGATTTCCCTAAACAGCTTCAGGCAAATGCCGGGATGGTTCCGTTGAAAGGGCACAGCAAACTTCCTTCTCCATCCTTCCCTAACCCGATGGGACCAATGACCTTGTGGTTTGGTCTCCTTCCCCAAAAGGAACCAACTTACTGCATAACATCCACTTCTCTCAGGAGATACTGCCTGAAAGGTACTGTGAACCACAGCTCCTAATAGCTGTCCCTATGGGGATTACAGAATAAACAAAAGTGGCTGGGTCTCCCAGGACGCCACCATACTGTTTACGGGTTAAATGTACCGCACAACTGCTCCTCTAGACTTTGTCAAACTTGGCATCGGGGTCACGAGCACACATTCAGTTGTGCACATTTTAAGGAGCTTCTACAGATGTGCGACTCGCTTGACTTAATTGCTTTATGGGTCAAATACGCCGGCATTTGAAAAACAAAGTGCACTGGCCATGATGTGCAGATCTACTTGCCACTCAACTAGAAGTTCACCTCAGTGCCACGAGGTGCTGGCACATGCAGCAGACTTTTATCCCCATTCGTTTGGCATAAATCCCGCTAGACGGCAGCACACTCGTCAGATATACTAATTCACTCACTATATGTAGTAGCACAATTGACCCGCCAGGTTAGCCGAGAGTGCTAACGCGCTGCTTCCTGGACTTGGGTAGGCGCGCTGGCCCCGGATCGAATCCGCCCGGCGGAGTAATGACGGCGGCCCGTGTGCCGGCCAGCCTGAATGTGGTTTTTGGGCGGTTTTCCACATCCTCCTAGGTGAATACCGGACTGGTCCCCAAGTCCCGCCTCAGTTACACGACTCGCAGACATTTGAAACACATTCACACTCTATCACGATTTACACTAGATGCAGACAGCTGGGATACACTGATTTCGTCCCGGGGGGGGGGGGGGGGGGGAGGAAGGGTATCCGGCCATCCCTTAACTCAACCATGCCAAATCTGTACTTAACCCTGCCGACACTGCGCACAATGTGGGATAAAGGCAGTAGTCAAAGAAAGAAAGAATGCAGTAGCACAATTGCATCAGACGTCAGAATATGTTAAAGGCGTACTGACAGTAAATCTATTTTGTAGGTTTCTGAACGAGTTATATAGATTAAGCTGTGAATTTTATCATACTGTAATCCATTTGAGGCACTGTGAATCGTAAGGGCTTAAAGCACATCATCGTCGATTATCAGATTGTAGCATTTATTCATGCTTCTGAAATATGTTGATCTTATAGTGAGTCAGGTGTACCTGTGCTGTAGGCCCACATTGCATATATGAAAATTCACAAATATACCACTGGTTTGTCTGGTATTCACTTAAATGTGGGATCGACGGCGGTGTGCTTTAGGCGCTTATGGATCTCAGCGCCTCATTTGTATTCTATTCAAGTGACCACGTTGGTTGACGTTACTACTTGAGCTTAATCATTTCCACAAATGGCGCTTTGTGTTTGAAGATGCTTGTTTACTCTGCGGGAATTGGCTTTCGTGTGTGATGTAAACATGAACTGTGTTGAATCTGCTTTACATGCTACCAAAAAAGTAAAGCTGTGAGCACAGGGCGTGAGTTGTGCTTGGGTAATTCAGTCAGTATAGGACTAGCCTGCGAAAGGCAAAGGTCCCAAGTTCGAGTCTTGGTCCCGCCCATAGTTTTAATCTGCTAGGAAGTTTCACATCAGCGGACACACCGCTGCAGAGTTAAAATCTCATTCTGGCAACAGAAAAGTACATTAACAGGGAAAGTTAGTCGTAAAGCACAGATCCTTTGAGAGCGTTACTACAATAGAACATTTAACGAAGAAGTGTTACGGTTAGCGCAAGCTGTTCTGTGGTTGCAGCGTAAGAATATCTGATTTTTCAGCCCGGAAGTAATTTCGTGAAGTAATACATCTTTTAGGGATCCTGTACATTTGTTCGAAAAAATGGAAACGCCCGAAAACTCCCACTTACAAAAAAATGCGAAATTCGTTATTTCCCTAAACTGTACTTAATCATGTACAAAACCACAAAATTCTTGCTTTCGTCAGATAAGTTATGCATCTTATTATTATTATTGTTATTATTATTTAATATTATTAAAGTTTTTATTACTGGCAGTGTCTGTAGTTGTATAAATTTATTGATAAGCATGACTGTTATACAGCAGGTGGTATTAATTTCATACTCTCAAATTGGTCTGAACTTAAAAATTTGCGAGCACTCAGACTGTATTCTCAGGAGCCGCCACTATTATACAGAGTGGAGCACATAAAACCGGCCCCTGCGGTGAAAGGAATATGAATGAAGAAAATCAACATAAATCATCGCTTTCTTACATTTTTATTATACAGTTTTATTATTAACTACGTAATTAACAGTTTAAGTTAAAGACTTTTATTAGTTTAATTAGCATACTTTATAAAGGAATTTAATGTCTGTGTTCAAAATGTTCTCCGCCAACATCCAAGCAAAGTTGAGCACGTCGAAGCATGTTAAGGAAAACACTTTTTACTACTCTTTGAGGAATGTTCGAAATTTCTTCCACATGTTGTTTTTTAATTCGTGAAGTGTTCTGGGATTGTTGCGGTAGAGCCTAGCCTGTAGAAATCCCCAGAGGTAAAAGTGACATGGTGACAAGTCGGGAGAGTGGGGTGGCCACAAGCCCTTACTAATGGTCCTCTCTTCTGTAAAATCAGTATTATGTATACGAGCTAAGGAAAACTCCTACGTAGGAGAAGTTACCCCGAATTGCTGCAAATATGCGCAATATTTTTCATTTGGAGTTAACAGAGCCGAAAATTCATTGTAGAGTTGCAAAGAAACATGTGTGTTGACAGTTTCATTGAGGAAAAATGGCCCGATAATTCTGTTACCAGATACAGCACACCGTACACCAAATTTTAAATCGTGTAACGGCTTTTGTAATATGCGGGGGGGGGGGGGGGGGGGGGGTTCTCTGTAGCACAGTGTCTTGTGTTTTGTGAATTAACGTAACCCGACAGATGAAACAGAGCTTCATCCGTCGAAAAATGGAGGAACGGATTAAGATGTTCCCCAGCGACCAATTACAGTAATGTGTACGCTTACCCTTGTCCGCTTCTTTTATTTGCTGAACAACACTCACACGGTAAGGTTTCATTTTTAAGCCATGAAGGATGGGTTGACACGACCTGCGAGATATTCCACATTTCTGTGATAATCGTCGAGTTGACTTGTAGGGACCTCTTTCAGTGTGTACCGTCACGTTTGCCACAACGTCAGGTGTATGTAGAGGTGGTGCCTTATTTCTCTTTGAATTAACAACACTGCCTGTCGAACGCCACTTTCTCACTAGATCCTGAATCGTTGACATTGCAGGAATATTACTTTCAGGAAACTTTTCACGAAAAATGTCATGAACAACTTCAATGGATTCACACTGCACATACACTACTGGCCATTAAAATTGCTACACCACAAATATGACGTGCTACAGACGCGAAATTTAACCGACAGGAAGAAGATGCTGTGATATGCAAATGATTAGCTTTTCAGAACATTCACACAAGGTTGGCGCCGGTGGCGACACCTACAACGTGCTGACATGAGAAAAGTTTCCAATCGATTTCTCATACACAAACTGTTGTGGACTGGCAAGACAGCCAATCCACTATGACAGGAAGCTCAAAGGCACGCATTTAAGCTCACGCAGGCTGGCGTGAGGTCTGGAACAGGACAAGGTCTTGAGACTAGCAAAAAAGGTACGTAGCTTCTGGAATACTTAACTTTAATCCATAATTGGTGAACATCGCTCTTGACGGTACATGTTTTACAGCATCAATATTGACTGGTAATGGCGCCTTGCTAGGTCGTAGCAAATGACGTAGCTGAAGGCTATGCTAACTATCGTCTCGGCAAATGAGAGCGTAATTTGTCAGTGAACCATCGCTAGCAAAGTCTGTTGTACAACTGGGGCGAGTGCTAGGAAGTCTCTCTAGACCAGCCGTGTGGCGGCGCTCGGTCTGCAATCACTGATAGTGGCGACACGCGGGTCCGACGTATACTAGCGGACCGCGGCCGATTTAAAGGCTACCACCTAGCAAGTGTGGTGTCTGGCGGTGACACCACACAAACAGCAGCTGACCGGCATTGCCTGGTGAAAAGTTGTTGTGATGCCTCGTGTAAGGAGGAGAAATGCGTACCATCACGTTTCCGGCTTTGATAAAGGTCGGATTGTAGCCTATCGCGATTGCGGTTTATCGTATCGCGACATTGCTGCTTGCGTTGGTCGAGATCCAATGACTGTTAGCAGAATATGGAATCGGTGGGTTCAGGAGGGTAATACGGAACGCCGTGCTGGATCCCAACGGCCTCGTATCACTAGCAGTCGAGATGACAGGCATCTTATCCGCACGGCTGTAACGCATCGTGCGGCCACTAGATCCCTGAGTCAACAGATGGGGACGTTTGCGACACAACAGCCATATCCACGAACAGTTCGATGACGTTTGCAGCAGCGTCCACTATCAGCTTGGAGACCGTGGCTGTGGTTACCCTTAACGCTGCATCACAGACAGGAGCGCCTGCAATGGTGTACTCAATGATGAACATGGGTGCACGAATGGCAAAACATCATTTTTTCAGATGAATCCAGGTTCTGTTTACAGCATCATGATGGTCGCATCCGTGCTTGGTGATATCGTGGTGAACGTACATTGGACGCGTGTAATCGTCATCACCATACTGGAGTATCACCTGCCGTGATGGTATGGGGAGCCATTGGTTACACCTCTCGGTCACCTCTTGTGCGCATTGATGGCACGTTGAACAGTGGACGTTACATTTCAGATGTGTGACGACCCGTGGCTCTACCCTTCTTTCGATACCTGCGAAACCCTACATTTCAGCAGGGTGATGCACGACCGCATGTTGCTGGTCCTGTACGGGCCTTTCTGGATACAGAAAATGTTTGACTGCTGACCTGGCCAGCACATTCTCCAGATCTCTCGCCGATTGAAAATGTCTGGTCAATGGTCACCAAGCAACTGGCTCGTCACAATACGCCAGTCACTACTCTTGATGAACTGTGGTATCATATTGAAGCTGCATGGGCAGCTGTACCTGTACACGCCATCCGAGCTCTGTTTGACTCAATGCCCAGGCGTATCAAGGCCGTTATTACGGCCAGAGGTGGTTGTCCTGGGTATTGATTTCTCAGGATCTATGCACCCAAATTGAGTGAAAATGTAATCACATGTCAGTTCTAGTATAATATATTTGTCCAATGAATACCGGTTTATCATCTGCATTTCTTCTTGGTGTAGCAATTTTAATGGTCAGTAGGGCAAGTATATTGAATCTGCATTAAATGGAGAACTACATGTTAGCAGCTTGTGATAGAATTTTTATTCAAATTCTTAGATATTTTCATGGAACGGGCTCAGATCGCTACCAAACGTTAAATGTCGACAGGGTATCAATCAAAACTCCGATTTAGTACGTACTACACTCCTGGAAATGGAAAAAAGAACACATTGACACCGGTGTGTCAGACCCACCATACTTGCTCCGGACACTGCAAGAGGGCTGTACAAGCAATGATCACACGCACGGCACAGCGGACACACCAGGAACCGCGGTGTTGGCCGTCGAATGGCGATAGCTGCGCAGCATTTGTTCACCGCCGCCGTCAGTGTCAGCCAGTTTGCCGTGGCATACGGAGCTCCATCGCAGTCTTTAACACTGGTAACATGCCGCGACAGCGTGGACGTGAACCGTATGTGCAGTTGACGGACTTTGAGCGAGGGCGTATAGTGGGCATGCGGGAGGCCGGGTGGACGTACCGCCGAATTGCTCAACACGTGGGGCGTGAGGTCTCCACAGTACATCGATGTTGTCGCCAGTGGTCGGCGGAAGGTGCACGTGCCCGTCGACCTGGGACCGGACCGCAGCGACGCACGGATGCACGCCAAGACCGTAGGATCCTATGCAGTGCCGTAGGGGACCGCACCGCCACTTCCCAGCAAATTAGGGACACTGTTGCTCCTGGGGTATCGGCGAGGACCATTTGCAACCGTCTCCATGAAGCTGGGCTACGGTCCCGCACACCATTAGGCCGTCTTCCGCTCACGCCCCAACATCGTGCAGCCCGCCTCCAGTGGTGTCGCGACAGGCGTGAATGGAGGGACGAATGGAGACGTGTCGTCTTCAGCGATGAGAGTCGCTTCTGCCTTGGTGCCAATGATGGTCGTATGCGTGTTTGGCGCCGTGCAGGTGAGCGCCACAATCAGGACTGCATACGACCGAGGCACACAGGGCCAATACCCGGCATCATGGTGTGGGGAGCGATCTCCTACACTGGCCGTACACCACTGGTGATCGTCGAGGGGACACTGAATAGTGCACGGTACATCCAAACCGTCATCGAACCCATCGTTCTACCATTCCTAGACCGGCAAGGGAACTTGCTGTTCCAACAGGACAATGCACGTCCGCATGTATCCCGTGCCACCCAACGTGCTCTAGAAGGTGTAAGTCAACTACCCTGGCCAGCAAGATCTCCGGATCTGTCCCCCATTGAGCATGTTTGGGACTGGATGAAGCGTCGTCTCACGCGGTCTGCACGTCCAACACGAACGCTGGTCCAACTGCGGCGCCAGGTGGAAATGGCATGGCAAGCCGTTCCACAGGACTACATCCAGCATCTCTACGATCGTCTCCATGGGAGAATAGCAGCCTGCATTGCTGCGAAAGGTGGATATACACTGTACTAGTGCCGACATTGTGCATGCTCTGTTGCCTGTGTCTATGTGCCTGTGGTTCTGTCAGTGTGATCATGTGATGTATCTGACCCCAGGAATGTGTCAATAAAGTTTCCCCTTCCTGGGACAATGAATTCACGGTGTTCTCATTTCAATTTCCAGGAGTGTATATGTTGTCGTCCGGCAGAACGGGCTAAACGTTGATTAAAAGTAACACCAAACCTATGGAGCAAAGAGAAGCGTGACTGTGAAGAAGCAGTACGTATAGCTTTCGTGGGGAAGTTGGTAGAGCGTTAGATCGTCGTACCAAGGGTCCTCAGTTCATATTCCAATTATGACAAATTTTTATTTTCCTGTATTACGCGTCTCTAACCGCGCGGCCACTCCGCGCTGCGTTGCATGAAAAAGACAAAAAGTACAATACAAGCAACTTGGTCACAATGCAATTCAAAGAGTGATTTACACACAAGAAGTGGTAAAGAGAAACACAATAGGATGGAAGCAGCTTCTCTGTACTGTAATGTCAGGCGATATTCAAGGTTTGGCATGTGCTAAGGCGCAATTATTTCCACTTGATAATGGCCACACAGTCGAAATTGCAATATTGAATTTTACAAATTAACAATTTTACGGTCAAAAGGTGAGCCCCTGACTATTTACAAACCCTACCCTACCTACTAGAAGTTAATTTTAGTTTCTGAGTGAGATTTCTCGAATACGTCTCTCTGCAAGGGCACAAGAACACTTCGGTGTCGAGGCGCGCACTTTATGCTTTATGTGTTGGCCTCGTAGTCTAGAAGGAAGTAAAAAATATTGTCGCGTGTCTAGAATCAAAAGTGAAGAGTTTCACGCCATATTTTCTCGCATTCAGAGTTCGGTTGTTCCACTTTGGTATTTGGATGTTCTGTGGACGAAAGCGTACGAAATCTACAAAAACAAACTAAACACAAGAGACGAATTGATCATTAGGGTTATGAACAGTTGCGCCCCCGAAAAAGATGGCAAGACGACCTCAGAAAAGAATTCGAAAATCCATTGTGGTCAGAAGTGGTGTTTATGAGAATCAAATGTTCAGATGTGTCAGTTCCTATGGGACCAAACTGCTGAGGCCATCGGTCACACTTCTTAAACTAAATTATGCTAAGAACAACACACACACACCCATGCGTGAGGGACTCAAACCTCCGGGGGGGGGGGGGGGGCGCATTCCTTAACATGGCGCCTCAAACCGCACGGTCACTACGCGCGGCTATAAGAATCAGCTCTGAAGTTAATTCTCTGTCTTTGGTTAACGATTTCCGAGAATATTTGTATGGGCGGAATTCGAACAGCTGTATCTCTGTAACCATTAAAAACCGGGAACATGTTATGTAGAATATTTTACTCGAATTAGTGTCTGCTGCAATTTACAAAAATGAGAATATGTCAGTCACAATAAAGTAAACAGTTACTTGTATTAGAGTAAAACATTGCTTAACAGTTCGTAGTATTTCCTCCAGTGTCTGATAACACTTACAGTTTAGTGATTCTTGTTTTAGTTGTGGCAGGTAAAGTAATACGACCATGTTTTGTTTTCCAGGTAAGGCACGCTGGACTCTGATGGAGATGCCGACCTAAGCTGACAGTATGTACAAGAGTGTGTGTGATTATTCTGGGTCGTAGTAACTTTCAATAAGGTGAGTTTAGTTACTTGTTTCATAGGTCACATTCACGAAAATCATTGCAATGTGGAGTACGTCATTTTAAAAATACTCCACTATTCCTTAAAAATACGTATCATGTGTTTACATGATATGCGATATACAGGTTTGTAATTGGCTGCTTATCCTTATTGAAGATTTCTTTTTGGCGTATGGTACAGGAAGATTTGTCGATAAGAAATAATTTGAAGCTGCAATTGATAATATTGCTTACGTCTTTCAATATTATTTATTTCAGTGAGTGGAGCGTGTGTACTTCAACCGTTTGTACGAAAACCTAGGTTCACTTGAGGGACTAGAGAACATGCTTAGTTATGATATGGCAACTGTGCGTACAAATGCCCCCTGTAACTTGAACGGATTTATCCAGAATGAGATTTTCACTCTGCAGCGGAGTGTGCGCTGATATGAAACTTCCTGGCAGATTAAAACTGTGTGCCCGACCGAGACGCGAACTCGGGACCTATGCCTTTCGCGTGCAAGTGCTCTACCGTCTGAGCTACCGAAGCACGACTCACGCCCGGAACTCACAGCTTTACTTCTGCCAGTACCTCGTCTCCTACCTTCCAAACTTTACAGAAGCTCTCCTGCAAACCTTGCAGAACTAGCACTCCTGAAAGAAAGGATATTGCGGAGACATGGCTTAGCCACAGCCTGGGGGATGTTTCCAGAATGAAATTTTCACTCTGCAGCGGAGTGTGCGCTGATATGAAACTTCCTGGCAGATTAAAACTGTGGTAGAGCACTTGCCCGCGAAAGGCATAGGTCCCGAGTTCGCGTCTCGGTCGGGCACACAGTTTTAATCTGCCAGGAAGTTTCATATCAGTGCACACTCCGCTGCAGAGTGAAAATCTCGTTCTGGAAACATCCCCCAGGCTGTGGCTAAGCCATGTCTCCGCAATATCCTTTCTTTCAGGAGTGCTAGTTCTGCAAGGTTTGCAGGAGAGCTTCTGTAAAGTTTGGAAGGTAGGAGACGATGTACTGGCAGAAGTAAAGCTGTGAGTTCCGGGCGTGAGTCGTGCTTCGGTAGCTCTGTTGGTAGAGCACTTGCCCGCGAAAGGCATAGGTCCCGAGTTCGCGTCTCGGTCGGGCACACAGTTTTAATCTGCCAGGAAGTTTGAACGGATTTAATCACAAGTGTAAAGTCAGTCTGTGTTTAACATCCCCAACTGGTTACACATTATGTATTACCACGTAATACAGGTTAAAAACTGACTACGAAACGCAGAGAGAGAGAGAAAGAGAGAGATGGTGATGTAAGTAACACACTGCTTTCCTAGATGATTACTAGACTTACATCAGTGATAAAATTACCAGTAATGTACATGATGCACACGTCATATATGATGCAATTATAATTGCTTTGTAAAATCTAGTAAATCATTATTTGAACAATTGTTCGTCTCTAAGTTTTTTCAGGCTTCTCCTTTGTAGAATTATTGCATTTCTCTAGTATTCTACGAACAAACCGAAATCTCCTGCTTGCTGTACCAAAGACTGTGCCTATACGATCGTTCCCTTACATATTCCCATAAATTGCAGCACGCAGATATTTGTGTGAGATGGCCGATTTGAGCGGTGATTCTTTGATTTTGTGTTCGCAGGATATAGGGCACTGCTCTTTTTTCGTTTTGTGAAGTGCAATAGCCGCGCGTAATTAGCCGAGCGGTCTGGGGCGCTGCAGTCATGGACTGTGCGGTTGGTCCCGGCGGAGGTTCGAGTCCTCCCTCGAGCATGGGTGTGTGTGTTGGTCCTTAGGATAATTTAGATTAAGTAGTGTGTAAGCTTAGGGACTGATGACCTTAGCAGTTAGTCCCATAAGATTTCACACAAATTTGAACATTTTAGTTTAAGTGGAATATTTTACATTTCTGAACATTGACGGCATGTTGCCAACCGTTGCACTACTTTGCAATCTTGATTATTTATAGTTGGGAGCTCCAACGTTAGACGCGTTATGGGGGTTCTTAGGGACATGGCTGCCGAGAAGGGAAAGAAAGCCAATGTGCGCTCCGTGTGCACACCGGGTGGAGTCATTCCAGACGTGGAGCATGTGCTACCGCATGCCATGAAGAACATAGGGCTCACGTCGGTACCAATGGTGTGTGTGGGTTTGGATCGGAAAACATTATGTCTGGTTTCGAGAGGCTAACGGAAGTGGTAAAGGCTGCCAGTCATGAAACTCCCTGGCAGATTAAAACTGTGTGCCGGACCGAGACTCGAACTCGGGACCTTTGCCTTTCGCGGGCAAGTTCGAGTCTCGGTCCGGCACACAGTTTTAACATGCCAGGAAGTTTCATATCAGCGCACACTCCGCTGCGGAGTGAAAATCCCATTCTGCTGCCAGTCCTGCTTGCGAGATGAAAGCAGAGCACAGTCTACAGGACTGACTGCGGACCTCTGGTACAGAGCCGAGTGGAGGATCTGAATCAGAGGCTGAGACGGTTCTGCGACCATGCAGGCTGCAGACTCCTCGACTTGCGCCAAAGGGTGGCTGGGTTTCGCTGAATGGGTCAGGAGTCCACTATACCCAAGAGGCGGCTACACGGGTAGCAGGGGCTGTGTGGCGTGGACTGGGAGGTTTTTTAGGTTAGAGGGTCTCGGGGAAACACAAAAAGCGCTTCAGTCTCAAAGGGTGTAAGCTGAACACAGGAAGAATGTAGATCCAGGAACCATCGGTATAACAGTTGTACATTGTCGTAACTATCTTGGGAAAGTACCAGAGCTCCAATAGCTAACATTGAGAACTGATGCTCAAATAGTTATAGGCATTGAAAACTGGCTAAAGCTGGAGATAAGCTCAGCCGAAATTTTTGCGAAGAGCCTAACGAAAGGATAGGCTAAACACAGTTGGCGGTGGCGTGTTTGTTGCTGTCAGAACCAGTTTAAGTTGTCGCGAAATTGAAGTAGATACTTCCTGTGAGCTAGTATGGGCAGAGGTCTTTGTTGGCAACCGGAATAAAATAATAATTGGATCGTCTTACCGACCTCCCAGTTCAGATGATACAATTGCTGAAAGGTTCAAAGAAAACTTGAGTGTGATTCCAGACACGTACCCGGCTCATACGATTATAGTTGGTGGTGACTTTAATTTACCCTCGACATGTCGGCGAAAATACATGGTTAATTCCGGAGGTACGCATAAAGCATCGCCCGAAATTGTGCTAAACGCCTTCTCTGAAAATTATTTCGAGCAGTTACTTCATGAACTCATGCGAATAGTAAACGGTTGTGAAAACACGCTTGACCTCTTAGCAACACATAATCCTCAGTTAATAATGGTTCGAAAGGCTTTGAGCACTATGGGACTTAACTTCTTAGGTCATCAGTCCCCTAGAACGTAGAACTACTTAAACCTAACTAACCTAAGGACGTCACACACATCCATGCCCGAGGCAGGATTCGAACCTGCGACCGTAGCGGTCGCGCGGTTCAAGACTGTAGCGCCTAGAACCGCTCGGCCACTCAGGCCGGCTGAGTTAATAACCATCATCAAAACGGATATAGGGATTAGTGAACACAGGGTTGTCGTAGCGAGATTGAATATTGTAATCCCCAAATCCTCGAAAAATAAGCGAAAAATATACGTATTCAAAAAAGCAGATAAAAATTCACTTGACGCTTTCCTGGGAGACAGTCTCCACTCTTTCGAAATTAATAATATTATTGTAGACCAGATGTGGTTTAAATTCATAGAAATTGTATCGGCAGCAGTTGAGAGGTTTATACCAAATAAACAAACGACGGAGCTGATCCTCCTTGGTATACAAAACGGGTGAGAACACTGTTGCAGAAACAACGGAAGAAACATGCCAAATTTAAATAGACGCAAAATCCGCAAGATTGGCGATTCTTTACAGAAGCTCGAAACTTAGAGCGGAGTTCAGTGCGAGATGCTTATAATAGAGACTGTAGCGCCCAGAACCGCTCGGCCACATCGGCCGGCCACAGCATCGAGTCACGTCATACAAATGCTGCACTTTTGCATTTACTACTGTACCGTTACAATATGAACCCAGCAGAACTGATGTGGAGCCAAGCTGCGGGATTCGGCCTGAGAAGTAACAAGACTGTTAAGCTGCCGGACGTACCGCAACTGACGCACCGCAGGTTTTTCGCACGTTACTGCACAACGCTGGAGGAATATAGAACGGCTCGTCATAAAAGAAGAAGAGAAAATGCTGCGACAATTTTATCTTCGAACTCTTCTGTCTGGTCCATGTTTACATAGAAAAGCAACAGTATCAGAAACTGAGTCCGCCTTGATCCAAAACGCCTTGTTATTCGTTTATTTCTTTATTTTCCCAAACGGCGACAAATATCAACACCATCAGTGGGTTTTTCTTAATCTTATTTATTGTACGTTACAGCATGTTTTTGAGAATTATTGCAGCTGTTTGCGACATATTTTCTGTGCGTTTTTTTTTTTTTTTTTCATTCATTGGATAGTATGTAGCTGACTTTATACAGGGTGTAACAAAAAGGTACGGCCAAACTTTCAGGAAACATTCCTCACACACAAAGGAAGAAAATATGTTATGTGGACATGTGTCCGGAAACGCTTACTTTCCATGTTAGAACTCATTTCATTACTTCTCTTCAAATCACATTAATCATGGAATGGAAACACACAGCAACACAACGTACCAGCGTGACTTCAAACACTTTGTTGCAGGAAATGTTCAAAATGTCCTCCGTTAGCGAGGATACATGCATCCACCCTCCGTCGCATGGAATCCCTGATGCGCTGATGCAGCCCTGGAGAATGGCGTATTGTATCACAGCCGTCCACAATACGAGCACGAAGAGTCTGTACATTTGGTACCGGGGTTGCGTAGACAAGAGCTTTCAAATGCCCCCACAAATGAAAGTCAAGAGGGTTGACTCAGGAGAGCGTGGAGGCCATGGAATTGGTCCGCCTCTACCAATCCATCGGTCACCGAATCTGTTGTTGAGAAGCGTACGAACACTTCGACTGAAATGTGCAGGAGCTCCATCGTGCATGAACCACATGCTGTGTCGTAAAGGCAGATGTGCTAGCAGCACAGGTAGAGTATCCCGTATGAAATCATGATAACGTGCTCCATTGAGCGTAGGTGGAAGAACGAAACTAAAATGAGCTCTAACATGGAAATTAAGCGTTTCCAGACACATGTCCACGTAACACCTTTTCTTTATTTGTGTGTGAGGAATGTTTCCTGGAAGTTTGGCCGTACGTTTTTGTAACACCCTGTATACATAAAACAAAACTTTCGCACTTTATTTATTGATCAAGCCAGGTTGGCTTCGTGGATTCTGTTGTTGATACGCTCGTTATCAACGTAGCAGGTGACACTTCCAGAACTGAACTGTATTTTTCGGATTCGGATAAGGAAGGAGCTAAGAGAATACCAGACTGACTGTAATTAATACCCTCAGTGGCTTCAATATTTAACTATAGGGTGAAATCCTTCAATACTCTCTTACGTTACACACAGTTTATGCAGAAAAATTACCCTGTAGTTAAGTCAGGAATTTTCATCATTCTTGTTTTTAATTACAATAGTACGTTAGCTAAAAACGATAACGTGTTGCGGTTTTCGTCTAGTCACGTAAGGAGCGTACTGTGGGAGATTTGCAGTGTGTTATTTCATTCTACATAAAAATTAAATCACTTTCGAAGCTGTATTGCTCCTCTGCTCGTCTCTGTTTACGTGTGAACTGCAGCTGGCCACGCTACTACAGGCTTGCTGTACCAGCTGACCCGTCAGTGCTGTCCGAGTTAAATGCGCCGCTAAAGCTGTTGTCCCGTATTGTCGCTCAGTGTAGGTGCACGTAACACAGCATAAAACATATGGTCGTACTTGACTGTACTGGTCATAGCTTGGCTGCAGTCCCCATGTTGTTGTTGTTGTGGTCTTCAGTCCTGAGACTGGTTTGATGCAGCTCTCCATGCTACTCTATCCTGTGCAATCTTCTTCATCTCCCAGTACCTACTGCAACCTACATCCTTCTGAATCTGCTTAGTGTATTCATCCCTTGGTCTCCCTCTACGATTTTTACCCTCCACGCTGCCCTCCAACGCTAAATTTGTGATCCCTTGATGAATCAAAACATGTCCTACCAACCGATCCCTTCTTCTAGTCAAGTTGTGCCACAAACTTCTCTTCTCCCCAATCCTATTCAATACCTCCTCATCAATTATGTGATCTACCCAACTTATCTTCAGCATTCTTCTGTAGCAGCACATTTCGAAAGCTTCTATTCTCTTCTTGTCCAAACTATTTATCGTCCATGTTTCACTTCCATACATGGCTACACTCCATACGAATACTTTCAGAAATGACTTCCTGACACTTAAATCAATACTGGATGTTAACAAATTTCTCTTCTTCAGAAACGGCTGTCCTTGCCATTACCAGCCTACATTTTATATCCTCTCTACTTCGACCATCATCAGTTATATTGCTCCCCAAATAGCAAAACCCATTTACTACTTTAAGTGTCTCATTTCCTAATCTAATTCCCTCAGCATCACCCGACTTAATTCGACTACATTCCATTATCCTCGTTTTGCTTTTGTTGATGTTCACCTTATATCCTTCTTTCAAGGCACTGTCCAATCCGTTCAACTGCTCTTCCAAGTCCTTTGCTGCCTCTGACAGAATTACAATGTCATCGGCGAACCTCAAATTTTTTATTTCTTCTCCATGGACTTTAATACCTACTCCGAATTTTTGTTTTGTTTCCTTTACTGCTTGCTCAATATACAGATTGAATAACACCAGGGAGAGGCTACAACCCTGTCTCACTCCCTTCCCAACCACTGCTTCCCCTTTTCATTCCCCTCGACTCTTGTAGCTGCCATCTGGTTTCTGTAGAAATTGTAAATAGCCTTTCGCTCCCTGTATTTTACCCCTGGCACCTTCCGAATTTGAAAGAGAGTATTCCAGTCAACATTGTCAAAAGCTTTCTCTAAGTCTACATATGCTAGGAACGTAGGTTCCCCTTTCCTTAATCTTTCTTCTAAGATAAGTCGTAAGCCCATGTGGAATTGAAATCCAATGTGGTTCCAACAAACGCGGAAGAATACATAGTGCAACGTTTACATCAGGTTTATTCTTATGATTAACGGATTATAATTCAGAGGGTTTACCGACAATCATTCCCTCTACGCACCATTCGCGAGTGGAACTGGGAAAGAGTGACCTGTGACACAGTACCAGTGGCTTGCTGGGTGTGATGCAGATGTGGATGTAGACTGAATATTTGCCTTTTTCTTGGTTCCATATCCCTGAAGGCGATGAAGTTTACAGATCCCAATATGTGAGAGTATGACTGAATGACGATTCATCATCGTAGTCATATTGTCAAGTGATGTGTGTCTCGTTTTAAGCACTCATTTTGATATTCCGTTTCTAAAATATTAGCGCTGTGATGTTAACATGGGAGTCCACAAATAAGGACAGAAATAACTGAAAAACTCTCGTAGGTGGTGAAAAGTTGATTTAGCGTGGGGGCCGAGTAATGGCCCAACAGAAGGCCGTAGGCGGAAAGGAAAGGCGGTGGAGCGGAAGGGAGATATGGAGGCGGAAATAGGGCTACGGCGAGTCCCATTTCGCCAGGAAGTGACTCTATCGATTGGCGCTGCGTCCGATTTTGTGCGGAATCAGCTGAAAGGTCACGCGCAAGCCCCCCTGCGTTGCACCCCATGTCCTCGCATTTCAATGCCGTTACGGGGCATTCACACCGCCAGTTATTGATTGTCGCGTATGGGACAATACAGGTGCGCGCAGAGCCGCAACGCGCATGCGCCGAGAACGCGGACGCGCAGGCGCACAACCGTGGGCTGCGCCGCCATCTTGTGACGCCGTCGCCGCGAGAGCCGCCAAGCGGCGAAGTTCGCAAACGATCTTCGAATCTCTGCCGGTCGATAGCCAAGAAGGAGCAGCGAAACAGGCCTGCCAACGCCCTTTGTACGAAATTCCCTTTCGGATTTCGGTGCTGCAGCCAAGAGCGCATAAAAAATTAAACACTCCTTGCTATTCATCGCTGTAGTTCTGCTTCAACATCCAGGCCAGATCGCGCACTTCGTAGTCATCGGAACTACATAATTCAAAAAGTTCTGCTATACGACCACTACGTGTCTGCATAATCTGCTTGTACATCCATAACTGCTATTGAATACATGGAAGGGAACGGCTCCTTCAGTTTTGACATGATTTTCTTTTGTTTTGTTTTGTGTGTACCATTGAGAGAAGTAAGTCACATCGTTCAAGGCACTGGGGTTACTAACTAATCCTTCCCAATATATTTATTCGTAAAGAAAGGTGTCACAAATATCACTTTTGCAAAGTAACAGCTCCAAATATGACTCAATACTAGAAATAAAAATGACTTTCGCAAAGATTTAGACCGTTACGTTGGTCCAAAAAAAATGTCAATTATACAGGAAAATTCTTTTCCAATAACTTGCCAGCAGCTGTGAAAAATTGAAGTACTTCTTAAGTTCAGTTCAAGGAAATCTTAAAGGATTTATCTGCGGCTAACTCTTTCTAATCCATTGACGAATTTCTTAATTGTATCTACTGTAATAATCTCTCTACATAAAGCAAATGTCCTGACTATCATTGCCCAGCCAAAACTGCAAAGGACAAAAACTTGAAATTTGGAGACGATGTTAATCTTAAAGGGATTTTTCGAAATTCCTCCCTTAGGAGGGGGTGAAATACGGGATGAAAGGTTTTTTGAAAATATTACGCTGTTGAGGCAATTTTGAAGCTTTCTCGACCAGATATAGATAAATACATGTTTCAGCATTTTTTAATATTTAACCCCTATGTGGTGAAATAGTCCGTGAAACTTATTTTTGAAAATAAATCATTATTAAAGATTTACTAAAGCATTTTTAAAGCTACATCTATCAAAACTGGTATTTCACTTCTCAGTTACAAATAAAAAATATGTGTTTCATTGTTCTCGGAAGTTCAACTCTTTCAGGGGTTAAATAGACAATGAAAGTTTTTTTTCAAAATATGGCACTAGAGTCATTCCATGTCAAATCAACACACCTATTTTACCTCACCCTCTTAGATTTTGCTGAAAGTTGGTATACTTATAGTGGGCACTGAGACTAAGAAAAATACCAAATTTCAATTTTTTATTGCAAACCATTCCTGAAATATGGCTATGTAAACTTTTCAAAAACCAGCCAAAAAAGTATGAATGGACTTTTTAAAACTGTCCTAGGAGCTGCCCTAATTGAGCTAGAGAACTGGGAAAGGTGTCATTTTGCAACATTTTGCATGCTCTTTCCAGGGATATACAACAAAACATAGCTTCTAATTAATAACCTTTTTCAAAATACTAATTAATATTTTTATTTAATTTTAATTTTTTTAGAAAAAGTACGTAATTGAAAATTTTCAAAATATTTCCATAACTACTTCATACTATTGTAAATCACATGGCAAAATATAAATCTGGGATGATGATGGGTTCGTTGATAAAAAAATTATTCTGGACACTTGTTTTCCAGTAACGGCCCTAGTTTGACCAAATTGACCTTTAACAAACAGGAATTTCTTTAAAATATACTGAAAAGTAAGTAAAAAAAGTATTAGAAATATCAAAACATCACCTTATTAAACCAAAACTAATCAGCATTTTAATTTCATACAACTTCACTGACAGTATATCAACCGATATAACAAAAACAAGAAATTGAGCATTTAATTACAAACTGAAATAAAGTATGAATAAGTACAAGTATTTACATAATAGTTCTGGTCCATGATGTTTGAAATGGGACTATTAACTGATGATGGGTTGCAAAGCATTTTTGCAATGCACTGCTTATAATTGTTTAAGCTGCTGTTTGTTACTGTATTTAGTTTGGCATTTTCTATCATTAATTTTATGTTTTGGTGAGTTGTGCACACGCATACAATGTGTGTGACACTCCGGCCAGCTAATACACAACGTTGTGGTCTCAACTCAGCAAATTTAGAGAAACCTATTTTTATGTTAGGAATCTTGTCTTTAAAATGCTTGTAAGCTTCCTTAAGGTTACACAAAATAAGTCTTTTTGATATTTTTGTTTTATTCCCACTTTTTTCTGTAATTGTCACACAATCTTTAATACCTGGCATTGCCCTGCCAACTTCATCATTTTCATAAAATGAATGTACAGTTCTGACAGTTTCTGTCAAAGTTTCAATGTATAGATTTACTTGAAAATGAACTATTAAATATAATAGATACAGACTGGTCAACACAGAGGTAACAATTGATTTGCACTAAAACCACAGTGCACAATAATGCTGCAGGCACACAAAGCCTTAGAAGGTAACAATGCAGACTACATCATCTCAACAATGGCTCCAGTCTCTGAATTATTGTAGAGACATCAAGCCCTATGTATACGGTCCTCTACTGACGTACTACCTTAAAGCTCAGTTTGGTCAAACTAGGGCCGTTAGTGAAAAACAAGAGTCGGGAATAATATTTTTTAACAATGAACACATCATCATCCCACATTTATATTTTGTCATGTGATTTACAACAGTATGAAGTAGTTATGTAAATATTTTGAAAATTTTCAATTATGTACTTTTTCTAAAAAAATTAAATCAAAATATTAATTACCATTTTGAAAAAGTTATTAATTAGCAGCTATGTTTTTTATCTATCACTGGAAAGAGCATCAAAAATGCTGCAAAATGACACCTTTCCCAGTTCTCTAGCTCAATTAGGGCAGCTCCAAGGCAATTTAAAAAAAGTCCGTTCACACATTTTTGGCCAGTTTTTGAATAGTTTACATGACCATATTTCAGGAATGGTTTGAGGTAAAAAATTGAAATTTGGTATTTTTCTTAGTTTCAGCAAAATCTAAGAGGGTGAGGTAAAATTTTTATTTAAAGTGTGTTGATTTGACATGTAATGACTCACTATTAAGGCAATTTTGAAGCTAGAACTGCGAAAATTGGTGTTTGGTTTCTTGCCCAGAAATGAAAACATACGTGTTTCAGCTTTTTTGTGGAATTTCAACCACTGATGGGGGGCCGTGGGGGGGGGGGGGGGGGGTAAAATAGGGGGTGAAAGCTTTGTTAAATAAATCATTATTAAAGTACTACTAAAGCATTTTTGAAGCTGCATCTATGAAAGTTGGTATCTGACTTCTCAGGTAGACATAAAAAAAAATATGTGTTTCACTGTTTTGGCAAATTCAGCCCCAAAGGTTCTGTGTTATGTACAAACCGACTTCTGCACATCTTTTTTCCAGTGACTTCATCAACGTAAATAAGTGTTGAAAAATGAGTTTTCTCTTTAACGATCTGTGGCTACAATGGCCTAAGAATTATCATATACACGTTACAGTTCTATTCATGTTTTGTGACAAGTTATTTATTAACATTTACACGTATGTATGTTTAAGATTTTTTGAGTTATTCCACATTATTAGAAGGGGTCCATGGCTGTGACATCAGCAAGTATTTTCTCTTTGTAAATACAAATTGTGTATTTTTGTTTTCCGACTTGTTGCACATCTTTTTAACTTTCATCACTATGCATCTGTGGAACGTACATCTAATGTAAT